>NW_025333993.1:10000000-10600000 GCF_019186645.2 Phyllostomus hastatus
GTCCCCGCGGGCGCGCTGCCCTCGGCGTGGGGACTGGACCGGGGGTCTCAGCCTGCGGTCCGAGGGCCAAGTTCTGCTTGCTTCCTGTTTTCTGTTTTCTAACGGTTGGGAAAAAACCGAGAGAATCATAAGTCATAACATGTAAAAACCACGGCGTTTGAGTTCCAGCGCTCAAGAGCGAAGCTCTGTGGGGACAGAGCCGCACTGCTGGTTTGCACACTGCATGCTGTCGCTTTTACGTGGCCATGACTAAGGGGAGTGGCCGCCACAGACAGTGGCCTGCTGGGTGGCTTGGTGGCTCAAACATTCCCCTCCTCGCTGCTGTGGAGGGTGGACTCGGGGGTCAGGCGCGGGCAGGGTCGGGTCCTCCTGAGGCCCCTCTCCGCTGCGTGCACGCGACACACGCGTGTCCTCGTTTGTTCTCTGGAGGACACGGGTCGTGGTGGGCTGGGGCTCACACACACGAGTTTGTTTTTACTGATCACGTCTTTGAAGACCCTTCTTCCTAACAGAGCCACGTCCTGAGGTGCTGGCTCTCAGTCCTTCAACAGGAGTTTTGGGGGGCACAGTTTGCTGTGGCGCCCCCAAAGCCCACGATAGCCGCTGTCTGACCGTCCGTGGGAGACGGTCGCCCGCTCTGGACTGGCCGTCCGTCAGCAGCTCTGGTGTGGCCGGCCTGTCCCCCCTCTCCCCTCCGTCAGCACCCGCCCTCTTGTCGTAACCGCTCCCCGTCTCTTCCTGTTCCATCCGTGCCTCTGCCCGTCTGTCCCTCCAGCCATTCGCCTGTGCACCCATCTCCCATCCTCGTGTGCATCCGGCCATCTGCCCATCCGTACCTCCGTTCGTCCGCCCATCCGCTTGTCCACTTAGACATCCCTCTGTCCGTCTGTCCATCCACCCCCCCTTCGTCTGTCCATCCACCCATCCATCCGTGTATCCATGTCCCCATCTCCCCATGGGTCCATCCATTTGAACGTCATCGTCCCTCTGTCCATCCACCCATCTATCTACTTAAAGGTTGCCCACCACCCATCCACCCGCCACCTGCCCACTCAGGGTTTGGGCCCTCATGGCCTCGGCTGCTCTGGCGTTTGTCCACGGAGACCCTGGGACTCGTGCTGAGACCCCTGCACCCTGAGCTGCGTTAACTCTGCGTCCACGGCCGACGTGCCCGCGGTTCCCCGGTCCCGTGTCCTCCTGCCCGGCACTCCCTGCAGCTGCAGGGCCCACGGGGTCGTCCGCCGGCTGCCTGGCGGGTGCCTGGGTGCCGAGTGGGTATTCGGCAGGGGCTCTCGGAGGGCTTCTCCTGCGTTCTCGATTGCAGCCTGGAGACGGAGCCCCGCCGGCTCAGCCGTGAGAGCATGCTCTGCAGGCGCTCTGTGCAGGCGCGCTCACGACTGTCTTCAAGGGGCCCCTCGCTGAGCCCGCTCCCTCCGCCCGGGCGCCTTTACTGTCTGGGGCCTCTGGAGACGGCAGACGATGCGGTGCGGGGCTCGCACTGTTCCTCGGGGCTGGGGGTGTGGCTCACACGGGCTGACAGAGACCAGCCAGGGCGTCCGGGGCTGCGGGCTCAGACCGGGCCCCGTCTGCACTGCCGGGGTGTGGGGGAGGGAAGCGTGGAGTCCGACTGCGAAGAGCACGTTAGTGACCCACAGGGGAGAGGCCCGGCCCCCCACCAGGTCTGGGCCAGACAGACACCAGGGGCCTTGACGGGCCGGCTCTGCAGGCTGGAAACCACTCGGAAAATAACGCCACCCCTCGGGTGCGGGCGGGGAGGCGGGCTGTCTGCCCCACAGGCGATGAACGGGCCTTTCTTTGAGAGTGAAAATGTAGCCCATTCACGGGTCTCGGGCGGGCCCATGGGGGCTGAGAGGCAGCTGGTGCTGGGTGGGGGGCTGCAGTCTCTGGGCTCAGGGTGGGGCCAAGGCCCTGCCCTTCCCCTGCTCTGGGGTGCCCTTAGGCTGTCGGCTCAGGGCCGGGGACACCCGAGAGGAGGTGACCCTAAACGCTTCTTTCATTTTTAACAAAGTCATGGCAAGGGGTGTGTCTTCGGTTGGGTCACACATGGGTACATGTATACACACATATGTACATACATGTGCATGTTTGGGCGTACACATAAATGTATCGTCTGTCATGTATTCATCCACCCATCCATCCCATCATCTTCCTGACAGTGTACCTTAAAGAAGGGTCACTGGAACCCTGACTGTGTGGCCGGCTCCCAGTGCCCTGGTGACAGCGGAAAGCCGGGGGGAGCTCCCCGTCTCCGTGATGACAAGTGCGCCGTCTCTGGAGTCGAGGACCGTCCTACTCAGTGAGCCGCTCAGCGATGCTGCGAAGCGGTGCCCTTCACCAAGGTTTTGGGATCTGTGGCCAAAGGCAGGACGGTTTCTCTCTGGGGAGGGGGTTGATGTTGGCGGGAGAGATTCTCTCCCAGTTAGTTGTCCTGGGGAGGTAGGAACTCACTGGCCTTAGGTCCGGCCCACGCCAGCGCCTGGAAGAGCATGTGACTCTGGACCGCGCAGCCCCGGGGGTGGTCGTCCCGGCTCCAGAGTAATGGTGGGACCCAGGGTTTTATGTACTCTCCCCGCGCCCGCAGCCCGCTGCCTGGGGCAGATGCAGACCCGGCCGTTTGCTGGCTTTGACCAGGTTGGTGCCTTTGCTGATCAGACGCGACCAAGTAATAGAGGCTCAGGGAGTTCAGGAGGGGAACCCGTGACCCCCGGGGAGGCCGGTGGCCGCACCGCCTTGGGGGCCGAGAACGGGGGAGGGAGGGCTCCTGGGCGGGGCCTGGGGGCTGCTGAGCGGAGCCCGACTGTGCGCAGAGGCCGTGGGCGGGGCGCGGCGTCCCTGCTGGCGGCGGGGCGTGACTTCCGGGACGGAGCTCGCGGCGCGGCGCGCTGAATGCGCGGCGCGCGAGTCCGCCGGCGCAGGGGTGTGTGTCACCCGAGTCCGCGTGCTCCACGTCCCCTGCCTGGTTCCCGGGGTGGAGGGGGCTCGCTGGCGGGGTGGGGTTTGGTCACGCCCTGGCCGTGGTCGCCGTTGCAGAGTGTGAGCGGCCGAGGTCAGCAGACGCAGCCCCTGCAGGCGGACCTGGGAGTCAGCGGGTGCGAGGTCCCGCCCCCTGGCGCTTCCGGTGGAGCGGGGGTGGGGGTTGGGGGGAGAGCCCCTAAGACGGACGGCCGCGTCAGACACGTGGCGGGAGTGCACGGTGGAGGGACAGTAAAGCGGGGCGGGGGCGGTGCTGCGCCTGGGTGGGGGGGCGAGGCTCCACTTCCCCCCAAGGTGACCTTGGGCCAACAACCTGCGCCCACAGGGGTGAAGAGGACAAGTGGGCGCTGTGTCCTGGGGAGCACAAGCCCGCCCCGACGCCCGTGCTGGGTGCCGCTCAGCGGAGGAGCGGCCGTGCGTGCGCCCGTCCGCCGAGGGAGGGGCCGTGGCGCTCGGTGGCCGTCGTGCTGGACCTCTGCGGGGAGGGCCCCGGTTGGAGCTCCTTTAGGCCTGGGCAGCCGGACTCATCTTTGCCAACGGAAGCTCGTGGGCCGCCCTCCAGTGGGCGGGGCCCGCTCTCCAGTGGGCGGAGTCCACTTGTGGCCAGAAAACAGGCTGAGGGGGCGCGGTGCTGTGGGAGGCGCTGGGCGGGGTCGGAATCCCGAGCGGAGCCTGCGTCCCATGTGCTTCTGCTGAGCCCGTGAGGCCCAGGGCCGCGGGAGCCAGAGGGGGGCCGTCTGGGTCCCAGACCGCCCTCGCCCGGCCGGCTCCCTGAGTGCTCCGATGCCGGGAAGCGCCAGCCCTCAGAGCCCCGTCCCCAGGAGTGCGAGGCCGAGGGCCGAGGTGCCGTTCAGGTGACCCGCGCGGCGCTGTGGGCCGCCTGCCCACCCCACCCCCGCAGCTGTGTGTAACCGTGGCCCCGGTGCCAAGGGCTGCCGTCACCGCTGAGTCACCTGCTGTCTTACCGGGAAGTCTGGTTGAGCTCGAGCGGGACTCTGTTCAATGTGGGTTTCTTTCGATCGGGCACCAGCGTTGGAAACCAGTCGGCGTGCGAGTTCCGGGCGGCGAGCGGTCACCCACAGCAGCCCACACCTCGCCCTCGCCCTCGCCCCTCTCGGGAGGCCAGGGTTCTGCGAGGGTGCCCCGGGGGTCCGTTTGCGGGTTCCATGCATGTGCGTCGCGCACCCCCTTCTCGGGCTGCCCCAGTGAGTTTGCACACGCTTCCTGAGCTCCCGGTCCGTCATTTTTCTCAGAGAGTGGTCGCCCCCAGGACCTGCAGGGCAAACCCTGCCCCTCTCCATCTGCCTCCGCGGTGCCTGGAGCTGGCCGAGGCCCCGGGAGTGAGTGCGGGTGTCGGGGGCCTGGCTCCGCTCCCCCACTGTGTATCCGAACCCGGGTGCTGAGGGGGGTGTCGGCTGTGGAAACGCACGCGGCCCGTGTGCGGGGTCCCTGGGGGGCCAGTGAGGCGGGGGGCTGGGACTTCAGACGCCTCCTCCTTGTGAAGCAGCCTTGGGGGGTCACGCCCTCTGTCAGTGCCTCAGTTTCTCTTTACCTGCCTGTGGCGCTGGAGGTCGCGCTGCCTTGCTGAGTTACTGTGACGACCGGGCCCACAGCACACAGCCCCCGAGGCTGGCGCAGTGGCCGGCGGTGCGTCCTCAGCGTGGCGGAGCCTCAGCAGCGCCAGGCTGCGTGCTGCCCCCCCCCCCCCCACAGTGGACTAGGCTTCCCGAGGATTAGGGGAGGGGCTTGTTGTCTCCAGGAAAGGAGCTCCTGGCCAGCCCGGCTCCGTCTGAGTGTAAAATGCAGTCTGTCCTTGGGTGGCCGTTTGAGTTTGGCTGCCCCCTGTGTGTGGCTCTGGACGCAGACCCACCCTGTCCGGTCTGTTCTGAGGGTGGTGCCGGGCGGTGGGGGAGCAGGCCCCCAGCGGGGGAGGGATGAGAGGCGTCCTGGGCTGGGAAGGTGACCCGTGTAGTGACGTGTGGTCCCGTGCAGCTGCGGGACGCCTGGGAGACCGAGCGCCCCGCTGCACCCTGGTCCTCGCCGAAGGGTTGGCCCGACACTGAGCCGCCCCGCTCTGCCTCCACGGAGGAACGTCACTCTCCCGTGGCAGGCGGTGGGGGGGGGTGGGGTCCGGAGGACAGCGGCAATGGCCCCGGGGAAGGCCCTGCGTGTCCCAGCCTCCTCGCTGCGCTCCGAGCTCGCTCGCAGGCACCGGTGGGTTCCTGTTGGCGGCGGCAGCATTCTCAGAAGCTGCATGTCCCTGAGCCAATATTTTGAAAACGATGTGGGTTGTTTTTATCTTTAAAAAAAAAAAGCCGTGGTGAAAGATGTAACAGAAAACTTCCCTGTGTAACCACTGTGAGTGTGCAGTTCAGCGACGTCTGTGTGTCCGCAGGACTGTGCAGTGATGTGGGGTCGCCCCAGACAGACACACTGCGACCTTGAGGCAGGGACCCCCCCCCCCCCCCGCCACTCCCTGCCCGCCCCTCAGCCTCCGGCGGCCCCTGGTCCCCCTCTGGTCGCCGTGGACCTGCCTCCTGCAGACGGGCTGCACGCCGGGAGCCCTGCTGTGGCCGTTTGTCCGTGCCCGGCTGCGCCGCCCGGCAGGACACCCCCACAGCCCACGTGGACTGTGGGGTCTGAGAGAGGGCCTTCCCTTCTGCGGCTGCTTGGTGTCCGTGGCTTGGCCCTGCCTTGGCCGGCCGGCCGGTCCCCTCTGGGCACCGGGCCGCTCCCACCGTGCGCCCGCTGCAAGTGACCCCGCGGTGAACACCGTGCACGAGTGACAGTGATGGGGTCCACAGCCTCCAAGGGGACGCTGTGGTGTCGTGGGGCTCCAGGACTTCCGTCACTGGGGTGTCCCGGTCTCTGCGCAGGGCCCCACGTGACCCCCGGTGTGTGTGGGTCCGACCCGTGTCTCGCCGGGCTTCTGCTGCCGCCTTGCCAAACCGGCTGGGACCTGCCGCTGGGACCTGCCGGGCGGCTGCCGGCGGGCGACTCGGACGGCCCTGGGCCGGCACAGCTGCTCTGCATCCTGGCGCACGGCCTGGGGGCGGCCGGTCTGCCGTCCGGTCTGCCGTCCGGGGCTGAGCGGGGATTTCTGTTCCCCCGGGGGTTGTGGCTCTCACTAGTGTTGGGGGGCTCAGCTTGTATCTTGGTGCGTTTCTCCGTGCCCCCCATGCTGGGGGCGCTGCGGGGGGGCTCGACGTTTGCTTTAAGGAGGCGGCGACGGGGAGTGTGCAGCAGACTCGCGTCAGCGGGTCTGGGTGCCAGACGAACCTGCCTTGCTTCGGCGAGCCCAAGTGACCCCCCACCCCCGCTCCCCACCCACGCGCCCGCTGTCCTCCCCCAGGGGGGTTGCTGTTGTGAGACGGACGCTCGCTCTGCATCCTGATCGAGGTGGATCCTCACACGGTGTTGAAACGCTCGCGAGGGACGGCGGGAGAGAGAGACGTCGGCGTGAGAGTGAGGCCGTGTGGTTGCCTCCCTCCCGTACGTGCCCTGGCCGGGGCTCGGACACGCGGCCCAGGCGTGTGCTCGGGCCGGGAATCGAACCGGCGACCATGCGACCACTCGCTTTCTGAGACAATGCTCCAGCCCAGGGAGCCACCTGGCCGGGGTGGCTTCTGTTCCTTCTGGGGGGGGTGGCACCCAGAGCCCCTCAGACCGTAAAACCCGGCGTCCCTTCCTGGCGTGGAAAGAGCAGCAGGTGGCGTCTCTCCAGCATGTCCCTCCTGACAGCAGCGTCCCCCGTGTGCACGGCCCCGAGCCTGCCGTGGGCGCGGGACCCGGGGTGCCAGTGCCGTCCAGCCCCCCCCCCCTCCCGAGTGTTTGGTCCAGAACAAGTACAATCACCAGTGCACTGTAATGTAAAGTAAAAACGGAAACCGTTCTCCTGCGTGAACAACAAAATCTGCCGTGACTCCTCTCGGTTCGTGCCCAGGGCCTGTGGGCCTCGAGAGGGGACCTGCCGTGGCCCCACGGTGGGGCCTCGCTGGGGACGGCGCAGGGCTCACGCGGCCTCCCGTGGCCCCGCGGTCTGGGAAGGGCCCCACGCTCCCACCTGGCCCGGGACGGGCGTCCGTGGCCGAGGGAGGGAGCGCCGTGAGCACGGGCCCGGTCTGGGGTGCAGGCGAGGCTTCCTTCCCGACCAAGGCTCCCTGCGCCTGCTCGGCGCCCCTCCCGCGTCACGGCCCCACGAAGCCCGGGGCCCGTGTCCCGCGTCTGCTGGTGGTGGTGGTGGTGGTGGACTGTGTGACGGGACCCTGAGTGGGGCCCCCAGGCGCTCTGTGCTCGCCGGTCCTTCAGACCAGCGGCTCCGCGGGCCCTGCGTGCGCCGGGGGCGGGGGGCACGGCAGGGGCTCTGCCGTCGGCCTGGGGGGGGGGCCGTGAGGTGGGGGCTCGCTCCGTGCCCGATGGTCAGGCTTTGAGGGGTCTCCGAGGAGCGAGGCCCCTGCCCCTCCTGAGAAACGCTGAGCACCAGCAGAACGACCCCCACTCCCGCAGGAAGGAGGACGGGGCCTCCAGGACTGGCCGGCCCGAAGGGCGGCCGCTTGGGCCGCGGCGGCAGCTGGGAAGACCTGCAGAAGAGGCGCCGTCCTCGCTGTGGTCCCGGCCGTGGGCCCCTCGCCCGGCCCTCGGACCTGGGGGCGCCCGTGCTCGCTTCCTGTGGGAGGTATGTCCCCTTCCGATAGGCTGTGCGGCGGCCGGCCACCTTTCCTGTTCTCTCCGGAGCGGCCCCGCTGGTGCTGGGCCGGCAGAGGTGGCCGATGATACGGCCGAGATAAGCCTGCCTTTGCCCCGTGTCTTCCCCGTCTGCGCGCGGTGCTGTCGCTGGTCCCCGGCTGGCGCCCCACCTGGTGCCCCCTCCTCCCAGCCCTGCCAGTGTGTCCCCTCAGAGCCTTGCACGAGCCCCCGCCCCGGCCCTGGGCTGCGCCCCACACTGCCCAGGGCCCCAGCGCTCCTGAGCCCAGCGCGCCCCCTCCCCCCGCGCCCACGCCAGTGGGAAACGGGGGCCGGCCCCTCTGTCGTCCCCAAGCCCCCGCAGAGACTCTTCAGAGCGCGGGTGGGCACGGACAGTGACACCCCACCCAGCCCCCGCCCCCGCCCGGGCTTCTCACCTGCGGTGCTGGGGGCGGTTCCGGCTCCATTGCTCTTGGTTGTGGGGACTTCCCGCAGCATTCTGGGGTGCTCCTTGGCGCCCTTGACTTCTGCCCCCCGGGTGCCCGGAGCCACCCCCATGCGTGGCGGCCACAACCGCTCCCCATACCGCTGGGTGGCCCCAGAGGACACGGCCACCCCCGCCCCCACCCCCTGCCGCAGCGCCGCGCCCTGCAGACGCCCCTTGGGTCCCGGCGGGCGTTCGTGGGCGCCCGCGCTCTGCTCCTTTGCCGGAGAGTCGCTGGGCCTCCGCGGGGGCGGCCCGGGGGCAGGTGCTTGGAGGCTCTCGGTGCGTGTGCACCGGCGTGTGTGCCTCTCAGCCGCAGCCGGCTCTTGGCGTGCCACGGCTGGGCCACGGCCCCCACCGCTTCGCCCTCTGCCGTCGGTGCCCAGGAGCTCCCTTTGCTGCGCCTCGCCCCCGGCCCGGGACTGGGACAGCGCCGCGTTGTTAGGGCCGCTCCAGCGAGCGCCGCGCTGCCGCCTCTGTCTCGGGGTCTCTGCGCCGGGCCCTTGGTGCCCTCGGCCTCCGCCACGGCTGCTCACCCTGGGGAACGGTGGTGTGGCTCTCGCCCCTCGATCCCACCCACGGGCGCTGCAGCTCCTCTGCCTGCGGCCTCTGCCGTCCCCAGAGCCTGCGGCTCACGCCGGGATTGCTTTCCTGTCCTTCGAGGAGCCGCCCGGGGCTCCGCATGCGCACTGGAAGGTGTGTTCCGAAAGACCCCCGCCTGGGACCTCAGGTCTGTGCCGCTGAGAGCTGTGGCCGACCCCGGCAGAGAGACTGCTCGTCGGAAGTCGGAGGCACGGCAGCCGCTGTTTAGGGGGGAGTGGGTGCTTTTCAGAGAAGGGCTCCCGGGCGACCCCCTACCCCCTGGGTGTCGGGGGTTTAGTTTTTGATGCTGTGTGGTGGGTCCTTGGGGGGCTGTTCCCAAAACTATTATTGTGTCTCTGAAACACTGTGAGTTTTAAAGGAAAGACAGGCAGCTCAGAGTTTGTTTTCTGTGCCTGTGTCCTCCGCTCTTCTTGCGACAGGGCCCTGTCCTGCCCCCGCAGAGGGCGCTTGCGTGTGGTGGTGGGGACTTCAGGCCCCGCCAGGGGGGTGGCCCTGCTGTCCCGGCGCTGGGCCGAGTGCTGTGCAGGGCAGCCGTGCTGAGACCTGGGAGGGACCCCTCCCCTCCCGGACGAGCGGGAGTGAGCGCGGGGCTCTGGGAGTGTCTGCACCGGAGGGAGGCGGCGGGAGGCGGGGAGGTGGGTGGGGAGGGAAGAGTGGCACTCCCTCCCGACTCACCCTGATGCCCAGATCGGTCTCCACAGAAACTGCTCCTTCCTGAGCCGGGGGCCGGGAGCCGCTGCCGCTCGGGCGTCCCTGGAACTCTGGGCTGTGAGGCCGCGCAGACACACGGGCCGGCACGTGCCCGCCCGCAGCGTGAGCTTCGGTTTCTGGCCGCCAGTCCCGCCGGTGAGTTTCTGTGCTGGGTGGTGGCCGTGGACCAGGGGGCAGGTGGGAGCTGGGGCAGCCGTGTGGGACCTGGGCGCCAGGCTGCCCTGGGCCCGGGGGCAGCTCTTCGCCTCCCCCACCTTCTGCAACCAGGACTGGAGGCCAGGCGGGCAGGGAGGGGGGCCATGGGATCGGGTTGCTCACTGAGATGCCTCCTGTCTTCTTGTCTCCAGCCTGCTGTTGGTCCTGCTGAGCCTGCGGTGCCGCGGGTCGAGGTGGGGGACCCGCCCCCACGGGAGGCTTGGGGCTCGGGGGGACCCCTCAGGAGTGTCCTGGGGGGCCGGGGAGGAGGTGGGGAGCCCTCCGACTGCGCTGCGTGTCTGGTTGGGCTTGGTCGGCGCAGCGTCCTAGCCGTGGGCCGCCCCTCCGGGCAGTTTTGAAAGGTGCCTCTGGCCTGGGCAGCCGGCTATCTCCAGGAGGGCTGCCCAGGTCCATTTTGGGCGGGGGCAGGGAGAGGAAGTTGGGGGCGCCGGGGCTGGGAGCGTTGTGAGTGATCCCGAGCGTGTCCTGGCACGCGGGAGCCGGGGCCACAGCTGGTTTCTGGCAGCCTTCCCCAAGGTCTCATTTGAACGGCGTCTGGAGGCGCTGCGGGGTCCACAGTCTCCTCTTCATGTCTGGTCCCAGGGCTGGTACGGAGCTGTGTGCACGTGCGTGTGACTGTCAGGTTGTCGGAAAACCAGATTTCATTTCCCGGCTGTTTCTCCCGGGGGTGGGGGCGTCAGGAGGGTGCGGGCTGATCCCGATCTCCCCACAGCAGGACGGCGGGGCCCGGCCCTCTCAGCGCGCCCTCCGCGTGAGCTTGGGGGTGTCGGGGCCGGGCTGCTGTGGCCACGGTCTTCCGTCGCTCCCCCCGACCCTCCCCGGAGTCGGCAGCACAGAGCAGATGGAAACGACTGTGAAACCAAACCAGACACGTCCCAGGGACGAGCAAGTGGGTGGCTCAGACGTCACAACTGCCAGAGCAGGTTTCAGGCTCCGTGTCGGCTCCGGAGGGAACGTGGCAGGGAGCTGAAATTGACTCTGATTCCCACCCCACCCCGGGGAGCCTGCAGCAACTCACTCAGCAGGAAAGACTGGCTGACTGCACCTCGGGACGGGCCGGGGCCTCTGACTGCGGCCCGTTCCCGGCGTGCGAGGAGCGGCGGGTGGCCCTCAGCTCGAGGAGGGGCACAGGCGGTCCCTGAGGTGTCCGGACAGTGTCCCGTGGGGCTGGGAGCGGGCTTCGGCCTGCAGACACGTGCGGCTGGGCGAGCTCTACGTGGCCTGGCAGGTGGGACCCCTTACCTGTGCAGCGGGCTGCCTGCTCTGGCTGTGTGTGTGTGTGTGTGTGTGTTCAGTGTGGGCGGGTTCAGGTCGTTGTGGGGCCAATAAAGTTTTATTTCGCCTACACGTTGAAACGTATTGGTGTAAAGTTGCACATAAAATCCTCTGACAACATTCTTACAGGCTGTCCTGTCTGCAGAAATGTTTCTTTTTTCATTCCTGGCTTTGCTGGCTTCTGCTTTCTCCTCTGGCTTAGCCTTGCTGATACGTTATCAGTTTTCCTGGTCTCCGGAGAGAACCAGCTTTGGTTTCTATTTGCGTTTTAAATGAGGCATAAACAAACACTACCTTCTCTTTTCCCTTTACATATTTTAAAAATTCTGCCCTGTGGAACATTCTCAAAAAAGATTTTAAGGGCCTTTGAGACTGAGTAACTGAGGAGCAGGCATTATGTATTTATCTTTATGGGTTTGGATACAGTGTACTTTGGCTTACGAAAACAGGCCTTGTGTTCTTGAGTGTCACGCACACACTGCATCCCATTGTTTTGAGGTGTGCTCCGTGTCTTCGCGGGGCACGCTGGTGACATCGTTTCACCGACAGCCGACGAGACCCTGCTGCGTGAGACTCCGAGTGGATCGCGGGTGCCCGCGGCCCGCCCCCGACGCAGCTTCGCCTCGTACCGGAGCGCAGCCAGGTCCCTGCGACGCTGCAGGCGCGGCGCCTTCTGTGGGTTCGTGTTCCGTGCACGGGTCTTTCCGTTCTAAAGGCTTCTCAGAACTTCTCCGAGCGTGCGGCCGTGTCAGAGCGAGGGCCTGGGGGTCAGAAAGAGCTGGGTTTGAGCCCTGCCCGGCCACTGCGGGCTGCGGGGCCTCAGGAGCGTTGTTGCCCAAGCCTCTGAGCTTCCGTTTCCTCCTGTGAGTCAGAGACAGTGCGCCCTGGCTGGGGGGCGGGCCGGTGAGGTTTCCGTGAGTGTTCGTGTGAGGTGCCTGTCTTGTGGTTTGGCACCAAGTGGGCGCTTCGTGGATTCTGGGACTCGAGCGTCTTCCCTCTCCCCTCCCCTGCCCTGTAGCCGGCCTCCCGCGTCTCTCAGGCGCCCCTTCCAGGAACTCGAGCGGCTGTGCAGTGGGGTTCGAAATGCACACACACCTCTTGTCCGTTGGGAGGCGTGGGCTGATGCAGTGATCTCCCCCCATTTCTACCCGCCCTCCCCGGAATCGTTTTCCACTTCACTTCGCCTGGCCCCCTTGACTGCTCTGTTCTGTTCTTATCTGCACCCCCTCCCCTCCCTTGCCCCGCCCCGCCCCGCCCCACCGGTCTGCCTGGCCACGGGGAGGAGAGGAAAGGGGCACATTGCTGACGGCCCCCCAGGCCCAGGCTGCAGGTTGGTGGGGCCGTGTGTCCGAAGGCGCGTCCCTTGCGTCCGGCCACTTCCCAGGGAAATGGGGGTGGGGGCGGCGGCTGCCGAGTGGGGCTTGTGTCGCTGTCGAGTTTCAGACGGCGCCTCTGCGGAGCTTGGGGTCCTAGCACCCGGGGGACAGCGAGGGCCGCTGGTGCTGTGGCTGACCAGGCCCCCGAGGGGGGACACAGGGCTCGGGTGGGTTAATGTCCCCTCACAGAGGAACTCAGCCCTCTGCCCCCCGTGGGCGTGCAACACGGGGTCAGATGATGACAACCCTCAGGCCTGTCATCTCCAGAACTCGAGACTCGGGAGCCCACTTCTGGCCGGCCCGGGTTCTGCCCGGCTGGCTGCCGGGCGCAGGTGGGGCGTCGGGGGGTGGGGTGAGATGAGGGACGTTTGAAAACTGGAGCGCGAGGGCCGGCGTTTCCTCTCGGGTGCTCGTCCCAGGTGAGGCTTTCCGGGCCCGTCCTCTGAGCACCCCGGGGCCACTGCGCGGCCGTCCCGGCTGGCGGGGGAGCCCCAGCCCTGGGCAGCTCCGGACGCTGGCCCCGGAGCCTGGCGTGTGGGTCGGGCCGCGGCCGTCTGTCGTGCTGGCCGTTCCCTGCCTACGCAGCATGAACACCGGCATGGCAGGGACAGATGGCCACTCCAGGGCCTCTTTGCGGTCACATTTGGTTGCCTGGGTGGGCGGAGGGCTGGGGAGGAAAGGCCGATGGGGTGCCCCCTCGATGGCGGGTGAACAAAGGCTGGCCGTGGGGAGGCAGGGCTGCGGGGCGGGGCGGGGCGGGGCGGGGGCTCAGATGTGGTCTGGCTTGGGGCGGAGCCCGCGGCTCGGAGCAGAGCCTCTCTGTGCACCTGACGGCCAGGAGTTTAGTCTTGTCATGGGAACGGGGGTGGACTGGGGTGGGGGCCGGCTGGAGCGGATGGGCCGGAACAGGCTTCCTTCCGGAGGCCCGGGCCAGCTCTGCAGGGGGTGCAGGTGACCGTCCCGAGATCCTGGGGGAGTCGAGGCCAAGCCCTCTCCGTGGGGCTCCCAGCCAGCCCGGCAGCCCCAGCCTGTGGGGTTGAAGGGTTGGGTGGAAATGGGGGAAGTGGGAAGCAAGACAGCGCCCACTGGCGTGGGGCGTGCAGCCGCCCGGTCAGGCCTGAAGGGGCAGTCCAGAGGTGGCGACCTTGAGTACAGCTCGGGGCTTGTCGTGGGCGTGTTTCGGAGGGGACAGGGCAGGCCTGTGTGCAGACCCAGCTCGGACTTGGACCAGAGGGACAGCCAGAGCTGCAGGCTGCACTGCGGGCTCTACACAGGCTCCTGGTGGCCACTCGGCCGTCTCTCTGACGCACTCACAGAGGTCCCCACGGGTCAGCTCGAGGGGCCGTGTTCAAGCCCACCTGGCGACACAACACCTGGCGCCCAGGCCTCCTGTCGATCGGGAGGCTGGGGCAGGGTGAGTTCCTGCCTTGGTTTCCCCAAGGGCCCGCTCACCGGTGAGCCGTGGGCCCGCGTGGGGCAGGGCGGGGCAGGGGCTGGGCCTGGGGTCTGGAGAGGGCCCCACGTGACCTGGACCCTGTTGCCTTCCACAGGAAGGTGCCGGGGGCCTCTGCACGTGGGGTGCACCAATCTTGACAGAATGAACAGTCTCGACGATTTTTCTGGAATGTTTAGTGTTCCTCCTTGCAGGCCGTCTCCTTTTCAAAGTTACCATTCACGCCTTAAGCAAATGCCCCTGGGCCAGGCTCTTTGTGCCACATTCACTTCCGGGCACTGGGTGCAGCCGTGAACACGAGGCCCAGGAAAATCTCCTGGGGCACGTGGCTGACCTCCGGGGGGCAGGAGGTGGATGACGGCGGGTCGCTGGGGTGTGGAGTCCCTGGGCGTCCTGGTGAGGGAGAATGGAGGAGCTGGGGAGGGGCCTGGAGGTGCAGGCAGCTTGAACCTCTGCGTGGGGGCTGGCTCTGGAGGTCCCAGGGTGCAGCGACTCGGGAGCGGGGCAGGGAGGCCTCTGGTACAGTGGGGGGCCGTCTGGGCGGAGAAGGTCGGGCCTGGCAGGGCCCCATGTCCTGAGCGGCCAAGGCCGAGGGCTTCCTGGGCTCTCTGGGCGGATGCGAGGGGCGGCGCCGCACAGAGGACCAGCTTCGTGGGCCTCACGGGGACAGAAAGGGGCTCCAGGTTGTGCGTGCTGTAAGCCAAAGAGCTCTGCAGGTGCTGGGGCGCAGCGGCGACCTGTCCCGCTGGTCAGTGGACGGATGAGCTGCCGGTCTTCCTGGTGGACAGTGCTGGGGGTGGCTGCTGTCACCCAGGGTGGTGGCCCTGCGCTGAGGCTGAGCCTGTGGGTTCTGGGGCCACCCCCGGCCGTGAGGCCCACCCGTCAGAGTGACGGCAGAGCCTGTTCTTCCTCAGCCCCTTCCCTGGTAAGCTGGGGGTGGTGACCCCGCCGCAGAGAGCAGCAGACGGGTGTCGGGACTTGGGGTGCCCCGCCCTGCCCCCCTGGGGGCAGGTGAGCTGGAACCCTCCTCCACAGACAGCGGGTGGGCCGGGAGGGCTCTTGGGCGGGGGGCGTGGAGCCGGGGGCGGGAGAGGAGCTGAACTTGGAGCCGGCCTCGCGTTGCTCTTCCGTGTGATGCTTTCCGTGACCGCGCTCGTTCGCTGTGGAGGGAAGACTCGGAATAGTTCAGTGAGAAGAAAGGGCCGTGAGAACTAGCCCGTGGCTGCTTCCAGAGGTGCCCACAGCCCGCGTGCAGGTGCCGTCCTCCTGGACTTCCCCTCCTCTGCGGAGGCGGAGGGTCGGGGCTTGCCTGCACCGAGGCCCTTCCGTGCTGCGTCTCACGTGTCCGCAAGGCGCCATCTTTACCTGCCTTTCCAACTCGGCCGAGAAGTCCCCCCTGTCCCCGAGGGGCCTGGGGACCAGGCGGCGCCAGGCAGGGCTCGCTGTTGGCGGTGCCCCCGCCCCGCGCGGCCAGCCGGGCGACTTCCTGTTCCCCGACAGGGACCCGCTGAGCCGCACCCCCCTCTCAGGCCCACAGGCAAGGCTGGGGGACCACGCGGCGCCCGTGGGCAGGAAGGCCGCCGTGGGGCTGGCGGCAGGGGCGCCCGTGGCCGCCGTCACGCACCCGCAGGCGGTTTCCTGCCCACGCGCCGCAGCCCGGCCCGGCCCTCCTTGCCCAACGCCGCCTTGCAAGGAGTTGTGTTCAGATGCACGGGCGGCGTTTCTGACAAGTCACGTTTGGAAGTGTAACGTGAGCAAGACTGAGCTAGCTGCTGTGTGTGTGTGTGGTAAAATATGTGTGATGTAAAATCGATCATTTTAGCTATTTTTAACCAAAAAACTCCAGCGAATTAAGTACACTTATGCAACCATTACCACCGTCTATTTCTAGAGCTTTCTCATCCTGCCAGGCAGAAGCCCTGTCCTCGTTGAGCAGTAACACCCCCCGCCATCTCCGGTCCCGCTCTGTCCCGGTGCCCGAGCCTGTCTTGGGGCCCCACCGTCCTTCGTGGCCTGCGCTGTTTCCCGGGCCCACTCACGCTGGCGCGCGTGAGACGTCCCCTGCTGCTCCGGCGGACTCGCGTCCCGTCCCCTGCACGGAGGACGTTCCGTGCGCTCGCTCGTCTGTCACCGGCGCTGGTGGCCGCCCGTCTCGGCAGCAGTGGCCTTGGCGCAGCCCGCTTGGGGAAATGGGCGGGCGGGCTTCTCTCCAGGGGGGCAGACGTGGCCAGGAGGCGCCGGAGAAGGGGCCGGCGCCCCGAGGGAGAGGCAGGTGGGTGCCACCTCGCACGCAGCAGGATGGATGGCTCTAGTGAGACAAACGCCGCCGAGGACCAGGCGCCTGCGGAGAGTGTCCCGCCGGGCACAGGCGCTCGCCTGCCGTCACACGGGGTGCTCGCTCCGGTCCAGAACACGCTCGCTCGTCGCCCTTGAGCTGATGCGCGCGAGCCCCTCAGCGTCCTGGCCGTTTTCCGTGGGCGCTCTCTGTGCCCACGCCCCGCGCGAGGAGCAGCCCGGCGCTGCGTGTTCGGCGAACATTCCGACACGGACGCGAGCCGTGTTTCGCCCCCAAAGTCCGCCCCTTGGGGAGCAATGGGCGCCCCTTCTCACCCCGAGGCGCTGCACCTCATGATTGTGCCCGGAAGCGTCTCCCGCGGCGTCAGAACCCTGCCTCCCACGTGGCCTCCTCGGGGCCGGCGCCCCGCCCCTCCCCGTGCACGCCCCTGCTCACGTGATGTCCGCGCGTTCTCTGCGCTTCCGTTCTCTCTCCCAGGCTGTAAAGCTTTCCTGCGAGGCAGGCGACGGCTGGGCCTCGGCCGAACGTCCCAGCGCGGGGCCGTGCGTGCGGGCCGTACGCGCGCGCGCACCCGGTGGGCGGGGCTCCCGCGAACTCCGCGCGTGTCCGTTCGCTCCCCTGTAGTCTGCGCGGCCCCTCACCTGCCGCCTGCGGGCGCACCGAACGCTCCGCGGCGGTGAGGCTTGCGTTTCCTTCTCCGAAAGGAGAAGTTTCCTCAAGAAGAGGAGTAATTAAACACAGGCGTCCGCCAGCAGGCCTTCGGGCCACTGTGCGTCGGGGAGGGCTCGCCGCTGGGTGAGCGGGAGGGCCCTTCGGAACCCGGACACACGCTCCGGCTGCCTCCCGCGTGCGGGCCCCGACGGAGCGGGTGCTGGCGGGGCACTCGGGAGGAGCCCTCCGTGCTGCCTTCCCATCGGTTTTCAGAGGGAGACGGCGGTTTCGTGGCGTTCACGCACGCCTCGCCCTCCTGGCCGCCCGCCCGGCTCTGCTCGCTGTCCGCTCCTGTGCGGAGGTGGCGGGGGGCGCCCTGTTCCCGCACCGGGGACTCCGCTGCGGGGGACTCCGCCGCGGGGCAGGGAGCTGCTGGGAGCCCTGGCCTCGGACCTGGGCCAGAGGAGGAGGCTGGGACCGGGACTCACCGCGCCGGCAGCGGCGGGAAACCGGCTCTCCCTCCGCGCCGCCCACGTCGGCGGGGACCCTGGTGGGCGTGCTCTCGGCGATTTCCGCCGGGCGCCTCAAGCTGCGGCCTTCCCGTGGGTGGCGTCTTAGAAACGGGACCGTTTCTTGATGGGGCCTGGCCCTTTCGGGCAGCTGGCGGCCGAGTCGGCCCTCCTCTCACGCTGGAGGGCCGCCCGGGGGTCGCCGTCTCGGACCACGTTCCCCTTGGTGCCTCCGGAGGGGCCTCAGAAGACAACCCCGACGGGAGGTGCGGCCCCGAGAAGCCACGTCCCCTCCGCCCCCCGGCGAGGTGGCTCCTGTGCTGGCCCGTCACGACGTGTCCGTCCCTGGCTTTCCGCAGAAAACGCGGAGTGTGGCGGCCGCGTGGCGCCGGGCGCCAAGCCGAAGGTGAGTGTAGAAAACGGCGCATCCCGCTCGGCTCTGGGACCGGCGCTCTCGGTCCGTCCGCCCGTCCCGCCTCAGGCAGGGCTCCCGGGAGCACCGCCGTGCGGCCCGTCCACGCGGCCTCTTCGGGCAGCCCTGTGGGGGTTCCGCCCGGGGGTGGGCGGCCTCGGATTGTGCGCGGCAGCCGCGCGCCTGGGTGTTCGGTCGGAGCCCTGAGACTCGGTCTGCCTCTGTGGCCGCGCATTTCCAGGGCTCCTTGGGGGCTGGTGTCCTCTGCCGGCCAGCGCCCGCCCCTGCGGGACCTGGGCTCTGGGAGGGCGGGGCCCGGGCCGGCGGGCCGCTGGGGGCTGCGGGGGGACTCGAGCCGCAGGAGGGGTTTCAATGCCCGGCGCCCGGTTTCCAGGTGCCCGCCCGGGCCCTGGGGCGTGTGTCGCAGCTGTCAGTGCGCCGGCGGAGGCGGACCTGGGCCGGAGCCCACGCCCACTGTGACTGACTGCGTGGGCTTTGGGAGCGGCGCTGGCAGGGACTCGGGTTTGTCCCCCGTGCTGCAGTGCCCTGGGGGCCCGGGGGCCCGAGGGCCCGGGACGAGGGACGCGTTTCTGAGTGTCCCGTGGACTTGAGGCGCACACGGAGGGCTCCCGGCCGTCCAGGGCATGGCTTCCCGCGAAGAAACGGGCCGTGAGTCTGTTCACACCCCCTGCGGCCGAGGGTGCGGAGAGCCCGGTGGGGGCTCAGGGGCCGAGGGCTCCTCTGCGCCCCGAGGGGGGAGCGGCGGAGCTGCCCCCCCCCCCCCCCCCGCCGTCCGCGCGCACGTTTCGTGTGGTCGGGCCCCTGCTGAGCGGTCAGTGTCTGCGGCGCGGGTTGTCCACGGCTGTTCCGTGCTCGCGTGTGTGGCTTGGGGCAGACCGCCCGGCCGGCGTGCTTGGAGTTCCCGGTTCGGTTGGGGGTCGCGACCCACTCGGAGGGAACTCGTCAGCGCAGCGCGAGGGGTTTCGTTCTGCGCGGCCCGGACGGGAACTCGCCCGTCTCGGTCCTCCCGGCCTCGCTGCCATCGGGTGTCCCTCGGTTTCGTCCCCCGGACGCTCCCCTGGGGTCAGAGCCGCGCCCCGGGCGGATGTGCCCGGCACTCCCGGTTCTGTCCCGTTCCTTCCGGGGGACGCCCGCTCGGCGCGGCCTCTTGGCCGAGGCGGGTCTGCCGGGAGTCTCTGCTGGCGGGGGTCCACGGAGAGACACTGGGGTCTCGGCACCCTGTTTCTCAGTGGACCCGGGTGTCTCTCTCTCTCACACATCCTCACACACTCTCTCACACTCACCCACTCTCACACTTACACTCACACTGTCACACATACTCACACGCTAACATATACTCACACGTACATTCACACACACATACACATACACACCCTCACTCACACCCTCACACTCTCACACACTCTCACGCATTCACCCTCACACTCACACGTACCCTCACAACCTCACACACACCCACACTCTCACACACACACTCTCTCTCACACACACACACACACACTCACCCTCGCCCCACACACTCATATATACACATTCACACTCACTCTTACCCACACACACCTATACACACCCACACACACACACTCACATACTCTCACACGCACTTACACACACACTCACACGTCTGGCCTCCTGTCGGAGCCCGTGGGTGGCAGAGCTAGTCATGGTCTTTCTGTCCTTGCCCTGGCCCCTGCCCCTCGCCCTGTTCGGGCTCTGACGCCCCCACGCCAGGCCACTGCTTGGGTCACCAGGCTTTCTAGAAGCGTATTTCGTGGTCACCTTGGGTCAGTACACCGCAGACATTCCCGTGAAGGCTCCGGGGGAGGACGGGCCTGTTGGGAAGGTGCCCGCTGGCGTGGGGCCTGCAGGCTTTTCCGATGGGCGTTGCGGGAAGACAGAGGGCGTCGTCCTGCCACAGCCCAAGTCCGAGGCTGTGGCCGTCACTTTTCCTTCCCACACCGGGTGTCGGTAGCATCTCCAAGGCGGAGGCCAGAGCTGGGGCGGGCGAGGGCTCCCCTGGCCGGAGGAAGGAGGACCGGGCCGGCTCCTCCCTCGCCTGCCCCCCGCCCATTCTCCCTCCCTGCCCTGGGGCCCCCTCCGTCCACCCCCCCCACGCACCCCCAGCTCCTCGCCCTGCGAGCCTCCTCGTCACTCAGCTTTCGAAGTGAACACTCACTTGTTCCCCCTCGTTTTTCTACGTGTTGTGTTACAGTTTGCCACTCTAAAAATAGTCGGTGACAATTCTTGGCTCCACGTTTAAGTTTTAAAAATTGTTTGTAGATAGATCGTTTTAAAAAAGCAATATTCCACTGAAGCGATAACCGTAACGAACACTTCATTTGCACATCCTTGGGAAGCAAAATATTTAAACTTTACACCATCTATTTCGTAAATATAACTCCCCCTCCCTCCCTCTCTCAAACCATCAGTGCGATGGAAGAGACTTCCCTGAGACAGGAGTTGGGTAGATTCTGGAATTCCAAAGATGTCAAGGATATGTTACAGTCTGTTGTCAGAATCCTCTCAGACTTGCATCTCAGGCAACCACACAGACGCTGAAAACAGCTGCCCACGCCCGCGTGCGGCGCGCCGCCGTCCCCTCTGCCGCGGGGCGGTCTGGCCGAGCGGCGTGGCGGTGGACCCCCGGTGGGAGGCTGGTGGGATCGTTTCCCAAAAGCAGACTCGGACCCACGAGCGTCCGGAAACCCGGTGCTGGGACCGGACTGGTGTGCTCTGGTGCCCTTTGGGCCCCAGCTCCCGGGGTTTGCTTCCTTCTTTCCTTCTTTGCTTTGTGTCTCCCTGCTCCCCTTCCCTCCAGACACTTCTTTCCTTCGCTGCTGTTCACACTGTCACACTTCCGGCGCCCACAGATGGGCCACCTGTGGGTCGACCTGGCGCTTCCGAGAAGAGTGCAGCGAGAGCTCTCTCTCTGCTCCAGCGGAGCGAGCCTGCAGCCTCCTGGGCTCACAGAGACTCTGCCCCCGGGGCCCTCGGAGCAGAGGCTGTGCATGTTTCACCGCCTCCGGGGCCGGGAGCTTGGGGTCCCTTTCACATGGGTTCACTGGGACATTTGCTTTGGCTTTGTCCTCGTCACTTTCTCTCCAAAGAGTGTTTTTTTTTTTTTAAGGCCTTTTCTGTTTCAACCATTACAAATCACTCTGATGCTCACGATTGCGAGGGCGATGCTGCTCCGTGACCCCGAAGACCCAGGTCCTGGGGTCACTCCCGGGACAGCGGGGCTGGACAGTCGGGCAGGAGAGCGGCCGCTCAGTCACGTGTCGAACAGCCGCCTGTCCGAGCTGTCGGCAGCCCACTGCAGCGCGGCCCCGCCGGACTGCTCTCCGCGCTCCGCCGGGCCGAGCGTCCGTGTTCAGTGCCCGTCCCGGTTCCTCGGTGAGGCTGGCGAAGCCGGGGCGTCGAGAGGAGGAGGAGGAGCCTGGGGTTTCCCTGGTGGAGTTCGCCGTCCACCGTGTTCGTCCAGCTCCTACCCACGAGGCCCTGTGGGAGCCAGGCCCTGGCTGCCAGGCCTGGCCTCTCTGCCTGGGGCCCACGAGGACGGCCGTGTCCATGCCGATGGGTCACCCCGACCTCCCCCCAATCCGAGGCACTGGGCGCAGCGCACCTGCCCCCCCCATCATGGCTGTCGTCCATGCTGGTAGACAAACTGGGACCCCCCGGGGGCCTCCCTATTTGGGGGATTCCGGTCTGCGAGCCGGTGTGCAGGACAGTCCCTGCTGTCGCCTCTGTGCACACCTGGGGTGGTCCGCTGCTTTGGTCCAGGCGTGCGCTGCCTGCTTTTCGGAGTCAGCTTAGCAGCAAACGCATGATTGGCCCCTCCTACCACGAGATAGCAGGTGTTTGGTTTTCCTCCCTCCAAACTGGGACCTTTTCAGTCTAAACATTACAGAGTTAGTGTTAGAATTACAGAATTATAATAGAATTATAATGTTACAGAATCAGAATTAGAATTATATAGAATTAGTATTTTGGCAGGTCTGTATTTGAGTATGTTTATAAATTCAGTAAATCTTTCTGCATTTCTGAAAGGTTGGGGGTGATAAATAATGTACTGCTGTTGGCAACATTTGTTATCTTGAGTCAACATGGATAATTTCCTGTGACTTTAATTTCAGCTGACAACGGGCTTTTCCCAAAGCTTGCAAAGACACAAGCGAGCCCGGGGATCGGCGCGGACGTGGCGGGCCTGGCGGGGGACTGGTCCAGCATTTCACATGGTTGTGCGCAGTGGAGCCGCCGCGCCCCCTCTCTGTCCTGGGGGCCCCCCCGACGCCGTGTCACGTGCTGAGCTTCCTGTCCCCCGTGGGGGCTCCATGCGCGGTGACTCCGTAGGGAAGGAGACGCCGCACGTTCAGGAGCGGGGCTCCCAGAGCAGTGTTGCCATTGTTTGCTCTCTGAGAACTCTGAACTCCAGCACGGGACCCCGGACGCCATGACCCTGACCCTGACCCCGACCCCGACCCCAGTCCGGGTGCGACGAGGGAGCGCACTTCTTTTTGTGTTCTGGGCCGCCCTTCACTGATCCCAGTGGTTCAGACGGGGCCGTGTGGCTTCTCGTGGGTCCTTCTCTGTGCTCCTGTCCCCCTTCGCACTGAGGGTGCGCTGTGTCTCCCTGAGGGGACTCCCCTCAGGTGTGGGAGCCGCTGCAGCAGAGCCCGCCCGCCTCCCCCCGCGGTCCGTTTTCCGAGCGCTGAGCGCTCAGTCCCTGCGCTCGGCGGCCGGCAGCGCAGTTTGAGTCTGGTCTTGCCTGGGAACAGACCTGACTCCGCCTCACGCCGTGGTTGCTCAAGACTCAAGACCTGCTCGTTATCTCTCCCGATTTCACTGGGGGATTAACAACGAGCCCTTCAGGGCTTTTCCCATTGTGTCGAGCTCAAACAAAAGCCGCTGACAAAGTCCCATTATGAGTCCAACCTGCGGAACAAACACGCAGCACAGGCCCCGGCAGGAAGGCGCAGTGGGGGGGCGCGGCGTGGGTGCTCTGCTGGAGCCTGGCCCCGCCCGTGACAGCGCCCTTGGATACGGCGCGGCCCCTGGCCCTGCGCCCCAGGAGCGCGGGGCTGTGTGTGCTCCACCCCACGAAGGCACACAGGAGGTGGGTTTGTGGTCGAATCCCGAGGGGCTGCCGGTCTTCCTGAGAATGTGCGGAATCACCTGCAGGGCCCCCCTCCCACCACATGTCCAATTAGAGCGAGCAGGGTCCTGGTTGTGACACTTCCTCGGGCGCAGGCAGACAGGCGCTGGGGGAGGAGGGCGTGGCCGGGGCCTCGCATGCCGCCGTCTTGGCAGTTTTCTCACGCACCCGACCCCCGGAGTGGGTCTGGCGTGGTCCGTGCGGGCCAGAGTGTGAGCCACCCGGGAGCCACGGCCTCCTTTCCCGTAGCTGCACCAGGGCTGCAGGGCTGGTGGCTGCCCGGGACGGGGAAGGTGGGACACTGGGCGGGAGATCACCAGGCGAGGACGTGCTGGTGGAGACACTGGGAACTGCCAGTCCCCGGACACCGTGGTTCCCCGACTCTCGGTTCTGCCGGCAGACCGGTCCTGCCGTGGCAGCACCCGTGTGCTGCTGTGGCAGGGGTGAGCACGCCTGTGGAGCTCACTCCCCACCGTGCCAGCCGCAGCACACGCGCTTCCCACTGGCTGTTAGCAGCCGGCCCCCAAAACAAGCTTTCGGGGTGAAGCGTGTGCGCGAACACGGGGGCCCACCGTGGGCCAGAGGGTGGCGGCCCCTGGAGCCCCTCGGGCCCTCCCCGCCCTCGTGCGCAGTGTGTACGCGAGCTGGGGGACGGTGGGGGGTGGGAGCGCGTCTGGGTGGGTGTTGGGCCGCAGCCGGGGCCCTGCTCCGTGACCCGGACGCTGGGCAGGCTGGCCGTCGGCACAGAAGCGGGCGAGGGGTGCGGCGTGCCCCCCGGGCCCGTGTCGCTGGACGGTCTGGTGTCCACGGAGCCTGTTTGCACTTTGGAGCGCGTGCCGACGCTCCTTGTTAACACGTTCTCTGTCTTGTCTTCTTCGTGGCGGGGCGCATGCCGCGCAGGTTCTCCTTCCACCTTCTCAGGTGCGGCGTCGGTGGCACCGAGCCGGGCTGTGCGGTTCGGCAGCCGTCGCCGCCGCCCGCTTTCAGAACGCATTCATCCCCCCAAACTGCAGCTCTGTCCCCGTTGCGCTGACCCGCTCAGCCGCCCCCTCTCGGCCCCCCGGCGGCGGGTTCCTCACGGGGGAGTCCCCCAGACGTGCCCTTCGGTGTCCGGCGTGCGTCACTCAGCACAGGGTGTCCCGGCCCCTCCCGTGTTTGCCACGTTCAGTTCCTCCCTCGTCGGCCGCTTCCTCCCGTCGTCCACCCGTGCCCCCTGTCCAGCGCGGAGTGCAGTGGGTGCACGCTCCTGGGTGCTCCTGGCCCTTCCTCCAGACCCACCCGGCCGGCCGGGCGCTGGCTTCGGGACGGGGCGCGCTGAGGAAGGGCCCTCGGAGGGCCGGGCGCGCTCCCTCCTCCCGCAGGAGTGGGAGGTCCGGCCGCCCGACGGGAGCCGGGAGCCGGCCGTCTCTGCTCGCTGACACGGGGGAGCTGCGAGTGTCCGCCCCGAGCGGTGCCTTTCCACCACGCGGGGGGCTCGTGCACAGGCGCGGTTGGTGGGACTCTGCGCCTCACCACTTGCACTGTCCGAGGACGGCGACGCGGCGTGGGCTCCTGCGGGGGAGACCCTCTGCGACCCTCAGGATGGGAAACCTCCGCGTCTGACCCCAACAGCCTGCTCTCGGAAGTGGCTGTTCCTGTATCAGGAGGGCCCTTTGAGGGCGGGCCTTTGAGTGAGTGTCTGTGCCGTGACTTCCCGGCGAGGTCATCTCCCGACACCCCTCGCTCACCCGCCACAGTGAGAAGTGCTCCCCTCCCCGGGGTCTCAGCGGTGTTCGCCAGAGGGACCGCCGTCTGCCCTGAGTGACCGTGAAGTTAAGCGGAAGAAACCAGCAGCGGTGAACTATCGCCTTGGCCTGTCGTGCACGTCTTCAAAGTCTGCCTGTGTTTCCACCTCTGCCCTGTGGGGGGGGTGTGCTTTGTTGGGAAGAGTGTTTGCCTCACACGCGTGTGCCCGGCCCGAGGAGTCCCATTAACTCTTCGCGGCTCCCGAGCTCGCCACGGGCGCCCGGGCCCGGGGCCTGGCGGGTCTGCCTCCCCTCCCCCCTCCCCTCCCCGCCCAGTTCTCTGGAGACTGGACCCCGTGGGGGCCTCCCTTGCCACCTCGTTTCTGCCGTCGCCGAACGGTTCCAGGCCGCACTGGGAACGCGGAAACTTGCGGAGAGCGGCGCACGGAGGATGTGCAGGGAGGGGGCGAGGATGGGACCGCAGGGGGCCGTGGGGAGGGCAGGTGTTGGGACTGATCACGGGGTGCTGCTGAGAACTCACGCTCCTGCCTGCGGGCAAGACTCGCCGCCTGCACGGGGCAGACAGCACGTCTTCCGAGACGAGGACCAGCAGGACCTCCGCTCGTGGTCCCGCCCCCTGTGTGTGTGTGTGTGTGTGTGCGTGCGCACGCGTGCGTGCACTGCCTTCCCCAGGGAGGCCCTTCTCCCTGTCCCTGGGTCCCCGGGCCCAGCGTCGGTCGGTCGCCACAGGGGCGCCCAGCCCCAGGCCCTCGCGCCTCTGCCCTCGCCCCGCGCTGGCAGGCGGGCGCCCCTGGCGGGGCGGGCCCCAGAAGCAGGCGGCGTGTTCCTGGGCCAGGCCGGCCCGCTCACTCTCCGGGTTGAGTCACCGAGTCACCGAGTCACCGTCAGGACGTCTCCCGTGACGTTTTTCCCGCGCCCGCCCTCTGCCTCGCTTCCACCGGACGGGACGCATGGCCGTGCGAGGACTCACGCACCCGGGGTCGGCCCTGCGCTGCGTTCGGGCTTCTGCCCTCGTGCCTCTCGGTGTGTCCTCCGTGTCCGTGGGGGACGCTGCCCTGCCCCGCGCCACCCGAGCCCCCCCCCCACCGGTTCCGTTCGGCTGTCCGTCGGGACGGTGGACAACGGAGTGGAACCTTGGAAATCGTTTCTGTTCCCCGGCCCCCTGGTCCTCGCTCGCTCCGCCTGTGGGGCCGCCGGCCGCCGTGGGTGGGCATGCGCTCGCACTTGCGGGCTCACTGGGCGCTGCGTGGGGTTTCATGCCTGTGGCCAGGCGCCGCGTTGTCGGTGCGGGTGGCGGGGCTCCGCCCAAGGTGGCCGTTGGCGCGGGGCGACAGCCCAGCTCCCTCCTGCTGCTGACCGTTTCCTTCCCTGCGCTCTCCAGGTTCCCGGCGCCTTCCCGTGCACCCAGGTGAGGCTGCTCAGGTGAGACTGATGGCCGCCCCAAGGAGCAGGTGCTGACGCCCCCAGCCTGGTGCTGCGCCTCCTGACACCACTGCCCATCCAGGATCTAAATGCCACAGCGCCCCTGGGGCACGGTGGGCTGCGACCCGCTGTTGCCGGGGAAGGTACGTTGTGTGGGCACAGCCGTGCGTCGCGTGAGTTCCCGGGAAGGAGGCAGAGGGGCGGGGCGGGCCCGCTGTGACAGGACGGAGTTGCCGTGTCACAGGTAGCTCGTGGGAAAGCGAATCCGGAACCTCTTCTTTGGATGAAGGTTACACCCACTTAACAATTCGAAAGCATTAGCGTTGAAACTTAAAACAAGAAAAAGAAAACGCGGGTGCCTGTGAAGTCTTCTTTCCCCTGTGAGTTGCCCCCAGGGTCTTTTAAATTGCTCCCCAGGCTTTACCATCTTCCTGTGGGATTGTGTTTGAAAAGGCAAACCTGGCTCTCAGATCCCCTTGCAGCAGTGAGGCACTTTGTTTCGGTTTGGGGAGTCTTCAAAGAGCCAAGTCGACACAGCCAGCGTCGCGCCCGCTCCACCTCGGAGCGCTGCTTCTGTTCGTGGCACCTCATCCTGTCCAGCCTCCTGCGTCGGGGTCGGGGGTGGTGTGTGTGGGCCTTGGCCAGGCACTGCCCCTGGGTTTGTAGGGTTTAGCAGAAACTTTCAGAACTTTGTCTCGGTTTAATCTTAGCTCTTGTTTCCCTGTCTCCAGGCTCAGCCTCCGGGAGGGAAAAAAACAGGCTGGAAACCAAGACCTCCCACTGGAATCTAATTTTAAATTTGCAATCTGTTGTCTTGTGATTTTCGTTTCAAATTTAACTCTGAAACAAATACATTTCCTTCTTTCTCCTGCAGTTTTGGAGGTCTGTTTTCAAGTCAGAGGAGGGTAATCATCGTGTTTATTTTAATAAGTTTTTAAATACCTCTGGGGAGTGGAGTACTTTATTAATAACCGTAATGTGCGGACACCATCAGGCACCTTCCACCCGGATGCCGGGCGCCCTCAGCCGAGAGGAGGAACCTGCCTGCAGGGCGAGCTCGGTGGGCGGGGCCGATGGGGCCCGACGAGCGCAGGTGCCGGACGTCGCCCAGGCGGCCGCAGCCCCGAGCGTCCCCAGGGAGGACAGCTGTGCTGCCCGGTGTGGGCAGTGGAGGAGGGCGAGGCCACAGCAAAGGGGTGCGTCCCGAGCGGGACAGGTGTGCCTGGGTGCCGGTGACCGCGCCCTAGACACGGCGGGGCGGCCAGGCCCGGGGCCGCTGGCTCACAGGTGGGGGCGCTACGTCTGAGCTCGGGCGCGGCTCCTCTGCCCCAGGTGGTTCCCCGAACCCACCGTGCCCTCTTCAGGTCCCCAGGAGCCCCGGGGCTCCGGGGCATGTCCCTTAAAAGGAGTTCCAGGTTCAGTGTAGAGACGCCAGAAAAACACAAAGAATACGTAGTTGTGGAAGTGACCTTCACCGCTTTTTCAGAGTGGTCAGATGTACAGTTTTTGTGCGGGTCTGTGGTGTGTGCGTGTTTGAGTGAAGTGTCACTCGTGTTCTGCTTCTCCTGTGGCGGGGACACTGCTGCACTGCCCCGGGAGTCCGCACCCCCCGCCCCCAGCGACACTCCTAGAACCCGAGTCTGCCCACGGCCGGCACCTTGGGGGTCCGCGCCAGGCTTCAGGTTCTACGTCCAGAGCCACGCGGCTTTGCTCTGGAGACGTGTGACCCTGACTGTGGGGTGACCCTCTGACGGTCTGGCCTACAGGCCGGGCTTCGAGCACGGGCGCTCTCCCAGTGTCCAGGGGCGGGGGCGGGGGGTGTTCCCCCCTGGGAACCAGTCCTCTGGGCCCCGGAAGCCTTCCCGGAGCCGCCTCGGTCCCGCGTGCTGGGCTCTTCGCAGCCCCATGCCCCTCGGGGCGTCCGGGGGCACAGCGGAGCATCTCTCGGCCCAGAGACCCCAGCCCGGGGGCGCCTGTGGTGTCGCCCGGCCGCCAGGGCCGGCAGGTCCCAGGCCAGCTCTGTACTCAGAGCCCCAGCCCCCCACCGGGGCCTTCAGAGGTCTCACAGGCCTTTCGGGAGAAGCTTTCTTTTTTCTCTTTAAGTCCTCGCCCAAGGACATGCTTACCGATTTTAGGGAGAGGAAGGGAGAGAAACATCAACGTGAGAAACATCGATTAGTTGCTACCCAAACGCGCCCTGACCCGGGATCAAACCCTCCACCTAGTGGCGCAGGGGGCACTGCTCCGACCACCTGGGCCGCTGGCTGGGGCGCGGGGGAAGCTTTCGGTGTCAGGGCGGTTTCCGCAGCCCCTAGAGACTCCTGTCTCTGGACTGTGTGCCCCCCACTTCCTGCCAAGTGGCTGCGGTCGCCGGGAGCATCTCTGGGTGGGACGCGGCCGGCCGGCCCGCAGTGCCCGTCCTGAGGGTGACCCCACTGCCTGCCTGCCTGGGCTGGCCGGGACGGGCGCCATGAGCACCACAGGCCCTGGGGTTAGGGTTAGGGTGCGCGGCAGCAGAGGTGCCCGCGGGTGCGCTCGAGGCCACGGCCTGGCCTTGACCCGAACCCTGTGCGGCTCTCAGGCTTCCGTCTGTGCCGCTCAGTCTGTGCAGAGGGACGGCTGGCTCGCCGCCCCCCTGAGCGTCTTATTTTTCGTTGGGGAGACGGAGAGCGGAGACACGCCGGCACGCCCTGTCTGCTCGCAGACCTCAGGGCCCAGGGAGGCTGGCCCTGCCCTCGGTGCTGCCGGCGGGGCTGCCGACGTGCGGCCCGGCGTTCTTCGGGGCGGAGGGCACCCGGGCTGGTCGTGCGTGGCCAGCACGGCTTGTCCCGTTCCCGCCACTCGAGGTTTTGCCTCTCTTCTTGCTTCTGGAAGGTGCTGGCCAGAGCCGTGACTTTGGGGCTCTGACGTTCCAGGGGACGGTCTGTGGGTTGGACGTGCCCCCTGGGGGGGTCACATGACGTGTGCCCTGGCGGGAATGTTCCGGGGTCTGCGTGAGCTGCCCCGCTCTCGGGGGACGTGAGGCCTGGTCGTGGGGTGCGGCGACGGGCTGGGCAGAGCGGCGGGTCAGGCGTGGCCCCCGGGGGCCAGGGCGGAGGTGGGTTCTCCTCCACGGGTGTCAGACCGTCCGAGATGGCCACCGCGAACACACCTGGGTCCCCAGGTGCCTGTCCCTAGTCTGTGCACCGTGTGCCTCCGCCAGTTCCAGGGTCACGTTTCTGAGGGCGGGGCGGGGCGGGGCGGGGCGGGGCCTCCTCAGGCCACTCACTGCTGACAGCCTGGCTTTGGGTCGCCAGTGTGGGACGCCAGCTGGGTGCCCAGTGCCTGTCCCCTGAGGGAGTCACCGCGCAGGTGGCTGACGGAGTCAGCCCGGCCATGGGCCCAGCTGCCGCGTTTCCCTCCTGCCCTTGCGGGCCGTCCGCACTGGCGTGGAGACGGCTCGCTGCTGCATAGGGCGGACAGGCCGCCTGGGGTCACGAGCTCCGGGGGGTTTCCTGGTCCCCCAGGCGGGCGGTGGTCGCCGGGTCCCTGGGAGACGCCGGGCGGTGCTCGGGAGGCGCCTGGCCGCGCCATGTGGCCCCGGGGGCAGTGCGCACGCAGTGGCTCGACCACGTGAGGGCCCCCCCCCCCCCGCCCGCCCCGGTGCAGGGCGCCCAGCCAGATGCACGTGCGCCGGGCCTGCCCCCGGAACCGAGCCTGCCAGTCTCTGTGGAGCGGGGAGCGGGCTTCCGTGGTGCGCTTCCCACTCCCACTCCCTCCTCCTGGCCGCAGTCCGAGTGAGTTTCAGCGCGCCGTGGAGTTGAAGGGACAGGCTCTGCTCTGTGAGGGAGGGTTCCTCGGGCTCGAACTGTCCACATTTTCTCTTCCGGTGGATTTGGGAGAGCAGGGTGGAGTCTGAAGGAAGCAAAGACCTTCAGTTTTCTGGGAGGGGGGAGGGAGGGAGGTGGTCAGGGACGCCACTCAGGTCTCGTCCTCTGACGTCGGTGAGGCCCTCGTCGGGCGGCCAGGCGTGGGTCTGGGAGCGGGGGCAGGACCCCAGGCCTGCAGCTGAGCGTGCAGCCGCGGGAGGAAGGCAGGTGCCTCCCCTCCCCCGCCCACCAGAGCGGCGGTGTGCACGCTGTGGGGGGGGGGCGTGGGCAGCTCCCCCCGGGCCAAGGCGGGTGTGGGTGTGGGTCTCTGGCGATGGTGCTGGGGCTGCGTCACACCCCGCGGGGGCGTCTCAGGAGCCGCCGGCTCTGCCCCTGCCCTTCGGTGGCTCAGTCGTCCCTCCCGCCCCTCCCTCCCTCTCTCTGCTGCAGGCCGCTCAGCCATGGGGAACGCGGAGAGCCAGAGCGTGGAGCACGCCTTCTACGGGGAGAAGCGCGCCAGCCTGGGGCGCAAGCACACGTCGCGCTCGCTGCGCCTGTCGCACAAGGCCCGGCGGGCCCGGCACGCGTCCTCGGGGAAGGCGGTGCCCCGGAGCGCCGAGCCGAGCCTGCGCTCCAGCAGCACCCCCAGCATCCCGCAGTCACTGGCCGAGAGCGGCCTGGAGCCCTTCGCGCAGGAGGGCGGCCTCGAGGACTTCGGGGGCCCCGGCTGGGTGGACCGCGCGGACGGGGGCCTGAGGCCTGTGTCCTACACCGACTCCTCCGTGGCGCCCAGCGTGGGCAGCAGCATCGTCCTCGCCGCGGCCTCCGTGCCCAGCGTGCCCGACTCGGAGGACAGCAGGCTGTACGGCGAGGACGCGGCCTATCCGGCCGAGGGCGGCGGGCGGCCACACCCCTACGCGCGCCCCGGGCCCGCGTTCCCGGAGAGTGCCAGCTTCCGGAAGAAGCGCTCCAAGTCTGCGGACATCTGGCGGGAGGACAGCCTGGAGTTCTCGCTCTCTGATCTGAGCCAGGAGCACCTGACCAGCAACGAGGAGATCCTGGGTCCCGCCGAGGAGAAGGACCGCCAGGAGGCCCGGCGGGCAGAGAGCCGGGTGGGCTCGCGGCCGCCCGGCGCCTGTCAGCGCGCCAACTCCCTGAGCGACCTCTGTGCTCCGAAAGGCGCCGGGGCGATGGCCAACGGGGGGCCCAGGAGCAAGTGCGCCGGCTACTGCCGGAATTTGGCGTCTGACCGCCCCCACCGGGCCGACCACAAGGCACTGCCCGCGGCAGCCGAAGAGGCTGTTCCCTACAGCTACAACACCCTTCCCTGCAGGAAGTCCCACTGCCTCTCAGAAGGTGCCACCGACCCACAGCTGAGCCACAGCAACAGCATGCAGGGCAGGAGGGCCAGGACGACTCAGGTAACGTGGCTGCGGCGGGGGGTCGGAAATGGTGCGTGACCTCCCCTGCGTGCGCTTGCTCTGCCAAGGTCCCCATGCTTTCCATCAGGTTTCCCGGGGGCCGGGGGGCTGCCTTCTGAGGCTCTGCCTGCCTTCACCGTCCGTGCCTGAGGGGTGGGGACCAAGGACAGAGTGGGCGTGGGGGCTGCAGGGGCAGCAGTGGAGCACAGCTGGCGAGTCCACAGTGAGAAGCTGTCTCTCTGACCCAGTTTCCCCCAGCGCCCTGCAGGTTCTCCGCGTCCTTCGTAACGGCCCCATGGGTGGGCGGGTGTGCCCATCCTGGGCACTGTGGGGGCAGCCTGTCCGAAGGGGCCTGGGACCCAGGGCGGCCCCGGGCGCCGGTCAGCCCCTTGGAAGCTGGCAGGCTGCCTCCTACCTGGGGGCCAGGTCAGTTTCCTGGGCCTGGCGGTGGGCCAGCCTCGCTACCTCCAGAGGGTGGGTCACGGAAGGACAGCCCCCACGTGGCAGCCAGCTCTGGCACCCATAGGTGCAGGCTGTCTGGCCGACGTGCAGGACACACCCTGCCCTTGTGACGCGATGCTGAGGCCCGTGGGGCTCCTCCCTGCGGCGGTGGGCGGTCTTCCGAGTCCCTGCTGCTGGGAGGCGCGGCACGGGCAGGGCCTCGGGGCCCCGGGCGAGGGGAGAGTCCGATCCTCAGGAGTGAAGTGTCCCGGACACGGGTGGGTGGGAGGAGGACCTTTGGAGACACAGCCCCGGGGGTGCTTGCGTCGGGGGGTGCCGCCTTCCTCCTGCGCCCCGGGAACCTGCCGCAGAGCGGCGTGCGCCTGGCACCCGGGAATGACAGGCGTGCGGCGCAGCCTCCGAGGGGCGGCTGGTGTCTCTTAGGTGGGGCCCTGGGGCCTCTGCGTCAGAGCGGCTGCTTTTGGCTGGCGCTGCAGCGTCTGAGGCTCGTGGAGGCACAGGTGTGGCACTTGGACACCTGGATAGAACAGCCCCCACCTTCCCCGCCCTAGAGGTGGTGAGGGCTGGAGCTCGGCTCTCGGTGCCCCCGTCGAGCAGCCGGGGCCGAGCGAGGGGTGCCGGCAGCTGGCCAGTCATCGTTTCCGCACCCCGGCAGCGGGGGCTGTGGGTATGTGGGACATCCCCGACTGATGACCCAGCGGGCGGGGGCGGGTCCGCCAGCAGTTCCTCCCCGACAAGCCGGGTGACACAGCAGTGGGAAGGTGCCACCAAGCCTGCCTGGCTGCCCGCGGTGTTGGCGTGGGTGTCGCCGGGAGGGCATTGGTTGCGCTGGGCCGTGTGCTCTCGAGGTGCCGAGCTCGGCTGGGGCCGGCGGGCCTCTCACCGGGCGGGACCGCTTCTCTCGCTCAGTGTGGTGACCGCCTGGGAGTGGGGGACACAGCCGGGGTCACTGTGAGGCTCTGGCGTCAGGGGGTGCGCGCAGATGTTCGGGTGGGACCAGGAGGTAAGTGTGTGTCGGGGCCTTGCCTCTCGGGTGCATGGAGGCCTCGGGCGTCCTGTGGGGGTCCGTGGGGGCGCAGCGGGCTGTTGGGGATGCGTCCTTGACGGTTGCTTGTCCTTCTCTTCCCCCTCCCCGTCTCCTCTCACTTCCTTCCCCTTTCCGCCAGGCAGGTTTGAGGGGAGCGGCCCCCAGCTGGAAGGGGTGCTTTGGTGAGTGGGGAGGGGTGGGGGGGCACGAGGCCGACCGTTCCGATGGAGCCTGGCCGGGTGCCGTCAGCAGCTGGGCGGGGGTGGGCCCGCTGCGTCCCAGTGGACGTGGCGGCAGGACGGCGTGGGTTTTGCCCTCCAGCCTGCCGCCGGCCCGCGCCCCCCCGCCGGGACAGCTTCCCGAGGCCTGCGGTCCCTGTCCTGGAGCTCAGGGGGGCCCACGAGGCCTGGGGCCAGGCGGTACCCCCCTCTGTTCTGAAGTGTCCCCTGTGGGGCTGGCCTCGCCCCCCACCTCACAGAGAGCGCGCGAGTCTGCGTGTCCGAGTCTGGGGCTGACGCCTCCGCTGTTCTCGGGGGACTGAGCTGCGCGGAGAGGCATCCGGAGGTTTGGGAAGTGCGCCACGCCGTTTCCCACTGCCCGCGGTCCCCTAGAGAGCTCGCTGACGGCCACTCCCTGGGTGTCCCGTGCCAGGAGGGGGCAGGAAGGGGAGCTGGGCCCCTTCACAGGGTGCTCCTGTTTGGGCAGAGGGCCTGTGCCCACGGGCTCTGGGGGCACACAGGTGGGCCCCGGGCGGCAGAGGGACGGGGCCGCGTCCCAGGTCTGCCTGGAGCCCTGCCCACGCGTCCTTCGTCCCCCTGGAGTCCCTGTGCGCCCAGTGCGAGTGCAGTCGGTCCCCGGTTACTCCTGTCTCCATCTTTGCCTGACCCTATTTCTTATTAAAAACAGTGTCAGGGAGCAGGGAGGGTCCCCGTGCCCCACACCAGCCGGGGGTGCTCTGTGCCTGCCGGGGGTGCTGTGCGCCAGGTGCTCCCACTGCAGAGTCACCTTCCCTGCCGTCGGCGTCCTGCTCTGCCCTTGCTTTCCGGAAGGTGTGTAGTGCGGTGCCCGCTTGCACTGTCGGTGGTGAAGGGACGACCACCATCGAGTTAACATGAACCCCCCCGCCCCCCCCACGCATCAGCACCGCCCCTTTGGTGGTGGTGAGCACGCTCAGTCAGGGTCTGCTCTCAGCACACTGCAGTGTGAACGCCGTGCCGTCAGCCGCCGTCACCGGCTGCGCCTCAGACCCCAGAACTTCCTCATTCCCCCGCTGGCGGGCGGCACCTGCACCCAGCAGCCCCCTGGCGCTGGGAGTCCCTGTGCCTGGCCCCGTGTGCGGGTGAGTCATGCCGTGCGTGTCTCTGGGTCCCCCACGTGGGCCTCTGCCCCCCTCCAGCTGCTCGCTTGGTGCCGGGTCGCCCTGGAGGTGAAGCCGAGTCCCCTCGAGGCATGGACCGCGGCGCGCACAGGGGCGGGCCCCGCAGCCTCTCAGCAGATCCGAGCCCAGGGCCAGGGCGTGGGTTTCTGTGGCGGTCCGGAACACCCTGTAGTTTCCGTGCGTCCAGACCCAAGTGAACTAATGCTTCGTGAGGCTGAAGGGCAAACGCCGGGGAAGCCCCAGCCCGCGCCTTCCTCTGCCTTCTGGTCTCTGCCCCGAAGACAGTGCCCGGACCGCGGGCTGTCCCGTCCGCCGCTGCTGTCGCCCTCCTCCCTCGCTCGCTGCTGCCGCTGTCTAATCACTGTTGGCGGAGGCGCCGGTAGCACCTCAGAGCGGCGGTCCAGGGTCTGCAGCCCGGAAGCGTTCAGCTCCGGAGCCGGGCAGTGCTTTGCAGGTTCCAAGTGGGTTGGCGCTGGGAATCGATACCCCCGCGTCTTGGCAGGTGCCCGAGCTGTCCTTGGCCCGGGGCCGGCGGTGGCCTGCTTCGGGCTCCCGGCGTCCGGCCTTGAAAGGGCGAGGTAATTGGAGCACGGAGTGCAGCGGTGGCCCTGCAGCCTTCTCCAGCTCAGTGCAGTGGGAGGCTGCCCGTTTTCTGGAAGCCCAGCCGGTCGGGGCAGGAGGACGGTTGCCTGCTCTGGGGACATGGGTCCCTGCTGGGTGAGTGGCTAAGGCAGCCCCCGGCCATCTTTTCAGTCGCCATGCTGTAAAACAGGCTCTTGACCAAACCCTTCACTTCCCTTTTTAAAAAGTGGCCTCAGCTGTGCCCATTGTACCCCAGCGGTCTCCTTGTTCCCCGTAAGCCCTGCCTGCAGCGCAGCGCACTGACCCCCTGCAGGGTTTCCTGGAGTTCCGGGCACTGGGGGCAGGGGAGGCGAGGCAAGGTGAGGAGCTCTGGGCTGGCGGCCGGAGCCACTCCACAGCTGACTTGCCCGTCCGCTCATCACCTGAGTCAGATGAGTGACAAGCGCTCTGCAGTGTCTCTTGCGTCTGTTCTCCTTGAACATTTCCAGCGGTTCGCCTTGGCAGTGGGGCACGTTCCCGGCACCCCGCCACACCTCGGATTTGTGCGGGTCGCGGGGGGGAGGGGGCGTGGGTGCCCTGTGGGTGGCAGGAGCCGCTGGGACTTCTCTGCCCGACGCACGTCTTCTTTCCCTCCTTTTTGGCTCCAAGGACGTGAACGCCGGCGAGGGCAGCGAGTTTGCCGACAGCGGGATCGAAGGGGCCACCACCGACACGGACCTGCTGTCCAGGCGCTCCAATGCCACCCACTCGAGCTACTCGCCGCCCCCCGGCCGTGCCTTCGTGGGCAGTGACAGCGGCAGCAGCAGCACGGGGGACGCGGCGCGCCAGGGCGTGTACGAGAACTTCCGCCGCGAGCTGGAGCTGAGCGCCGCCAACCGCGAGAGCCTGGAGGACGCGGGCTCGGCGCACAGCGACGAGCACTCCAGCGGTGCCCCGAGCTCGCCGGGCCGCTCCGACGTGCTGCGGGAGGCGGCGCGGGGCACGGTGCGCAAGGCGGGCGCGCTGGCCGTCAAGAACTTCCTGGTGCACAAGAAGAACCGGAAGGTGGAGCCGGCCGCCCGCAGGCGCTGGAAGCACTACTGGGCGTCCCTGAAAGGTGAGCCGGTGCTGGGGCGCTCCCTCCCCTCCCCCACCTGCTTCCTGGGGCGCCTGCGCGGGGGCTGGGGCGCCTGCAGACCTGAGCTTAGACCTCGTGCGTGGCGCTTGGAGTTCTGACGGCGAGGTCTGCCTCGTGCCGCCTTTCCGAGCCCCGCGCCGCACGGGTGCCTCAAGCACAGGCCGCGCGGCTGACCTCCGGCGCCTGACCGTCTGCCTTCGCGGGCGCTGAGTCCCCGGAGCAGCAGCCCCCCCCCCACTCCTCCCGCACAGGCTGCAACGTCGTCTCTGTCCCCGTGCAGCTAAGCTGCGGGAGCAGCTCACAGGTGTCGCCCTCCTGTGCACGCCTGGGCTCCACGGCGGTTTTGGAGAATGCGCTTAAAAAATCGTTTTTTCGTCATTTTGGCTGGTGAAGTGCCTCCCGAGGGGCCATTGGAGAGGGACGTCGTTGGCCCGAGTCCTCTGGAATTTCCGGTTTTCAGGTCGGAGACAGGATAGGGCGCTGTCGGTTGCGTAGGGTTCGTCCACCCTGGTGGCCCCCGGGCGTCTAGGGAAGGCCCGGAGCTGCCGCACGCGACAGAACCACCGTTCGCCGCCACGCCAGACAGCCGCGTGGTGCGCGTGGCCCTTCCCCTTAGCGCCGTGCACTTCTTCTGTGTGCCGACCACCGTCGCTTTGCCTGGTCATGAGCGTGCGGGGTGTCCCGTGCCCCTCGGCCTGCGCTCAGGGCCCCGGAGACTGTGACGTGCCGGGATTCGGTGTCTCGGGGAGAGCACGCCTCGAGCCCCCGGGCCTCATGCCACGGCGCTGTTGGGAGCAGGGCTGGCAGACGGGGGACTGTTGGGCAAGTTGCCGAGTGCCCAGGGCGAGCGCAGGGTGGAGGGACCTGGCCCCCTGGCGCGGCGCACATGTCGGGCTGGGTGCTGCCGGGCTTCACCCGCTGTGGCCGGTAGGGGAGTGTCCGGGGCCAGAGGCAGCGGGTGTGCGGGTCCCTGGGGGCCAGCCGGGTCGGGTGCACCCTGCTGCCCCTTTGTTGGCTGTGGCTTCCGTGCCCGGGAAGACGGGAAGGGGGTGTGGTGATTGGACGGCAGGTCTTGCTGCAGGTCACAGACCCTGCAGTGACAGCGTCTTACGCAAGATGGAACTATATCCGTGCGCACCACCCCCCACCCCCCCGCCATCAGACCGTCTAAGGCTGGTGCAGTGGTCCTTCCTGTGAAGTCCCGGGGGCCGGGGCTCCCTCCGTCTGGTCGCTCAGCTGCTCCCAGAGCCTGTGTGGTTGCGGGGCCCCCCAGCAGCCCTGCACTCCAGTGCTGAGCGGGGAAGGGGGGGGCGCCACCTGGGAGTGGCCCACGGCTCGCGTGCGTGCATCCCATTGGCTGGAAATGAGTCAGGCCTAGCTGCAAGGGAGGCGGCAGTGGCAGCCTCACAGCTGGGCAGTGTCCTGGGAGCACACGGCTGCCCCACGGAGGACCCTCTCGTCCACTTGCGTGGGGCAGGGGTGTGTGCGTCCGAGGCTCCTGCAGTTTCGGGGCGGCACGCCACCCCTCTCACGTTTAGCTGCCAGACTTGCTGGGATGGGCCTTTCCGTGGCTCCACTCCCCAGAACGTCTCCAGAAGAGCCAGGTGCTTTCTTTTCCTTTTTAAAAAACCGTTACTAGACATGCTTGTTGAGCGGAGAGAGGGACATCAGTCGGTTGTGCCCTGCATGCTCCCTGCCTGGGGATCGAACCTGCGACCTGGGCATGTGCCCTACTGGGCCGTGAACCTGTGGCTTCTGGGTGTGTAGGATGGCACTGGGGCCCACGGAGCCCCGGCCGGGCCGGGGGGCGCCGGGCCCTCCCTCCCGTCCCCTCTCATTGCTGGAGCCTGCCGCGCGGCTCGAGCGTGCGCGGGCAGCAGCGTCCTGGCCGTCGAGGGGCTTTCTGGGGGAACCGCGTGGAATGTCGGCGTCCAGCTTTACGTGTTACTCGCGGTGCCTGATGGAACGCCTCGCTGCGGTGCATGTGCAGTGTGCACCAGCAGTCCGACACGCGCGGGAAGCAGGACGGCAGGCCTGGGGAACCCCGTCAGCCCGCACCCCGCGTCCCACTGCGCGCTGGTGCGGCGGCCCTGCCTGTGGGAGACAGATGGCTGCCCGCGGGGGCTCTGTGGGCACCGGCTGCCGCGCGCTCCCGCGGGGCCTGCCTCGCCTGTGTGCGGAGGTGCCCCGGGGCTGGGTGTTGGGTGGGGGGGCTGTGTCACCAGCGGCTCCGCTGCTGTGGGGGGCAGGGTGAGATGGGGTGACGCGAAAGGCCCCTTCTTCACCTCCTGCTTCCCCCCTGCCCCCGCCCCCCACGTCTGCAGCCTCTGTGCCCTTCAGCGGCCTGCCCTCCCGTTTGTTTAGTTTGTGCTGAGTTTTTAACAGCCTGACCCGAGGGGCCCCCCAGCCCCTCGCGGTCCCCCGAGGGGGCGCTTTCAGAGTCCGGGCGTGGGGCGGCCGGGGGTGTGAACCGAAGAGGGGTGTCGCCTCGCAGTCCTGGAGCCTGGAGGGCCAGGGTCAGGGGTCAGCAGGCTGGGCATGTGCCGAGGCCCGTCTCCTGCAGGAGGAAGGCCTGCGGTGGCTGTCTCCCTTCAGTGTCATTGCCCTGTGGTCTCTCCGCACCCGCTCGGGTCCACGTTCCCCTCTTAGAAGGACAGCTGTCGTTCCAGGTTAGGGCCTGCCCGATGACCTTGCGTCACCCCACTCAGGCACGCCCTGAGTCCTGGGTTGGCCTCCAGCAGGTTGTTAAGGGGGGGGACGGGGGCGTATAATTCAGCGGTTTAAACAGGCCTCCCTGTGATTCTCATGGTGAACTGGTGGGGGGCCGCAGGGCTAGAACCACGCTGCCCAGGGGTCTCTGATTGCAGCTGGGACACGGGCGCACGGCCGCCCCCTCCTGCCGTCCCTGCAGCGTGTGCTCAGCAGCTCGGCCCCCGGCCCCGGGAGGAGCCTGTGTGTTCTCGGTGGCCCAGGTGTGAGGGCCACAGTCTGTCTGCGTCCAGGCACAGGACACAGAGCCGCTGAGTCCTTGGCCTCTGCGTCCTGTGATAAGGTCCTGCCATCTGTTGACCCCCTCGGGCCGGTCCTGCCAGTGATGCGCGGGGGCTGCCGCCGGCTTCCCTGAGCAGCCCGGGTGTCAAGAATTAACACTCAGGGCATCTGGGAACGCCGCGGAGGGGTGGGGGGGTGGCGGTTTCTCCGCAGGTCCTGTCGCTTCAGACAGAAGGACTGGGGTCTCACGTGGAGTCGTCTCTGGCCCGGCCCCACTGACAGCCGGCGGCGCTCGGTGACGCTCAGGCGGAGGCGAGGGTGACGGGCCAAGGGCCTGCGGTCGGGAGGGGAGTGGGCACGTCCCGGCCGGGCCCCCGCACGCTCGTCCCAGCTTGGGGATGAGCGGGAGCTGCGTGGGAGCCTGCCTCAGCCGTCTGCTGTCGCGGACGGCTGTGAGCCGGGGGTGGGGGGGGGGCTGGGCACGGAGACCGCAGGCTGGGGAGACCCTGGAATGCGCGGTGTCCCCTCCCTCACGACCCACAGGCCGCGTGCTCGGTCCTCAGCCTGCGGGGCTGTGCCGACGGCCGGGCCTCCCGTGGCGCTCGTCACAGCGCGGTGGGGGCGCGTCCGCAGCCCCGAGACCCCTGTGTGCCCGTGAGGACGCTTGTATGCAGCTTTCTCAAACAGACGCCAGGCCCAAAGAGGCCCCGGGGGCCGTGCGTTGTGTGAGGGGCCCCCGCGGGCGCGGAGCTGCAGCTTAAGGCCTCGTGCGGGCTCGCACCGGTTCTCCCCGCCGGGTTTCAGGGGCACCTCCGTGTCCGCTCTCTCCTGGGGACAGGCACCCAGGACTCACGCAGCCCCTGCTCTCTTCCCAGGGTGCACGCTGCTTTTCTACGAGAGCGACGGCAGGTCAGGCATCGACCCCGCCAGCACCCCGAAGCACGCCGTGTGGGTGGAGGACAGCATCGTGCAGGCCGTGCCCGAGCACCCCAAGAAGGACTTCGTCTTCTGCCTGAGCAACTCCCTGGGCGATGCCTTCCTCTTCCAGGTTTGTCGGGGCTCTGTTCGGGATCTGAACCAGGCCCCTCCTCTCCTGCCCCCGCCCTGACATCCTCGTAGGGGCGCGGTTTCCTGTGGCTCCTTAGAGAAACGCAGGAGACAAAGGACGGCCACTCGTGGAACCGCAGGAGCACTGGCACCCCGGGTGTGCTCTGCGCGGCCGCAGGCTGGGCCTTGGTGCTGTGGCCCCTGCCCTTGGCGCAGCGCTCTGGAAGAGGGGCCAGGAGCCTCGGTTTAGCCGGGGTTTGCAAAGCTGCCGAGCTTTTCCTGTTGCAACATGCTCTCTGCCGACAGGACTCAGGAAGGGAAGTCATGGCCTCCCAGGAACGCGGGGCTGTTCCCAGGCCGTTCCTCTTCCTTCTCATCGAATCTCCGTGCCTGGTGCTCTGCAGGCGGGACTAGTGATCGCATTGAGAAGTGGCCACCTGCCAGCCACCCGGGTTAGCGTTTGCTTGTGCAGGGGCCCTTGGAGCTGGGTCAGCTGTGGCACACCCCCCCGGGCTCCTGGCCGGGTCGGTCGGGAAGGCTCCCCCGCGCATTCCGCAGTCAGACCGGGGCTCCTTATGAGAGAGTGATTTTGTCTGGGGACAGAAAACAGTCTGTTGTTCTTTAAGTTTGTGATATGAAACACACAGAAGGAAGAGTACACAAAATGTAAGTGTGTTACACAAATAAGCGTCACAAGGTGAATCTGGGGCCACCGCCCGGTCATGAAACAGGAGTTTGTGGTGCCCGTGAACCACCCCGCCCCCCGCACGCAGGCAGTGCGCCGGCTGAGTGGGGTGCACGTGCGTTTTAGCCCACGGGCCGGGACTCCGCTGTGTATCCGGGGCGTCCTCACGCCCCCTTCGTTGGGGGCGGTGGTTTTGCTCCAGGTGAAGCCCGTGGCTGACAGTGCGTCTCCGGTGCTTTGGAAACACCGTTCCACTGCCGCCGGCCCTCCACGGACCCCGAGGAGAAATCAGCTGTTTCGGTTTGTTCCCCCTAGAGTTAACGGAGCTTCTTGGGTGCACACGTGTGTGTGTGTAAATCACACGTACAGAGCTGGTGGCCGTTGTTCCTTCAAACAGTGCTCTGCCTGTTGGCTCCCTTTGGGAGCTGTTTTAGTTAGGGTCCTTCCCCCCGCCTGGAAGCCACAAACGTGCCAGCCACCACCGAGTGCCGTCTCCTCTCGGTCCTCGGTTCCCCCGTCCCCGGAGGGCGTCGTGGGCCGTCCCCAGCAGCGCCGTGGCCGTCTGCGGGGCGTGTGCTGATGTTAGTGTTCAGCTCCCGCATCAGACGCCGGGGACGTGGTGCCCAGCGGGGAAGGAGTGGCGCCCGGTGGGGCGGAGAGTCTCCCAGCGGGTGTCCAGAGCCGTGCAGGGTGTGCTGCCATGGAGGGCGGCTGCCTTCTTCCTGTCTGCAGGCTTCCCTGTGTGAGGTGTGGGAGGCCCAGCAGGAGGAGCCTGGGAGGGAGGGGGTTGTGAGTGCTCACACCGCTGCGTGCAGTGGGGGCTCGGAGTGGTGGTGCAGGCCATGCGTCTGGCGGAGCGCAGATGCTCAGTGAGGGGCGCTCGCAGCTGTCCGGTCAGCTGCACAGCAGAGACCAGCGCCCTGTCCTGTGGGTCTGTGGGTATCTGCGCAGAAGTCGGCTCCGGCTGCCCCGGGGAAGGCCAAGGCTTTGCGTTTCATCGGGCCCTGGGTGGTCTCTTCAAGTGCCAGGCCTGGCTCTACGTACGTGTCTTAGTGGACAGAGGGCACGAGGACGAGGGGAGCCGGCCTAGGGGACATCTGGAGCCCCCCTTTCCCCCGGGGCCCCCAGTGGACTGGGCAGGAGGGACTTGGAGGGCTCTCCCATCTGGGGCGCGAGTGGGCTCTGGGGCAGCTGCTCAGCCTGCCTGTGGCCCCAGCACACCGGCATGGCCGTTCCTGGGAAGCTCTTGGCTTTTCAGAGGTCTGCATGGCCAACCAATGGCCAGGTTCCAGAACCTTCTTTATCATGCTGAGTAAACTCGCTTGTCCCGGGGACTTTGCCACATTCCTTTGCTCCTGCCATGTCCTGGCACCAGCACGGGGTTCTGGGAGTTCGGTGACCTGAGAGCCTTCAAAGTGAGGCGCGCTCCCCCTCCCCCGGCCTGCCCGCCTGCGGCCCCAGAGCAGCCCCAGGCTGCGCTGGCCGGAGGGGGCGAGGGCTCCCTGCAGAGCCTGTCCGAGGGGCTCTTCAGAGGCTGAGACGGTGCCACTCGGGGCCTCTTATCGAAGAGCTTCCCTTCCGTGGGCGCGGAACGGGCACTCGCTCCACCAGCGCGTCAGCTGGCGCGGGTCGGGTTCCAGAGCCGCCGGGAGCTCTGCGCCCTCCCGTGGCCTCAGTGCCTCCTCACCCCGCCCTGGGCCTGGCGTCCGCGGCGCTGCCATGACCCGTGCCGCCCGCGCGCTCTCTCTCTCTTGGCGCGGGCTCCTTCAGCCCTCCGCTCCGGGTGGGGGAGCGCGGCTGGGCGGCCGCGGTGGCAGGGCTCCCTCGTCCGCAGGACCCCTGCGCTCGCTGTGGCGGGCCCTCCCCGGTGGGGGGTGGGGGCTGTGGGCTGGGCCCGGGGCGCGGCTGGGCCGGGGGCGGGCTGCTCCCTGATGCCCAGAGGTGTCTTCTCGCCCCGTCCTCGTGTGGCGGAGCGGGCGGTCGGCTCTCCGGTCTCTCGTTACCAGGACACACACTCCTGCCTTGCCATCGGGGGAGGGGGAGGGGGGGGTTTCAGCGTCTGGAGTTGGGGCCGCTGGGGGTCCAGGTGCGTGGGCGAGCAGACCCGCGGCTTCGCCGGGCCGGCCCGTGGGCGCGGGTGGCGGTGTGTCCCACCCGGGACTGACTGGCACTGTCAGTGACGGGCAGCAGGGGGTCAGCACGCCGGCCGGCCCCACGGGTCTGTGCACCGGCAGCCGGACGGGGTGCGCGGCCCGTCCAAGCCCCTGAGCGGCACCGTCTCCCCCCGCAGACCACCAGCCAGACGGAGCTGGAGAACTGGGTCACCGCCATCCACTCGGCCTGCTCCGCCGCCGTCGCGCGGCACCACCACAAGGAGGACACGGTGCGGCTGCTGCGGTCGGAGATCAAGAAGCTGGAGCAGAAGATCGACATGGACGAGAAGATGAAGAAGATGGGCGAGATGCAGCTCTCCTCCGTCACCGACTCCAAGAAGAAGAAGACCATCCTGGACCAGGTAGCCGCCCCGCTGTGTTTGCGCACGGCAGGGTCCTCGGGTTGTCGGCGTGTCACGCAGGCTGCCCCGGTCTGTGCTGTGGCCGGCCGTGTCCCGGGAGCTCACGGGGACTGGGATGGGCTGGGGGGAGGCAGAGGTCCCGCGGAGCCGCCCCGGGTGGGCCTGTGGTCCCCGCAGACGCAGATGCGAGGGCTGGGCTGGGAGGGTGCGGGAGGGGGCGGGAGGGGTGGTGCCCTCGCCGTTACCGCCCAGGATGTACGGCTGCGGGTCTCTGCGGAAAGTCACACCAGCCGTGTAACACTCAGCCCCCGTGGCCTGAGAAACTCAGGGTGCCTCTGGTTCCCCCCTTCCGGTGAACATCAAGCCTGTGCCCGCACAGGGACCCGCGGCGCCTGAGCAGGGGGAGCCGGCAGCCTGGGCCCCGCGCTCACCCCCTCCCCGCTGCCGCCGCTGCAGATCTCCGTCTGGGAGCAGAGCCTGGAGCAGCTGCAGATGGACCTGTTCCGCTACCGCTGCTACCTGGCCAGCCTGCAGGGCGGGGAGCTGCCCAACCCCAAGCGCCTCCTGGCCTTCGCCAGCCGGCCCACGAAGGTGGCCATGGGCCGCCTGGGCATCTTCTCCGTGTCGTCCTTCCACGCCCTGGTGAGTGGCCGCGGACCGGCTGCTGAGAGCCGGGTGTCCTGGCCGCTAGTGCCCAGCAGGACGCGGCCGCAGTCCGCACGGGAGGGGCTTGCTGGGGTTACCGCTGGGGCGCCTCCCCCCACGGCCTCTCTCTGCCTCGGGGGCAGGTCTGCCTGTGGCTCGGCTCTGGCGTTCCACTTGCGCCCTCCTGCTGGGGCCTGGATTGTCCTGCAGGGAACACGCGGGAGGTGGGGGCGGGCGGGGTCTCTCTTGGCCGGGGTTGGGGGGCGCGGTGCTGGCAGCTCCTGTGTTGTTCTCAGGCGGGTCGTGTTCCTCACCGGAGTCCGTGTTTTGTTTGTGCTGACCTCAGGGAAGGCTCGGTGGAGGCGCCCCCCACACACGGGGGTGTGGGCTGGCTCGCTCGCTCGCTCTCCCCCTCGTACTCGCCCGCCGCGGACGTCACAGTGTGTGTGGGACTCGGCCGTCTCGGGGCGCTCCCCGCGCACTGTCGTGTCTGTCGTAGGCTCTGTGGCCTGGGACGCCCGACGTGTTAGAGGAAAACAGGCCCCCCCCCCCGCCCAGCACAATGGGAGCGCTGGCCTGGGGGGAGGATGCCCAGCGGACCGCAGCGCGGCGGTGAGACCGCCGTGTCGGGTGCTCGCAGTCTGCGATTCCAGGAACTCCCTGACTCTCGAGCGCCTCTGTGTACTTCGGTCCCTCCCTGCCGACAGATTGCTCTGGGCGAGTGACACGGCTTTGGCGGGCCCAAGGCCGCAGCTGTGGGAAAGGTGCCGCCCTGCCCACGCCTGCCGGGGGCTTGGGCTCGGACGGGCCTTGGTTCCGGAAGCCGCTGCGCGGCCTGCCCACCAGCTGGGCCCTTCATTCCCAGCTGGGATTCAGCCGGAGGCCTCGCCGTTCTTTATAAATAGGTTAGCATCATCATTCCGATAATTAGGGTAGATTAGCGTTTTTAAAGAAGTCCTGAGCCTATTTCTGGAGCTATTAAAGCCAGCTTCCTGGTTTGTTCTGCTGACAGCGAGCCTTGGCCTCCTGCGCACTCCCCAGCGGGCGCGGAGCCCTGTTTTTAGCAGGGGCGGTCTCGGAGCCCGACGGACAAATCCGGCACCGGCCTGTGGCTCTGGGGCTGCTTCTGAGACCCCGACCCTAACTCGCAACTTGGCCAGACCCCCGTGCACCGATTCAGAGGTGAATCAGGGTGGAAGTGCTCTCACAGGCCCCCCCCCGCCCCCCCCCGAAAGCTGTGCCCGAGGGAGTGTGTCCTGCCATCTCTGACCCTCTCGGTTCCTCTGTCTCGGGGGCTGTGGTTGGGGCCCTTTCCTTCGGGGGGCAGCGGGCTCTGAAAGGAGAGCCCGCTGCCCCAGAGGCGGGGCTGGGGGGCCGGGAACCTGAGAGAAGAGGATTTCGAGCTGCCTGTGCGACTGCTCGCTGTCCCTGCCCCGTGCGTGGCTGCAGTGATGCGCGGCTGCACGCCCACAGGCCCCCGCACGCTTTCCTTGGGGGGGTCCGTCCCTGTCCCGCAGACCGCGGGCGGGGGTGCCCAGGCAGGGGAGGCTCTGTCTGAGTTCCCGGGTGTTTGCTTTCACCTCCTGTCGGTGTTCTCTGACCCAGGGAATGCTCTTCCCCCGGGGCCCGAGCGGCCCTCGATCCAGCCTGTGTCCGCACCTGTCTCCCCCTTTGTCCGTGGAGGGCGGGGGGCGGGCTGTGCGGGCGGCCGTGCTGGGGGAGGGGCGGGGGGCGTCGGAGCAGGTCAGTCCTGCGCCCGGGAGGGCCTGTGGACACCGGGAACCTGCAGTGACCCCCGAAGGGGCCAGTGTGCCCCTGGGGAGCGGTCCTCGTTCGGTTCTCGTGGCAGCCGAGGGGAGCGGCCGAGTCCCCCGGCTGTCTGGGCGCCGACCCCTGCAGAGCCCGCACGCTGGTCCTCTCGGGTTGGCAGCTTCTCTCTTCAGAGCCCCTCGGCTCAGGGTGTGCACCATTGTCCTGGGGGCAGCGGTTCCCGAGGCCCTGGTGGCACAGAACCGGCACCGTGGGAGCCACCCGGGAGCAGCCCGTGTGCTGGGGGGGCCGAACCCGCCGGGTGGCTGGCGGCCAAGAGGGTTGGCGACGGCACGGGTCTCTGTTCTCGTCCGTCCGTCCGTCCGTGTCCCTGCAGTTGTCACCGACGGGGCCGTGGTGTGGCCTTCTGGTGCTTGTTGGTTTACTTGTTCATTCGGCCGAGGGATGTTTGGGAGCAGCAGGCGGGTCGGCCGCTGTTCTTGTGGTCAGGGCCGCGCCGGCCAGCAGCCGGCTGTCCCACGGGGAGTTGCCCGTCGGGGGCTCGAGGACGCGGGGTTTCCCGGACGTCCATCTCAGCACGGGCCGGGCTGGGCCTTCTGCTCCCAGGCCGCCTGGCTGTGCGTCCTGGCTCTCCGTGTCTTGGGGCAGGGGGTGCCATGGGCAGACCGGCAAGATGTCCCGGCCAAGTGTCTGCAGACCCCGGGACGCAGCGCACCCCCCGAGGGTGGAGTCCACGCCACGTGTCAGCCTGGGGAGGACGTGCGTTCCCCTCGGAGAGCGCAGTGGCCGCTCGGGTAACCTGGCACGCTGAACTCGGGGTGGCCCCTTCTGAGACCCGCGGCGGGCGCTGGCGGCGTGCCAGCGTCTCGGTGGGGTTGGCTCCTCCTTCGGAAGCAGGCAGGACACGGCTCTCACTGCCCTCGCACCCAGAGCCCGGGCCTGCGGGGCCAGCGGAGGGCCCCCTCTCCCGGGACCTTCCGTCCTCACACTGCCCTCTGGGCCTCCCACTGCCAGGAAGGGGGGTCTGGGAGGGTGAAGGGAGACCCCATCTCAGCACGGTTCCTGCTTCCCACGTGGGCCTTTAGCCGACTTCCTGTCTCCCGGCCCCCAGCCCGGTGCCTTTCCGGCTCCTGCGCCTGCGGCAGGAGCGCGTGGTGTTGGGGGCGATGGGCAGGTCAGGTCACTGGTCTGCTCAGGGGGTGGTCTCCGGGACTGCTGAGGAAGCTCCGTGGAGGGGCTGGGGGGGTCGGTGAGCGGAGACGTCAGGTGGGCGCGCAGGGGCCGGGTGCGGACTTGGCCGCCGGCGCAGCGGCGGCTTTGCGGCGCTGGGGGGTCTCAGTGTGCGGCCAGTCGCCCCCGGTGCACGTGCCCAGCCCGCGACCGTAGGACGGGGTCCCGAGAAACGTTCCTTGGAGGTCTCGTGCGCCGTCCCTGACGTGTGCAGCAGGGACGGGGCGTGCCGGCCTCGCGCCTCCCTGGGTGCCGGGCAGGGCCGTGGGCTCCATGCTCAGGCTTGGGGGGGGGGCCGGGGCCTGGGGGGCAGGCCTGACTGCTGCCCGCGGTCTCCCCCACCCGCACTCTCAGGTGGCGGCACGCACCGGGGAGACGGGAGTGCGGCGGCGCACGCAGGCCACGCCCCGGCCGGCCAGCAAGCGGCGGAGCCGGTTCTCCTCCCTGTGGGGCCTGGACACCACCTCCAAGAAGAAGCAGGGGCACCCCAGCATCAACCAGGTGGGTTCTGGGGGTGGGGTGGCGGGCATGGTGGCTCCCCTCACTGTGGGGGTGGGGGTGGGTGAGTGGGGGGGGCACATGGGCGTTCCTTTGTTGACGCTGAGGATCCCCGAGAGCCTGCTGCTGACACAGGGTCCGTCTCCGGCGGAGATGCTGAGGCAGACAGCATGGGCCCTGGCGCCCGCCCCGCCCTTCGCCCACCCATCCCCAGGCTCCCACTGCGTCCTTCCCGGGCCCGGCCCAGGGCCGCCACAGGCATGCAGCGTGTCCCCTGAGCAGGGCAGGGCTCCGTGGCTGAGCCGGGGGGCACCTGGCCCGGGAGCCTCCTCAGCCTGGGCCCCCGGACACCTGGTGGTCAGCCCTGACTTTCTGGGGCTGACGTCCAGGCTGCCCTGCTGCTGGCAGAGCTCATGCCCCTCAGGCCTCCCCTCCCCCCGTGCCAGGGTTCGAGGCGCCCTCGGGGGCACCTGAGGAGCGGCAGCCTTGTTGCTTCCCGCGGGAGCCGCTTCCAGGACCCTCGGCGTCACCCCGTCGCCTGGCTTGGAGGAAGGAGCCTGCCTGGCAGGGGCTTGGGGTTCGGGACCAGGGGGCGGGGGCAGCAGCCGTCCTCTGGGAGGGGAGGGTCCCCTCCGTGGGCGGCGGGCAGTGGCTGGGGACGAGGCCGGAGCATGCGGAGTCACGGCGATGCTCTCCGCTGCGACCGTCACACGGGGCCTCGCGCAGAGAGAGGCGCCGACGGCCGACTCGGGGAGGTTCTGCTGGTCTCAGCCCCCCCGTCACTTAGGAACCGAAGTGGAGGGAGAGGTGAACCCCGAAAGCTGGCGTGCTGGGTCCTTTGCCGACCCCACCTGTCACCTGAACTTGGGGTGTCAGGAGCATCGACGGGACCTCAGGCGACCCGACGGGCGCACGGGACTGGGTGTCACACGGCGTGTCCTGCGGTCTCGGGGGAGGGGCAGCGTGGGGTGTGCGTCCGTGTGCGCTGACGGGGCGGCGGGGCCGTCAGTGCCGCGTCGGTGCAGCCGAGCAGGAGGCCGCAGGAGGCGGGCGCGCCCTCAGCTTCCCCCCTTTGGGGGCCCAGGCGTCACGTGCGGTGACCCTCTGTCGTGGCAGGCACAGGCCGCCACCGTGCTCCGCAGAGCCCGCGCCCGGATCTGCTGTCGGCGGGTCCCAGGCCGCCGCGACGCCTGTGCGTGGCCGGGCCCGAGTTCCCATCCCCCCCTGACCCCCCCCCCCCCCCGCCTGCCCCCACGGCCCTCCTCACCACGCCGGTGTGCCCGCAGGTGTTCGGGGACGGGCCTGACGCCGTCAAGCAGTCTCTGGAGGGGGTCTTCGACGACACCGCCCCAGACGGCAAGGTGAGTGCTGCAGGTGCACCCACGTGAGCAGTGCCGTGGCCCCTCGGGTCCTAAAGTCGAGCACACTCGGTACCCCCAGCTGAAACGGCCAGATCTGTGAAGCCAGGGAGCAGGCGCACCAGGGGGCCGGGGCACCCCGTGTTTGAGCCCTGGTCGGCACGAGACACGGCGTCTCCAGTGCTGGTCCCCGAGAGCGGGCGTCCCCCCGCCACGCTGTCTCATCCCGGGAACGTCGGAGCGCTGTCCCGGTAGCAGGCTGCGTAGCGGGAGGTGCGCCTGTCTCCCCAGACGCGCGCTCGGTGGAGGCAGCGCCGGCTCAGGTCGTCTTGTGCTCGGGTTTAAGGGGCCCGCGGCCCCCTCCGCTCGGAGGCCCGTAGAAAGTGCTGGTTGTTTCCCGGGCCACCTGTTTGAGCCTCCGAGGTGGACATCTGGGTGTCGGCACCCAGCAGCCTCTCTGTCTGGGGTGCTCTGCGCTGTGCCGAGACCTCGTGCGGCCCTCTGGGCCCCCGACTCTGAGGCAGTGTGGCTGCGCTCAGGGGCGTTCTGACCGGGTGTGAGGCCTGAGGACCCCCCCGACTCCGCTCCTTCCTCGGCACTCCTCTCCTCTCCCCAGGGTCCCCTGGGTCCGTCACGGCTGCCCGCCTCCTTCGCGTGGGGCCCTTTTCTGGGGGCGGGTCATCGCGGTGCCCCCCCCCCGCCCCCCCGGGGGCTGAGGTCGCTGGGCCCCACCCGCGGCTGCCCCACGACTCGGCGTCTCGCCGCAGATGGAGAAGGAGTCGGGCCTGCCCGGCGTCCACCAGCACAACCCTGACGGCGACCTCTGGGTCCACGAGCACTTCGCGCCGTCCTGGTTCTCTCTGCCCAACAGCCAGTCCGCCCTGACGGTCGTCCGGCCGGGGGACACCGCCCGGGACACCCTGGAGCTGATCTGCCAGGTAGGGCTGCTCAGGGCTCCTGTCCTGGTGCAGGCGGTGGGACCGGGGGCTCCTGGGCGGGCACGGTGGTGCCGGGGGCCGGGCGGGGACCCTGGCGCGTCACACAGCTCCGGGCTCCTGGGGGTCAGGACGCAGTGCAGCGGGCTCTCCGCCCCAGGGAGGCCAGGGCTCTTCTGCGTCCAGCACGCGTGTTGCGTGTTTGCTCTGCGAGCAGCTTGTCCGTCCGTCAGTCCGTCCGTCAGGTGGGCCCCGCGGAAGCCCTGGGAAGCGAGAGGCGAGGGGCCCTGCCGGCGGGGGGCTGCTTTCCCGCCGCAGACCTTCAGGCCTTGGCCCTGCGGCGTGTGCGCGCACACGCGTGTGCCACGGCGTCGCACGGGGGCGGGGTTGGCGACCCGCTCCTGGGCGGGCCGTGGGCGTCGTGAGGGGAGCGCCGGAGGGAGCCCGAGCGCGAGGCCCGTGGTGGCGGGGGCCTCTGCCCGGGAGAGCGCACGGGCTCGGCGGTCCGCCGTCTGACCTCACGTCTGACGTCCCTGCTGCTGACCGCGGGCTGCAGACCCTCCTCCGTCTGTCTCTCGGGTGGAGGGGCGCCCGGCTCGCTCTCCGCCCCTGACGGTGCGCAGGGGGCCACCTCGGGCGGGGGTGGGGGGGTGGGGACAGAGGGCGGCTCCACGGGACGGCCCAGCCCACCGGTGGTCCTCGGGCGAGGGCACGAGCACGGCTCCCCACCCCCCCGCCCCGGACCGGATGGGGCCGTGTGGCCCCGGGGGCCTCCTGAGCCTCTTGCCAGAGCGCAGACCCCAGGCGGGTGCGGAGGCGGCACCCCGCCCACCCGCGACCTGGGCGTGCGCATGCGCCCTCTGGGCCAGGAGGACAGCCACCGGACTGCCAGGGAGGCAGTCGCCCCCAGGCCCTGTCGGGGAGGGGGAGGCGCTTTCTGCGGGTGAGGGGCGTTTTGGGGACCCCCTCCTTCAGCACAGCACCTCGTGGGTGCGAGTTTTGTGTCACCTCGGGGTCACCAGGGCCTGTGGGCGGAGCAAGGCCGGCTCCCTCTGTGGGCGGGCCGCTCAGCCTTCTGGGTGGGCTGCGTGAGGGAGGAGAGGGCCGGGCCGGCCCTCGGGGGCGAGAAGCAGCAGCCTGTGGTGCGAGCTCCGTGTCCTTCCTGCCTCGGGTCCTGGCTTCTCGAAGACAGTGGAGTTTTTGCTCTCGTTCGTGCATTTTAAGTGCTGTGCAGAGTCGGTCCCTCGGGGGTTTCTGCACGCGCTCCCTTGTGGGTGAGCTCCCCCCTTCAGGGCGCACCCCGTGGAGTGGTGCGGGTCCGTCCCGAGCGGCGGGGGGGGCGCAGGCTGGGCTGCGCTTTTCCCTCGAGCTGCGAGCGCCTCATAGACCAGCCTCCAGGCAGCGACGGGGGCCCCGGCCTCAGCTGGGAGCAGGGGCCGGGGCGGAGCTCTGCACTGTCGTGACTGGTGGGACCCAGTGACCCCCAACGAAAAGTCGCCGCCCCCAGGATCCGCTGCCCCTGGATCCTCCGCGCCGTCTGCCAGGGTGCGGAAGCGAAGGCAGACGCAGCGTGTGGCGGCCCGAGCTCACGTCCCGTGCGCTCAGGGACGGGAGGCTGCGGCGGCCCCTGTGCGCACCGGTGGTCCCCGGGGAAGCCCGGCCGAGGGGCCGTGAGCAGGAGCGGAGGGCCCTCCCCTGTCCCGTTCGCCTCAGACGGCCACTGAACACTCTCTCTGCGTCGTGTTCTCCTGCTCCACCCACGGAAGGCACCGCGGTGAGACGCGCACTGAAAAACACACCCGCCCCACCGGACGCCGGTCTCCGGGCCCAGTCCACGCCACGGCGCCGGGACGCCACGCAGGCGCCGTCTGAGTGACACCGGCGACGGTGCCCCGAGGACGGCTGTGCGCCGTTCAGACTGCGTTGCTCCCGGGTCGGCACGCCTGGCAGCGGGGAGCGGGCGGCAGCCGGCCAGCCCCGCCTGCTGAGGTCGTCTCTGCGGTTTGGGATCTGCTGCCCCGCCCGGACGCCGACGCCGACTCCTCGCAGACACTCGAGGAGCCGAGGGCCGCCCTCGGGGTTCCGACGCTCGGACCGCGTTGGTTCCGCAGGGCCTTCCGTGGTCACAGCAGCCGTGACCCACGGGGGCTGTAGCAGAGCCACATCTGCCGGAATCGGGGGGACCCAGCAGTGGGAGGACCCGGCGGAGCGGCGCCCCACCTCACGTGTTCGGGGCCCCAGGTCGCGGGGCCGCCCCAGCGTCTGTGTCTGCTGCAGGCCCGCGGCCTGGTTCTCCGCGCTGTGCAGGCGCCCTGTGACCTGAGGGCCTCTGGAGCGTGCGGCGGTCCAGGGCGGCGGGAGGAAGCACCCTCACTGCCGCCGCCGGGTGTGCTCGCCACCCGTGCTCTCCGCACTGTCGCCCACCCTGAGCCCGGCCCTCGGCGGTTCCCGGGCCCCGGGCCCCACTGCATGTGGGCGGTGGGAGGGCCTGAGCTCACTGGCCCCTCGTGGGTGCCGAGGCCCTCTGTTCTCATCAGCACTCCCCACCCCGAGGCCTCGGGGGCAGGCAGGGCCCCTTGAGGAGATGCCGGGGTGTCTGTCCTCCAAGGGCCCGGTTTCATTTCCCTTTTCCTCTCGCCTCCCTCGTAAGCTGGGGGTTTGCCGGGGTTCTCGCTTCCGCTTCAGGGCTTGCCGTGGGAGGGAGGTGTCCCCGCTTGTCTCTCCCCTGCGGGGCGCCCACGTGCAGGTTCTCCTGCCTTGGGCTTCCCCGCCTGCCCCCTGCCCGCCCCCACCGTCCCGACACGGACGGTCTGGCCCGTCAGACGCCGGGCCTCCCTGACCTGCAGTGCGGACAGCGGAGCCCAAAGGCACGGGGGCGCGCTGGCCTCCGACCCCACTCCGCTCGCGGGGCCCACGTCGGGTCCCCAGGGGTGCGTATGGAGAGCGCCCTGCCCTCCCGCTGGGAGCGCCGAAGGGGCCTGCCTCCCCAGTGCAGGGGCCTGTGCGCACGCACCCCCACTCGGCGAGCTGCCGCCCGGGCCGCGGGGCCCTGCGGGCACCCCCGTGCCTCGGTGTCCGCAGCTGCGGTGCCCACGCCGCGTCCGGCACACTTGGGAGGTTTCTCCCTGCCGTTCAGTGACCGTTGCGGAGACAATTATTGGGACATTTTTAGTTTGGCCTTAACAATGTACAGGGGGAGGCGGGGTAAGTAAAAAGAGCATCAAATGGGTGAGAATTGACTCCACTTAGGCTGAAACAGTTGTCCTCAGTGGAGCTTCTGGAGTGAGGACGTGTGTGGGGAGAATTCCGAACGTGGGAGGAAGCAGAGCACAAAGGGAACGAGCCCTCGTGTCCCCCCGCCCGCCCCGGGGCTGCCCGGTCCCCACCCTGTTCTCCCCTCACTCCCACCCGGCTCCGGGGCGCTCTGGGGGCAAACTCCAGGCACCGCGGCTTCATCTGCCGCGTCTTCAGGACGGACCTCCGGAGGACAAGGGCCGAGCGTGTCCCGTCTGTGGTGGGGGGTTACCCTGCGGGCTGGTGTGCCGAGGGGGCCGCACGGCTGTCTGCCGTCCCCGTGCGGCTGGAGCCGGGCCCTGGCTCGGCTGCGCTTCGGCCACTGCTGGGGCGTCCTGGGCATTCTCGCCGCCTGGTTCTCCGGTCGCCGCCGTGGGTTTGGAACGGCGTGGAAGGGCCTATGGGGTCTGTTGGCCTTTGCTGCAGAACCTGAGTTAAAAGCCGAAATGACTCAGGCCGGCGAGGTGAGCCTTGAGGCACCACAGAACGCCAGCCGTGTGTTGGGTGAGAACCGAGCCCAGTGTGGGTTTGGATGTGAGCCTCTTGGAAACCTTACCCTGCCCCTGCCCCCCAAGAAAAACCCCAAACCTGCACCACTCTGGGGAGTCCGAGACGTGTGCTGGTGGACGTGTGCGACCCCCGCTCACTGCTGGACCCCCTTCCCCACCCCGTCCCAGGCACACCAGCTGGACCCCTCGGCTCATTACCTGCGGCTGAACTTCCTGACGGAGCGCGGAGCCCAGCACTACGTGCCCCGGCCGGAGGAGGACCTCTACGAGCTGGTAATGCTGCGCGTGGCTGCTGTGTGCGCGTGGCTGCTGTGTGCGCGTGGCTGCTGTGTGCGTGTGGCTGCTGTGCGTGCGTGTGGCTGCTGTGTGCGTGTGGCTGCTGTGTGCGTGTGGCTGCTGTGTGCGTGTGGCTGCTGTGCGTGTCCGCCGTGCGGGAGTCGGGGCCCGAGCCACACGTGTGCTCGTGCTGAGTGCGGGCGGGGCAGCGGAGAGAGCTCCAACGGCAGCGAGCCTTGGGGAGGGCGGTGGGGTGGGGGCGACCTGGGGTGGTGGGGGTGGCCCTGCGTCCCACGGGCTCCCGCAGAGTGGAACGCCACCTCTGTCTGTGCGAGGTGCGCACCTCGGTGTCCGAGGGAGGGAGGCCCAGAGCCGCCCTGGAGCGCGGTTCCCCGTGGTTCCGTTTTCGCCCGGGGACTCGGTGGAAAGGCAGCACGAGGCCGGCTCCTCGTGAGCCTCTCCCGCCGGTGGGGGCCGAAGTGTCCGGTCCGGCCGAGCGAAGAAGCTGCCGGTGAGGCGCAGGCCCCGCCTCTCGCAGCTCCGAGCTGGAGCCCAGGACGAGGAACAGTGTCTGCGTTTCTCCGGGGGTGGAGAAACTGGGGTCCTCACTGCGCCTGGGCTCTTCGCTGACTCGGCGCCTCCTGGTGGCGTGCTGCTGGCACAACGCGAGGTGGCAACGCCGGTCTCCGAGATCCTGTGAGGAGGGGAGGTCAGGGCTCACACCGCGGAGGCTCGGTACCTGGCTGCTGTGGTGTAACGGAGGGACACGCTCTTCTTGCCTGCTGACCCAGGGGCGCATGTGCAGCCCCCGGAGAGGGGCGGGAGGGAGCCAGTGTGGCCTGGAGGGGGCGCTGCCGGCTCTGGGCTCCCGAGGCCCCCCCTCCCAAGCTGCCCCAGGGCGTGGGCGTGGGCTGGGGTGTGGTCGTGGGCGTGGCCACAGTGCCCCTGCAGCAGCAGCAGCCTGTCCCTGCAGAAAGCAGAACTGAAAGCTTGGACCCAGGGAACCGCCTTTGGGAAGGGGAAGTGTGTGGTTTGAATTTAGTAGGAATTCTGTTTTCAATCAACCTTTTTTTTTTTTTTAAAGATTTTATTTAGTTTTAGTTGGGGGAAGGGTGAGAGAAAGGAGAGAAGCACCAATGGGTGGTTGCTTCTTGCATGCCCCCTACTGGGGACCTGGCCCGCAACCCAGGCATGGGCCCTGACTGGGAATCGAACTGGGCACACCTTGGTTCACAGGCCGGCACTCAGTCCACTGAGCCACACCAGCCAGGGCTCAATCAACTCCTTCCAGTTGTACTTACTGTACAAGAACACTCACCAATTTTAAGCACACAACTGATGAGTTCTGACAAATCAGTACAGCTATGATTTAGAAAGTTTCTGTTCTCCTAAAAGGTTTCCTCCTGTCCCTTAACGTGCTTTCACCGAAATGCGTGGAAGGGTGGGTTTCTGCGTTGCTCCCACGATGCCTTGCCTGCACGATCACCACGATGAGCCCGCCTCCGGCCCCCGGGGAAGCCCCGGCCAGCACCTGCTCTCGGAGTGGGGAGCCCTTTCTCCTGTGCCAGCAGTGCCGTGCTGGTCGGGCTGGGGGAGCTCCTGGCGCCGCCTCGGCGTGCCGGGGTTAGCGCGCCCCTGCCCGGAAGGACGGGGGTCCCCACCACGCCGCTTCCAGGTCCTCCCCGTGCAGCCCGCCCGCCATGGGCGCTCGGTGCGACTCCTGTGGGAGCCGTGTCGCTCACATTGTCCTTGGGGGTCAGCTGTCTCGCGGCCTCGGCCACTGCCGGGGACGGTTCGTGCCTGCAGTCCTGTGGACGTGTCATAGGTGCACTTTCTGAAAAGAATCTATGACATGGGGACCACGGCGTCCCTTCTCAACTGCTGCAGACGGCCCCCAGCGCAGCCGTCCCTGAGGGAGCACACACCCGCTCTGGTGGCCCCCGGGATGAGTGGTGGTCTGCCCCTCGCGCCCCGGCTGCGCCCTGTCCTTAGCTCCGGGGTTCTGAGGGCGGAGCCTCCAGGCCCACCCCCGAGGGCGTGTTCAGCTGACCTAGGGCGAGGTGCCTGGGTCGACCTGCGTGGTCTACACTTTTAACACGATGACAGCACAGGCGCTCACCGGTCACCTCGGTGAGTAACTCGGCCCAGCGGCGGGTCCGCCAGCTGCCGCTGAGTGGGCAGAGCCGCAGCCCGGGCTGGTGGAGCAGCCGAGGTTCCGTCCGCGACCGGATCCGGGGGGTGCGGCTGCCGCTGTGAGTGTTGCCCGAGGTGCTTTGTGGCTGCCGCAGATGCTGCGCTCCGCCTGTGGGTGGCGCTGCTGCTATTCCCCGTGCGGCTGCCTGCCCCGCGGGTTCCATCCGTGGGTGCCCGGCCTCATGCGCTGCCTGCGTGAGGGCGTCCGCTGGGGGTCACGTCCTTCTGCCGCGGGCGTTCTGAGCCTGCAGCGTCCCGGGGGCCGTTGGGGAGCGCGCCCACTCGGCCTGGGGCTCCTGACTGGGCGAGCGCCAGTCCCCACACGGCCCCGTGGGGTCCACGCTGACCGCTGGCCAGTGCTGGACAGACGAGGGTGGCCGCGGCGTTTGAGGTCACGTCCTCCAGCGGGACCCGTCTGTTGATGGCTGTCCCCGAGTCCTCTGTGTCCTACGACGTGTGGTGTGTGGGATGAGCTGGCCGTGGGCCGGTCCGTGAGCGGTGGTGGGGTGTGGAGACACGGGCGTTCCTCGGGGCCACGTCACGCGTGTTCCCCAGGCCAGGGCAGCGGAGGGAAGGGTCTGCGGAGACAGGACGGGCGGTCTGTGCATCCGTGCAGCCGGTGTGGGCTCCGCGTGTGCTGTGTGTCCGCGTGTGCTGCGTGCCCGGCACGGCCACAGCTGCTGTGGGCGCTGGGGCGTGCCCAGGGGGTCTGCCCCTCCGGAGAGCGGCGTGCAAGTTCGCGGGGACGGAGCAGGTGCTCTGTGCTCAGACCTGGTGACGTCCGAACGGAGGTGAGTGAGCCGCAGGGGTGGTGTTGGGGGGAGGTCTGGGGGGGGTCTGTGGGCGCGGCCTGGAGCTCTGGGGGTGCAGGGGGTGAGGGGGCGGGGCGTGGGCCCAACCACAGAGGGTCTCGGTGAGCAAGGGGAGTCTCGGGTGAGGAGGGTGTCACTCGCTTCAGCTTCCGTCGCTCGAGGTGCCGGCGTGTGGCCCTCAGGCTGAAGGGCAGGAGGCCGGTGAGCTGCGGCTCAGGCCGTGGGGAGCGTTGGGTCTGGCCGAGGCCCCCAAGGGAGATGTGGCGGGAAGAGGTCGGGAAGAGGTCAGGGTTGTGTACAACTCGAGACTGAGTGATCAGTTACTCCTTCCGATCTGACGATCTTTTAATCCGGCTTTTGAAAAGAGGGAAAACGCGCCACCTTGGCTGATCGGATGGAACGCAGGGGGTGAGGGGGTGAGGGAGCCTTCTCCGCCGTCACGGGTGCGCGCGTGCGCATAGAAACTCGAGTTCCAGTGTCTCTAGTCCGGACGCAGCGGGCACGTGGGGCGTGCGCTGTGATGCACAGGCCCTTCTGGAGATCTCAGGTGTTCTGGGGTGCTTTTGTCAGACTGAACTTCAGCCTAAGGGGGTACCGTGGCTCAGGGGCCTGGGCAGTGCTCTGAACTGCGCGTCCGAGATGGGGGAAGACGCCCGAGGGCTCCCCCCCCCCCCGCTGCAGAGCGGGGGTGCGCTGTGGACGGACCGGGAGGTTGTTCACGGGGCTGTGCCCACCGCTCCTCGCAGAACCCGGGGACGGCCCGGAGGCTCCGGGGCCGAGCGGGGACGTGCTGCCCCCTAGTGGGGAGAGCGGCCCGGGGACGCCGGGAAACGTGGGTCTGGCCCAGAGCAGCTGCGCACACACACCGCGCGAGGTCGCTTGCTCGTCGAGAGCTTGAATCTGTGTGGTGGTCGTGACCTCGGTGACCGTGTGTCCTGAACTGAAGGTCAGTGTCATGGCTGATCTCTTCAGCTGCAGAACTGTTTTGTGTGCGCAGTGCTTCCAAGGTGTGACAGTGAGGCCCCGTGAGTCCCGCCCTCACGCAGCGCGCTGCCGTGGAGGGGCCGCGTCCTGTCCCGGTCGAGGTTGCGGCGGCGTGGCCGTGCGGGGAGGACCGGCCGGCCGGGGCCTCCGGTCCCTGCCTCCCCACTTCCCGGGCTCCCGTCCCGGCTGCTCTTCGCCTTCTGAACCCTCGTGGCCGCGGTGGTCACCTCGACCGCCTGCGGGGTGCCCTGGAAGAGCGGCAGGAAAGCCGGCGCCCTTTCCCGCCTGCCTGCCGGGAGGCGGCACTGACAGAAGGGCTGCGCTTTCGGGGACCGGAGACCCGGACTGCGCGCTGCCGGGCCGAGCGGCAGCCCCTGAGCTCCTGACGGCTCCGACACCTTCGCTCGGTTTGGGACTTCGGTCGTCGGTGTTGGGAGTGGCCCTCGGCTGTCCCATCTCGGTGGGAGGGGTAGGGAGGGCTCAGACCCGGGCCCACCCTCCTGGCTGCACAGGCTCGGGGAGAAAGTGCCTCCCCTGCCGCCGCCTTCTCTGCAGCTGTAATGGGGTCGCCGGTGACTTAGGGGCCCCGTCCCAAGTTACTGTCCATGGTGGTGACGGTTCCGGTGTGCGAAGAGGAGGCGCCAGGGACATTCCCTGACACGAGCTTCCTGCTCCGTGAGCCCGGGCCTCCCAGGGCTCCTGGAGGGTCGGGTCGGTCCGGGGGTGCACTCGGGGCTCCTGGGTGAGGCTGGTGCGGCCCCGTGGCTGTGGGAGAACGTCCCCTGTCCCCGTCCCCGTCTCTGACTGCTGTCCGTCTGTCTCCTGCCGTGCGTTGTCTGGGCCTCTGGGCCCTGCCGCGCACTCGGGGCGGACCGTGTGTGGGCAGAGCGGAGCGGAAGCCCCGAGACCGTCCCGTTTCCGTGGGTCCCACGTCAGGGTCCCGTGACCTCTCCCTGACCTCTTGGATGTTGGTTGGATTCACTCATTTTTATTGAGGTGACTTGCGTAACGACGTGGCGTGTCAGGTGCCCAACGTTAGGATTCAACGGCTTTATACACCAGAGCGAGCTCACCACCCAAGTCTAATTTCCACCCAGCCTCTTCCTGGTGTTTTCCCTTCAGACCCTCACCCGAGGGTGTTGCACTGGTCTGAGAGGGAAGGTGGGGTGGGGGGAGAGGGAAACATTGGTTGGTTGCCCCTTGTGCACGGCCCGAGCCCGGAGGGACCCCGTAGCTTTTTGGTGTGCAGGCTGGCGCTCCCGCCAGCTGGCCCCCGGGCAGGGCCTCCTCGGACTTGGACTCGAGTCACCTTCTCCGGCCCAGGGGCCTTGGGGTGGCTGCCGGCTGAGCAGAGACACCTGGAGCGACACAGGGTTGCGTCGAGGAGCTATTCAGAGACCGGGACCGTGGCTCCATTCGGGGCATGACGCGAGGGTTCAGGAAACACCCTGGGGTGTGACGGAAACCTGCCTGGGAGCACGGATGGTGAAAAACAGATTTACAAAACGATGACTGTTTCTAACGTGTCTCAATGGGGTCCTGATTAGATTCTTCTTTGTGATTTCCAGCTGTACAAAGAAATTGAAATTTGTCCGAAAGTCACTCAGAACATCCAGATGGAGAAGTCGGACGCGGCTGGTGACAACTACGGTACGTGTGTTTCTCTCTGGTCTTCGGCGTCTGCCGGGTCAGAGTAGGGCTTGTGCAAACACGCGCTCACGTCCAGGCTGTCGGTGTGCCCGGGGCCCTGCTGCCCCGAGCCCGGGCGGTTCCCGGTCCCAGCGCCGGGTCGGACGGGGCGGTGCGTGCTGCGGGCAGCGCCGACTCATGGAAGTCTGACTGCTGACCGAGGGCTGCCCGCCCCTTCCCCGCGCTTGCAGAAGGGTCACGTTTTAGGGAGAAAGCGCCTGGATTTGGATGAGTTCTGTCCATTCTTGTCCTGGACGTAGCTCTTGGCTCCGCACCTGTCCCAACAGCCGAGAGGAAGAACCGTTCTCTGTGGAGATGCAGATGCACGCCCTGCGCTAAGCCCAGCTCGTGTGTGACCTTGTTTTCACGGGCGTGGGGGCCCCCTGAAAAGTCGCCCGAGGGGCACAGCCACCCCAGGAGCGGGGTGCACAGCGAGCCACTGAGGCGGGGACTCAGACCGGCACTGCCTGTGCTCCCTGCGTCCGTCAGTCCGGGAGCTCCGGCCGGCGTGGGCGTGGGTGGTGGCGGTTGGGCCTGTGTGTGGGGACCTGTTCCCCGGGCCCGTGAACGGAACAGAAAGCAGACGCTCATCACGACGCAGTCCGCCATGAGCCGTCCGGGTTTCCTCCTCTGTGTGCGTCTGGCAGCCGCACCGCCGCGTTCCCTCCGCCGCCAGCCTCGAGACACGTCGGCCTCACGGGGCCGCTTCCTCCCGGAGCTGCTCCGCGTCGCGCCTCACAGCCGCGTTTGTTCCCCATGCCCTTCACGGTGCCCGCCGCGGTATCCCGCCCCGGGGGCCAGGCTGGGGTCGTCCCCTGGTCGGTCAGGGGAGACGTCCCGTGAGACCTGCGCAGGGACAGGGCGACCGGGCCTGTGGCCAGAGGACTGGGAGTGCTGAGGCACCCAGACCCCCAAGCCCCTTGCCGTCTGGGGGCCTGTTTGCCCTGGTTTTGGAGGGCGTGGCAGGGCCCAGGAGTCTTCAGCGGGCGGGCTCTGCGCCCTGGGAACCAGGGCGAGGGCGAGATGACCAGACACTCGTGGAGGGTGGAGTCGCTGGGCCTCACCGCGGGCTTGGACTCGAGGCAGCGGTTGCTCAGCCTGTCCGTGGGGTTCTTGTGCTCGAATCAGCACCAGCATGGCTGCACGCAGGGACCGACACGCACACACGCCCTGGGACAGGGGTTCGCCGCACAGACAGACCGAGGGGCCCGAGGGGGCCGCACGGTGGCGGTTACCGGCAAGCCGGGTAAACGAGACAGCCGTGTCCCACCGGTGCTGCTGGGCGCTGAGAGGACGGTGCACGGGGTGGCGGTGACTTCCCTTAGAGGGACCTGAAGACCCTCCCCTCCGCCTCGGGGAGCTGAGTGAGCAGCAGGGGGAAGGGTGCCCTGAGCCCCGCCTCCCGCACCAGCAGCGCTGCCGCCAGCTCAGGCTCAGAGCGTGATGTGCCCTCTGTCCCTTGTCCCCAGGGTTTTTTCTGTCCTCCGAGGATGAAGACGGCGTTTGGAGGTGCTACGTGGACAGCGTGAAGGACACTGGGCTCGCGTCCAAGAGAGGTGAGTCGTCGTGTGCCCTGTCTGTCTGTCCGTCTGTCTGAAATTGCCTCGAGTGTCCCCTCGGTGGGCGGGGAGGACGGGCCCAGGTGCTTGGGACGGCCGTGTGCATGCTGTCTCGTCAGGGACCTGAGGACTTCGGGCTTGTGTGCAGTCAGGCGTGTAAGAAATGCCACACTCCTGGGTTTCAAATCGGACTCCGGTGGGGCACTCACGCTCGCCGGAAGTGGCCGTCCTTCCCCACCGCCCGGGACAGGCTGGGGGTCCTGGCTCACCCTGCGCAGGACTTGGGAAGCCCCCGTGCTCCGGCCCCCGTCGGGCGAGGCCACGCTGCCACCGCTGAGCCCAGAGCCCACGGACGGGACCCTCAGAGCAGGGCTGCGCTGCCGTCCCTGGGGTGGACATGGGGACAGGAGAGTGGGGGCCGAGGCCCGGCCACGTTCTGGGGCAGAGCCGGATGCATGTGCGGCTGCCGTCCAGCCCAGCACAGCCCCGGGAGCGTCCTGGCCCACGCGGCCGCTGGACTCCCTGCTCCTCCGCTGCGTCCACGGTCACCTGCTGCACAGCAGCCTCGCTCCCAGCAGCACGTCCTGGCGCCCAGGTCTGGACGGGCCCCCGCCCGCCACAGCGCGGAGCACGGGCCGGCCGTCACCCTGGGATGGCCGGGGCAGAGGCCCGAGGTGACCAGGAGGGGTGTGGCGGGGTTGGGGGGTGGAGTGCAGCGCGTACCCCCAGGCACTGTGTCGGTGCTGATGCCCCTGCTGTGGTTTTCCGTTACCTGTCTCTGGGGGCCCCCGGGGGCTTTCAGTCTGGGCTGCGTGGGGCTGATGGTTCCTTCCTTCCGGTCTTCCTGCCCCTCCCAGCCCTGCTCGCGTCTGGGTCTGCCCTTGGCTGCGCCCACACCGATGGTGGTCACCCCAGAGGGCGTGTTGTACATGCATCTCTGGTGCCCCTGGGCATGGTGGTCTCAGCCCCTTCTCCAGCTCAGCCAGTGGGGTCCCTATGGAAGGAGCCCGTTCCTGTCTCTGCCACCAGGTGTCAGCAGTGAGCCGATGCTCCCTGAGTTCTTGCCCAGAGTCTCACACACATGGCTTGTTTGACTGACTCTCATTTAACCCCTGAACCCTCCCACTTATGAGGACTCTGGGTCTGGGAGAGAGCCTGTGACATGCTCACGGTCACAGGGCTGCCGCGTGGTGACAGTGTGACAGAGGCCCCGGCGAGGCTCGCCCTTGCTCACCCCTGCCGGGCCGTCTCTCTCTCCCCGCAAGCCCCTGCTTTCGCCTCCATGACCGATTTACAGACGGGGGCTACGAGCCACCGAAGCTGACCTCTCCTGGTCCTGGCGGCCAGACCTCGGAGCTCCAGGCCTCGGAGGCTCGGGGGATCCTCCCCGCCTCTGCCAGCCGCTGGGGGCTCCCGGTGGCCCAGGCCCGTGGCTGCAGCACTCGTCTCTGCCTCCCGTCCGCACGGCTGCTCCTCTGTGTGTCTCTTCTGCATCTCAGACAAGGGCCCTCTCGATGCTGTAAGCTTGAGGGCCCGTCAGACCCCCGGCACGACCCTATCTCGAGGCCCCCGATGTCGCTGCAGTGGCGAGGGTCCGCTTCCAAATGAGGTCCCGCTCTCGGGTTCGGGGACACGCGTGTCTTCTCGGGGCCGCCGTTCAGCCCCATGCACCTGCGCCGCCGTCACGGCGGGCCTGGCCCTTCGTAGACACAAACCTCACGGGCGCTTTGGGATTCGAAGGCTCTCTCCGTTGCTCCCGACGTTGCTGCCTCTGGTGTCGAACCAAAAGGGTTGTCTCCAAGAGAAGCCTTAAAAAAATTAAGTGACCTTTTCATATACAGAGGTTTTGTGTTTTCAGTTCAAATCTTTTACTTAGAAATGGACTGGTTGGTGTCTCAGAATTCCACCCCTGGTATGAGAAAAACGTTCTTTCTTTTCCGTCGCACCCCCCCCCCCCGGCCCCCTATTTTTTGGAGTGATTTATGGTAGAGAGTCGCAGACCTGGGCCCAGATGGCCAGGGTGTGACTCGGGCTGTTGGAGGTGAGCCCTCGCCTGGGCGGCTGCTGTTCTGCGCAACCAGAGGCGGGGCTCGGCACACCCGAGGGCCTGGCCAACTTGTGTGTCTGCAGTCCACCACCTGTCTCCGCCTCCACTTCCCGCCCCAGGGAAGTTTGCCAGTGGGTCTGTAAAGCAACAACCAGACTCCTCTCTTCTGAGCCGCCAGGACACCGGCATCTTCTCCCCTGACCTCTCCCTTTCTCCTACTTCCGGAATGTCCTCCTGCTGTCGGATGGAACCACTCCGGGGTGGGCTGCAGCTTCTTGCTCTCCGAGGCTGGGCTGCTCCCTGGGTCCCAATGTGGGTGGCTCTCCCAGCCTGCTTTGCATAAGCCACAGAAGCTTCGGGGACTTTCCCCAAGATACTCCAAGTCCTGACGCAGTTTCAGAAAGTTGGGGGAGTGTAGAAAGTGATCAGAGCCGGTTCTGGAAGCTGCCGTCTTCATGTGGAGCAGGGCGCCTTCTTTTGTGGGGAAGCAGGCTCCTGGGCCTTCCACAGAGGAGCCGGGAGGCGACAGCTGAGCCACACGCGTGTGTGTGTGTGTGGGCAGCACGTCTGCAGGGTGGCTAGAGAGCTTTTCTCCCTTTCCCCCTCAAAACGTTAGGGTCACCGCCCGAGTTGGCGAGGAGACATCGGCAGGTGCTGGGAGCCCACACACCCATGGTGGAGCGAGCCAGCTCCGCTGGGGCGTTCAGGATAGGGGCGCAGCCGCCCCCGGACCCTCCTGCACCCGGGGCCCCAGGGCTCCCACTGGCCACGCGCGGGCACACGCCTGTGTGTGGGAGCGCCCAGCCTGCGGCAGAGGGCGGGGGGCGCCCTGCGAGGCGGCGCTCTGAGGGGAAGCCGTCCCTGCGCTGACTCTTTGTGAAACTGAGTGTTTTCTGCTCCGCTGCAGGCCTGAAGGCGGGAGATGAGATTCTCGAGATCAATAATCACGCAGTTGGCACCCTGAGCTCCTCAGCGCTCAGAGACTTCCTCTTGCAGCCCAGCCTGAGCCTCCTGGTGAGGACGCGCCCCACGCTGGAGAGGGGCGCCCTGCTGCTGGAGAGCCCGCCGCACCGCGCCGACGGCCCCGTCGACCCCAGCCAGAGCCCCCTCGCCTTCCTCGCCGGCAGCCCAGGTAAGGCTGGGACGGGTGCCTGGGGCAGGGGCCCTGGTGCTGGGGGACTGTGTCACACCCTGCTGCCGGTGGTCATTCTGGAGGAGGACGCTTGGGCACACCCGCCATCTCGGGGCCGTGGGTAGAGAGAGGGGCACAGAAGTGCCGGGATTCTGGGAGGGGCTCTGAGTCCTGCGCCTGCGGAGCATGTGGCCGTCCCCTGTGTGTGGGTGGCAGAGGACAGGAGACACCCAGAGTGGACAGCACTCAGAGCCCTGGCCTCCCTGCCCTTCTGGCAGCCTGGCACTCAGGCCGAAGGAAGCAGCTTGAGTGCCCCCTGCCCCTGCAGCCTCCCTGGGACCCATGGGGGGGGCGCCCTTCTCTGGATCCCCGGAGGGCGGGGGGGGCCTGAGCAGCCCAGGCCCAGAGCTGGGGATCCCTCCGTGGGTTGGGGTTTTGAATTCATCTTCTTTGAAAAACTCGGGTTAAAGAAAAAGAGCTCTCCATTTCAAAATGCAACTGCAGGCCACACTGGCAGGACATGAGCACTCGGCGTTTTGTCGGGAGCTCTGTGGAGGCCCCCGGACTGCATCCGCACCTGTCCCTGCTGACGCCCTGGAGGGCCCCGGCAGATCCCGGGAGCGGCCCTGTGCCTTCAACGGCAGGGCGGGGCCGGGAGGCTGTTCTGCTCTGTGGCCACTAGGTGGCGGGCGGCGGCTCGGCCGGAACCGGCTCCTGCAGGTGTGTGTCTCTGTGGCCGGACTGGGAAGGACTTTGCAGTCGGATTTGGGGAGTTATGGTTTTATGACACCCGGTGTGCGTGCTGCTCACGGGGGGTTTTAAGCACCTCTGAGCCCTTCCTGGGGCCGGGGGTGTAAAGCGAGGTCAGTAGTGGCCTGTCTTCTCGGAAATGCGGGGCCCCGGGAGCACAGTCCCCCCGGCGGGGGCAGCGCAGACGCCAGGGCGGGGACCCAGGGCCCCGCAGACCCGGGCCGCCGGCTGGCACTGATCGGCCGGCTGCCGGCCCCTTTGAAGGTGGTCAAAGGGGCCGGCAGTTAGTGTGCCTTGTCTTCAAAAACGCCCCATGGGGCATCAGACCTTTTAGTTTCTTAAGGTTTTATTTATTTTTAGAGAGGAGAAGGGGGGGAGAGAGGGAGAGAAACATCAATGTATGGTCACCTCTCACGTGCCCCCTCTGGGGCCCTGGCTGCAACCCAGGCACATGCCCTGAGTGGGAATCAAACTGGCGACCCTTTGGTTCACAGGCTGGCCTTCAACCCACTGAGCCACACCAGCCAGGACTAAACCCTATGAAATTAAAAACATATTTCTGTATAGGTAGTTGTTCCAGAATACAAGTGTGTATACGTGTCCACCTTTTCTATGTGCTGGAGTCTTAAAGTTGCCCTCTGACGTCCCCATCCTCCACATGTGCCGCGGGAGGCTGCAGGCCAAGTCCCCGGCGGTGCTGCCGCATCAGCCGTGGCAGCCCCACTCACTGCTTGGTTTTCTTCCGGTCGAGTGGCCCTGCCTGGCCGTCGGGTGCTCGCTCTGCGCCTGGCGCTGTGTCAGACGGTGGAGGTCACGGTGATGGCCAGGCTGCGGGGATGTCCCCTGTCTGCGTTGCAGTTGTGGCTCTCTGGTGTGCGGCCACTTCGGCCTCCGGCGTCCGGCAGCGCCCACAGACCCGCCAGCACAGGGCCTGCCCGGGGAGACGGGGCCCCACGCTGCTCCGAGAGTCAAGCAGCGGAGCAGGGTCCCAGTGTGGCTTTCTGGTGCGGTTGCTCCGTTGGCCTCACCATGAATCAGTTCCGGAAGAATCTCAAATGCTCAGCACTGCTGCGGGCGGCGCCGGCTGCTGAGAGCAGGCCCCCTGGGTCTCCTCTGCTTTCCGGTCTCGGCCACTTCCTGGTCCCCATTTGAGGAGCGAGATGAAAGGGCAAGCGCACAAACAGGATGCAGCCGCTGGAGAGGGCAGGGCAGGCGCAGGGGCGGCAGGGATGCTGTAGCCCGGAGGGAGTGGGAGGGGCGGGCCTCAGTGTCCGTGCGTGCGGGAGCCGCTAGGACTGCAAGGCCTCTCAGGTGCCTGCTCTGGGGCTTGCTGCTGGGACCACCTGTTTTCTTTAAACCCTCACCTGAGCATATGTCTTTACTGATTTGAGGGAGGAAGACAGAGCGAGAGGGGTGAAGGGGAAGAGAGGGAAACACCCATGGGTTTTATGTGTCCCGGCCGGAGATCAAACCCGCCACCTTCTGGTGCACGGGATGACACTCTAACCCCCCGAGCACCTGGCTGAGGTGGTGCAGGGAGCACCCCCAGGTGGCTGCAGTGGGTGTTCGGCCCACTAGTGGAGGGCCTGCCGCGTGTCAGGGACACTGGGGAGCTGGGAGCCCCGGCCGGGTTCCCTCTGTGGGGGACTGCCCTGCAGCCGGCCCGCCTCACGGGGCGGAGTCGGGGTGGAGTGCGCGGGCTCTGTCAGTCCTGCCCCAAGAGCCCTGGGTGGACTGTGCTTGCCGGGCCCTCCTGGGGGACGGCGCAGCTCGGTGGGTCAGGGTGGGCTCCGGGACCTCCGGCACCCAGTCCCGGCTGCCACAGGGAACATCGGCACCCGGGTGCCAGGCTGCAGCCCGAGCAGGGTTTTAGAAGGAGGAATCCCGGCACAGACACCCTTCCCTGGCACGGAGCTTCTTCCCCTTCTGAGAGAAGGGCCGAGAACGGCAGAGTGCTCTGTCTGAACCCCGGTTCTGCGCCCCGAGTAGTGGCGGCGTCCTGGCGGGGCGTGTGCATCGCTGAGGTGAACCCTCGGACCAGGGAACTTGGGCCTGCAGCCCTCCAGCAGCCCACGCGAGGGCGAGCTTGTCCCACCCCAGCTCCAGGGCCCCGCGCGGCCTCGTGTTTCAAGCCTGGCCAGCGGCACCCCCGCCCGGCCGACCTCTGTGGGGACGGGGCGGCGGCACTGCCTCTGGACTCTGCCGACCGGGCAGCAGGGCAGGCTCCCCGCTGGAGCCCCGTGTCTGCTCCCCAGAGTGCCAGCCGAGTGCCCGCCCTGCTGGGCCACGGGGGGCACCCAGCGCTGTCTGACCCCGGCCTGTGTGTTACAGCCGGCGGCCCGGTGACTCGGCCCTCAGATAGCCCGGCCACACCTGTCTCGATGCCCAGTGGGCTGCAGCCTGAGACGGGAGCGGGCGTCCGCACTGCGGGAAGGGCCTTGAGCAGAGACCGCGGGATAGGAAGGCCCCCGTGCGCCCTGAGTGGAGGCCCCCGGCAGAGTGGGCCCCATGAACCATCAGACCGGTCCCCTTCGGGGGTGTTGGCAGTGCCTGCTGTCCCCGGGCGCCACGCCCCTCCTCGCAGTGTGAGTCCCAGGGGCTGACGTGTGCCCCACCCCTCGTCTCACTGTCTGTCCCCCGTCTCACCATCTGTCCCTTGTGCCTGCTGCAGAGGGGTTCTCAGTCACAAGAACATCTGTCACAATGCAAAGTCCTTCGTAAAAGCAGAAATGCGGCCACACTTGCTCCTGGAGTCAGCGTTCTGTGCAGCTGTGTGGCGGTGGCCCTCGGGTCCCATGGGTCCCATGAGACCGGCTGCTCCAGGGCTGCCTTTCCTGCTTGTCTGGCCTCGTCCCCTGCCCTTGCTCCCTGCTGCCCCGGTTCCTCTTCCTCTGCCCCAGGCGGCCCGGCCCCTGTCCCATCTCAGCCTTGCCCTCGGTTGCCTGGTCTGAGCTCTGACTGCTGGGAGGGCCGTCTGGCTGCTCGAGTGCCGGTGTTCCGCAGGCGCCAGCATCCGAGGGCCGAGGACATTCTTGCAGTGTCTGTCGCTGGAGGCCAGTCTCCTGTCGGGAAGGATGCTTGGGGGAGGGGTCACCCCCAAAACCCGAGCAGCTGGGTGCTCCCTGAGGGCTGTGGCAGGTCCTGCTCCCTGAACCTCCTATTCCCGCCTGGCTGCGTCCCCTTCTTTGCTGGCTGCAGGTGGCTCTCCAGGTCCCGTCCCTGCCCCTGCTGTGTGGCCAGCCCCACTACCCCCACCCCTTCCTGCACTCACCGTGGTTCCTCTGGGCCCAGGGGGCGGGGTTGCCCTACTGTCCTTGCCTGGGGTCTCTCATATTGCTGTGACAGGTGGGCTGCCTGGGCTGGTGACGGTGGCCGCATGGAGCGGCTGGTCCCCTGTCCTTGAGGTCTCACATGTGAGCTTGGGGCTCTTTGCGGTGGGCTCAGGGCTCCTGGGGCTGGACCGGAAACTGCAGGGTGGCCTGGGGCCTGAGCTCAGACTTCACACATCTCCCCTTGTGTCCCGCTGGCCAGAGCGGGGCCTGGGCCGCGTGGGGGAGAGCTCAGGGTCTGGGGCGGGGCCCTGTCATCTAGTGGACACCCCTCTCCTCCCCCTGCCCACATCCACGGCTGGCCCTCTCTCTCCCATCTGGGCAACTTCCACCCCCAGTGGCAGCGTGATGGGGCAAAGGCCTGGGCGCTTGGGGACAAGAGCCTGCGAGTCCCAGGAGCCCCCCATGTCCTGTGACGTTTTGCCGCTCCGATGTGCGGGCGGTGACTTCTCTGCCTGGAGTGTGTTTCCCTCCATCCCTGCAGCCTTTCGACCAAGGAAAGGCTCCATTTCGGGGACACTCACCCTCCGCCCCCACGTGGCCTGGGCTCCTCGTGTCTCCGGCCGTGCTGTCCCAGGCAGCAGGCACTGGTGTCTGCGGCTTCCTCCGAGAGAGGCGCCTCAGGGCTTGGCCAGCGGTGCCGGGGTCCAGTTTCATGTCCCTGTTTGTCAGGCGGCCCAGGTGGAACGCCCGCCTGCCGGCCCCTGAGAGTGGTGGGAGGCCCCGCCCAGCCTGGTTCTGTCCCCACCCCCGTCTGCGGTGTCTCTGGGCAGCTTCAGAGCCCGCAGCAGGGCACCCGGGCTTGCTCCTGCATCTGTACGGCCGGCCCGGGGGTCTGGGCCTTCTGCTCTTGCGTGAATTTAGTTCCGGCAGCAGTGCTGCCGCCTGCTTGCCTCTCTCTCTCCCGCTGGTGACAGCACCCTAGGCCAGGGAATCCTGGGTCCACCTGGCTGGAGGCCAGTGTCGGCCCGTGGACGCGTGGTGCCGTCAGGGCCTTGGGGAACGTGCAAGAGAGGTGGGGGGTCGGGTCCGACCCCACGGACCGAATCTGCGTGTGCGGACCCCCGGGGTCAGATGCTCCTCAGCCCCGGGAAGCCCCGCAGGGCCAAGTGATGCTGCCTCCTCCCGTGTGCGGGCGCGAGATCTCGGGCAGGCGGTGCTCCCCCGTCCCCGCTCGGCCAGGCTCGGCAGGTGCAGGCCCCGGAGCTGCTGCCCGGGTGCTTTCGGGCCTGGGTCCCCCTCCAGCACGGCAGGTCGGGGTTTCCAGGGCTAGCGCTACGCTACTTCACAGCATAACAAGGGTAGTAGTGGCAGTGAGTAGACGTAGTGACAACTGACCTTGAGCCAAGACGCTGAGGTCCAGCTCAGAGGGCGTGACAGTGCAGGGGCAGCCCACGGGTGAGCTCCCGCCCCGCCCCCGGCGGGCTGGGGGCCGTCGCTGCCGCCCTGCACTCCCGCTCACTCCCGCTCCCCTCCCGCAGGGCACGGCCTGTGCGGCAGGCAGGGCGGCAGCGCCGAGGCAGCGGCCAAGGAGACGGAGGGGCCCGACGCCGAGTCCTCCGACGACGCGGACCACAGCGGCAAGGTGAGCAGTTTCCGTTTCTGCCCCCGAGACTCGGCCTCGTTGCCGCACGCGCGGTCCGAGCCCCCACGGCCCCAGCGTTTTGCTTCTAAATGTCGCCGAGCCAGGTGGGAAGTCCGCGTGGCAGCCTGGCTCACAGAGGCACAGGTGGGAGGGGGTCCTGTCCCCGAGGGGACCCCACGTCCCTCTGCCGCCCGCGGGTGGTGACACGGCCTCTCAGCCACTCGGTGGGCCTGTGTCTCTGAGGGGTCTGCAGTGCGGGCCCTGGTTCCTGGGGACAGTGTGAGTCTTCACGGGGGAGGGGAGAGTTTCTGTGGCTCAGCTGCGAGAACGCACCCCCCCCCCCCCCCCAGCTTTCCGGCCGCGGCTTCCTTTCCCCAGTTCCTTGTGCCCTTATCCGGGTCCCAGGGAGTGTGGTGGCGGCCTCCTCTTACCCCGCCTCCAGGGTGCAGTCCCCACCCCGGGTCCCTGTGCCCGAAGACCCCTCCCCAGCCAGAGCGGCGTGTGCGGCTCCGGCGCTGCGTGCACTCGCCTCTCCTCTGCGGCAGTGTTGGCAGGTTGGCGCCACCGCCCTGCCCGTCTCCGCTCTTCCCTTCCGCACTGGGGTGGTTCTTGCCCGCGCCCCGTCTTCCGAGGGGCAGCGGGTGGGGTGACGCCCAGGATGGAGGCACGGCGCCCAGACGTGAACCGTCGGTTCAGAGCCTGCGCGTCTGCGCGGGGCCCTCCTGTCTCTCCGTGCGTCCCGCCGGACTCTCCCGAGTGTGGGGCTGTGCGCGCGACCCCTGGCCCGGGCTCCTCCTCCTCAGGGCCCCTCCCACGCGAGCACAGCAGGCGGCGGGCCTGGAAGGAGTGCGAGCCGCGTGGCGCGAAGTGCTGGCGAAAGCACCGGCGGTCGGAGCTGCGCGGTCTCGGTTAAGCCCCGCCCCCCAGAGGGCAGACCTGCCCGTCTGCGTTTCTTGTGGGGGAGGGTCAGTCGCCCTCCACGGAAGCAGTTGACTTCCAGACTGAGGGTGTATTGAAGGATGTTTGTTTGCTTCTTTTGTTATTGAAACTAAAATCGTTAAATCTGAATTTCTAGTTTAGTTTAGGAACAGGGCTGGTTTTCCTCCTTCTGGCCCTCTACTCACCGAATGCTCGTTAACTGGGGTGTCTTGTTTCTACCTGGCTGTCGGTGGAGGGCGTCCCGGGGAAGCGCACGGCGTCGAGGGGCGGGAGAGGGGGCCGGAGGCTCCGGGGTGATGTCTGTCTGCCTGGGGTTCGTCCCCCCGCCCCCAATAAGCTCGCCTGCAGCAGACCGGTCTCGGGGACGGTGTTTCACGGCTGCGCGTCGCTGGGGGGGGGGGAGCCGCTGTGTCTGGAGGTCAGAGGGGGCTGCACGGAGGCAGCTGCCTCGTGTCCTTCCGCGGGGGGCGGGGGGCGGGGCTGGGGCGCGCCGGGTGAGGCTGCACCTGGAAACGCCCTGGTTTTGTCCGCATCTTCTTTCTTCGGGTCAGTGCCGCGTGACCCAGGTTCCTGACTTAAAACAGCCTTTTGCGAGTTGGGTTTCGTGCCTAGGGTATCCATCCGGAAGGAGAGGGTGCAGACTGTGCGAGCCGGTCTTGGGGCGAGGGCCCTGCGGTGTGTCCGTAGTGGGTGTCGTGCTGGGTGCCTTGTGAGTGGGTTGGCCGCTGCTCCTGGTCAGCCCAACCCGCCCTCCCCACCCCCTCCCCTTCCCCACCCCCTACCCCTCCCCCCTCCCCCCAAAGAGACCGGAGCCCACCGCTGTTGCTCTCGCACAGGAACAGGGAGGTGAAGCAACGCACTGAAGGGCGCCCAGCTCCGAGGTGGGAAAACCAGGCCGAGCGTTGGGAGCAGCCCTGCTGAGACCGCCCTGCCCCCCGCCCCCTCGAGGGTTGCCCCCTGGCGTTTGGGGCGGGTTTCCGAAGGGAAGGGACGGATGGATGGGCGGGGCCGGAGCCGGGTGCGGCGGGTGCTCAGCAGCTGCCCTTGCAGCTCCCTCTTAAGCCTCCGAGGCCTTCTTCGTGGTTCGAAGTCAGAGCAGGTGTGTGCGTTAGGTTTCTTCGTTCGGGTCGAGTATTTCGTGGGTGCATCTCACGTCAGGGTGTGTTTTCTCGAGAATGAGGTGACGCTTTTTGCACGGGAAGCTGCCTGCGTGGGGAAGGATGGTTTTGAATGCAGCAGGCTGGGTGTTGCAGTGCACACCTACACAAACGAGTACACGTGTAAGTGAAATAAAGCAAGTACTCACTTCTAACTTTGGCAGAACACACGACAGCTGCCGACAGAACATTTTCGCTGCTTTTCCTCAGTGAACCGCTTTACGAAATACCAGGCAGGATAAGGAGTGCGTGTTGGAGTTCCATGTTTTACATTTTTTTTTTTACAGCAGTCTTGGCTCTGCCCGGCCTCCGGGGGCTGCACAAGCAGATGGCTGTGGGCTCCTGGGGTGGGGGTCAGGGGGGCCACATCCTGGGGGGGTGGGGCCCGTGCAACGCGGGGGGCCGCTGGCCTTTCCCTCGGTCTGCCGCCTGGCCCCCTGGCCCCCGCTGCGGGGGACCTCCCAGGGCCCTGCGCACTGTCCCTGCTCTTCACCCCACGGCCTGTCCCTGGGAGGGGCGCCCGGCAGCCGGGCAGGCCGGGCCGCCACCCCCCCCCCCCCCCCCCGGCCCCGAGGTGCCTGCGATGCCGTCTCCACGGAGCGGACGCGTCAGAGCGATTTTCAGAATGTTTTTGTTCTGAAAACCCTTTTTCCTTTCGATCCCAACTGTAATTGTGTCGGGACGCCTGCTCTGGTAAGGCCAGCGTTCGCGGGAGCGTGAGAACAGACACCGTGCCGAGGGCGCCCGGGGCTGCTCCCCGCGGGCGGGGGGCGTGTTCCCAGGTGAGCGGTCTGGGGAGGTGGCTGCGGGCGCTGGCCGGTCAGCTGACCCGGGCCCGCCCCGTAGGCTCATCCTGGGAGGCGTCTCGGTGCTGCCCTCAGGCCCTCCCTCTTGGTCCGTCCTCTCTGGGACTCCGCCGGCCGGCCGGGTGCCGTCAGGTCGCGGGTCCCTGTCCACGGCCGCCCTGTCCCCGAGTGTGCTGCCTGCGTGGCGATGCGGCTGAACGCCCTGCTGGGGCAGGGCCGGCTCTGTGGGGGCGGCCCCTCTGGGCAGCGGGAAGGCGTCGGCGGTGCCCGCGGAGCCTGTTAGGGCGCTCCTCCGGCTTCTGTGCCGAGCGCGGCAGGTGGGACGTTCCTCTGCGATGGCCGCGCTGTGGAGGATGAAGAGCAAGCCCAGGGCGGCCCCCGGGGCTGGGGCCCCCAGCGGCAGGTCCCTTTGCCCGGTGAGCACGCTCGGATGCTGTCCGGCCGCGTCCGGTTCTCGACACAGAGGAGGGTGCTTTGGGGTGTCCCAGTCTCCCTGTCCTGTCTTTGTGCCTCTGGAGCCTGGTGCGGGCTGGGGGGAGCTGCAGTGTGGCGTGGGGGTGGGGTGCTGGCCATCGGCATACAGGGGTGTCAGTGTTTTCTTTCTTAATGGCAGAAAGGTGTGGTTTTTTTAAGCTGCCTTTTGCACTTCCCTGTCTTTCTGTTGTTGAGACGAGTGTGTTACTGGCAGGACGGCATCCCCTGTCCCCCGCCTCCCCTGGGGGGTCCGAGGGGCTGTGGGCACTCTGGACGGAGGCTGTGCCCACCTCTGCGGCCGGGGGCCTGAGCGGCAGGTGGGCTGGGAAGGGCCGCGTTCACAGTCCGTGCGGACGACCGGCCTCGTCCATGCTGCTCTCCGGAGTGCGACTAGACACCCTCCCCCCCGGGGGGGTCCTCGGGGGGGGGCGGGTGGTGCAAAGCAGTTCACCAGGGTCCGGTCGGGGTTTTAATAGTTTCACGTCCTCGTCAGATCCTCTGCTGCTGGACTCCGTGCCCCTCCAGGCGACGGGGACTGGGACAGTGAGTGGGGATCACTCATCTGAGCGGCCTTTGTCCCCAGAGGCTTCTCTGCAAAGGACACCTGCAGGTGGGGGGGGCTGCGGGGCCCCTGCTGTGTCCTGGGGGCTCTGAGGGGCCACGCGTCCCCGCGGGGCGTGTCTCCAAAAGGCCCGAGGGAAGGCTGTGGGATCTCAGGTCAGCCGGCCCCTTGAAGTCTGCGGGGGTGTGCGGTTGCCTGCCTCAAAGGGGCCTCAAAGGGACGGTTCTGAGACTCCGGGCCCCTGCTGCCGGCAGGGTCTGCGCTGGGGCGCCGCTCCGAGAGCAGCCGGTCCACGGGGCCCTTCAGGGCCAGCCCGGGCTTCCTTTTCATCTGGGGGGGGGGGTTGGCCTTGCAGACCATGCCCCCCACTGCGCCCTGCTCCGCATGTCCCTGGGTTATTCTTAGTCTCCACCTGGGACAGCCCTGAGGGCAGGCCGGCTTCTCTCTTTCCAGGGTGATGACCCCAGTCCTGCTGCAGGGTCAGGTTGGTTCCTCGCCCACTGGGGGGAACCTGGGCTCTGCTTGGCTTTCGGGGTCCCTTGAGAACTTCCCTGGGCAGCACCCCGTCTGGGTGTGTCTGGTTCCCGTGCCGGGTGTGGGGTGGTGGGGACACCAGGTAGCCCTCAGGGTTGGAGACGTGGTCCTCACGCTGTCAGATTTTAGGTCGCTCTGGCCCCTCGGACGGCCCCACGACCCTGGAGCCACGCGGGCAGGGGCCGGGTGGAGGTTGATGTCCTTTGACCACGGGAACGGGGGTGGGGGAGGGGCGGACAGGGTGACTCAGGAGCTGCCGGAAATATGTAAATCCCTGGATGCGTTCTAATGCAGATCTGCTTATTTTGCTTCCTGGTAAGGAGTTTTTGGGGTAATGTTTCAGTAAAACGAAATTCTTGACATCTTTTTAAGTTGTTTACAAGCAAAACTTTACTAAGAGCCTTAAAAATAAACACCTTTTTTATTTTTATTTTTTAACTTAATTTCATTTTTTTTAAGGTTTTATTTATTACTCGTTTTTATAGAGGTAAGGGAGGGAGAAAGAGAAACATCAATGTGCGGTTGCTGGGGGCTGTGGCCTGCAACCCAGGCACGTGCCCTGACTGGGAATCAAACCTGCGATGCCTGGTTCACAGCCCGAGCTCAATCCACTGAGGTACGCCAGCCAGGCTGAAAGTTAAACACCTTTCAACACAACATGCGTTTTAACTTGTGATTCCGTGTTTTTTAATTTGTCACTGAAATGACTTGTAACGGACAGTAATGAACAGGTTGCATCCGTCTGGACTCCGTCCCTTGTGATCGGCCTGCGGGTTTACGGAGACGGCATGGCCAGCCGAGACTGCTCCGCTCCCCCGCGTGGTCCTCAGCCCGGGGCCCTGTCCAGGGAGGAGGGGTGCCTGAGGTGCTGACCCCCGGTGTGAAAGGAATTTGCAGGCGTCCTCTGGGGTGCTGAAGGTGTTGCCTAGCCTCTTTCAGGAACCGGGGGGAGGGGGAGGTTTAGAGTGACGAAGGCCAGCCCAGCCACCCCTGGCCGGAGCTCCCCTGGCCTGTTTCAGACGGAGGCCGGCAGACTCCTGTGCGCCCCCCTAAAATGGAGACCTGAAGGCATTCTCGGTGGAACAGAGGCAACGAACACCCAGAAACCCACCCCACTTTCTGGGACTCTCCGGTGGGGCGGGAATGGGGAGGCCGGAGGGGTGGTGCCTTCGGAGCACCCTGACCTTGGTGTGGTCTGAACTGCAAGGCTGTAGCTGTTGCCTTTTCTTACGGGGGGTGGGGGGGAGGCAGGACCTCCTCACCCGGCAGCCTGGCTGATGCTGGGACCGCGAAGGCGCATGGTGCCCTGGCAGGCCCTGTGGCAGGGCAGCAGCTCGCTGACGTGCGTGCGCGGCAGGCAGCAGTGGGTGCTGTCGGGCCGTGAGCCGGGGTCTGGGTCCAGGAGCGGGCCAGAGCCGTGTTGGCCGGGGCCGGTGCCTTTGTTGCGCAGGCTCCCAGCAGCCTGCGCTCGGGGTTGCTGGGGGGCGGGGGTCCTCCCCTCTGTGAGGTTTTCGTCCCCTCGTGTTCGTGCTGTGGGGCAGTGGCCTTGAGAGTTGCCGTTGGGCCGTCGAAGCACCTGTGGGCGTTTCTGTGTGAATGGGTCTGCTTGCTGTTTCATTTTTTCCGGCGAGGCCGAGTTACACCGTGTATTTAGGGACGTGGTTGTGCCGGGAGCCGTGCGGCCGCCAGGCTGCTCCTTGGTCGCCACCGAAGGGGGGCTCCTTTGTGGGGCCCTCGGTGTCGGAGATTCCTTGGGCCCACGGGCAAGTGCCACGGGCAGGCGACCAGTCCCCTCGGCAGAGCGGCCGGTGCCAGCAGCAGCCGTGGTGGGAGGGTTGGAGCCACCGTTCCGGATCTGGGTCGCAGCGCCGCCCCCCCACCCCCCGTTGTAGGTGGGTGTCCTTCCCACCGAGCCCACAAGCGGATGGCGTGTCAGGGTCGGCTCCGGGGTGGGCGGGTGAGGGACATGGCCCTGCCTGTGCACATGCCCCTGTGGGAGGCGCTTCGTGCCCAGGACAGCTGAGGCCGGAGGAGCCGGAGAGCAGCCGGTCCTGGTGGGTGGCCGGCCGGCCGGCCTCCAGGGACAACCCTCACCCTCGGGCAGTGTGTGTGGGCACCGCCACGGACGGGAGCTCGGGCTGCAGAACAACCTCTGCGTGACCCGCGGAGAGCCACAAACACCTCCGCTGCGTGCACAGCCGGCCCAGGGGGTCCGGCCTGCAGGGGGCGCTGGGTCCCCCGGGGTGTACACAGCCTGTGTGCTCGGGAGCCGTTCTCTGTTTCAGGGCCCCGGCGTCCCAGACCAGACGGAGGTCAGGAGGGGACAGGGCCTGCCACCGACCCCGAGCCTGCGAGGGGAGTGGTGTTTGTCTGCCCTTGAAGCAACTGGGGTGTTACAGAACAGACAAGGGGGGGCTGAGACGATACACTATCACTGAAAGAAGCCCCCAGGTCCGTTCTGTCCACAGCCAGAGGAAAGACGTCTCTCAATGCCAGAGATTCGTGAAAAGGAAAGGAAACGTTTATTTAATGCTGTACAGACTTAAAGTAAGGACCTAATGTCTTCGCCAAAAATCCTAAAGTCCCTTAAAACACCCACAAACAGACACAGTTCTTCCTTCCTACCCGCTTTGCCCAGTCCAGAGTACCGTATCTCCTAAAGCTGCGGGGGTTCCCACTCTGGCAAAGGCACATGGTCCTCTCTCCCCGGACCACGGGAGTCCCCACTCTGCCCGAGCCGCGTGGTTCTCTCCCTCAGGGCCACGAGAGTCTTCACTCTGCTAAAGCTGTGTGGTTCTCTCTTGCAGGGCTGCACGGTTCTCCCCCCTCAAATGGCTGCCGAGTCTTGGTTTAAATCCCAGCGCCAATCTTCCTCTGAAGCCCCATTTCCGGCTCCTCTCACAATTGGCTACAGCTGCCAGATTCTGGGCAGGTGTGGCCCTGTGGTGTGGAGCCAATGATCTGCAGGCTCTTCTGGGTCTTATTACATATCCCTGTTTGAGGCTCCCCTCTTGGCACCCTGTTACAGGGGGAGAGGGGTCACACCTGTGTCTGTGGGCGTCTGTCTGTTCTCCGGGGAGTTGCTCAGCTGGCAGAGTCGTCCCTGCCCCGACAGAGCGTGCGTGTACGCCGCCTGGGGGTCTGCTGGCTGACACGCCTGGTCTGCCGGGCGAAACGCGCCAACGACGCCCCTCTATAGCGTCAGTGTACGTCCGGGCGAGTGCCTCGCCTCCTGGCGGAGACCCAGCCCTGCATGGGCCGGTGGGGCTGGCCGGGCCGCACGGAGGCGCTCTGTCTTGGCCGTGCCGCCCTGGAGGAGCCGCGTGCCCTCCTGGGCCCCGTGGTGTCTGCCGCTGCGCAGGGACGCCAACCGTGCCCGCGTGCGGCAGCGGGTGTGTGTCAGCGGGCGGGGGGGCGCTGGCGGTGGGGAGCAGCAGAGACACGCTTAGCCCAGGCTGTTCCGGGATGTGGACGCACCCTGTGAAGAGGCTGCAGGCCAGACCGGGCGCCCCTGAGCGCCAGCCTCACCTGCCCCGCCCTCTCCTGTGTTCCGCCCACAGAGTGCGGGACCGGGGGCCTCGAGCCGCCGCAGCCCACAGGAGATGAACCCCTGCGACCCGAGCCCGTCCCCCCAGGACGCCAGTGGGCCAGCGCCGGCAGCCACGAGGCAGCTGACGGACGCCGACAAGCTGCGCAAGGTGATCAGTGAGCTCCTGGAGACGGAGCGCACCTACGTGAAGGTGAGCGTGCCGCCCGCCCCCCACCGGGTGCGGGCGCTGTGTGTTCCTCCGGGCGCCGAGCTGGTCTCTCTGGGCCGGGCCGCGCGGCTGTCCCTCGGAACGTGAGCGTTCCCTGTCGGTGTGCCAAGGAGGCAGGGCGGTTCTTACAGCGACTCCCTGCGACACGCGGGTGGGGCGGGGCGGGGCCGGTCTGCAGTTGTTGGGGGGGCGGGGGAGGACACAGTGAGTGGTCGGTAACGGCACCAGGAGCAGCGGTGTCCTGTGCTCACCGCGGCAGAAGTCGACTTTAGCACAGGAAGGTCTGTTACTTTCAAAACCGAGTCGGGGTCCAGGCAGAAGGGGACCGGGCCTGTGTCCATGTGTTGCTGCTTGTGCTGACCGTCAGTCACCCTGTGTCAGTCACTTCCGTGCAACTCACGGAGCGCTCTTACGGGACACAGGCACCGTGCCGTTCCCGACAGTCCCGGCAACTGCAGCGGCTGTGCACCCTGATGTGGAGCTGAGCTGCGTGTCACGCCGGCACGGCCTGTTTCGAACGGTCCCAGTTGGCCTGTAACTCGGGGTCGGCCAGGCCCGGCCCTCTGCCCGCTCTCGCCGACTCAGTGTTAGTGGCACAGGGCTCTGCCACCTGTTTCTGTGTCGCCTGCTGTCGGGTGGTCGGTGCAGGGCTGAGAAAGGCCGGGGGCCGTGGGCACGGGGCTGGGCCGGTCCACGCCTCCAGGCGCCCCAGAGGCCTCCTCCCCACGGCGTGCTCACGGGCACACTCTCCCACGCAGGACCTGAACTGTCTCATGGAGAGATACCTCAGGCCCCTTCAGAAGGAGACCTTTCTCACCCAGGATGAGGTACCGTGGGGGTCGCCCTCACGCGGAGGGGGCGGCGGGAGGCCGGCGGGGCAGGTGCAGCTGCCGAGAGCAGTCAGTCAGGGCTCACTGAACCGTGGCAGACGGGGTGCATCGTCGCTCCCAGGGAGGTGGGGGGGCCGCCCCGGCCTTGGCCGCAGGGTGGTGATCGTAATTGACGCATACTGATACAAGAACTTGGAAATCAGAAGCAGGTCCAGCTCTGAACTGATGAAATGTGAGAGGGACTGAACTCTCCTGCGTTTTCCAGCTCGACGTGCTCTTTGGGAATCTAACCGAAATGGTCGAGTTCCAAGTAGAGTTCCTCAAAACTCTGGAAGACGGAGTGCGACTAGTACCTGACTTGGAAAAGCTGGAGAGGGTCGATCAGTTCAAGGTGGGTCAGCCCTCCGAGGGCGCGGAGCCTTCCCGGAGGTCGAGGTCAGTGCCGCGAGGCCGCGTGCTCTCGGCCGGTTCCCCGGCCCACAGCGCTGCGCCCTCACCGGCCTGCCGCTCCGACGGCGGCCCGGGGCGCACGGGCCGCTCTGACCCGGACGAGAGCCAGCACCGCCGGTGTGCGCGCACCCCGCGGCTGCTCCGGGGCCGTGCCCGCCGCGCCCTTGGGTCCCCCGCGCTCGGGGCCTCCAGCTGGCCTCGCTGTCGCGTCGGTGGGGCGTCCTCGGATCCCCGTGGGCACCGACTAGCCCCCCGCCCCCCATCCCGGGGGCCTCTGCGCAGCAGAGACGCTTGTCATTTGTCGTCCCCTCGGGAGGCTGCGGGCGGCCTGTCCCCGCCTCGTGCCCGGCGCCCTTCCTTGCGGGCGGTCCTGGGTCCGCCCCAGGCTGCACGTCCACGCCGCGTGCGGGCCGCCTGGGTCCACGCCTCCCGACCGGCCGGCTGCGGCCTGGGGGGGCAGCAGCCCCTGCAGAGCCCGCCAGTCCCTGCCGACGCCGCTCCGCCAGGTCCAGGCCGCGGGGCGGGTGGGGGTGGTGAGGTGGCATGGGGAGGCCCCCTCGGCCCCTGCTCCTGCCTGTGTGTGCGGGTCGGGCCGTTGGTGGCCGAGTGGACGTGGTCCGTCGGTGTCGGCCATCAGCCACACTGCCCACCTGGGGACCGGTGATCACTCACTCCTAACACCTGTTTTCTCACGCGGAGCCTTTCAATTTTAAGACAAATAAGCAGCACTTCTGTCTCTCTCTCGGGAAACAAGACCAGGTTAAGGAGAAACTCACAGAAGGTTCTCTCCTGAGCCCGTTTCACCGGTTCATATGAAACGCAGGACAGAAGCGTCCCTTGTCGGGGCAGGCAGCTCCTGGTGGGAGGGCCTCCCCTCATGGCTGCCCGTCGGGGTGGGGAGCAGGTGGGAGGCCCGGCTCCCAGGCCGAGGCTGGCGGTGCGACCAGGGAACCGCGCTCTTGAGTTTCGGGGTGTCTACACCTCTGGCCCCCAGTGCCGGCATGTCTCCCGTGAACACACCCTTTAAAAGCCCCGGCCTGGCCAGCAGTGCCATCTGTGCTGCCGCTGCCTTGGAGGCCAGCGCCGGCGCCCGTCACTGCGTCTGTCGGCCCGTGCGCGCTCCCCAGGGCCCGCTGACCTGCTCTCTCCTGTCCGTCCAGAAGGTGCTGTTCTCCCTGGGGGGCTCCTTCCTGTACTACGCCGACCGCTTCAAGCTGTACAGCGCCTTCTGCGCCAGCCACACGGAGGTACCCAAGGTCCTGGTGAGAGGTATGGCCGGGGGGCGGGGGTGTCGGGGGGCGGGGCTGCATCGCTGCCAACTCGAGGCGCGGGGCCTGCCGGGGCGCGGGGGCTCCGGACTGGAACCGAGGCGCTGTCAGTGTGGCAGGGGCTCGCTGCTCCACAGGCCCCACCGGGGCCGGGGGCTCGGGTTCCTCAGGGCCCGGTGAGCCCTGGGCCCGCCGCGTGGGGCCGGGGTGGGGGTGGGGGGGCGGCGTGTGAGGCCGTCGCGCAGATGTGCCGGGGTCGAGGTGCCGGGCTCTGCTCCTGCCCACGCTGCCTGCACTGGGAGCCGCCCCCCACCCTGCGTGGGTCCGCCCGGTGCGCCCTGCTCAGCCCACTCACGAAGGGCACGGGCTTTCGAGGTTGGCAGCCCCTCTCCCCTCCCGAGTGCTCTGGAAGGCCCCGAGCGCCCTCAGAGTGTCCAGAGAGGGCTTTTGTGTCCGTGGGCCAGCGTGCGGCTGTCTGACGTACGAGAGGGCCAGAGACGTGGCTGCCTGGAGGGTAGTGCAGCCGGGAGACCACCCGGCCCCGGGGACCTGGACACAGCCGCCATCCCTGCCAATGTCACGGGGGCTGGGAGGCCCGCAGTCAGCGCGCTGGGCTCGCTGCTGGAGGGGAGGGGCTGGGCTGGCTCGAGCGGGCCCTGTCCCCGGGCGCGTCAGCACCACTCGGGTCTGCGCAGGGCGGGGGCCTGCCCACAGGCGCCAGCACCTCTGCCCCGACCCTGAGTCCGCCCGGAGCTGAGAGGGGGCATGGGGGCCCCGTGCAGCTGGCGCCTCCCGCACAGGCTGCGTTGGTCACGCAGGGGCGTGTGTGCATGCGTGTCTTTCTGCTAGTCCCCTGACGCTGGGTGCTGCCAGGCGGTCGGTGCAGCGGTTCTGGAGCTCTTTCCCCCCCAGTGAGATGACACACCGTCTATCCTTGGGGCCGTTTGTGTTATTTTTAAACAGTCGACTAGATTAGCTTCTACCCCTGTAGGTTTTTCGTGATAACGTTTGCACCTGAAAGATATTATCGTGTCTTTCAAATTACGCTGTGAAACGTTGGGTCTGACCTACATTTTCCTGACGGCCAGCCGTGCCGGGAGCGAGGCGGGGCCGAGGCCGGGAGCGGCTGGGACTGTTCCCCAGCTCGCAGGGCTGCCGGCGTGCCGGCCCAGCAGGCCACGGGGCCCAGGCTCTCCCTCCTTCACGCCCTGACGTGGCGCGGACGCGGTGGGCTCGCCGCCCGTGGCTGTGCTGGGGACTCGGGGACTCGGGGTGCCCCAGAGGGCAGGGCTTCCTCCTGCGCTGGCTCTGGGCCTGGCCGCCCCCCGCCCTGGCACGGGCCTCCCCGGTCACTCGCTCCCTGGCCCGCTCCCTTACTCTCAGGAAGGAGGGGAGGCGGCTGCCCCTGTGGAGCCTGGTGCCCCCTCGGGGGGCTGACAGGATGCAAAGACGGGGGTCTGTCCGAGGCTCGGCTCTGCCCTTGCTGTGCCCCTGACTGATAGCGCGGCGAGGAGACTCCCCCACAGAGCCCCCTCGGGCTCCATGCACCTTTGGACCCGCATGTGCGCCGTGGGTCCCGGCCGGTGGGGGTGCGTGTTTCACCCCACCTGTGGCTTCTGGGGAACCGTGTGCTTCTTGTGAAGTCACTGTGGTGCCTCCTTTCTCCTCCCGTTCTTCCCCCTCGCCGCCTCTGCCCCTCCCCAGGGGCCTGGACACAGGTGGGACCGCCGGTGGGCGGGACTGGTGTGCTGCCGGGACCCTGTCCCCGCGCCCCTCCCAGAGTCGTGGGGCTGCCCGCCAGCCCCGGGAGGCTCGAGAGCCAGGGAGGGGGCGTTTCCAATGTGCGTTCTCGTGAGATGCAGTGAGGCCGACGGGCCGGGAGGTGATGGCCATCGAAGAGATGGCTTGTTACGTTCCCAAGAAGAGGGTCACACCAGGCCACGCGGGGCCACACCGTGTGGCACAGGGCGGCTCTGCAGAGAAGGGCCGGAGGGGTGCTGGGCAGGAGCCTTTCCAGAGAGCGAGGCTGGGCAAGCTGCACAAGCCCAGGGCCCTGCGTGCGGGGGACCAGCTGCTGGCCGCCGGCCCTGGGGGGGTGGGGCGGGGACAGTGGGAGAGCTCGTGGGACAGCTGGGGGCCCCGGTGGGGGCCCCTCAAAGGGCTGGGACTGAGGCCGCGTGCCCTCGCAGCCAGGACGGACGCGGCCTTCAAGGCCTTCCTGGACGCGCAGAACCCGAAGCAGCAGCACTCGGCCACGCTGGAGTCCTACCTCATCAAGCCCATCCAGCGGGTCCTCAAGTACCCGCTGCTGCTGCGCGAGCTCTTCTCGCTGACGGATGCCGACAGCGAGGAGCACTACCACCTGGACGGTGAGCCGGCCCCGCCCCGCCCCGCCCCGCCCGTACTCCGCCCCACCCCACGCGCCTCCCCGCGGCCCCTTCATGCCCCGCCTGCCCTGCTGCAGTGGCCATCAAGACCATGAACAAGGTGGCCAGCCACATCAACGAGATGCAGAAGATCCACGAGGAGTTCGGGACCGTGTTCGACCAGCTGATCGCCGAGCAGACCGGTGAGAAGAAAGAGGTAAGGATGCCGCCCTCTCCCCCGAGCAGGTGTGGGTGGAGCAGGTGTGGAGCAGGTGTCGGTGGGGAAGGCCGGTCCGACCGGGCTCTTGGGGCTGTGTGCGAGGACGGCCATCACGGAGAGCTCGGCCTTGAGGGTGACGACCCTGCGCCCTGCATCCACGGCTGCCGTGCGGGGCTTCTTACCGAGCCGGGTCACTGTGGCTGTGGGATGTGTGTCTGAGCCCCCTGCCTCTCGGAGCTCGGGCCGGCCGAGTGCAGAGTGCGAGGGTGCACACCGCCGCCCGGGCCCGGGACAGCTCCGGAGGCCCCCGACGCGGCGAAGCCACACGCCCGAGGCCAGAGCAGCACCCGGCTCGGGGGCCCCTGGAGAGAGGGCGGGGCACACTGGGTGGTGCCCGAGTCCCTGGGAGGGCCGACGGGAGAGCCGACAGGACCCAGTGCACTGGTGGCCCTGCAGCGGGCGGGTGGGCAGGCTGTGCGTCCGACCCACCTTGGCTCCGCTGTCGGCCTCGCTGGCCGGGGGCTGGGGGGGCTGGGAATGCAGGGGCGTCCCTGCCGCAACGGGAGAGGGGCCGTGTGGGGACGGGCGGAGCGTGATGATTGGCGCGGGTGGAGGAAGCAGCCTGGCCAGGCCGGAGAGGTACATGGCTGTGCCGAGAGGTCCCTTCTTGTCCTCGGGGAAGGGAGGTTTTGGACGCCGGGAAGATAATTTTCTAAAGAGGTCAATTCTCGACCTTCTGCCTGAACGTGGAAGCGAGGACAAAAGGAGAAGTTTCTCGACGGTGGGAGGGGGCACACCTTGCCCGGAAAGGCAGGGTCTCGGAAAGGCAGGGTCTCTCGGTGTCCCTGCGGCGTGTGAGTGCCGCGGTCCATCGGTCCCAGGCGGGGCAGGACTCACAGCTGCCCTCAGCTGCGCCTTCCCAGGGGCCGCGGGGCGGGGTGCGTGCGGGGCCTGTAGACGTGTCTTCCCTACCGAGGAGCCCCCTCGCCCAGGGTGCACGGCACGGGGTGTGGGCAGGAAGGGGGTGTGGCTCAGACGGCGCAGCCCGCGAGCGGGAATGGTGAGTGGGAATGGCACGGCCGGCCTCCTGAGGTGAAGACCCGCCGCTCCAGGAGGACATCTGCGCGGCGGGGGGGCAGGGGGCGCCCGTTGGGGGTTCTGGGGACAGAGGCGCCCGGAAGACGAGAGGGGTGGCAGGCCCGCCCTCCGTCCGTGGGCGCTGCAAGAAGAGTGGGAGAGAGACCCCTCCCCAGGGGCTGGGGGATAAGCGGCCACAGACAGCCAACGGCTCCAGCAAGACCGAGTCCCTTCGGGTCCCATCACCTCTCCCCCAGCCTCCATCGGGGGGACGGACAGACGGACGGACGGGGTGGGCCTGGGAGGACGGGCGGCTCTGGGCCCAGAGTCCTGGCGGGCCCTGCGCTGCTGCAGAGGAGCCGGGAAGGAGGGGCGGTGGGGCGGCCGGAGGTGTGTGTCCCCACGGTCCCCGCGGTGGGGACGTGACGTGGGCTCTGGCCGGTGGTGTCCGCGGCATTGCGGGTGAGACGAGGCAGAGTCACGCGGACCACCCTCCGCAGTCCTGTGGAGGGGAAGGGGCGGCATGGCCCCTCTCTCGAGGGGAGGGCGCCCCGACCCTCGCCCGGACAGGCCTTTATCGGCTGTCTAGCAGCACACGCCAAGGGAGGTTCTCCTTCGTCATGCTCAGGTTGGCTTTAGGTGGCTACTTTTACAGCCAGCAGCGGAGAGGACGTCACTGAGGACTTCCTACAGGTTAACAGGGAAGAAACGTTGCGAATGCAGGGGCCCATAGGAGGAATTGGTCTGGTCACGCTTCAGTCCTCGGGAGAACCAGCACAGACTTCAGGGAGTCACGTTAAAGACCTGCAGTCAGCGTTTGCTGCCTCAGCTCTGGGAGGGGGGTTTTAGCAAAAAGCAGGTCTCAGAGCAGCTCAGGTGCCATGCAGGCCTGACTCCCCACGGGAGAGCCGACCCCGTGGGGTTGGCGTCCTGCGTGCCGCACACGCCTCCGGGCTGCCCCGCGGGGCTGGGCTGCTTTTGCCCTTCCCCGCGGGCCGGTTCCCCGCAGGGGTGCCTGGAGCCCGCAGCTCCCTTCCCCAGCCAGGCGTGGCTGCCAGCCGTGAGCTCCCGGAACGGTGACTGTGCCTGCTCCCGGGAGGGGCGGGTCTGCGCTGCAACAGTGTGGACCTGTGCTCGGATGAAGCTGGCCCTTCAGCCTCCCGGCCGCGTTGGGCTCGGGCGCCGGGCTGAACAAGAGCCCCACTCCCTTGGTCGGGGTGGGGGGGTGTTGCCCGAGGGCACTGCCGGGGACGATGGCCCAGCCCCCGCTCAGCGGGACTGGCTGGGCCCAGGGGACACAGGTCTCAGCAGAACTCCGTCGTGGGGGCTGGGTGGCCGGTTCCGGAGGGACAGTGGGTAGGCAGCGTGCCGGAGACAGCTGCTCTGGCCCTGGCCTCATTTCCGTGTGGGGTCTGGTCAGCCCACTGTGCCCGTGTGATGGACGAATCAGAGTGAGCTTCGAGCGGCGTTCCCCTCGCCCACGGCACGCAGGTCAGCTGCACTTTGGCCTGTCTTGGCTCTGGGGCGCAGGGCTCCTCGGGGTCGAGGCCGAGCAGGGTGGCCGCTGGGCACGTCCTTCCCGGCCGGAGAGCGGGGGTTTGGGGGTCTGGGGGTGGTGGTGGAGACTTTGCTGCTGCGTCCACGGCCCAGGGCACCGGCCAAGCCCCATGTGCAGGGGGGTGCTGGGGAGGCTGGGAGGGCCAGCGGGCCGCTGTGGGGGGGCACACTGGGTCGTCCTTCGGGGTGGCTCTCCGTGGGAGGAGGGGCCCGCCTTGCACCTGACCTTGGGGTGCCCGTGCCCAGACCTCACGGCTCTGCGGTGCCAGAGCCCGTGCTGCGGACCCACCGAGAGCACCGGCAGCCCCGGCAGCCCCGGCCCCCCCTCCCTCCTCCAGCGCGCAGTGAGCCTCCCCTGCAGCGGGCTGGAGGGGGGGGGGAGCCCGCTGCGCCCCGGGAGCCCGTGGCCCTGGGACTCCGAGTGAGCCTCTGGAAGTCCAGGGGTTCCGTGTCCTGGGGGGGTCATGGTGGGGCTGGGGGACCCTCACTGGGGAGCCAGCCCTCTCTCCCTGGGGCACCAGCGCCTGCAACCGCATGGTCAGTGTTGACAGAGTCACCGCGTGTGAGGTTCAGAGCCCGGTTTGCCTCCTCTCCCCTTTACAGTTGAAGCTCTGGTGGGCCCCTGGGAAAAGGGGGGAGCGAGCGGGTGGTTTCAGACGGCCTTTCCGTGAGCGAGGTGGAGCTGCCCTCCACCTGCCCAGGCCCCGCCCCCACTGAGGCCCCGCCCTGTCCCCCCGCAGGTGGGGGACCTGAGCATGGGCGACCTGCTGCTGCACACGACTGTCACCTGGCTGGACCCGCCCACCACGCTGGGCAAGTGGAAGAAGGAGCCGGACCTGGCCGCCTTCGGTGCGTGTCCGCAGGGGGCTGGGGGCGGGGGGCGGTCCGGCTCAGTTTTCAGAAGGAGGTGCTTTCTTTCCCGAGACGCAGTTTGTTAGGGGAAAGGTCGTCACAGCGGTGTGACTGTCACCACCCCGTCACACACAGTAAACTCCCCCTTCCGGTTGGGCGTGCCCAGGGGGCCACGCTGCCCCGGTCCACGCAGGGGCCAGCGTCGGCTGAACGACTGGCCGGAGTGCGCGGGGGGGGGGCGGGCGTCAGCCGCCCTCGTTGCGGGGACCCAGGTCTGAAACCCCCCCGCAGCCCCCCGCCCCCTCGCAGCCCCCTGCCCCCCTCGCAGACCCCCGCAGCCCCCAGCGCGTGTCCTCGGTGCCCCGCGCCCCAGTCCCGGCTGCCGGCCCCGCGAGGACGCTCTGGCCAAACGTGCGAAGGGCTGACGGTTCACGCGTGGGATGCCGGCGCCCCAGAAGTCCCCGCTGGTGCGGGGCGGGCGACTCCCCTCCTTCTGGGTCTGCGGGGATTCCGTCTCGGCAGACTCGGGCCGTGCCCCTGGGACGGGCGGGGGCCTTGCCGCCCCCTCTGTCGCGACCGTGCCTGCCGCCCTGTGTGGCCGCCGCGGAGGGGAGGCTGCGTGTTGCGAGCCGCAACCGCCTCTCCTTCCCTCTGTCTCGGCGTCCCCAGTCTTCAAGACCGCCGTGGTCCTGGTGTACAAGCACGGCCCCAAGCAGAAGAAGAAGCTCGTGAGCAGCTCGCCCCCGCCCCCCCCCCCCCCCGCCCCCGCCCCGCCTTCCCGTCTCCTCGGCGTGGGTGGCGTGGGTGGCGTGGGTGTCGCTGGCAGACGCAGGCGGGCCCCTCAGCGCGGGAACCTCGGGCGTCTGGCTCCCGGCCCGCGGCTGCACTGCCCCGGGTCGGGAGGGCGGGGCGGGGCCAGGCTGGAGAGACACTGTCTGAGGCACCCGCCCCGGCGCCCCCGCAGGTCGGCCCTCACCGGCTCTCCATCTGCGAGGAGTGGGACCCCTTCCGGTTCCGGCACATGATCCCCACCGAAGCACTGCAGGTCCGCGCCGTGGCCAGTGCAGGTGAGACTCTGCACGGGGCGGGCCGCCCCCGAGGGTCTGCACCCACCCTGCCGCCTTCACGCCCCCTGCACAGCCGGCGCTGTTTCCTGGCGGTCTCTCTGCTGCCCCTCGCCACCCGCCCTTCCCCGGCCGGCCGGGAGTGAGTGGGCGAGCAGATCCTGGAGTGTCGTTCCGAGGATGCCGGTCGCTCTGGACCCCGGGTCAGCCTCCCGGTGACCGACGGCAGGGCCACAAGGAGCCGTCGGGGAGAGCCCTTGGTCCCACCAGCAGGCACGGCCCGGGAAGGGCCCACCCGTCCCAGCACTGGCCTCGAGGACCACGCAGCCCAGACGGCCGTGGGCCAGTCCTCTCCCCAGCCCTGCGCGTCCTGGCCTTTGAGCCGGGTGGAGGCTCCCAGACCTCTTGGTTCCTCGTCTCCGGGCCGAGCAGCAGCGAGGGACCCCGCCTCGGGCGCTGCTGCCAGCACGTGAGATGCGCGAGGCGCAGGGTGCTGGCGGTGAGCCGGGGGCACCCCTGGAAGGAGCACCTTTGGGGGCCAGGTGGAAGCGCTGGAGTGTCTGGGGGCACAGAGGGCCCCGCGCGCCACGTCCCCGGGCAGCGGCTTGGCCCCCAGACCCCCCCCCGGGGGCGGCGTGCGGCTGGCCCCCAGCGACAACCCCAGTGACCCTACATGCAGCCGCCTCGAGGCTCCTGCGTCTCGTGCAGCAGGAAAGCTCAGTGTGGCGGCCGCCTCGGGCGGACACCTTGGTTTCGGGTGCGGATTTGCCGCAAGGTGTCTCTCGGGCCCCCAGCAGGGGCCCACCCCGTCCTCCCCAGTCAGGGTGAGTCGTGAAGCGGGCCTGCCCGCGGTGGCCTCGGCAGCGGCAGCGGCGTCTCGCGGGTTGAGCACTGCAGACGCGTGCTGGGTGGCCTCGTGGCCCTCCGCTCGTTGGCCGCATCCTGCCGGGTGCCCGGGCCTCGCGGCCGGGAGTCCCACCGGCCGGGAGTCCCACCGGCCGGGAGTCCCACCGCGAGCCCGGACGCGAGCGGGCGTGGTGTGCAGCAGGCGGAGCCGCCCTCGAGGGGCGCCGGCTCAGCACCTGGCGCGTCCTGCCGTGGAGTTTGGAGCCGTCAGGGCGGAGACTCTGGGGGGGGGGGGGCCGCGGCCAGTGGCCAGCCCCGGCCCCGGCGTGTGCTCTGGTGGAGTCGAGCGTCGGAGGCGGAGGCCGGGACTTGCGTCATGGGGAGAACTCTGTGTTGCCCGCCCCGGGTGGGGGCCGAGCGGCCGGGGGCTCTGTGACGGGCTCCCTGAGCCACCTCCCCAGACGCTGTGCTCATGCCTGCAGACGGCACCGTGCTGCAGGCTCGTGCCGTCGACAGGACAGCCCAGCAGTGCAGGGCACAGGGTCGCCTGCTCCTCGCTGCAGCAGGCGGGTTTGCGCACTCAGCGCAGGCCGTGCGGGGGGCTGAGAACGAGGGGCCCCGTGGGCTCCCAGCACCTGCTGCCGGCTCAGGGCCCTCGGGGGCGGGAGGCCTCTGCTGAGGGCGAGGGCCTGGTGTGGGCCAGCTGGTGCTGAAGCAGCTGCCCCCTGAGCTGAAGGGGTTCAGCCAGACCTGCTCCGCCGCCGGACGGGCCGGTTCCCCAGCCGGGGCGCTGGGCCGGGCGTCCACCCCCCAGGAGGGGACTTCTGCAGCTGGAAGTGTCCCGAGCGCCCTCCTCCTTAGTACTCGTGGGGCTCTGAGCGCTTTGTCTCCTAAGGTCTCGGGGTCCTGGGGTCAAGGTGAAGGTCCCCCGTCTCACGCTGCTTTGCTCTCCCGACGCTTGCCGGAGCTGGAACAGGCCCTTGTGAAAGGCTGGCCAGTCCCCGGACAGGCCCCTCACCCGAGCCCTCCTCCCCACCCAGACGCAGACGCCAGCACGGCGTGCGAGATCGTGCACGTGCGGTCGGAGTCGGAGGGCAGGCCGGAGAGGGTGTTCCACCTGTGCTGCCGGTGAGCCGGGCCGCAGGAGCGGCCCCGCAGTCCTTGGGGGGGGGGGTGGAGCCCGGTGGTTGGCGGGGCCTGGAACAGGGACTGGGAAGGGACACGGGGGTTTTCCCGTGTCGGGTGTCGCGTGCGGGTCTCTGGTCCCTGACAGGTGCCCCCCCCGCAGCTCCCCCAAGGGCCGCAAGGACTTCCTGAGGGCCGTGCACTCTGTGCTGCGGGACAAGCACCGCCGGCAGCTGCTCAAGACGGAGAGCCTGCCCTCACCGCGGCAGTACGTCCCCTTCGGAGGGAAGCGGCTGTGCGCGCTGAAGGGGGCCCGGCCGGCCGTGAGCAGGGCAGGTACCGTGGGGGCCCAGGCGTTCACGGTCCCCGCGCCCCCCGCCGCGCGGCAGCCCCCGTGAGCGCGGCGTCCTGGCCGAACGAGACGGAGCCGGGGCTGTGGGCCCCCCTCCAGCGTGAGGGCCTGCCCTGCCCCCAGCGCCCGGGGGACCCGCCCGAGCGCTCCCCTTTCGCCCCTTCGTCTGTCCCTCTGCTCCTCCTGCTCCTGCTGCTCCTGCTCCTCCTGGCTGGTGAGCTCCTCCCCCGCCCGCCCCGCAGCCCCCCGCAGCCCCCCGCAGCCCCCCGCAGCCCCCCGCTGGGCGCGCTCCGGCCGGGGTTGCCCGCCTGCACGAGGGCCAGCTTTGTCGAGCAGGAAGTGTGTCCTCTCAGCAGGGCCACGGCCACCCTTCGGAGGACACGGTGGCCTTGTGACTGGAAGCGCAGCCACGCCTGTTCTCCGTCGGGAGCCCGTGTGGGGTCGGCCTGTGACGGGGCGGGTCTCGCTAGCCTGTGCCCGCCGCTGTGGTGTGGGCGCCGGCACAGGCCGGGCGTGGCCTTGGGCTAGCCGCTGGTGACGGGGAGAGAGGGCCTGGGCCGCACAGCCCCGGAGTGGAGGCTGCTTCAGGGCTGGAGGGACCCCCCCCTCCCGGGGGCGTGTGATGGGGCCACGGCTGCCTCTGCGGGGGGCGGGCGGGGCCCCTGGGAGGAAAGCTCTCTCTCTGCACGGCAGGCGGGAGCTGTGGCGGGAGCATGGCCCCTCTTTCGCCACCCCTCCCACCTCCAGAGGCTGCCCCCGTGGCAGGGGGCGCCCAGGGAGGGAGGCCGCCCCCGAGCCTGCCTCAGGGCCGGCCAGCGTGTCCGGCTCAGTCACGGGGTGGGTGCGCGTGGGCGCACCGTCCTCCCCGCCCCTCACGCTGGCCGGCCGTCAGGGGTGCGTGCTCATGAGCCCCCTTCCTCAGTGCGGAGCGAGTGATCACGGGAAGGAAGCCTGCTGGCCCCACGGCCGAGCGGTGCCCTGGGAGGCTGCCCGCCCCCCCCCCCCACCCCCCCACTTGCTGGGGAACGCCAAGTTGGACTGGGAGTCTGTGTCGGGAAACCGCACCCGTCGTCGGCCAGCTTCCAGGGGCGTCAGTGACCCTCACGTTTCCCGGGAGAGCGAGCCCTTCGCGTGTGTCCCTTTCGAGGCCCCGTGGGGGGAGAGCACCACCAGCCGCAGCCGGTCTCTGCTCAGCCGCGTGAAGCGCGGGGCCTGTCTCCTGTCTGTGTGTGTGCACGCAGTGTCCGCCCCGAGCAAGTCTCTCGGTAGGAGGAGGCGGCGGCTGGCTCGGAACCGGTTCACCATCGACTCTGACGCCGTGTCTGCCGGCAGCCCGGAGCGAGAGGCCCAGCAGCAGCCCCCCGGCGCCGGGGACACCGACCGGTGGGTGGAGGAGCAGTTCGACCTGGCGCAGTACGAAGAGCAGGACGGCGTCAAGGAGACGGACATCCTCAGTGACGACGAGGACGGCGAGGCCGGCGAGCCTGAGGGCGGCGCCGGCGCGGACGGGGACCTGCCCGGGCGGCTGCAGGCCGCCTCCATCGGTCAGCGGGGCCTCGGCCGCCCACGCCCGGACAGCCACGCCTCCCGCATGGCGCAGCTCAGGAAGCAGGCGGCCCTGCCGGCCGTCGGCGGGGCCCTCGAGCCGGCCGGCGAGGAGGTCGTCTGGGTCCGGCGCGAAGACTTCGGCCCGTCCCAGAGACTGAACACGGAGATCTGACCGTCGGCCCAGAGAGCGGGTGTCGATGCTCGCCCCGGCCCTGCGCCCCCGCCGCCCCCTCCTGTGCCCTCCAGGACGGGATGGTCCCCTCAGCCGCACTCGCGCACACTCAGTCCTGGCCGCTGGCTTTGCTTGGGGGCCGCGTGCCGCCCGACTGGTCGCTCTGACGGCATCGGAAAGAACCGCTCAGAATCTCAAGTAGGCCTGCGCCCCACCTTCTGTGCGTGGCCGGGTCTCTCTGTCCCCGTTGACCGGGGCCGGGAGCGTGAAGGGGGACCCCGCAACGCCGGGTGGGGTCCCGCTCCCCGGGGGGCGTGGGCCGCGCCGCGGGTCAGTCGGAGGGGCAGCACGGGAGGGGCGGGAGCCAGGTTGCTCTGTGCGAGGGCAGTCAGGGGTCTCCCGGCTGGTGCGACATACAGGGACAGGGCCCCGGGGTCCCTGCGGCCCTTCCTCCTCAGTGTCAGGGCCGCCACGTGCCCGAGGGGCCTGCACCTCTCGGCGGGCCTCGCCCGCTCTGGTCCGTGGCTGGTCTCATGCGGCGTCCGCACTCGGAAGTTCTAGTTTTGCAGAGAATTATAAAGATGCCAAACTCTTTGAAAAGAGACCCAAATTTATCACTTGGGGGGAAAAAACGCTATTTTTTTGTATTTTACCTGAGAGGCAAGGCACAGACAGACTCGAATTTTGCAGCTTAGAGTGACCGAGACTGAACATGAGGGTTTCACCTCCTGCAGGGAGGCGTGTGCGAGGCGTGTGGCTCTGTGTCTGTGCACGTGCCCAGCCGGCAGGCCCCACGCACAGAAGACACGGTTTCCCAGAAGACCCTGTGCGTGTCTGTCTGTCTGTCTGTCTGTCTGAACCCCCTGGAGACGGGTGCCTGGAGCTAGCAGACAGCACGCCCGAGGGGGCCGGGGTGTATGCCCGCGGGGGGGCACTGGGGGCCCCTCCCGGGGTCGCCGTGGTGCCCCGCTCATCCTCAGAGTTGCATCTCTGTCCATCGCCCGCCCTTCCCCGACGCCCCTGACCCGCCTCCCGACAAGACCCCTCTTCTCGTCACGCCAACGAAACAGGGTACACACGCTAACACACACGCTGACACAGCTCTCACACGCCAAACAGGTTTTCATGCAGGGAGAACAAAACCAAGTTAAAGCACTTTCGATTTTTTTTTAAATAGAAAAAGGTTTGTAGCTTTGCCCCCGTTTCACAACGCCCACTTCCTAAGAAGGTTTAAATAATACGAAGACTTTCATTTGGGGAAAATACCTATTTGGTGTTTGACACACCAGTAGGTGCTCTCACGACCTGAATTTTGTAGCAGCTCTGGGGACTCTTTTGTACAAATCAGCCGCGACTTTCTACTCCGGACGTGCCGCCCAGACCCTCCCGCTGGCACCCCTGCTTGCTGCCTGCGCCCGCCTGCCCCCGGCTCCCGGGGCTTCCCGCTCGTCCCCGGGCGGGTTTCTTCTGTGGACTTTGCTACACCTCCCGGCTTTCTGGAGGAGCTTTAGAGTGGTTTCTGCGCCCTTCTCGTCCCCCACTGTGCACACCGCCCCCTCCCGCTGCGTCCCAGGGGGCGGAGCCTCGGCCCACCGCCGCGCGTCCGGGCCCCAGGGCGGTGGGCCTGCTCGGGCCGCGGGCCGGGCGCCCACGGAGGCTGTGCGCGGCGTGTCTGTGTCCAGAGTTCTTCTATATTTCTTTTATAAGCTGAGAGAAGGTCTATTTTTGTGTTTCTAGGTCTGTGAGCCGAACGTTGTAAATGCCTGTCGAACAATAAAAGCCCTGGGAAGTGTCTGTGGCTCTGGGCCTCTGCGGGCGGGGGCGGGGGCTGGCGGGACGGCGGGGGGCGGGGGGGGGTGCTGCCGGTAGAGCCTGGAGCCCTTGTTGGTGGCCAAGTTGTACCTGAGCCTCACGAGCCCCTTCTTTCCGTTCTGCCACAAACTTGTCCTGGAAGATGGGAGATGGAAACACAGGGAAACGGGAACCAGCCCTGAGCATGCTCAGCCGCTCAGTGACGAAAGGTGTGGTGGGGTCAGGACTGCGGCCTCACGCCCCCACGGCCGCCTTTGAAGACACCGGAGTTTAAACATTTTAATTTGGAAATGGAAGCATCTGTGCCAGGCTGTGAGTCCCCAGCTTCTGCGCCTTCTGGGGGCAGCAGAGCGGCCCAGAGCTTCCCTCGGCCTTTCGGCCGCCCCGCCGAGGCCACGCAGTGCGGCCACGCCCTGACCCCTGCCGGCCGGTCGGAAGGGTGGAGGTCATCTGCCTGTCCCTGAGGAACGTTCACGAGGTCCCGAGCTTGTCTCACGTGCTCTTTGGTGGCCGGAAGGGACCCTCGGCGTGCCAAGGCGCCCTTGTCAGGGCAACCCAGAGGGTGTTGGTGACGGATGGGGAGCCGCGTGCCCCGTCACCAACTCTGGGGGCTCGGGAGGGGCCCCAGGCTAGTGAGCCAGGAGCCTCAGCGTCCGGCTGCCCAGTTCACCATGAACAGGGCGGCCCGCCTGCTGCCCAGGGGCTTCCTAAAACCCACGTCACAGGAGACCTGCAGAACTGGGGGGGCCTCAAAGCAGAGCGACGTCGAGGGACATCACCAGGTAGGGGGACTGGCCAGTGTCCCTCGACGGAAGGCTGCGGTCTCAAGCCGAAGTCCCCCATCTGGGCAGGAACGTGAGGGGGCGGGCCCAGTGCTAGCTCTGACGACCCACCTGGCCTGGCTGTGCAGGTAACAGGTCTGTTCTTAGCTCACCTGTGCACACAAAACTTCACTGCTCACCTGGGCAGAGAGGTGTGCACAGCACTGTAGGGTTTGTAGCCGCGACAGACAGGTGAGAGAGGGGCAGGTGGAGGATGTAGACCAGCGATCCGTGCCCAACGCTGTGTAGCAGGTGAAAAGGACAGGCTGGCCGGGCGGGGACATCGGTGCGTCCGCAGCGTCCAGGCCAGTCTGGTGCCCGGTGGCCCCGGGCGCGGCAGGACTCCACCTACCACAGGTGAGACTCGCATCCCTTTCCGGCGGGGGCTTCTCGCTGGGTGGAAGATGGCCCGGTCCGACTCACGGGGGCGACTGGGACGTCCACAGGTCTGGCCAGCGCTGACTGAGTGCCGGCCGGGGACATGACGGGGACGAGCTGAAGTCCTGCCCCCGGGAGCTCCATCCGGCAGTGAGAGCTCGGGGGCCGCCGAGAGACCAGTGTTGTGGGCTCACCTTGGCGCGGCAGCCACCCCCCCCCCCCCCCCCCCGCACGTCCCGGGAAGGACGTCAGCCATGAGGACGGGGGAGCAGCGGGCAGCCTGAGGGTGTTCAGGGCTGTGGGGCCTAAAACCCGGGCACTTGCTGCCCCGTGTTCTCTTGAATTCTCTTCTGTATTTATTTTTACACTAAAAACTTAGGTAAGCTCAAATTGATTCAGCTTATTTGCATTAATATAAACCAATACATTAAAATGAGGTGAGCCCTGGCTGGTGTAGCTCAGTGGATTGGTGCGGACTACGAACCAAAGGGTGGAGGGTTCAATTCCCAGTCAGGGCACATGCCTGGGTGGCGGGCCAGGTCTCCAGTAGGGGGCGTGTGAGAGGCAACCACACACTGATGTTTCTCTCCTCTCCCTCCTTTCCCCTCTCTTTCAAAAGAAATAAAATCTTAAAAAAAAAAATCAAAATACTAAAAAATAAAACAAGGTGAAACTCACTTGGTTGTCCTACTGGCCGGTTTTTTGTTCCCTCTCAGAAAGTGACAGGCGGGTGGCCTCCCGCCTGGTGGGGTTAGGGGGATGGAGCCGGTGGTCCGGCCCCCACCTCCCCCCGTACACGCACATCTGACTGGTCCACACAAGTGTGCACATCCGAACCGCCACGCTGTGCCTCGGTCCGCGCGTCGCCCTTCTGGCACAGCTGTGAGGGGCCCAGAGGTTTCTCCCCTGAAAGCACCGCAGGCCCTCGATGCCCCCCCCTCAATTCCGTGGTTTCGGGTGCTAGGGCAGGTGTGGCTTCGGGCCGGCTGGGGCGAAACAGGGTGAGGTGACCCCGCATCTGAAGCAGCGCAGCGGGCCCTGGCACCCCTCCCCAGGCTTCAGAGCACCCGCCCCTGCATGCTCTGCCCCGCACAGGGCCCTGCACGGTGCCCCCGGGGCGGGGGGCAGAGCGCTCTCCACTGTGCGTGGGACAAAAGGAGGCTGGGGAGGCTGCGACCCTTGGCGTCTCCGCCAGGGGTGACCCGCCAGGGTCAGACCCAGGTGGGGACGGGCCCCGCTGTCCCGGCGGGAAATGCCCTGGCTGACTGTGACAACCGCGCCAGGCACTCAAGGGCCAGACGCCGGTCCTGCTGCTTCGAAGAGCAGCACAGGAAACATTCTGTCTTCCCGTCGATGAGGTGAGAGGTGCTGACCAGCATGGGTCGGGGGTTAAGGGCCATCCTGCAGTGGGGGAGGTCACCAGTTTCATTCCCGGCCAGGGCACAGGCCTGGGCTGCGGGTTCGGTCCCTGGCCAAGGTGCATACAAGAGGCAGCCTGTTGATGTCTTTCATGTGGATGTTTCTGCTCCTCTCTTCCTCCCTGTCCCTCTCTCTGAAAACAAAACGAAATGAAATGTTAGAAAAAAATTAAGGTGATAACAGAACAAGCTGCATTCACCACCACGGTCCAAATTTTTTGCCAAAAGAGCTTGTCCCCAGGAGGGCCCAGCAGCGCCTGCCAGGCCGGTGTCCTTTCCAGGGCCTCGGCGAGCGAAGCGACAGCCGACCGGTGGCTCCCACCTGGCTCCCACCTGGCTCCCCGCTCGCGCTGCGTCGGGGTATTTGGAAGCCCAGGTGACCGGCTCCCGCCCCGCACCGCCTTGCAGTGCAGCCCCGGAGACGCCTCTCTGGCGCCCCCGGTGGTGGGTCGAGGTGACGCCTCTTGTCTAAACCCTGAGGGCCCTCCGCGCCACCTTTTCCAGCCCTGTGTCATCTCGCGCTCGGGGACGGAGGCCCCGGGTTACTACGTGTGCTGGGGGCTTGGGCGGCGGGCAGGGCTCAGGGGCGGAAGCGGCAATGCAGGGGTTCGGAAGGGCTGAGCGTCGGTGGGCACGGCCACGCACCAGGTCCCGGCGAGTTTCCTGCCACGCAGTGAGCAGGAACCTGGGAACTCCCCATCCCCACCCTCGCCGGATCCTCCTCCGTCACGCCTAGTCTCGGGGATGGCGTCCCCTTCCTTGGGGCGATCATCTCTCTCGTCACCTAGGTCCAGCCCAGCGTCGGGCACACCTTGGACCCGGACCTCAGCCAGCCCGGGGCCGGCGTCGCCTGGGCCGCCTGGTCCTGGGCTCTGCGGGTGGAACCCGGGCGCCTCCCTCCCCGGCCCCCAGGACGCAGGCACGTGTGCGGGGCGGGGCGCACCGACGCCCTGCACACGCCGGACCTCAATGCCGGAGGGGGCCGCGGGGCGGGGGCTGCAACTGGGCGCTGTGCTGGGGGGGAGGGGTGGGCACGCCCCCACCAGGAGGGGCGACGTCACCAGGCTTCCCTCCGCGCCCCGGGCTTCACTCGCCCTCGCGGGGGATCCTCAGCCCGCAGAGCAGGCGCTGCCGGGCCCGCCGGCGGGGGTGGGAGGGGCCAGGCTGCCCAGCTCTGGCTCAGCGTCACGCATGTCCGTGTAAACCTGCTTTTCAAATGAGGGTCTGTCCGGTCTCGGAGGAGCCCCGCGACCTCGACAGTCCCGCCCCTCTCTCCCCGAGGTGCATTCTGGGAGAGGGGCCGCGCCCTGAGAGAGCACGCTTGAGCTGACCGCACGTGGTTTACCTGCGGGTGGGCGGCCACGGGGCGCAGAGGGCGGGCCCGGCTTCCAAGTCTCCCTCCTCGGGACACTGGCTCCGAGGCGAGTTTGCTCGTTTACGAGGCTCGTTTTAGCTTTAAGTGGTTCCTGTACGTGCCCGGACCGGGGGTCGAACCCGCGCTTCGGTTTCAACGTAGCCTCTGAAGTCGAACCGACTTCGGTGAGAAAGAGAAGTTCTTGCACTTCCGCCTGCGGCCAGCAGAGGCCGCTCTTTCACTACGAATGTTTTAGGATGGACACTCGGGACTCGAGGAAAAGTAATTGTTCCCGTCCTCGGGCTCTGAGCCTCTGCCCTCTTGCTCCCGGCCCCCCCTCCGCTTCTCGTTCTCCACTCCGACTGCTTCAGTCCTTCAGCGCCGGGTGTCCCAGGGCAACAGTGAGGCCTCTGCCACGCAGTCACCACCTGGCCGCTGAGTGAGGTCCCCCGGTGACCGAGTCCCCCAGCAAAGGCACCCAGTGCAGAGATGCTTAACCGCCCCCTGTGCTGCCTTTTGGGGATGGGGATGACTTGGGACTTTGGGGCGGGTGTGCAGAGGGACAGCCGAGTGAGTGGTCACGTGGCCGAGGTTCGGGGCTCCCTGTCCCGGCCACCCCCTCTCGGAGAGCGACCCGCCCCGACCCAGCCAGGGCGAGTGGCCATTCCGAGACCCCGAATCTGGGGAGCGCCGAGGTGCCGACCTTGATAGTTAGTTGAAGCTCGTGGCCGGCAGGGCGACCGGCTCTCGGGATGTTCGTCCACGGACCAGCGACAGAAAGTCGAGGCTCCTTTTCAGCTTCTCCGTGATGAATCACGTCACAAAGAATATTCCTTTCTCTGGTTTCCACTTGGGCCCCCTCTCTCTCCTTTCTCTCCCTTCGTCCGCCTGTGAGTTCAACAGATGTTTCCACTCAGTGCTCTTAATGAAGAGAGCAAACCATCAAAATAAGATTTTACCAACTAGAGAGAAACTGATGCCCTGGCTGGTGTGGCTCAGTGGATTGGGCGCCGGCCTGAGAACCAAAGGGTCACGGGTTCGATTCCCAGTCAGGGCACAGGCTGGGTCCCCAGTAGAGGGCGCACGAGAGGCAACCACACATGGATGTTTCTCTCCCTCCCTTCCTCTTTCTAAAAATAAACAAATGAAATCTTTAAAAAACTTGATCAAGTGTGTAGAAAAGAGACACCTTCATTTTAAGCCACCTCGGTGCGGACAGATTTAATTCGCCCCCTGCGGTGTGAGGGGCGAGGCTGCCCAGCGCGCGTGCGCGGAAGGGCCTCACGCCGCCCCTCGGCCGCGGGACCTGCGATGGCCGCGCCGCTCGCGTCCTGGACCGGACCTGTCCTTGGGGGCCGGGCGGGAGACAGACATCCCTGTTCTCTTCCGCGCCGCCCCCGCCGCCCCCTCCCGTGGGCTGTTCACGCCGCCCACCCGGGTTCACTGGTTTCCTGCTGCCCCCAGCCCCGAGCGGCCTCTCCGGCCTCCAGGCCGAAGCTGGCCCAGCCGCCCCGAGAGGCCTCCTCTGCGCGCTGCGTCCGCGCCGCCTCGGGGCGCTGCCGGCCGGAGTCCCCGGGGCCCACGATCCCACTCTGACTCGCTCGGCCAGGGCTGGGCCGGGGCGCAGCGGGCAGGAGCCGCGTCTCTGCCCGCAGACGCGGGGGTTTATTTCAGGGCCTGGCTCCCACCACGGGCGAGGCCGGGGGCCTGCGACCTGGGAGCTGGGGTGCCATGGAGGCCCCGGCTGAAGGCCCGAGAAGCCCCCCAGAGGCCCGCCGTGCCCCACGGGGCCACGTGCCGCCGAAGCCCCACTGAAGGCCGCTCCCTGGGCCCTCCCGCCCGGGCGTGCGTGGGGGGAGTGCAGGCGAGTCTCCAGGGTGACGCTGTTTGCAGAAACACAGCCCGTGGCCGCGGAAAGCAGAGAGTGGGGGGTCGGCTCGTTCCTGTCCAGCACCCGCAGGGCGATGCCCGCAGAGAGAAGGGGGGACTGGGGCCCTGGGCCCAGGGGACGCGTCCCAGAAACGCGGCTGAGGAGAACCTGCAGCCTGAGTCGCCGCCGCAGTCGGGGGCCACAGGGCAGCGCCACGCTCGGGTGTGCTGGCGGTGGGGCAGCCTGTGGCGCTGACCGCCAACGTCCACTGCGCTGGCGGCCAGGGCCGGGGAGGAGGGAGCAGGAGGGCCGGGGTCAGCCTGGCAGCTCCGCTCTCAGAAGAAGGGGAGCGGGCGCAGCCGCCTGCGGGGGCTCGCGGGCCCGGTGGCGGGCCCGGGCCGCTCCTCCTGTGTCTGTGTGACCGCGGAACTGACACGGACGCGGTCAGGGGCTGGGAAGGGCGTCAGCACCTCTGCCCACAGCCCGGACACGCCCCGCCTCCCAGTGCGCGGGTGGGGACCGCCCCTGTCCCCCCTCGGGGCCGCCCTCACCGGGCCAACCGGAGGCGGCGCAGGACGTCAGAGCTGTCATTCTGCGCGGCATCCCCGACGCCGGAGGCCGGTGTGCAAAGGCCGGTGGGGCGAGGTCAGCGCCCCCCTGGAGCTGAGGGCTGGGGGCCCTGAGTGTGGGAACTGGGGTGCCCGGCAGAGAGCCCCCGCCAGGCAAGATGGGGGAGGGGCCTCTCCCTTCCTCCCGGTGTGGCTTTGAAGCCCCACGATGGTGTGGGTCGTTGTCGCTCACGTGGATGTGGGCTTCCGGCTGCCGTCACAGGAGACCCTCAGGCACCGTTTGTGGTCTCGGTGCGTGGTCGGCGAGCGAACCTGCTTCAGCCGACACCGACACATCTAAAAAGGACACTCCATCTCACTTCTCGGGAAAGCCCTGGGGTGGGGCGCTTGACTCGGGGGCTCCCCGGGGTCCCAGGGCTCGGCCTGTGTCCTCTGCCCCGGCCTGTCCCACCGAGCCCTGGGTCCGCCCAGGTGGCCGCAGCGGCCCTGAGCCCCTCACGTGCGCAAGGCCGAGGTCACCTTAGACCCCGCCTTCCCCGCCCGCCAGGGCGGCTGAGAACCAGGAGCCGAGGCCGCGACAGCTCAAGGCCTCTGGGGAAGCCCCAGTCCGTGGGGACATGAAGCCCGTCACCCTGCTGCCCCCGGGGTCGCAGGGTCGCAGGGTTCATGTATCACAAACTCATCCCCTCCCCTCACAGGCTGCCCATCATTTCTGGAGAAAGATACTTTGGGGGAGGGGTGCAATGGCGGCAGCCCACCCGCCTGGGACTGGAGGGGGCTGCGGAAGGCTGGCGGGCGGAGCCTGACCCTGGAGCGCCTGCAGCACCTTGGGAAACCGGCCCCTTAGCCCCCGTGGGTGGGGGGGTCCATGCCAGTCAGGGGCCTTCGGGCGCGCGAGGCCCCCAAGAGCGAGGGCACAGTCTCGCCGCAGGGCGAGTGAGGACCAGGTTCCTCCGTGTCGCACCCCTCTTTCCTTCCGGGTGCGTCTCGTCTCGGGGCACGGCTTCCCCGGGCCCGGCTGCCCCGCCACCCCACGTCCCCTCCTCCGTGTCTCAGGGCCACGACCTGCCGGGCGGCTGTGGCGACGGCGGCAGGCCCCGTGCTCGAGGGTCGCGGGGTCCCGGCTCTGGAGTCAGCTTGTCTTAAGTGGTTCGCTGAGGCCTTGGGTGCCGTCGCCAAGGAGGCCGTCCAGGCAGGGTTGGGGCCCAAAGGTGGCAGAAGAGAGGGAGTCTGTGGGTTCGGAGCTGGCCGACACTCCCTGGGGCCCGGTCCCCCCTGCGTCCGAGCTGAGCTAAGGGGCCGTGTCCAGGTCGTGGTACCCAGAGGCGCCAGGTAACCCAGGCTGGATGAGCGCGGATGGACGAGAGGCAGAAGACGGGGTGGGCCCGCGGACATGCGGTCCCCTTCCCTCCCCGCGTGGCGGTTGCCTCCTTTCCCCGCAGCGTCTGGGGGCCTGGGACGGGGTGGAGCGCACTTTCTGCTGATGGTGCAGCCAGCTGGCGCCCTCAAATTGAGGTGTTTTCTGCTCTGCTGTCCTTGCGAATCAAATCCACAGTAAGGTATCATTTCAAACCTGTCAGTGTGGCTATTATCAAAAAGATTAAAAAAGAAAAGTGGTCCTGGCTGGTGTGGCTCACTGGATTGAGTGCCGGCCTGTGAACCAAAGGGTCACTGGTTTGATTCCCCGTCAGGGCACGTGCCTGGGTTGTGGGCCAGGTCCCCAGTAGGGGGTGCGTGAGAGGCAACCACACATTGAAAAATTAAAAGTAGAACTGCCTTACAACCCAGCAATTCCTCTTCCAATGGAAAAAAAAAAAAACCACATTTAACTCAAAAAGGCAGGAGCACCCCATGTGCACTGCAGCATTGGTTACAGCCGCCCGGACACGGGACCGCCCCAGCGTGCATCCGCAGGCGAGTGGATCAGAAGTGCCGTCTGCAGGGTGTGCAGACACACAGTGGAGTAGTGCTCAGCTCAGCCACCCACCGAAAGGAACCCTGCTGTTTGCAGAGACAGGGACGGAACTCGACAGCATCTGCTAAGTGCGGTCAGTCACACAAATGCCGCAGGACCCTATCTGTGAAATCTAAAAAGCCCCAAACCAACCAGTCAAAACAGGAAACTAACTCACAGACACACAGAACAGGTTCGTGGTTGCCGGGGGCGGGGGTGGGCAAAGTGGGGGAGGAGGGGCGGACGGCACACACGGCTGGCATCGGAGACGCTGGCAGGTGGTGTGTGGCCCGGCGACCGCGTTGGAAAGCTGCCAGGTGAGGAGGTCTCGAAAGTTCTCACCGAGAGGGAAGAGGAAAGAACTGAAAGTGTGATCGGTGATGCATGAGAACTAGATTTGTTTTTGTGGTCAGTGTGCGGCACATACGAATCTCAAGTCATCATGTTGTGCGTGCGAAGCTCATCGATTGTTTTTGGCCAATTGTACCTCGATTTAAAACACCTGCTTCTCAGGTAGAGCCCCGCAGCACGTAGGTCGCAAGCCCCACTAGCTGTGAGAACTGGGGGTTGGTGGGCCGGTGCCTCGGGGGCGACCACAGAACCTGGAGCCCGGGCAGCGTGGACAAGCCCCAGCAGGGGCCCCAGGGGCTGGGTTTTGTGTGCAGCCAGCCAGTGGGGGCGGGTGGGGAGGGCGCCCACCAGTCTCGCAGGAGGGTCGCAGCCGGCAGGAAGGTGCGCGGGTTGGAAACTGGACCCCTGGACGTCAGCGGGCAAGGCCGCGCCAGGGCGAGGCTGGGGGGTGGGAGTCCCCTCTGCTCTGTCCCAGGTCCTGGTGACGCTGGCGCAGTGCGGTCCAGTCCTGTGGGGCTGGGGACTCAAGCCCCTCGGCGTTCAGGGCCAGGTGTCTTGGGGCCCAGCCCTCCGTGGGAGCATGAGAAGTTAGGGTGCTAGATTGCCGCCCAAGCCCTCCCCTCCTCTGGGAGCAGCAGGGAGCAGCAGCGAGCGGGTTCCCTCCTGACGGTGTGGGGGTGCCCTACGGGGAGGGCGTGCTTTCCAACGGACCCTGGAGCGGGAGCCACCCAGCCGCCTCCGGGGCCCTCCCAGAGCCAGGGCCCTGGTGGCCGTGCGGTGGGTGCGCGCCTGGGACGCAGACGCCCCAGAGCCCACGACGGTGTCCTCTGGGTCTGGAGCGTCGCTCGGTCTCCCACCGCAAAGTGTGTGGGCGCTGTTCCGCCCCCAGCGACAGAGAAGGACAGACAGGCGGCGTTGTTCTCGCACCGCGACGCCGAAGCGCGCCTGCTCTTGCCCACGCTGCGCGGCGGGGATAGACGCGCAAGGGGGCGCGCGGCCCGGGGACCAAGGGGGGCAGGCGGTGGGGGCCTAGTCTGGGCGTGGCCCGCGTTCCCGACTAGCAGGGCTGCGGCCCCCGTCTCATCGCGGGGACACGCGCGTGCCCTGCCCGTTCCGATCTTGCGAGATTCTCCCGGAAAACCGTTATTAGTCAGCGTCATGTGGAATATTTGTGTCGCTCCTGTTTCTCAAACTGGTTCAGAATAAATGACTGCGCACGGGTGGTCCCAGCCCCCGATCGTGAGCCCTGTAGCGGGCTTCATTGTTAAGGAGGAAATGTATGTCATCATCCCTCCTTTTCCAGCGGCGCGTTTCCGTGCACGACAAACCGTCAACCGGGGTTCCCGCGGCGACGGGAGGGGCGGCGGACTCTGCGCGCGGGGAAAGCGGCTCCCCCGCGCCCCCTGCTGGCCGTGCGGGGACGTCAGCGAGGCCGACGGCTGCCTGCCCGCCTGCCCGCCCCGGGCTGCACGGTCTCAGAGGGGCTTTTCCTAAAAAGCGTCACCGCAGCGACGACGAAGACGCTGGTGTTTTTCTGCAAAAAGCTCCCGCAACCCCCAGGGGGCTCCCCCGTATGAAGACTGAGCAGCGGGCACAAACCCTTGCGGCGAGAGCTGGGAGACGCCAGAAGTTCCACGAACAGCAGGAACCCCCGGGCCAGGACGCGAACCTTGGCCGCCGGCTCTCCTTTTCTCTCTTCCCTTTCGACAGATCAGCGCGGCGCTCGGGTGGCGCCCCCTGCGTGCGGCCGGGTTCGCACAGGCACACGAAGGGCTGAACCGCGCGGTGGGGACGGCTGCGCCGCTCTGCTGCGCCGTTGGGTCTTCGGCCTCAGGGCGGTGCCGAGGACGCGCTGCGGGGGCTGCCGGGCGGCGTGGGGCGTCATCTGTGAAATGCGTGAAGGAGGCAGCAGAGGCTCAGACATGCGGGAAGGGGCCCCCGTGGAAGGACGGGGGCGGGGGGCGGGACCGGAGCGACGGGTGCTCTCTGCTTGCAGAGCTGTACGTGAGCGGGTCAGAGCAGGGGCTCCGGGGGCCGCGCCCCGCCCCCCCGCCCCGCGGAATGTAAACTGCGCAGAAGCCCGGTGCGCACCTCGCTCGGGAGGGTCAGGCTTCCTCCCGAGTTTCGCACAGTCGAGACGAATGAGGGCTTTTCGTGCAATTTAGTCCACGCAGAGAGAGCTGGGTGAGTCTGTGCGACTCCTCCCCATCACCGAGGGTCCCGGGGGGGGGGGGTTGGTGATACTCCTGCTCAGGAAGCTGCGGGCGACACCCAACGAGCCTGCGGTCCCGACCTGTGAGCTGCTTGGCAGCTGCTATGCGGGCCTGGGCTGGGACGGTGGCTGTGGCGGTGGCGTGCACGTGAGTGTGGCTGTGGCTGTGGCTGTGGCTGTGGGCGTGGCTGTGGGCGTGGCTGCGGATCCGGCTGCTCGCGTCCACCGTGCTATGCGGATGCAATTCGCTGGCTTCTACTGCGGAGCGGATCCATCCTTCCGCCCCCGGGAGCCTCGGGTTACCCTGACTGGGGCCCCTGCTCTGAGCTCCGAGGCCCTTTCCCCGCTGACGTCAGCCTCCCCCGCCCCCACCCCGCCCCCGGCGGAGGCTGACTCTGGAACGTTCAGACTCTGCTCTGGCCGCCTGCACCAGAGGCAGCGGTCGCAGCCAGGGAGTTGCTCCCCGTGGAATGGCCTGGAATGTCACCTTTTCTGGCTGTTCACGTCCCCTCCCTTTTAACATACTGCTCTGTGACCAGCGCCCGTGTTTCAGTGGGTTCATTTCAGTAGCAGAGTGAGCTTAGCTAATTTCTACTGGTTTCTTCCACGGAACTAGCCCCAGGCTCCCTGGGGCCGGGGGTGGGGCCGACGTCCTCTCGGCTGTGCCCCAGCCCAGGGCAGCGAGGTGGTCAGAGAGAGGGCTGTGGGGTGAGAGCCCTCTCGAGTTTGGCCCCATCGAGATCCGAAACCTCCTCGTGGTTTTGAAGTCACGGCGTCCCCCCAGCCCCCCTATTCCCTGCACCCACACGGTGGGTGAAACTTCCGCTGGTCCCAGGAGCTGGCGGCGCCCCCGCAGTCCCACAGCCGGGCAGCACTCTTGTGCACCTTCCTGCAGGGTCAGGCTGAACGTCTTGCAAAGTGCTCAGAAAAGTAAGTTGCAGTTGTTTGCTGACAAAGTGAGACGGGGGTGGGTGGGAAAAGATACACTGTATGTGACCGGGAGGAACAGGCTCTCCACCCTGCTGGCCGGGTGGCGGGGCGGTGTCTCGGGGTGGGCAGAGCCCCCTCACACCCTCCTCCCGTGCAGCTCCGCCGCCCTGGCGGGGGCAGGGAGGAGAGGGTTTCTGGAAAGTCTCACTTTCAGGGAAACACGCTGCTCGGCGTCAGCTGCCGCCCAGGGGACCCTGGAGTGGCTTCACACAGACCGCGGGTGTGAACGCGCGCGGCCTGGGCCCCAGAACAGCATCTGGAAGCCTTGGCTTCGCGGCGCCGCTCGGCAGGGCTCAGGCTGCTCCTCCCAAACAGGCTCGGCGGCCGTGACAGCGGCCCCTGGGCGTCTGGGGCTGTGCGGGGGCCGGCCGTACACCGGGGGCCCATGGAGACCAGGGCCCTGCCCGGAGTGAAGAGGGTGAAGTGGGCGGGAACGTGCAGGTGCTTCCCCATCGAGATCACAGCCAGAGTCCCCGTGGGTGGTCGCGCACCCCACCATGGTCTCGAGCGGTCGCCATTGGGACTCTCACTGACCTTTAGGGTTGTGTGCTTCCTACAACAGCTGCTGGTTTTCGTTTTCAGCTGCTCTTTGAACCGAAAGGAGGAACATAGTGATGTAAAGCAGGCCGATGGCATTTCAAATACACGGGAACTTGTGGTCTCCGGCAGGCTCGCGGAGAAGTGTCTTGAGGAAACCAAAGTAGAAGAAAAGAGGGAGGGGCTGCCCCCCCCCCCCGGCTCCCAGTAAACCCCCGCACCGTCTTCCCGGTCCAGACGCGGTTCCCACACGGGCCCTCTGCGGGGAGGGGGCGCTCTGTGCCTTTGCTACCTGCAGACGCGCCGTCCCGAGCGGAAGCCCCGCCCACCGCCCGGGCCCCTCCCCAGCAGGCCCTGGGCTGGGGGGCCACCGACACTGGGGGGGTGTGAGGGAAGGACGTGCATCGTCAGATGGCCGTTTCTTCTCGGCTTTGGGGCGACTCCGGGCTGCGCGGATGATCTCCCAATGCAGGAACCAGGTCGCTTGCAGGTGGGGTGGCGTCCACGGGTTTCGGGGGGCCGCCCCGGGCATCAGGGTTGTTGCCGGAAGGGGGGTGACCTACAGCAGGAGCATGTGGGTGCTTGACCTCGTGCAGGGAGGGTTTCACGGCGCGGGTCCGGGGGCGTCTGAGAGGATGTGCGTGCGTTAGAGCCGGGGACAGGGCAACGGGGAGGGGCTTAGGACAGAGGCGGCGCCGGGGTGGGGAGCCCCGGCCCGGCTGCGTGGGCTCGCTGGGGAGCCACAGGGAAGGGGCCCTGGAGACAGGGCCGGGCGAGCCCGCAGCCACTGCTCCCTGGCTGCACGCCCCCTGGGCAGCAGCCGCCCAGGAGTGTAGGAGGTGCTGCCTCTGGGGGAAGGCACACATCGTGTGCTGCGTCGCCGGTGGCTGCATCTCATCTCCGAGCTGAGAGCAGGCACACCCGCCCCTCGTGCTCCCCCGTGACGAGCAGACCCCGAGGAAACCTGAGCATGAAGCAAAGGGCAGGCGGCCCCGGGGAGAGAGAGAGAGCAAGTTCAGGGCCGCCGCAGTGGGGAAAGGTGGGGGGTTGCCTTGAAAGCCGCGGCTTTGTTCGGCCGTCCTCCGGAATTTTCCTTAATTTTTCTGGCCCTTTAGACAGGAACCCTTTCTTCCTTTCCTCTCATCTGGTGCTAACCCTATTTATTTCTGTAGTGATAGATTTCAGCTAGTGCATTTTTTTTTGTTTGTTTCTCACATTTCCATTGTGCCTTTCTTTCTTCACACATTTCAGTTCCCTGATGAAGCGCTGCGTCTCGCCATCTGGGGTTTTCAGCGTCTCGGTCACACTTATTTTAAACACGTAATGAGCTGTGGGGCTGTGTGCACTGTTTGTTTTCTTCCCCGTCTCTCTCTTCACAGCCACGCGGCTCCGTCGCTCCGCTCGCCTGGGACTCCCTGCCTGGGCTCAGAGGTCACACAGGAAAGGTCGCAGCGGCTCTGGAGGCTGTCGTCTCCCTCCGCGGGGAGGGGGGTCTGCCCTCCCCGTGGGTCGCGGGTGCCTTGGGAATAGGCCGACCTGACTCTGCCCCTGGAGGGTCTGGTGGGATTCTGCTCGCCCTCAGGCCCAGGGTGGGGCCTCTCAGGGGTCTTCCCGGCACCGGCAAGGCCCTGCTCAGCTTTGGGGGCCCTGGGCACCCTGTGTACCCTTCGGCCTCTTCTCTGTGCCGCCGAGAAGCTGGAGGAGAGTGTGGCCGAGACGGGAGGGTCACCCCGGCGCCTCGCCGCTCCCTGCAGGCCCTGACCCCTCAAGTCCCGGCCACCTGGACTGATCCCTCAGGGTCTCCGGTGGTCGCTTTCAACAACAGTCCGCTTTGCCCGGTAGGAAGGGCAGCCGGTGGGATGGACGCCACCAGAGCTGGAAGGTGACATGTCACCCACCGTTGGGCCTTGTGCTTTCCAGGGTGGGTGGTGGGTGGGCACCGGTGCTCGGTCCTGGTCACTCACCACGGAAAACACGCCTCCCAGCCCCAGGGAGCAGCCGGAGGCCTCTCAGCAGCCGCGATGCAGGAGGGAGACCCCTGGTCCTCCCCTCCTGATGGGGGCACCAGGGGGGCCCAGGGCAGCAGCGCCTTCCAACCCTCCCCCTTCCCCCTTCCCTCCCCAGAGTGGCAGGGGGCCCAGCTGTCCTGGGGCGGGTCTTCAGGTCTCGCCGGAAACGCCCTTCGTGGAGGTTGGGGCCTCAGTCTCGTTGTCCTGGGCGACGGTCCCCAGAGAAATGAGGAGTCGGGGCCAGTCCCAGTCTGACCCCCATGGCACCTGACGCAGAGCCATCCTGTCTGCCCCGGGGGTGGAGAGGGGGGATGGAAGGAGGGCCATGGGGTTTTGTGTGCAATTAATTTTCCCCGAGAGTTCCCTCAGTCCTTGTTCCCGGGAAGCGCGCTCTGCGGGTGCGAGCGGGGGCTCGTCGGGTGTGCGGGGCGCCGCCGCCGCACCCGGAGGGCTCGGCGCTCCAGGGCGAGTCTCCGAGGGTGTGTCGGGGGCGGGGCAGCTGTGAGTCGGGCACCCGCGGAGCAGGGTCCCCCCGCCCAGCGCTGTGGGCCCGCAGGGAGCCCGGCCGAGAAAGGGGCGCGTCTGCCCGCGTGCACGTGGGCGGGGCCTCGAGGCTCTTCCCGTCTCCTGACCTGGACGGGCGTCCACCGCTCAGCGGGCCCCCGCCCGGAGACCGCCCGTCCTCCCTACGCAGAGCTGCGTGGGCTCCGCTGCTCCTCCGCAGGCCTGCAGCGACGCTGGACGCAGGACGCGGGCGGCGGCAGAGGAAACGCGGCCCTCGGGGCTGGGCTGCACGGACCGCCCTGGCGGAGACGGGCAAGGCCCCTGGGGAGCGTCTGCGCCCTGAGGCCCCGGGGTGCAGACGTGCCGGCCCTGCGGGTGGGAGACGCTGGAACTGCCCGCCCTTTGCTCGGGCCCAGTGGGGCCATCGCTGCGGCAGCGCCAGGCAGAGAGACGGTCATTCTGCCACCCGTCCTCGGGGCAGGACAGGGGTAACCAGAGCGGGTCGTGCACGCTTCTCCGGCGAGAGTCTCCAGCCGTCCACTTGCGGTCGCTGCTGAGTCGGGCTGCGGGCCCTGTGACCAGCATGCAGAAGGGGCAGGAAGGTTCCGCTAGGCGGCAGCCGGGGAGGAGGGCGGGCAGCCCTGGGAGGGAGGTGCCGGTCTTCTGGAACAGCGGTGGGGGGTGGGGGGCACTTGATAGAGAGCTTGTCAAATAATCAGTGAGAAAGCGCGGAATCCCACAGTGTTCCCAACGGTGTTTAGCCTGATTAACATGTTAAAGGGATACAGTTGGTTTGGACTGTTGTGTGTGAGTGTGTGTGTGTGAGTCTGCATTTGTGAGTGTGTCTGGGTTTGTGTGTGAGCGTGAGCGTGTGTTGGTGTCTGTCTGTGTATGTGTCTGTGTGAGTCTGTGTGTGTGTCTGTGTATGAGTGTCTCTGTGAGTCTAAGTGTGTGAACATGTGTGTATGAGTGTGTCTCTGTGTGTCTGTGTGAGTGTCTCTGTGTGTGTGTGCCTGTGTGTGTCTCTGTGTATGAGTGTGTCAGTGTCTGTGTATGAGTGTGTCTCTGTGTATGAGTGTGTCAGTGTCTGTGTGAGTGTGTCTCTGTAAGTGTGTGTGTGTGTCTGTGTGCACGTGCCTCACCTCGAGGGCAGATGGCTCTCTAACTGCTTCCTCCGTGGCCGTCAGCTGGGGGGCAACTGGCCCCCTCAGGGGACATTTGGTGAAATTGGAGAATGTTGGTTGTCACAGCTGGGGACGTGCCCCCAGCAGGTCAGGGGGGGGGGGGGCTGCGGCTCCAGTCCCCGCCCAGCCCCCCACGGCCGCACACTGAGCGCCTTCCCACCTTACAGTGTCCGTCAGGCCAGGGGCACCGTCACTGCTCCCCACGAGGTTCCTGCTCTGCCCCCTCCTGCCCCCCCCCGGGGCCTGCACGTCAGTGAGGGCCCTGCTGAGCTTGGGGAGGCGGTGACGAGACACGGGGTCCAGCTGGTCGGCAGAGGGCGGCCTGGTGCCCTGCTGCAGGCCTTGGGAATGTCGGGGCGCTGGTGCCCCCGGTGGCTCTGCCCCTGCGGCCGGTAGACCCCCTGACCGTCGCTCCCTCCCTCCTGCGGAGACCTCCCCTCTCCGCTCGCCTTGTCCCAGATGCGGGACCTGACAGCCTCTCCCTCACGGTCACAAACACCTTCCCAAAGAAGCGTCAGCGCAGCAGACCTCACCGAAGTGTTCCCCTTTTTCACGGTCGCGGAAGAACGGACAATGGGCGTTCGAGTTTCTTCGCCACGCCCGCCTGTGGCTGGCCAGGTTCGCCCTTTCCCACGAGGTCAGGCTCCCCGGTGAGCTCCGGTCCCCTGGACGTGGCCGAGGACAGTGACCCGCTCGGCTCCCCCTCGGCCAGCCTGTCCCTGGTCTCCCTTTAACTCTCCCAGACTCGAGACAGAGGCTGGAACGGTCGCCTGCCTTCCTTCCTCCTTCCTTCCTCCCTCTCAGGCCGGCCCTGGGCAGACGGGCAGCAGGACTTGGAGAGCTGTGCCCCACGCAGGTGCCACCGGGGCCGCACTGGTCCCTGCTCCCTGGAAGCCCCCCGGCCCTCCCCGAGGTTAGCCAGGACTCCCTCCCCCTCCCCTGTTTCCCTGTGCCTGCAGAGCAGTTGAACCCCGGGCTCCTGGCTCTGCTGAGCCTCCCAGAGGTTCCGAGGCAGAGGCAGCCAAGAACACGCGTGTCTGAAGCCTTTCGTCTTGAAACTGAGAATCGCTTACGGTCATCCCAAGGTTGGTGGCGATGTTTGGGGTCCGTTTCCTGGGACCCCTCACAGCCAAGGCCCTTTGCCACAGGAGCATCAGATGGTTATCACGTTTGCACAGACTCTCCAAACATCCCCCGAACGAGCAGAAGAGCAAAAACGTTCCCCGACCCTGTTGAAAAAGTTACTTTCCCCCATGAGGCCCGTTGAAGGAACCGCAGCAGAGTGGGGGCGGAGCACGATGGTCACCGCCGCCGTGTGGGCGGGAGGCCGGGCTCCGCGCTGGCTGGACGAGCTGCGTGGTCCCGGGCGAGTGCTGTGGCTCTGTGTGCCGCGTGTCACCATCTCCATCGGGCACGAGGGGTGGGGGCCTGTCCCACACGGTTTTGGGGGAGAAATGAGCTCACGAGGCCCTTAACCAGTGACAAGTGCATCGTCGTCAGGGCCACACGGTCGAGCTCCTGACCCCCGCATCGGTGGGGAGTGGAACAGGACGATCAGGGGAGAACGGGAAGGGTGGGGAGCGGGGACGGCACACTCGTCCCGGGACCTGCTCTTCTCCATGCTTCTTTGAAGGACCGAAGGGCACCTGGGCCAGTGTGGGGGAGGCTCCCCCAGGACTACCTGTCGACTCTGACGGGGAGAAACTTTCCATGTCACACTTGGGGGACGTCACTCATGCCGCGTGCCGGGGTGGCTGGGACACCTGGCCTCACTGTGAGCTGCGGGGGGGTGGGGGGTGGGGAGGGTGGGTCCCACAGTCCTTGTCCCCACAGTCTCCATCCGTCCCCGCAGAGAGCCCGAGGCAGGCCCTGCGCTGGGTGCCGGCAAGGGGGCTGCGGGGCTGCGCTTGCTCCGAAGGCAGTCATTCCAATTCCTGCGGCCGGAGGAGGTGCGTTTTGCCTTGGGGACGCCCCCGTATTTAAATGAAACGTTTTAATCCATCTCAGACTATTTTCCTGGGAGGTCTTGGCCTTGAAACTACTCTCTCCATCGCTCTGTCTCCTTCAGGGGCGTCCAGGCCGAGCTGCCGGCCCAGCGCCGGGCAGGAGTTGATCCCAAAGTCACGTCCTCTCGGGGCCTCTGCCAAATGAGACCCACAGCAGGGACAGCTTGGGGACGGTCACGGAGCAGAAGTCCCCCAGCAAGGGCCCTGCCCGCGCTGCCCCTCGCGCCTGTCCCCAGCAGACGCCCCGCCGGCAGCGCCTGACTCTGCCCCGCCGTCCTCTGCTGCCTGGGGCCGAGGCCCGCCGGGCACAGCTGGGCGCGGCGCCGAGCCCTCACCGCGGGCTGCCTCAGCCTCTGCCAGCGAGCCGAGGGGGCCGGTGGCTGGTGCGGCCCGTGGCAGATGCAGAACCGCCAGGCGGGCGGGAAGCAAGACGTTCCGCGGGCTCCGCAGGGCGCCCCGGGACAGTGAAGGGCAGCCAAGTCACAGGGGGCGCCTGCCCGCCCGGGGCCGCCCGTCGGTCTGCGGGGGGTGGGGTGGCGGGGTGTTCACCTGATGTTCTCATCCAGCGGGAGGGGCGCCGGCCGCGGAGCTGGCCTGTCGCCGAGCCCAGGGTGAGTCTGTGTCGCAAACAAGCAGAGCAGGCGCGGCAAGGTCGGCACCCGAACCTGGGGCTGGAGCGGGGCGTGGTGGGGGGTGGGGGTGGGGGTGTCCGTCCGGGCTTCCTGCGCGCGCGCGCTGAGGCTCTTCCCAGCGTCCTCTGGGGCAGGTGAACTCCAGGATTCCCGTCCTTTCCTGAGCCGAGGGCCGCACCGCTCCGTGCGCCCACACTGGCCGGTCTCCTCCACGGTGGTCGGGGGCTGCACACCCCGCCCTGGCCTCCTGGTGCCCACGTCCCACCCACATCGGGCCCTGACCTTGACCCCAGACCCTCATCTGTGGTGGCATGAGGGGTCACTGCGGCCCTGGAGCAGCGCCATCCAGGCCCCGGAGCTAAGCCACTGGCCCAGCCTCAGCCCCGAGATTCACTTAACGCCGGGGAAGGAAGCTGCTCCCTAAACGCCAGCCCCGGGGCGGGGGCCTCGGGGAGAGGCTCGGGGCTCCGGGTTCCGTACCAGAGAGCCCTGGGGCCCGGGGCCGGGGCTGGGCCGGGGCCTGGGGAAGTGGAACCCAGGGGCGGAGAGAGGAAGGCCGGCCGGGCGGGACGTAGGTTTGAGGATCTGCGCGGGGCCCCGTGCACAACCTGGGAGGCCCCGCCCCGGGACTCCGCAGCAGACATGCGCACAGCCGGGCGGCCTGCGCCCGGGGTCCCTCGGGCCAGTCCGATGAGAACGGGTTTCCCTCCCTGTGCTCATCACGGTGCGGACTCTCATGGACGCCCCTCCCCCTGGCCCCCCTCCATGCGCAGGCCCCCTCCCCCCGTCTCTGCGGGGCCCTCACCCCGGTGCTCCCCGGTGGCCCCGCTGCTGCCCCAGGGCCCGCTGCGCTCAGCCGCCGGCCCCGCCCCGCCTGTCGCAGTCTCGGCGCGGGGCAGGGCTTTCCCTGCGGGTCTGCGTGACCCCCGCGGCCCCGCTCTCGTGACCTGAACCTGCCGCAGTCTCTCCACGTTCACGTCTCACCTCGTGCGGTGCCCGGCGAGAGCGAGGCTCCGTTTGTCTGTGAAGCGAGAAAGTTCTCCCTCGTTCCCCAGGGACGTGCCATCAGAACCGGCTTAACTAAGAACGACGGGAGGTTCACTTGACCGTTTCCTCTGAAACGCCCGAGTCCTTCGGAGCGGCCCGGCGGGCAGGCCAGACTAAACACCCACCGCGTGCCCGGTACTGTGGAAAGGGCTTTACCCACAGAAAACCCTTTCATCCTACAATGAACACGGGGGTGCTTGGCGCCTCGTCACAAACGAGGGAACAGCAAGTCCGAGCGGATTGCTGGACCCGCCCAAGCCACGAAGGGCTGTCCAGCCCGGCGCTGGGCGCCCGCCTCCCCGGCCGTCCAGGGCGAGAGCTGCTGGAGCCCGGCATGGGCGCCCCACGAGGCGTGGGCGGCTGCTCATTTCCCACTCCTCTAAGAGCCAGTTTTAAGCTTGAGGAGCCTTCAGTCTGTGTGTGCAAAATGCATTTGGAAAGATAAATGCATCCACTGGAATTTATGCCCGAAACCCACCAAGCTGGAACAATCGCTACATGAAATTCTTTTTTCTCCCCCCGTTTTATTTCTTCCTATATTTTATTGTTCTCTCAGCCAAGTGAAGGCAGAGTAAAAGGCAGAACTCACAGTAGGCCATTCTACTGGAGACGGTGATTCATCTTCATTAGTGTTTCAGTGTTTAGTGTGCAGATTCGTCTCTCCCTTATTTACATCAGAGGCGAATCGCCGTTCACCCGCACGGAGGGAAGGGTGTTGGGGGGGCAGAGCCGCCGTTCAAAACTGCCGGGCCCCCTCCGGCTGGGGTGGGGGCCGCCCGCCGGAGCAGAGCGCGGCCGCAGCTGAAGGACATTTCCTGGCTTTTCCCGAGGCTAGGGGCCGCGCCTGGCCCCGTTGCCCTCACCCCCTCCCATTGCGGTATTTCTGGGGTCGGGAAGCACCCCCCGGTTGAGGCAGGGGTCCAAAGCTTTGGAATTCCTTCACTTCCTCCACCCATTCAGTTCTGACCTGTAACGGATGGGCTCTCAGAACCGAGGAAACCGGGGAACCCCTGTTGGGACCTTCAGGAGCTTTCCCGAGTCTCTCCGGCCTCTTCTCCCCGAGGGGAAGGGGCCCGACCCCCACATTTCTCCTGCTCGGATGCCGGCACAGCCCGGTCGCCGCCCAGCTCTCTGTCTGTTAAACGCTGTCACCCTGACGACCCCTGTCCTTCTGTCTGGGCACGTGCGTCCCCTGGTGCCCAGGGAGCGTGTGTGTAGTTTGGAAAGTTGTCCGATCTCCTGACGCTTCTCTGGCCCTTAGAGCTGTGAGGGGGGCATTTGGGGTGTCGATGCCCCCCGGTTTGGGGTCATTTGCGGCGGCCGTGCTAGGAAATGGGTAGAACCAGTATGGGCGGTGGGCATTTGCTTATCACAGGGGCTTCGGGTGCGCACGGAATCCAGTCCTTGTTGTTTTTACCGATGGACTTACTTACATAACGCAGGACTGAATTTCATACGAAACCAGTGAGGGCTGCTGGATTTGGAGAAAGGCTACAATGAAAACTTGTACATAAATTATATAAAATGAAATAAAAGTCCAAGTCTCTGCAAATGGCCACCATTACTCGAAGGAAAGCAATTCACCCCCCAAAGCAGATGACTCCGGACCTGGCATTCCTTGGGAAGCGGCGTCAGCGGGCAACACCCACCGCCTGCAACTTCCCGGGTCTCCTTGTCCCCGGCATTGTGGGGTGGGGGTGGCCGAGCCTTTGGCATCATTTAAACGTTTCTCAGTCCCTCCCTCCCGCTGCCGCTGGCCCACCGAGGGGAGAGGGGACCGGGGCTCTAGCGTTGGTTTGGAAGGGTCCTGTCGCCGCGGGGCTCTCGGAAGCCGTCTTGGGAGCTCGGTGGGTCCCCGCCTTTCCGGGCACTGCCTCTGGAACGCGCCCAGTACCAGGGCACCCTCGCTGTTCAGGACGGGCGCTCACAGGGCGTCTCCCTCTGCCGAGTGCTTTGGATGGTGTTCGGGTACCACTTATGCAACATTGATGCCTAATCACAGGGCGCCGTCACCGGGCCTTGGAAGGGCAGCTTGGGTGTGCGTGGCCCTGGGGTGGGCCACCCAGCTCCGGGGGCCCCGCTGGGGTGAACGAGGGAACGTGGTCTCCTCTGGAGTCCACTCGTCACCCAGATGACAGCCGCCCGCGTGTGGTCTGTGCCCCAATCCTGGGACTGGGGTGCAGCCCAGGGAAGGCACGCCCTGACCCCGGGTCATGGGCTGCTTTTGGAGGCCAGGTTGGGGATTGCATTCCGTTACGCATTGCGGTTTATTTCCCACCCGTGCAACAAGGCCAGCTGTGCTTACCTTTCTCAGTTCCCTGAGAAAGGGACGCTCGTCCAGAAAGGACATTGGTCTCGTGTGTGGAAACCCCCTCCCGATCTTGGGGGGAAGCTTCAGACCAGCGGCAGCAGGACGCTGGCTCTCAGGACTGGGTGTGTTCCGGGCGGTCTCTGCCCGGCCCTGCAGCCAGCGCCCGAGGGCGAGACCAAAGCCCCTCCGGCCCTGCACGAGGACCCTGGGGCCAAGGCACAGAGAAGCGGGACGTCCTAGAATTCCTTGGGGCAGGCGGCCTGCCTCGGGGTCTCGCCCCGGAGCACAGCTCAGCTGCCACAAAGGGGACACAGCCAGACCACGCTTCACGTGTGTGGGCAGGTGGCCCGGAGGACAGAGCCAGAGTGGGGGCCTCTGAGTGGCCCGTCGCTGGGGTCCCTGCGGGCTAAGGGTCCGGGCGGCGTGGGAGACTCGGTCCGTGGGCAGGAGGCCACCACTGCTGGGCTCCTCCTGGCCGAGGTGGGTCCCGGCCCTGGACACAGGGGACATCCCTCGGAGCACTAGGGGTGGGGATGGACTGACTACACAGGAGCTGAGCGTTCATCGGATAAAAAAGGGTGTGGAATTTGCCTTGGTTCGTGGCTGTGCAGATCTGTTCTAGGAACACTGAGAACGCCCTTCGCTTGGGCCTTGGAGGTCAATCCGTGAGGCAGTGGACGTGACACTGAGTGACTCCGTGAGGACGGGACGGGTGTGTTTCGGAGAGGGGGGCGCAGCGCTCCAGCTAGGCAGACACGTGGGGGGGCGGCCCCCAAGGCCGGATTCGGGCCTGTGGGGAGGGGCGCGGAGAAAGCGGGCCTGGTCCCAGCTGAGCCTCCTGGGGCCGCTGCGGCCAATGACCGCCCACGGGGAGCTCTAACACGGCGAGACGCATTCGCTCACAGCCCGGGAGGCGGGGGTCCCGTCTCAGGGGCCGGCGCCCGAGCCCGAGGCCGTGGGGGCATCACTCCGGGCGCCTCCTGTCTGCCCCTCTCTGGTGAGGACACTTGGGGTGGGTGTCCGAGCCCACGTGGGCACCCAGGGGCCACCCCCTGCCGAGGCCCTTCCTTCAGTCACATCTGCGGAGAACTTCTTTCCTTGTCCGGTCACAGAGCAGGCCCCAGGGACGGAGCCCTGGTCTCTCTGGGGGCCGCCATTCCGTCTCCTAGAATCTGGGTCACAGAAGTGAGTCCCTGAGGCCCCTGTGCCTGGAACAGGAGACGGCCAGGTCACGGCCGTCGCTGCCCTGTGACCCGGGAGGCGGAGCCCGTGGGGCCCAGCCCGGCCGGGCAGGTGGCCCTGTGGGGTTCACCCTGCCTGCTCTGGGTCTTTGGGCGACGGCAGGCACGTGGCCCTTGGCCGCTGACCCCCTTTCAGGCCACCCCTCGCCCGAGAAGGAGTTCTTGTTCGCTGGCTCCCGGCTCTGTCACCACCTCCTCGGGAGCCGGGGGTGGGGACGGCTTCGCTGTCAGACTCGCTGCGAGCCAGCTGCTGTGCGCGTTTCAACAGAAGGGAGGGATCTTTCCCGAGGTCGGTTCCCTCCTGAGGGAGCAGCCGGCTTCTCGTTCGGAATCGTGATCGCGCGCAGCGGGCGCAGCGGCAGCGGCAGAGCCAGGCGGCCGGCGCCGGGTCGCGGGGGCGGCTGAGTGCGGGGGTCCCACTGTGTCGGTCCCAGCTGCCGCGCGGGTGAGAAGGAAGGGCGGTTTCCCTGGATGAAGCGCGAGAAGAAGGTGAAGTGTGGCTGGAGAGACCAGAGCAGCGCTCTGCACGCGGGCGAGCGCGTCCGCGCTTCTCTCGGGGACGGGGACGCGTTTCCGACTCCGGAAACGGCTGCTGCCTCCCCCCGCCATCGCTGGTCTCCGGGGCCTCCGCGGCCCCGCCCCCACGGGAGTGGTCTTCACCGTCTGTCCGTCGGAGGTCTTCTTCGAACCCCGGAAGCGGCGCCGCTGGCAGCGTCCGTGCGCGCAGGAGGTCGGCGGGGCGGGGGGTGGGGGTGCGGGGGCGGCGGCACCTGCCGAGGGCGTGTCCTCGGGCGCGCGGGCGAAAAGGCGCCCCCGTGCGTCCTCCCGCCCTTCGCACACTCCCGACTGCACATTCCCAGTCCTCGCCGCGGACGCCGCTCTCGCGACTCCCCACGCGAGTGCTGCGAAGAGAAGGCCCTGCTACAAATACACGTGGGAGAGAAATGCGTGTTCATCCTGTTATTCGGTTTACACGTTTCTCTCGGGTGTGCCTGTGCGTGTGATGTGTGTGTTTTACCCGAGTGGCCACCTCTACCCCTGGGTGGGGAACCCGAGACCCCGGAGGCTGGGGTGTGGGCAAAGTGGTTCCTCACTGGCAGAAGCTGGACCAGAGCCCAGTTCAAAGGCTTAGCACCGTGCACACGCACGTGACAGACCCAGCTCACACATGCTCACACGTGTGTGCACACACTTATGCAGACACAGGCACGCACCCCTCCCTTGCACTTGTACTGGAACACCTGGCCTGGAACGCACAGCTGGGCCTGGTGAGCATGCCGTGTCGTCGTCACGTGTTGTCGTCATGTGTCATTGTCACGTGTCGTCATGGGGACGTCATCCTCATCCCCGACCCGACTAGCTGTCTGGCAGCGTTGGGCCCAGGATGAAGCAGGGGGTCCTGTCTTCCTGCAGGCCGGGGCCACTCGGGGGGGGGCAGTTCCAGACCCAGTCATCCGGGAGGCTCCCCGCACACTGGGGGTCCCCCGCCCATCCCAGGCCTCTGGAGCGGGCTGCCATCTGGGCCTCACGTCCTTGCTCTCCGGTTGCCCCGTGTCCTTCTTCCCTCGCCCTCTGGTCCCTGTTGTCCACGCTGCCCATTGGCAACGCCCGTCGGGTTGCCATGGCAGCGGCCCCAGGGGCCTGGCCCCTGGCTGTGGGCGTCCACCCTGTCACAGCTGCACGCTCTCCTGCTCCTGGTGACGGGAGGAGGCTGCGGTCTGCCCCGGGAGAGCAGCTGGGTTGGGGGGGGCCCTGCGGCCACCGGCAGCCCGGGCGGCGTCCGGCTTCTCAGCGGCCTCCCAGGTGCGCTCACTCCACGGGCGGGGTGCGGGTGGGGCCGGGTGCCCGACCGCTCGGGGCAGGGGCCTGGCCGTTGTCTGGGGACCGAGACTCTGGTCGCCTCCCTCTGGAAACTGTGTCCTTTTCATCAAAAGGCGACACATCTTTTGCTTCTGCGACTCAGGTCTGGGACCCGGCTTTCTGTTCCGGGAAACCTGCCCCCGCCCCCACCCCTCTCGCCACGTCCGGCCCCCACGCCGCGCCCGCAGGACACAGCGCTGAGCTTCCGTCCTCTGTGGGTGCTTCGGGGGATGAGCCTCAGGCTCCACCTCGAGGCGTGAGGGACCGGGCTCCCGGCGGTCAGCGGGCTCCGGGCTCCTCGCCAGTGACCGGCCCAGGCCAGGTTGTGTGCTCCAAGGACAGTCCATGTAGGCTGTTCTGGAAACCCGTTCTCTCTGTCCTCGGGGAGACACAGCTGTCTGCGGGCGTGCTGTCCTTGTGCGTGGCGCCCGGGGCTGCGGCCGGCCTTGGGGGGGACGGGGGTGAGGGTGGGGGGCCGAGCCCCGGGAGGCCGAGGGCAGAGGCGCAGGGAGCCCGACCCGGCCGACCCCGCGGCCGCCTGTCTCGGGCCTGCGGTCTCCTGGAGCTTGTGCGTGCGGGTGTGAGCGTGCCCGCGGGCTCACTGGCGGGCAAAAGCTCCCGGGGGGAAGACAGTCAGTCCTGACCGGTGGTCCGGGTGGGAGGCCACGTGGCCAGTCCTCGTGCTGGGACCGCGTGGACGCCGACCGGAAGTCGGGGAGGGGGTGTGCGCTCCAGGAAACAGGCCAGAACAGTGGTTCCTAGGTGGGGCTCTGGCAGAAGGCCAGGTCCCACGAAGGGGTTCAGGCTGGGACCCCCGCTCTGCATCTCTGGTGCAGCCCCCGGGGAGGCCCCTGCTCTGGGCCCGCAGCCCCCCACCCTGGGCACTGGGGGCGCAGCAGTCCAGGCTCCTCGACGCCCCCCAGCCAGGTGGCTCCTGGGCCAGGCGGCCGAACTCTGCACCAGTGTTCACTCCGGGGGGGCGGGGTGGAGAAAAAGACTGTTTGTGGAAAGTTCAAGATCGATGTCTCCAAGGTAAGATGTGGCAGGAGTGCCATTTGACTCGGAAAGTGGGAATCTGAAAGGTCTTTCTGGTTTCACACCACCCTCCACCCGTGACAGGGACAAACCTGCCACCTCCGGGAAGGAGAGAGGTTTTCAAAGGGTGGCGAGCTCTTCCTTCCCCGCCGGAAAACGCCACAGGGGACGGGTGAGCGCCCGCCGGTAACTGCGGGGGGAGGTCCGGCCGCCCCCGCAGGCCCAGGCTGATGGCCGTTTCAGCCCCAGGAAGCACGCTGCCATCGACACCCGGAGACGGTGCCGCCGTCCGTCTTTGGGGCAGCGCCTTCCCCGAGTCCTGCCGAAAGAGTGACCCGTGAGTCCCTCCACGTGGCAGATGGCCCACCTGTCTCCTCGGGGTCACGGGGGCTCTGCCCCAGCCACGAGGGGAGATGCAGCCTCGAAGGAAGGCCTGCAACCCAGGCATGCGCCCTGACTGGGAATCGAACCTGCGACACTTTGGTTCGCAGCCCGAGCTCAGTCCACTGAGCTACGCCAGCCGGGGCTTTATTGCTACTTCACGTCGGACTGAGGTGTCGAGTATTTCTCATCAGAACGAGAAGACAACCCAGAACTCTGTGTGGCTGACGCACTCCTCCCTCAGTGTACTTTGTGAGAAGCTGAACTCCGACTCGGAGCCGCACTTCCCCGAGGATCAGGTGTCGTGTCCTCCGTCTCGTGCCCTTCGTTCTCGTCACCTTGACGGAGTCTTTCTGAGGTCGGTGACACCTTCACCGGCGTGAAACAGCGTACAAACGGCATGGTTTCCCCTTTTCCCCCCAAACGCTTTTTGGATTATTTAAAAATGTCTTTGTCTGCACCACTGAGAGGACTGCAGAACAGTCCAGTGCGTGGACGTTTATGATCTACTCTGTGGTTTCTCCGCTGTCGGAAGACAAGGCCGCCCCGGCCACCCCTCCTCCTCACGGACACTGCCGTGATGAGCGTCCCGCGTGGGCTGTGGGGAGCCCGTCAGTCCGTGGGCGCCGCGTGAAGTCTGGTGCCGGCGGGCCCCCGGGCAGTCCCGGCTACTTGGCTGCGCGCTGGAAGAGACTGCTGAGCTTTGGGCGCTCACAGCCTCTCGTTTCAATTTTCCTCTTTCCCCTCGCGGGCAGACCGTTGGTTGCTCTGAGTGGGCCTGCTTTGTTCAGCTTCTGCCCCTCCCCCAGCTCAGCGTTTTCAGGCTTCTCATTGGCTTTAAAGTAGGAAACCAGGTCACCGGGGTGATGTGCTTGCACTCGAAGAGTACATGCCTTTATAGGAGAGAAGTACCCACGTTTGTTACATGGAATTAGTCACGCAGGTCAGATAACTTGTTAAGCTAAAATTTAAGTGGCTTGAATGCAGTAGTTACTCTACTGAATTTAAAAATAAACCTTAAAGGCATAAGAGAGGGTTTCAGGTGAGGTGTGCCCAGGTAACAGAAAGCCCGCTGAGGTCTGTGCGTGCGGGAAATGCTGCACCGCACGGCCAGGTGAGGCGGCGGGAGCTCGGGAGGCTCGGGAGGAGGGCGGCGTCAGAACGGAGGGGTCCGGGGAATGCAAGGGTCGGCCTGGCCGCACCCCAGCACAGCCCGCCCCCCCCATCCCCCCAGGGCCCGGGACCGCGGCCCCTCCGACGAGCGGCCCCACACTCTCTCCGCCCAGGGCCAGCGACACTGGTTCTCTGGCAGAGAAACTCGCCAGATGGGTTTGGAACGCAATGTACAGGGCGCATCCGGCACAAACAGCACCCCCCCTTTTTTTATCACAAAGTCTTTTACCACAAATTCCCCAGCATGTGATTCCATAACAACACCCCACTCGAGCACACCCCAGGACATTTCAGGGGAGCCATGTGAGTTGAAACTGTGAATTACGACCCCCACAGGACCTCCCCCCCACCCGCACTCCAGCAGGCTTCGCCCCCGCCGGACCCTGTGAGTGCCGCCGGGGCTGCCGGCGCTCTGCTCGCTCGCTGACGAACCCGCATCCCGGCGCCCCGGCTCTCTGCCACTTCCCGCTGCCTGTCCCCGCAGCTCACGGGGGGGGGGGATGGGGGGGTGGGAGAGGAAAGGTGTGAATTAGCCTGCCTGCCTGCCAGCCTGCCTGTGAGCCCCCGGGTGCTGGTTTGGAAGGGGAGCTGGCCGAGCGCAGGCGCAGAGGTGCCAGGCGTGAGTCTGAAGACCCGGTGCCAGGGTTGCGGCCCGCGGCACCCGGGGGGCTTTCCGGTGGGAGGCCAGGGCGCACCTCGCCAGGAGGGGGTGGCGGGAGGCTGGGCTGGCCAGGGAGTCCCCCAGGGGCTCTTTCTTGTCCTCAGTAGGTCCTGCGTTCACCAGAAGGGGACTGCCTTTGGGTGGGCACACGAGATCCGATGTGGGGGGGGGCGTCGTCCGAGAAGACGGACTTGGGAGCGCTTCACTGCGCGTCCCACGCAGACCCTCAGGGACCCACACAGACGCCCCGCCCCCCAACCTGGGCGTGTGGGTTCTCGCCGTGGGGACAGCCGGCACTGGCCCTTCGACCTGCAGTCGTGTAACTTGGCCGTGTCCCCCGTGTGCGGTCGATCTGAATGGATACTCCGTGACAGTGGGGTTCGTAGTAGACTGGGAAGCAGTGGATTGACGAGGATGCAGGTGAAGTCCTCATCACAAAGACATGTTGTTGAACTTGCTTTCAAGGCCAGGGAAACGCTTCGGCTTCTCCAGACGGTTACCTGGTGAAACTTCACAGCAGACGCCCCCCCCCCATGCCCCCCCCTGCCCGCCCCGTCATTTGCAGAGGCGCAGTGGGCTCTCACTCACCGGGTGTCCCGAGGCGCTGTGAATTCCAGGGAAACAGCGACACACACTGGGCGCCACGGGAGCAGCCACCGTAAGGCATTGAGACCTAATTATTTAGGCCACAGGCGTTTCCCGGAGGGGCCGCGAGAGGGCGCTGACCGGAGCTGCTTGCGGAAGGGCCCCAACGCCCCCCCCCACCCCGCTCCAGGAGGTGAGGGGCAGACTAGCCGGGCGGGGTGGGGGGGGGCTGCGCAGGCGTGGGAACGGCAGGTTTGGTGCCCGAGAGGCAGGTGGGGGTGCACCTCGAGTCCCGGCCGCCGCCCGACCTGCGCGGAGCCGCGCTCCGTCCAGCTGGCCTCGCGCCTTTTACGCGGAGAGCTTTCCCACGGTGTTCCCCGAAAGTAGGGCCTGGAGTTCGGTCTGAGTGGCCGGGAGCACGCCTGCAGGGCGAGCCTGAGCAGCGCCCCCCACCCCGGGAGGGGGTCCCACAGAGGGCCCAGCACCGGCCGTCTGAACCGAAGGCCCGGCTCTGCCACTCGCCACCCCAGTCCCCTGCGAGTCTCCTGGCCTCCCCGGCCCCAGGTTACCCAGCATGCGCTGCACAGAGCTGCGGGCCAAGATGGGAGGGCGGACCCCAAAAACTGTGTGCTTGTTCTCACGTGTGTAAACTCCAGTCCCCTCCCCAGTCCTCTCCATCGGGTGCAACACACCCATGGAGACGTCTTCCCACGGCTCAGAGCAGCGCTGGGACGTGCCCGTCGTGACTGACGCCTTTGAGGGCTTCCGCCTTGGCTTTGTCTCACCTCCTCCACGCCGGCAGGACGTTTCCCTTCCAGGATTCCTTCCGCCCGGGGAAACCAACAACGTCTCCTGGGGCGAGGTCGGGTGAATGCAGAGAGTGGGGCACGGGGGTCGCGCTGTTTTTGGTAAAAAACTGCTGAACGTTCAGCGCAGTGTGGGCAGGTGGGCTTGTAAATCCCCCACCACGAAATGGGCAAATGCGTTTTTTTCTTCAAAGAAAAAATTTCACTGAGGCCGAATGCAGCCTCTCACAACAACGCCAGCTGGCACACTGATGCAGATGGGTTCCTAGGATACTCACCTAGTGGGGGAAGCCTGTCCTATGAGGGGCCCGCCCTGTAGTAGGTAATTCTGGGGTTTTTTTGGGGGGTCTCCCCTCGTATGTGACAGGTGCGTGAAGGCCGGAGGCCCCGGGCGGAGGCAGCGTCCAGCTCCCAGGTGCGCTGTGCTCTGGGCTGCACACCTGTGCATTTCCCTGGGGCAGCCAGTTGGCTCGGCCGTGTCAGAATTGTTCCGTGAAAAGTAACGGCCGTGGCTTTTCCGGGGACAGACCTGTTTCTGCTCTGCCTCTGGTCTGCGAGGCTGCGGAGGATGTTGTGATTCTGGTGGACGGGAGGGCCAGGCCTTAGACGTGCCCTGTGAGCGTGGTGGGGGCTGTGGGTTTTCACTTATGGGCGCGTTTCCGTCTCCATCCGCCTGCCCCCCAGTCCCCTTCCAATAAGGAAGGAATGAGATTCTCGGTAGGAAAGTGAGAGTGAGCGGCTGGTGAGACCGAACCCTTGCAGCGAGCTCCCCACGCTGGCGACGGCGGCGGCGGACCCGCGGGGTGCGGGGGCGGGCGCGGGGGGCTCTGTGCTCGGCGAGGTGAGTCGGGCGGAGAGAGACCCTCGCCGCGGGATCTCACTCACACGCGGAGCCGAGAAGCACAGGGAGGAGAACAGCACGAAGACAGGCTCCGGGACGCGGAGCAGACCGCTGGCCGCCGGGGGGGCGGGGCGGGGGGAAGGGGGCGGGGCGGGGGGAAGGGGGGAGGGGCGGCAGTCGGCAGCAGGGTGACAGTTGGCACGGTGACAGCTGGTCCCTCCTCGGAGTGTGGGGTCACACGGTCCGGTGTCCGTGTCGATCCGCGGCGCTGCCCGGCGGAGGCCAGTGTGACACCGCGTGACCAAGGAGCTGGGACCGAACCCGCACGCGTCCTCACGGCGTTCTGGCGCTCCGGGCGCGTCAGGCAGCGAGACAGGAAAATCGCAGCGCATTCCGGTCACGGCCCAGGGCGGAGACTCGCTTTCGATCGTCTTGGTTCGTGACCCCGACCAGACTGGACGGCGCAGGAGTCAGCCACGCCAGCGCGCTGCTCGGGGAGGGCGGCCACTGGGAGGGGACAGGTCCCCTCGCCCGCTCGGAGCCAGGGCCTCTGCTGCCGCGCGTTTCTCCTGCGGCAAAAACTCACGGACACGCAGAGAAACGAACAGGCCGCCCCTTAGAAAACAGACTGAATAGGCCGTCACCGCCTGTGTCACTCTCCTGTGTCGGTGACAAAGGAGAGCCACTCGAGAGAATTCCAGAGGAGCGGGCGTCCAGGGGCTGCTGGGCTGTGCGAGCGTGGAGTGTGTGCACAGAGCAGCGTGGGGCCAGCGCGGGTGGGGGCTTCCCGCCAGCAAGCACGGACTCCGGTTTCCTCTGCCGTTGGAGGGCGGGACGCATGACCTGGGAGCCTGTCCCCGTGTGGGCCTGGGTCTGGTTCTGCTGGTCCTGGGGCAGCTCGTCTCCTCTCCAGGGGCCGCTGACTTCTTACCTGTCCGAGACAATAGCTGCAGCACCCCCGTCCCCCCCCCCCCCCCCACACACACACACCGGGCTGTGCCGGAGCCGAGAGGAGTGCCGGCCGAGTTCTGGCCGCCGGGAGCTCCCACGCGTTAGCCGTTGAACTAACTGTCAGGGACAGTGACAGTGACAGAGAGACGTGGTCGCTGGCTCTGCAAGAGCACACAGTCCTGTCACGTGCGACAGCGTTCTCAGGGCCCGCGCCTCACTTTTCAAGTTAAGAAAATCAGAAAAGAGGTCCATTGTGTTAATAAAAAAAAAACTGCTCTGTCTTCACGACCTGGATCCTCCGGAAAGAGCGAGTGGTGAGCCCCCAGGTTTAAAGGGCTTCGCTCTGGAGGCCACCCCACACCCCCTAGGCAGCGACCCCTAACCCCGCCCAGCCCCCTTCTCCCCCCCCCCGGCAGGCAGTGAGCTCACTTTGCCCTTTGGAGAACCTCGGAGGCTGTGGCTGGCTCCTCCTGCCCTTGGCTCAGGCGTGGAACCCGGGCTGCCGGTTGGGGATGGGGGCGGGGCGGGGTGCAGTCAGGGGGCTGGCGCGTTTCCAGCCAGACCAGCTGCTCCCGAAATGCCGGGGACACGGCAGCGTGCGCAGTGCCCTCCAGAGGACTTTCCGCCGAAAGCAAATGTCAGGGCGCCCCCGCTCCCCGGGACCCCTGCCAGAGACGAGGAACAGGAGGGTAAATATTTGGCTCTTACAGGCAAATAACACAACGGTCCTCTTCTGCGATTTTAAACTCAGTTGTTTCATTAATGCTGGTGAGACCAAATGATCTGTTTCCTTTGGTGCGCACTTTAATTGCACGACACGCAAGATGAATCTGGAGTTCTGTGCTGGGCTTCTACAGGACATTCTTGCTGTCGGACTGGGGGGGGCAAGATCCCCCTGAAATTTGAGGATCAGGTACCTCTCCCCCCAACAGCTTTCTCTCAGACAACTGATTTATATCCAGTGGAGGCGTTTGTGCATCTTCTAGGCAAGGAAACTTGGGGTGATCGAGTTTTTCTTGAACATTTATCTTCTGAGCCCCCGAAGTCAACGGCTAGTGTGATGTCTCTCTCCCTCTCTCTGTCCTTCCCCCTTCCTGGTGCCCCTGGGAGGGCGTGTGGGGGTGGGGGTGCAGGCGTGTTTGGTGAGAGGTGGTGACTGGGTGTTGGGGGGGGTGTCTGCCAGGTCGGTAGAGACTGGGGGGTCAGCCTCAGGGACCAGTCAGGCCTGGAGATGACGGCGTGGAAGGGACCCCCGTCCCTGCGGCTGCGCGGCGGGTGCGCTCATGGGAGGGTGGGTCCGAGGGGCGACCACAGGGGGGCACGGCAGGCTCACCGTGCGTCGGGAGCGCGCACGGCGCAGGGCACTGTGCGCGGCCGCAGCCCCGCCCCGCCCCGCCCCCCGGCCCCCCGGCCCGGGGTACAGAGGAACCTGTGGCTCGGCCTGGAAGGCACGGGAGGAAGAAGGACGGAGTAAGGGGGGGGGGGCTACAAGGGCTGTGTACCCCCCCATGAAAGGGAGGAGTAGATTGGAGAGGTGCGGACTGGTGACAGCGAGAAAGACCCCCCAAGTAAGAAATCACGTGACACAGCGGGATGCTCCAGGGGCTGGAGGCGCGGAACGATTCCGCGGAGCGCGGGTTCGAGACAGACCGGTTCCTCTTCTCCAGCCGCGACGGGCAGGGCCACTCGGGGCGGCCCTGCGCCCAGAGCAGCCGGAAAATCTGCACAAACTCTGACGAAGCGGTTCATCTGTTTAAAGTTCTCAGCACTCTGGAGCGCCTGGGTAGGCTCGTTTGGAAAGGGGAGCCCGGCATTTTTATTTTTGTATCCTCGCCTGAGGACGTTTTGTTTCATCGCCTTTAGAGAGAGGGGCGGGGGGAGAACGGGAGAGAGAACTCTCTCACCGGCGTGCGAGAGTAGTGACCTCACTGCTGCCTCCTGCACACACCCGACCAGGGATCGAACCTGCAACCTGGGCACGTGCCCTGACGGGGGACTGAACCTGCGACCTCTCCGTCTATGGGCGACACTCCACCCATTGAGCCACCCAGCCAGTGTAAGGCTGGCTTTTTAAATTTTTTTTTTTAATACTTAGAAGCACCTGCTCCATCTGGAAGAGATAATCGAGATGCCGAGACACAGCAGGAATTTTGTGGCTAAGGACGATAAAATGAAATCTGGACCCTCCTGCTGGGACGAGGCAAAACTCCTCATTCTGGGCTGAGAAGCCGGGGGGTGGCCCCCGGGAGTTCCGAGGGGGGGGCCGGGACCCCAGCCATCCTGGAAGGGACAGAAATCCTCTGTTCTCGAAACTGAGTGGGAGGTAATTCCACGTGGAAACCAACTCCGCGGGGAGCCCAGAACTGCAAACCCCGGAGTGCCGTGAGGGAGATAAGACAGGAGGCTGAGAAGACGGCGGGAGGGGCCCTGTGGAGAGCCCGCTGCCGCCCCTGGAGCCAGCGGGGGGGTGGGGGGTGTGATCGCGCAGAATCTGGGAGTTTTCTCAAGTCTGCAAGACACTGCCACACGCCGCGTGCCCTCCACGGACCCCAGGCTGGGCCCATCAGAGTGGGACGCGCAGAGTCACACACTGAACAAACAACAACAGCGCCCAGAGGCCGGGAAAGGCCGGACCGTTGTCCGGGGAACAACCGCAGGGCGACAGGCCGGCCCGCCCGACGGGGATGAAACGTGATTCTGCGAGTGTTCGCGGTGAATTCCTGCCGCCGCGGACTCTGTTCCCGGGGCAGGCGGCGTCCCAAAATAAGCAGCATTTTCAGACCGGTGACGCCCGGGGGAGCTTACCGCCGGTCACCTGCGTCAGACATGAACGGGACGTTATCCAGGCTGCACGCTGGAGGTTCGGGAGGGCGTCGAGGGCAGGGACATCAGCAGCAGGCGCAGAGATCCAGGGGATGGTGAGGACTGCGTTCGCAGCGACCGGAGAAGCCTGTGACAGGCGGTGACGTGCCGTGTCAGTGGAAGGGGAGTGCATGAAGTTAAAACCTTCCACGTCCTTCCTTTTAATCGGGGTGTAATGTAGATATCGGGCTGACCATTGCTCTCGTTTCTGGCGCACAGCATCATGATCCGACATCTGTATCCATTGCAAAGTGATCCCCGTGGTGGGTCTGGTCAACATCTGTCACCGTACAGAATGCTTTCTCTTGTGATGAGAGCTTGAATATACATCTTCTTGGTCATTTAAAAAAAAAAACAACCCTCCAAGCTCTTCGCGCTGGTCTGGAGGAGAGAGGACGCACGGTGACACCAGCGTTGGTGACCCCGGGGTGGCGTCATCGTCAGGGAGCCAAGGGGAGGGTTGTTGTGAGGGCAGAGACTACGACTAAGGCAGTCGTGAGGAAAAGGGAATGCTGAGAACATTTCTTTCTTGTGTGCTGGACACTGCTGCGCTTACCTGCTTTCCTCGCGCTCTGCGAGCTGCGCACTGTCCGCCGGGAAGAAGCAGCAGAGCCACTTGAACTCCCCACAGCCGAGACGGCGTCTTGAACGGGGCGGTTCCACCGCCGCGCCGCCCTCCAACACCGCTGCCCTGACCCGTCCTCGCTCTTAGCTATCGGCACCGGTGGCCGCAGGGGTGGCGTGGGAATCTTTCGCCACGGCACAGGCTGATCTGCTTATACTGAAAGCATTTCATCTCCAAGCAGAAAGGAAAGGAGAGCAACAGAGAGAAGGGGAGACAAACAGGGGGGCCCGAGCGAACCCACACGTGCCACCGACTTCGCTAACTGTGAGCGCGCCCCCTCCCCGAGTACACGTGCCCCCGACCGCGCTGTGAGCGCGCCCCCTCTCCCAGTACACGTGCCCGTGAGCGCGCCCCCTCTCCCAGTACACGTGCCCCTGACCGCGCTGTGAGCGCACCCCCTCCCGGAGTACACGTGCCCCCGACCGCGCTGTGAGCGCGCCCCCTCCCCGAGTACACGTGCCCCCGACGCGCTAACTGTGAGCGCGCCCCCTCCCCGAGTACACGTGCCCCCGACCGCGCTGTGAGCGCGCCCCCTCTCCCAGTACACGTGCCCGTGAGCGCGCTAACTGTGAGCGCGCCCCCTCCCCAAGTACACGTGGCCCCGACCGTGCTGTGAGCGCGCCCCCTCTGCGAGTACGACACGGCGCATCGGGAACGGTAAAGCGTGAACGCGCAGAAACCAGTCCCCGTGGGGGCGCGCTGGGCCAGCGTGAACAGGGGAACCACGAACTCCCGGAAGATGCTATGGGGGAACAGCTTTATGAGCTCTAAATGAGAAGAAGGATTTTCATAAACGTGACCTCAAATACTCAACACCTGGAGGAAGAGCTGAAGGCTCAGTGTCGCGATGAGGCTACTCTACGAGGGGGACCCCCTGAGGACCCCCCCCCCAGCAGCCGCAGCAACCTCGAGGAAGAAGAACAGAGGTGGAGGCGTCCTGTCCCCCGGTCTCCAACTGAACCGCAGGCCACGGCGACCGGGACAGCACGGGACCCGCCGGGGGGCAATCACTCTGCGGCGTGCGCCCCTGAGACAAGGGTAACGAGCAGCGTCACATGGAACTGAACGGCGCCGTCCCCTGAGGAGAGTAGCACGGGACATCGGTGCGACCGGGGGCTGGGGAGGGCGTGTGTCCGAGCACGTGAAGTACCGCCCCAAGTCGACCGAGGCAGACGGCTGGGCAGAGATCAGAGGTGCGTGCGGGCAGGAGGGCTGAACAGGCCCTTTGCAGAGGACGACACTCGGGGGCCGGTGACCAGGGAGGAAGGAGCTTTGCTCCACCAGGCGCCGCAGAGTGCCGCACTGCAGCCGCAGTGGGGGCCACGGGCCCGGGGGGCGACGGGCCGGGGGGGGGGGCGACGCCGCGGCGGCCGGCGGCCGCAGGGGCTGCGGAGAGAGCCTGCCGGCCGCCGAGGGGACACCGGTCCCTCCGCTGACTCTGTCGGCGTTCGCACGCGGGCTGGGGCTGCTCCTCGTTACACCAGGTGCGTGTGCACACACGCGCACAGTGAGTTGGAGGCGGCGCGGACTGTTCACGGCAGCGCTGGTGGTTCTCACAGTCAAAGCGGGGCCCCGCCCGCAAGGCCGGGGCTGCAGAAAGCGGGGGCGGGGGGGAGTGTGGTCGCGTGTCCCCGAAACCCGCACCGAGTGGGCCGGCCGGGCCGCCGCCGCCGCACAGCCCGGGCCCGGGAGCCTCGCCCTGCGAGGTCGAGCGAGGGGGCCAGACGCGGTCCGGCCCGGGAGTGAGGGGGAGGCGCGGTCCCCCGTGCGCCCGCGGCGGAGCAACGGGGGACAGGCTGGGGGGCGCCCCGGGCGGAGCGAGGGTCGGGGGCCGGGAGGGGCGGGGGGGGGGTGCCGGGGGCACGCGGACAGTCCCTCCGCCGGCCCGGCAGGTGGAACCCAGGTGAGCTCCGGGTGGCGGAGGTGGACGCTTGGTTCGGCTCCCTGGGACTTTCCGCTACAGGTGACAGCAGAACCAGGGAGACGGGAGGGGCGCTGGCGGTCTGGGGGGGACGGTCCCGCGCGACTCGCAGACTGAGGGACCCGCCGCGCCCACTGCGGTCTGGCGGCGGGAGCGAAGGGCGGAGGAGGGAGTTTGCTGTTCTCGCTGTGGCCGTGTGTGCACTTCGCTGCTGCCGGGGGTTAGACCTTTTCTAGGTGCAGGAGGACGCGTGTGTGTCTGCCTTCCTGTTTCCTGGCCCCCCCCACGAAGTCCTGGCGTGCGGCCCCTCCCCTGCACACGCGTGTGCCCTGCACGGGCCGAGGCGGGGCTCTGGGAACGGTGGGCCTTCTGTCACAAAGCGCCCCTCCGAGACTCTGCCCGCCCCACAGGACACCCCCCTCCCTGCCCCCCAGGACGGGAAATTCGGGGAGCCAGGGGCTGTCCCGGCTGACAAAGGGAAGGGCGCGTCCCCGAGTTTTCCCGCCTTCCCCCGGAGGAGAGCCGCCCAGGCTTTCGGTTCCTCGGGCTCAGGGTTCTCTGGGGGTCGGGGCAGGGGGCAGCCCTGAGATGGCTCCTGCCAGCCAGCGGCCGGACCACGGGGTGCTGGGCCCCGGGGACGGGAGGCAAGGCTCCGGCCACCGGCAGGGCTCTTGGCGTGCCGCGCGGGGCCATCTGCTGCCACAGTTGAGTCTCGAAAAAAAAAAAGGGAAAACGGGAGTTAAAATGGTCAGTGCAGCTGTTTCCTAGAGAAAAGTGTCTGTTCTGGCTTGGAGACAAAAGAACGTGGACTGAGAAAGAACAGGGAAACCTGGCGGGGGACCGGCCGGCAAGGAACCGGCCGGGGCCGTGACGGTCGGGCGTGGTCGCCGGCTCCCCGTGTCCCACACGCTCTGCTCCCCGTGGGGACTGGCCGCCACGTCCCCCCTCGGCGGGAACACAGAGCCGGCAGGAGCTGTCACGCCGCCCGGGACGCACTGGAAATGTGTCCGTCGCGGCTCTCCAGCTGCTGCACCGCGACTTCCGCCTGTGCCCCCTTCTGGCGTTCGTCCCTCCCGGGGCCTCACGGACAGTGTGGCTTTCTCAGCGCACAGGGGCTCCTGGAAGTGGGCTCTGGTCTGGCGACCGTCACGCCTGCCTCCTGTTGCTCTGGGTTCGCACGAGAAAGCCCACAGACCGACCTGGGTGAGAGCGATCGGGGAGAGGGCAGAAGCAGAGCCTCAGGTATCCCCGAGCAGAGCTGCCTGGGGGGCCCTGCCCACACACCACCCTGGTTCAAGGGTCCCGGGCAGCGCCTTGGTTCCCTGCTGTCACGGGCCATCGTGCGGCCGGAAGTGTCAGGCGGTCACTGAAAACCGAGCTGGAAGCCGACAGAGTAGGCAGGTCATGGGAGTGACCACGTGCCGTGTGAGGGTCCCCGGGAGCAGAGCCAGTCCGGGGGTCCCCTGCCCCTCGCAGCCTTGCCTCTTTCCGGGCCGACCCATGGGGGCCGTTTTGGAATTCCTGGCTCATCAATTGGTTTAAACACATTTGTGTTGTGACCTTCAGATGACGATGGCCCGTGGTCACTTGTACGCTAGGCCACCCTGTCTTGAATCCCCTCGGAGCTACTGGGTAAACGAGTGTGACAGTGCCGGAAAGCAGACCTCACCGCCAGGGGTCGGGCCAGGGGGTCGTGGGGAGGTGTGCTTTGTGGTCAGTGCAGAGTCTCCCAAGTAAAGCCGGGCAGAGAGGCGGCGGGCCGACCGATGCTTTCAGGAGGGGTCCCCCGGGGGCCGTTTGCCGGGCGAGCCCTGTGGGCCACGGGGGGCCTTGGCCAAGGTCAGGTGTGCCCCTGATGCCTTGTTCACGGACGTGGATGAGCAGCAGATGGAACCACCGTGTTGGCAGACGCCGGAGCTCGAGGACGATCCGTGAGGCGGAAGGAACCCTGCCCGTGCGCTGAGGCTCCTCCTGGACACACTTACATTTCATTTCCCGTCGTTGGCAGCATCCTGGGGCAGGAGGCGGGGCGAGGTTTCCCAGGAACCGGGCGCTGAGGACGGGCCAGAGGGAAGCAAAGGCCGGGAGCTAATCCTCAGCATCGCGGGTCTCCAGGCGATCCTCCTCCTCCTCCTCCTTGTCCTCCGTTTCCTCCTCCATTTCCTCTCCCTCCTCTTCCTCACCCCCCCCCCCCGTTTCCTGCCCCTCCGAAACTCCGGCCGCTTCCAGAAACTTGCCTGCTGCTTCCCGTCTGCCTGGAAAACTGTAGGGAATTTATAAAAGTCAGAGAGTGTAAGCCCCTGTCACTAAATATGATGCCTTCTTGTACCGGTTTCTCCTGCTTTTCTGTACGCTGGGAATTTTTAAAAATAAAGGTTACAGCAAGAGAAAATACAGATACACTCCGACAGGACAACTCAGAAGGGCAACAACGCTGGTGTTCTGGGCCCGGACGGAGGAAGCACAGGGGTTTCATTCTGAAACAGATGATTTGTTTCCATGGGGAAGAGAACACGTTTGAAATGAGGCTCTTGATGCTTTCAGGAGAACTCGAGAACACACGAGATCGTGAAACAGGAGACGGAGGTCGAAGGGAGAGCTTTCCCGGGGCCGGCCGAGAAGCAGGGCGGGCGACGGGGGGCGCGGGGGAGGGGGGAGGACGGTCGTGCAGCCGCCCGTGTCAGTCTGCAGGGGCAGGGGGAAGGGCGAGCCTGTGTGTGGAGGGTCGAAGTAGGGAGCCTCCCCTCCATGATGCGAGGAGCCCGGCGGAGGACTGTGAGCGGCTTTCCCGGGGCCCAGACGAGGAGGATGGGGGTGCGGCTGATGCCTGAGAGGGCCCGGCCCCCGCAGCCCGAGCGGGGGAGGCGGACCGGGGGGCTCCAAGTGGTGGCCCAAGACCCCAAGTCTTCCCCCGACACGTGAACTGCAGAGAAGAAACGTCAGAGCTCCCCGAGGTGAGAGAAGACAGTGCGTGTGTGCTCAGGCTGTTGTACCTGAGTTTTCACGCCCACGGCAATGCCACCAAAATGCGTTTTCAGGTTTTACTTGGCCGTAAAAGTGTCCCACTAGTAATGGACTTGTCTTAAGCCATGAGAGCTATAAAAAATGATAGGAAGAGAATGGAAAACCCAAATGTAAAGCCATACTTACTATTTTTATAGAAAATGAGTGATGGTAAATAGTTAAGAGTTTTGAGGTAGAACAGAATCAAAATGATTATGTGATTATCATGTAAAATTAATTGAGATGGTTATTAAAAGTAATAAAAATAAAGAAACAGAAACGTGGCCATAACTGCAGTGGGGAGATCTGTCTAAACAGAGTAACAGCAATAAAACTAGTTCACAACTGTGTATGAACAGCAGGATGATCCAAATTAAAATATAAGAGTCAAAGAAGAAAAAAAAACTCAAAGCTCCATCAAAGTGCTTCCTAGCTCAGTATGTGAAGGGCTGTTGTGAACGAATAAGAGTAAACAAACGCCTCCCTAGAAACCTGGGCACCTTAGCGAGCAGACAAGCCAGACATGAGAAGTCACCAGCGGACGTGACCAGCAGGCCCCCCCCAGCCCAGCCCCTCGGCGTCGGTGCCCGAAGCCCTGGCAGCTGCTGGGCACCAGGCGCGGTGGGCTCCGTGCGTCCCCTCCCCCGGGGCCGTCTTCTCCCGTCACCCCGCCCTGGGGTCCTGTCTCCGAGACGTCTGCTGGGACTGTGGCTGGTGCGCGTGAGTGGTGTCACCACTGACGTGACCCAGTGTGAAGACGTCGGGCCCCTCTCGCACACACACACTCTTGCGCGCACACACACAGACACACACACACACACGCGGTGTGAAGCCCGACAGGCATGGAGGGCCGGGCGGAAGGGACTGGGAGACTTCCTGCGGCAGCACCCCGGGCAGCGGCAAACCGGGAGAGAGGTGCTCCTTGGAGTCGCCTTCATTCCACGGGAGTGTCCTCGGGGGGCGGGGAGCTGCGGCCCCACGGCGCTGGGGGCCTTTGTCCGTCTCACCGCGCCTGGCCCTCGGTGGCTGTCCGCGGCCGTCCCCAGCGGCGCCTCGGGGGCTGGCGGCGGAGCAGGTGAGCCGTGGCTCCTGCTGACCTAGGGGCTCTGGGGCTCACCTCCTCCCCCAGAGCAGATCTCGGTGGCTCCTGCGCCAGACGTGGGGCCCAGCGCCAGCCTGGCGTTGCTCAGGGGCCGGCTGCGTGTGTCCGACCAGCCCTCCCGTCTCCACCACCCGCGTGTCCCGGGGACAGCCGCCCCCCACCGTCACCGGAACCAGGGAGGCGAGTTTGGAAGTCCCCGGGGCATGCACTCTTTACCGCCCCGGGAATCCACGGCTGGAACACAGGGTGTGCTCCTTGTCGTGGTGACCGGCTCCGGACAACCTAGAGAGCGGCTCACTGAGGATCCCTGAGGTCCGTCGCACTCTTTAAAAATTATTTTTATTTAACTATTTTATTGTTGTTCAAGTCCAGTTGTCTGCATTTGCCCCCACCACTCCCCCCACCCCAGCCATCCCCACCTCCCTCCCCCGATTCCAACACCCCTTGGTTTTGTCCGTGTGTCCTTTGTGGTTCCTGAAAACCCTCCCCTCCCCCCATGATCCCCCTCCCCCTCCCCTCTGGTCAATGTCAGTGTGTTCTTAATTTCAGTGTCTCTGGTTGTGTTTTGCTTGCTTGTTTGTTTTGCTGGTTAGGTTCCAGGTAAAGGTGAGATCGTGTGGTGTTTGTCCCTCACCGCCTGGCTCAGCTCACTGAGTGTGACGCTCTCCGGCTCCGTCCGTGCTGCAGCTAGCACAGAATCCGGGAGCGCCTGTTGGAATCTTGGGCCCTACTCACGATCCAAAAGTGTGAAGCCGTAACTTAAGTGTTTAAAGTCTTTTGGGCTCTCTGTGTTGTTAATTGCGTGCTACACACCTATAGTTAAAAAGTTATTCGTCATTAAGAATCAACTACAGCCCTGGCTGGTGTGGCTCAGTGGACTGAGTGCCGGCCTGCGAACCAAGGGGCCACCGGTTCGATTCCCAGGCAGGGCCCATGCCTGGGTTGTGGGCCAGGTCCCCAGTAGGGGGCGCATGAGAGGCAACCACACACTGATGTTGCTCTCCTCTTTCTCCCTCCCTTCCCCTCTGTCTAAAAGTAAGTAAACAAAATCTAAAAAAAAAAAAAAGAATCAACTGCAATTTTGAATAAGTTAAAGTTTTTATTTGGGAACATCAGGCCCTGACAAAGACTGAAGTGGACGGAAAGGCAGGAGAGAACGAACCCTTATTCGTGAGCGTCTGAAACACCCGGCTCGGGCCCGTCACCCTCGCGCAGACTCCTCCCGCCCCCCGGGAGGAGAGGGGCCGCGGGCGGCGGCTTCCTGCGGGCTCCCGGAGCCTGCGGGGCCTTGCCGCCGAGTCTCCACGCGCGGTCTGTGTCTTCACAGACACCCGGGAGAGGACGGGACAGACAGTGGTTTGGACTCGCCTGGTCTGCATTGCAGCAGTTACCCGGAAAACTGCGCTCCCTGCGGCCGAAACCCAGCGAGGCAGCTGCGACGCGGGGACTTCCACTGTGTGTCCCCGAAGTCCCTTGTTGTCCGGGCCTCGGCCGTCCTTGCTCTCGGTGTTTCCTGGGCTCGTTTTCCCGTATTGACGGTGGTTGCTTTAACCCCCCCCCCTCCCCCCATGGCTTCCTTCTTCCCTTGTCGCTAAGGAGAGACTTCTGTCCTCGAGGACGCTGGCGCTCAGCAGCGGGGACCCCCTCCGGGAAGCGCTGTCCTGATTGGAGGAGGGCCGGTGCCAATCATCACAGGCACTGTTACCATGGTTCCAGTGCCAGGCGTGGCCAGGGGGCGTTGGGATACGAAACCCACCCGACGCCGATAGAGAAAACTTCGCTCTTTCCCGTGCGCGGTTGCCACGGGAAGGCGGAGCAAGCGCAACGCAGCTGAGTGGGGTTATCGGGGGGGCGCCAGACCCCGAGGACCTGGCTGGGTGCAGGCTGGGGAAGCGCCACTCCCCGGAGCCCCCCCCCCCCCCCGCTGCCCCCAGGCGCCTGCAGGAAACCCCCGCGCTGCGCAGGGGCCTCGCCGCCGCCACTCGGGGCGGTTTGGAGTGTGGTTTCTCCGTGCCGATGCCTCCCAGTCTGGGATCAGGCCTAAGGAGGCGGACTTCTAGTTTACTTGCCCTTGAGACGGGGGCATCACCGCTCCAGCTCTCGGAAGTGTGAGATCAGCGCCGGGCTGGGCGGCTGCCTGAGGACGAGCGAGAGGTTTTCTCTCTCTCCTCCTCCTGGCCGGGCGCCAGCGGGCAACCCGAACTTGCCCGCACCTGACGGACCAGTCCTGGAGCCCCGAGTCTCCCTCCCGAGCTCCCCGGCTCCCCCGCGCCCCATGCTGACCCTCGAAGCACCCCCCTGATCCCTAGAAAGGCCCGCTTCAGTTCCGAAAGGTCTCTGGAACACCCGAGTTCTACTGGACTCTCTTTAGGAAGCGGAGGATGCCCTTGTCTCCTGACCTGAAGACACGCGGGCTGGAGACTCTGTGTGACAGCCGGCGACAGCTGGCTTCCGCCGTGTCCTGCCTTTCATGTGTGAGTCACAAAGCCCTCAGCAAAGCCTCACTCGGCCCTGGCAGCTGCCCGGGGGGCCGGGCCCCGCCGACGCTGTTTTATGGGGGGCCAGGAGACAGGCCCTGGCAGTTCCCGCGCGCCGCCGGGGACCGGGCCTGAGTCCGTGGGAAAGTCGGGGAATGAATGCCCTTGAACTTGCGACACTCGCCTGGAATCCCTGCGGTCAGACGGGCGAGGGATCCGTCAGCTGGCAAGGCAAAGGGACACCCGCCGCAGAGCTGTCTGCAGAGAGCGGGGGCGGTTCTGCCGCACTGCTTCAGGCACGTCTCCCCTTACGTGGGCCTGGAACTGGGCTGTAGGTTTTCCTGGCAGCTCGCCATGGCACACAGGGGTTTTTTTCCATGGTAAATCGATCTTTGAATTTAGCACTTAAGTGTATACCCAAACGGGAGTTTGCAGGCCCCCTGGGTGGGCGCGTTGGGGTGGCCTCTGATGTGTGGCTAGATCGCCGAGGAGGAAGGCATTTACCACGTGCGACAGCAGGAAAGGCAGTGAAAGATGGCAGGATGGTCCCCGTCCACCCCGTGTGACATTTCTGTCTGTATCCGCGAAGGAGAGGAGGGCCGGACGCTGCTCTGCATGGAGGTCAGCCAGACAGTCCGGCCTCCGCTGCCCTTGAACCTGAGGGAGGTCTGTCTGGGGAAAGCTCTTGGAGGAGGAGGCTGTGTCGGGCAAGGCCAGAACATGGCCTGGTGGGGACCCGGGAGCCTCTCTGGCTCAGGGGCAGCTCGGCACGGAGGGCGGAGGGGGCCCCTGGTGTCCGCACTCGGGTGGGGTCACCAGAGGCCCGGGCTCTGCTCCCCAGCTCTGTGTCCCCAGCTTTTCGACGGTGCTCGTCCCCCAGGGTCAGCAGGCTGTGGAGGGCTGGGCTGCATAAACCCGGGGCGACGATTAGTCCACACCGCACTCGGCGCAGTGCGGTTCCGGCCCGGCAGGCCAACTGCAAACCTGAATCACCACGAGGATTCCTCCGGGTCAGCCGGTCCGGGAGGGGACGGCGCAGCGGCATGTAGCCTTGTCTGACACAGGCGTGTCTGCACGGCAGACGGCGAGAGCGGCGGCTGGGCTGGCCACACGCCCACGGTCTCCTCCGCTCTGCAAAGAGGGCCGTCTTTTTAACGCCTGCGTAGTGTTCCACAGTGCAGAAGAGCCCCAGCTCTTTATCCGCTCGTCGCAGACGGGCACTTGGGCTGCTTCTGGGCTGCGCCCACTGCGAATGACGCCCCAGTGCACCCAGGGGAGCGCGTGTCCTTTCGAACCAGCGTTTCGGGGTTCTCTGGACACACGCCCAGAAGCGAAATCGCTGGGTCGGAGGGCAGTTCCAGCTTTAGCTTTTCGAGGTGTCTTCACACTGCTTTCCGCAGCGGCGGGGAGCGGGGTGGGGAGGGGTGGGGGGTTGAGCAAAAAGGGAACGACGGAGGGAGAACCCGGGGACGCGGACCCACTGCGGCAGGTGCGGGGGGGCGGGGGGAGGTCGGCGGGAACGCCGAGGGGTGATGCTGACGGGCGGCGGCTCCACGTGGGGCGGGGAACACGCAGCACCGCACGCAGGTGGAACCGTGCACCTGAGCCCCGTGCAGTCTCGTCTCCTGGGGCCGCCGACACACTTCACCAGGAAGAAAGGGAAGAAAGATTGCGTCGCCTTTCTCACGTTCCCGGTAGTGGGGCTGCGGCTTCGGTAACGAAAACGATCATTTTGTCTGAGACAAACCCCTTTGGAAGCCGTCTCTTCGGAAGGCGGTTATTTCCGAATACGTCCACGCATTTCCTCTCTTTCCTTTTAGATCAGTTTCTGTTACATCTGTGACCAGGCCCAGCTCCTGGGTCTCAGCTCCGGATCCGGGGATGGCGCTGGACTGGCCACTCCTCCTGGCCGGAACTTACTCGTGACACAGAATCCAACCCCTCACGTCGCATCTCGGTCATTCCTTGTGGCTCGTTCTAGTTAGAGTTTAGTTTTTTCCTCTCGGGCTGATGTTTTTCCCAAAACAGTTGCTGTTTTTGCACCTCCCAGAGCACCATCTAAGTCAGACGGCGTCGGCACTCCTGCACCTGCAAAGCCGTGGGGGCCCCGGGCTTCGCGAGGTCCGCAGACACGGGCGCTGATCGTGCTCGGTGAGAGGGAGAGCCGGCCGAGAACTCCGCTGCGTCTCCCTCTGCCCCGCCCCGCCCCGCCCCGACGGCCGGGCGTGAGACCCCACTTCTCCCCGGGCTTCTGTTCCGGGAAGGGTGGTGTTCCTCGGGACCTTCTGGAAGAGTTTCGGGGCCGTGGACCCGGAGGGCGAGGGGCAGAGACACCTGTCTGTTGGTTTAAGTCCCGTTGCTCAAGCCTGGCCCCCTCTGGGCTCGCTCACATGTGTGCGGTGGGCGTTGGCACGCAGGCACGCGGTCCCTCCCGGCCACCCTCCCTCCCTGTCCCGGGGAGGCCCAGGACAGGACACGGGGTGGGGAGGGGCCCCAAAGCGGAGGGAGCCGGGTCCAGCCGCACCAACCCAAGGCTACCTCCAGCCTCCGCAAGGCAAGCACAGGGGGAAGGGGCAGGAGGCGGTGGGCCAGGACACGGGCGTGTCGGAGGCACTCGGCAAAGACGCTCCCCCCCCCCCCCCGCCCCGGGGACTTGGCCTCTCGTCCGTAGGAGGAGAGACTTGGGCTGGAGCCCGAAGAGCCAGGCCTGGCAGCGGGCGCTCGTGCAGGCCGGACACTCCACGCCTGCCTCCCGGATCCCGGCCCAGGTTACCGGCTTGTGTCGAAGGGCACAGGCCAGTGGGGGCACCGAGACACGGCCTCCTGCTCCTCCTTCTGACTCCCACGGGGGTCTCGGCATCCCCTCCCCGCTGGTGCCCGGGGAGCGGCGTCGTGCTGACCGGGGGAGGCTGGACCGGGGCGACAGGCAGCCCCCACTCTCGGCCACGACGCACACACACACACTTCTCCTGTCTGCTCCCCAGTGGGTCCGCCTCCCTGGAAAGGCTCTGCTTTAGCCTCTCAGTGGTAGTGGACACCCAGTGTTGCACTGGTGTCAGGCGGGCGGCGCGGCGGTCAGACATTGGTAAACTGTGCAGGGGACCGCACCTGGTCCCGCGCGGAGTTGTCACAACACACCCACCCGGCCCTGGGCTGTGCTCTACGTCCCGTGACCGCTCCGAGGCCGCCGGTCTGTGCCTCTCTGTCCCTCTGCCTCTTCCCCCAGTCCCCGGGCCCCTCCCCTCAGCCACCGACAGCCTGTCCTCTGTGTCCCTGTTTCTGTCTTTGAGAGGCTGGGACCGAGCCCGAGCCCGCCACACGGGGGCCTTCCCCCGTGGGACCTTGTGGTGGCCACAACACTTGGCCGGGCGCTCGCCGTTGCTGACAGCTCCCTGGTTTTGTCCCCGGGGAAGGTCCACGTGAACGTGGAAGCAGGCATCAAGGGCATGAAGACGGCCGTTCGATTCAGGGCTTCCCGACCTTGACCCCGTCCTCGGAGGGCTTGGTTTTGCACAGTCGTGGGGCTGGTGGTGGCTGTTTTTCAAGTTCCCGACGTAGCGACAGTTTTGTGGGTCCCCGATCACTTCTGTCACCTCGTTTCTGCCCTACGGACCCCCCCCCCAGCCACGGAGAGGGAAGCCTCCCGAGGCCTGGCGGCTTTGAAGAGAGTCTGGAATGGATTTCGGTTCAGTTTTGTGGTGCCAATCAGCCAGCCTGCGGGGGTCTGTGACGTCCCGGTTAGTGAGGGTGCTGCAGATCGAACCCTGGGGTCTGGGCGACGCTGGAACAGAGGCAGAATCACTCAGCCCGGCGGGTTTAATGTTTCAGACGCCTTTTGTGTTCCGTCCCTAAGATTTCGAGCTCCTTTTTTGTATTCCTCAGAGGAAACGAGTGGCTGCAGCCCTCGAGTGCCAGGGACCCGACTGGGTGTGGGGCGACAGCGTCTCGTTCTCTGCTCTCTCCCCGCCCCTCGAGGCCACCGGGCGTGGTTTCCCCCTGAACGGCGTGGGTCAGTGTGGCTCCGACTCTGTGAGGAAAAACCTCCTCCCCGCAGACCCGGCCTCAGCCCCCCCCCCCCCCCGCCGCACACTCTTGCTCCCCGAGGCCGGGGAGTGCGGTCCTTCCGTCCGAGCGAAGGACTCGCGCCCGCCCGTCTGTGAGGGTCACTGCGTGAGGCTGGTCGTCCTGCGCGGCGGGAGCGGGTCACCCGTCCGTGGTGACGAGGATGGGTGACGGCTCTGGACTCTCCCCCGTCTGCTCTCACTGCCCCCCCCCCCCCGGCGCAACCCCCCCACCCCCCGTCCATGCCCTGTGGACTCCAGGACACTCTCAAGAGCCTCCGCTGAGCGGCAGTTCTGTGTTCCGCGTCACTCTGGGGTGACAGCTGCTGGCCACGCACTCTGGCCCGACATCCCAGCGAAGGGCGATTTGTTGACGTCACTTAACGACGCGGTGGAGTTCGGGGGGTGCAGAGGTTCCTCAGGCTCCACGGGGGCGTCAGCGAATCCCGGGGCAGAGTCTAGATGCTCGATTATAAAAAACTGTGGTGCATTCACACGATGGAATTCCATGCAGCAGAGAGAAAGGAGCAGCTTCTACCCTCTGTGACAGCGTGGATGGAGCTGGAGGGCACTGTGCTCAGTGAAACAAGCCAGGCAGTGAGAGACAAATCCCACATGATCTCACCTTTAACAGGAACCTAAACAACAAAACAAAGAAACAAGCAAAATATAACCAAAGACACTGAAATAGGGGACAGGCTGACAGTGACCAGAGGGGAGAGAGGAGGGAATTTCAGGGGAGAATGGGAAGGGTTCACGGGAACAAACTTAAAGGACACAGGGACAAAAACTAGGGGGAGGGTGGAAATGGGAGGGAGGTGGGGAAGGGCTGGGTGGGTGGGCTGGGACGGGAGTAAAGAACAGAAAACTGTACTTGAACAATGATTAAAATAAAATAAAAAATAATAAAAAATAAAAACCAAACGCGCACACCTGCAAGGAGCTCCCCCGACTGCGCACCGGGTGGCGGGAGACAGCGTCCCGTGCGCGTCCCGGGGAGCCGGCCGTCCTGCCGCAGCAAACGGAAAGCGGTCGGCGCAGCAGGTGCCTGAGATCCAGGGGCCGGAAGAGTCCGTTGGCTTGGCCGCCTCTGTGGCCGGAGCAGCACCGTGCGCCCGGCAGCATCTCACGGCGACTCCAGAGCTGGTGGCGGCTCCCGGTGTTCAGACGGGCCTCGCGCCCAGGCTGGGCGCGCACGCGCTTCTCAGCCGCCCTCGCGCGGTCGGGTGGCTCCTCGCCCTGACACGTCGCCGCCACTTCAGACTGGGGGCCCTGCTCTGTGCCCGGCGACCTCACGGTTGCTTCTGGCGAAGTGGCGGATCTCAAGGGGACACGGCGCGGGAAAGCAGGAAGCGCAGGGCGGCCGTGCTCGTGACGCACTCTTCCGCCGTTTCACCCGTTTCTGCTGGTGCTGAGCAGCTGGCGCCCGGGGGGAGAGAGAGGGGCCGCACCCCGGCCGCGCTGCGGGTGACACGGCGACGCACTGGCCTCTGGCTCTCACTTCAGTGGAGGCGTCTCGTTACGTTGAATGTCCCCAAAGCAGCTTGAGGGCTCGGGCTCTGCTTTCTCTGACCTTCACCTCGGCCGAGTGTGAACTGTGGCCTTGGCCAGCGTCCGGCCCGCGTGAACTTGAGTGCGTCATGTGGCACGGACCCCACTCCCCAGACGGCCCGCGCAGGCAGCGAGGCGCCGTGGGCCACGCCTCCGGAGTGGTGTTCACAGCGGGCCCCTGGCCTTTCGCCCCGAGCTGATGGGGGTGTTTCCCAGGGTCCCCTTGTTTGCAAACTTGCAGCGGAAAAGAGGCGCCGAGAGAGAGCCCTGACGGACAGGTCTGTCTGCTCCCCCGGAAACCGGACCACAGGTGCCCGGGGCTTCTCCCGTGGGACTTACTGCTGGCTCCGCCTTCTTGCTCCTGTCGCTGGACGGAACGACAAGCTTGGGTCCTTGTCCGCAGCGCCCTTCGAGTGCATGACTGGCAGAGGCCTGCAGTGACTCACCCGAGTTAAGTAAAACAAGCCAGCCAGCTCCCGAGGCCGCGACTCTCTGACCGTCAAACGCCACGGGGCCCGGCCCCTGGTCGGAGGGGCGTCCTCGAGACGTCCTGGAAGGGGGCCCTCTCGTTAATGTCTCCCTGCCCCCGAGTCCCCCCGGGACAGCCGTGGGAACGGCGGCGCAGCCCACACACAGCTCCGCGTCGCCCTGTCTGGGGTGTCATTAGCCTCAATTACAGACCTAGGAGCTGCCCGGGCGGCTTCGGTGGAAGGAAGAGAGACGGAGGGGGTGTTCTGCGAAGGGGCTCCCCACGAGTCTGACATAAAGCGGGGGGCTGTGTGGCCTGCCGGTCACCCTCAGACATGTGGGCATCCATCACCGTCCCCTCCCCAGCCCTGCGTGAGCCCGCCGACGCGGTGAGCGGGACCTGGCCGTGGTTGTGATGCGGGAGTGTCGCCGACCCCTTGAGCAACCTTGAAGGGGCTGACTTTGCCGGGGCCGAGACGGCCGTGTGCAGGTGGCCAAGGCTCCTGTCACCCGGGTGTTCAGGATCAACTGGACGGCAGTGAGGTGACAGCGAGGGGGATGATACTCCGCGCTGTGTCTCCAGGACGACAACAGTCGTGGACTGTTCACAGGTCCGCTCGTCGCCGAGTAGCCAGCACCTGCCTCCCCGCCCCTGCTCCCCTCCTCCCCGCCAGAGACGCGGCCCGGCGGGGCCTGTGGTTTGTCCACGACAGACACACATCTTCTCTATGACCATTTCTGTGAAAATAAATATCTTTAAAATTTTAGTTATTTATTTATTTTTAGAGAGGGAAGGGAGGGAGAAAGAGAGAGAGAGAAACATCACTGTGCGGTTGCTGGGGGCCGTGGCCTGCAACCCAGGCATGTGCCCTGACTGGGAATCGAACCTGCGACACTTTGGTTCGCAGCCCAAGCTCAATGCACTGAGTCACGCCGGCCAGGGAAAATGAATACCTTTGGGCTACATGGGACACCTGGGGGAGAAAGACCCTGAAGCCTTTTGAATTTCCATGGTCACGACTCCGAGACCGACCGAGCCTGCCCTGCTGGCCCATCAGTGCCCCTGTGAGTGAGGCTGGCCCCCTGGTTTGGGGAGAGACCTGGCCACGGGTGGTCCCTTGCGGTCGGTTCCCCGTTGGCTCTGGCGCCGGAACGTGCAGGGTCGGCCACATGGCCCCTCGCGGCCCCTCGCGGCCCCTCTTGGGCCTGCAGGCGCCGGGCTCGGCCGGCCATCGGGTCTCTGAGCCGGCTCACTGCTCTGCGGACGCGTGTCTGCGTCCTTGTCCCTGACGGGCGGTGCCGCTGCCGTCCTGAAGCGCACGAGGGGGACCCTGCCCACGAGAAGCCCCGAGAGCTGTGGAGCGGGGTCCGGTCAGGTGATGCTGGCCGCACGTTCTGAGCCGACAGCGGGTGCCAGGGCGTGCGGTCTGACTGGTCGGGAGGGAGACGGTGTGACGATGGGATGGACGGTGGCGTGTTTGGTGTTTCTGCCAGGCGGACGCTGGCCGCACCCCAGCGAGATGAAGGACGACGCACTGTGGGCTGGGAGACCCGTGGCTTTGAAGCTGCCCACTGACCCCGGGGCCCAGGCCAGTTCAGAAGCCTCATGGCTTTGTGACCAAACCACTAAACTTCCTTTACGAGGCCGAAGGCTTCTCCGGAGACGACTCACCGGCAGACTCGCAGGGGTTCTGAGGCCGGCGGGGCTGAGCCGCAGAGGCCGGGGAGGCCGGCTGGGGGCCCCGCCCACCGGCAAGGACGCATAAAAGCCCCGAGCCCGAATGGACACTCACACCCCGGGAGCCAGCCGCAGCCGCTGTCCAGAGCCAGCCGTCCAGAGCCTCCGCCTCCACCATGCCCTACAGCTACTCCGCCCGGACCTGTGCTGCCCGGCCCACAGGGACCCCCGGCCCTGTCCCGGCGGGCCCGGCCGCCCCGGGCACGACGCACGAGGTCGACTACCTGAGCGGCCTCTGCCTGCCCAGCTCTTTCCAGACCGGCTCCTGGCTCCTGGACCACTGCGGGCGGGAGGCCGGCGGCGAGCCTCCCGTCTCCAGCCCCGCGCAGGCGACCTGCCCTCGGCCGCCCGCCTGCGTGTCCAGCCCCTGCTCGGCGCCCTGCAGCCGGCCACTCAGCTTCGTCTCCAGCAGCTGCAAGGCGCAGGGCGGCGCCTCCGCCACGGGCCAGCCGGCCTGCGGGGCCCCCCGGACGTGCAGGCGGCCCTGCGTGTCCAGCGCCCGGAAAACCTGCTGAGCGCCTGGGAGCCCGTGCCAGGTCCGGCGTCCGTGAGCCGCCCGCCGCCGCCCCCGGACCTCCGGCATGCCGCCTGACCCGCTTGCCCCCGGCCGCTGCCCTCTGCTCGCCGCCCCTGCCGGCCGCCGGCCCGGGCTGAGCTGCCTCTGGCAGCCTGTGGTTCTCCTGGCCAGCGCCACGCTTCCTGGAAGGCTGCTCTCTGGGGGTGTGTATGCCTCTGGACGCTTCCAGAATCTTCCCCAGCCACGCCCCGGCCCCCCGTGGTTTCGACACGTTCTGACTCTGCTGCTGTGTCTCCTGGCTCCTGACTCTTTGCTTCTGGGGGAAGGAACAGTCTTGCTCTGTGTGTTTCAATAAACCCGCGTTCCTTGGCATGGCAACCGTGTCTCCGAGTTCCTTACTCGCGAGGGGCTCCCCACCACCAGTCGCCCACCCTTTGCCGACCGGGCTCGGGTGTCCTTTCCGAGACCAGAGCGGGCGCAGGGGTTGCGCTCGGGGGCCGGGACGGGTGCGGGGGTGTCGGACATGGGCCCTGGGGAGCGGGTGTGGGGACGCACAGGGAGGCAGAGCGCCCTGTCCTCGTACCTCCCCTGGCTCGCCTGGGCTCACGGGCGTCCCTGGGCCGGACAGAGGACAGTCACCTGGGACGCCAGGCGGTTTGGGGGGAGTGCAAGGAGGCGGCGGTGGTGGAGGCCGGTCCCAGTGGGAACCCCCTGGTCGCCCCGTCTTCGAGCAGGCGGGTGACTGGTGTGGAGGAAGGACAGGGAGGGGGGCACCCGACGGGTAGCCCAGGCTTCTCGCGCTCACCTGCCGTGGTGCGCGGCGAGGGGACTCGGGGCCGAGGTCAGGAAACCTGGGTGGGAGGCGCACAGACGCAGGCTCCAGGGGCGGGCGGCTGGTTTCACTCCTTGGGGCCTGCTCAGTGCCCGGCCCCTGGGAGTCGAGGGCAGAGCGGCTCGGGGCCGTCCACGTGCTCGCTCCTCCGGCCTCTCCTGCGGCGACGGGACCCCTGGCCGCCGGTGGGTGGGTCTGCTTTCGCTCCCTTTCGTCCGAGACACAGCTCGGTCTGTCCGTCCAGAGCTGCCCGAGGAGAAGCAGCGGGGACGCTGCCCACAGGAAGTGGAGACGTGGGAAGGAGTGTGAGCCCACGGCGACTCCCGTGGTGCGGGGTGCACGGTGCTCCTGGCACCGTCGCCCCCCATCTCCGTGCCTGCAAGCAGAGCTCCCTCACCCGCTGAGGGCTGCGCGGGAGGGTGGGGCGCGCCCGGGATGTTTGGACAGGCGGAACACGTCCAGTTTCTCCCACTGCTGGCTCTCCTCGTAAGGGATCCTTCTCATCAAAGACCTGTTTGCGTGCGTGACTCCCGGGACCCTCTCATTACAGCGAGACGTGGCATTTATTATGCGGTTGCTGGGTCCCTGGCCCTCTCAGAAGTGGGGCGCTGGCACCCAGAAACGCTCTGGCTTGTGCTGGAACCCAGGCCTCTCGGGGAGCCCCAGGTGGCCCCTGAAAGGCGGTGGCGTGCTTGGCTCCCCTTGCGGGTTTTAGTCATTTCACACATTATTGGGAAAATGTGAAGATTCTCAGAGTGAACCCGTTATTTTTCAAAATACTTTATGTCTTTCTTTAGCTTCCTAGTTTTCAGTAAAAAACTTCACTCGGGCAGAGGTGCCTTCCCGTTCACGCCGACGGTGGGTCGTCTCCGACACGCACGGCGAACGGTCCACAGTAGCCTCGGTGTGTGGACCGGTCCGCATGCGCCTTGGCTCGGGCGACTCCCTGCAGTGCCGTGGACACCCGAGGGTGTCCGGCTGCCCCGCCCGGCCCTTTCCTTGCCTTCATTTCTGTTCGGGGGGTCGTCCGCTTTGCTGTTAGAACTGGTCTACTTGCACTTTGAAAGTTTTCTTCATTCTTTGCTTGATTTCACGATGAATAGGGAGGTTTCAGGTTTGTCCCCAGGACAGCCTTCTACAACAGGGCGGTGGTGACTCCTTTCTCCCCTTGGCCCGGGGGCTGCACATGCACCCGGCGCACACAACAGCCTGTCGCCGTGGGGAGGCGGGCCGAGGGGCTTCGGTTCCGATCCGGGTCGCGCCGCTGGACTGCAGAGGTGTTAAGCGCCCCAGGCGGCAGCTTAACAGCCCCAGGCGGCTCCCCATCAAACGCAGATGGCGGTGGCCTCTTATGTTCCCAGGAACAGACCGCGGTGACGTGTGTGCGCGGCCTGTCACCCGACATTAAAGGGAGACTGGCCTTCTCCAGGCCCTCCCCCGCTGGGGGACGCCCTGAGGCTCGGCGCTGGGAGGGGCAGGGGTACGGGCGGAGGAAGACGGCCTCCTGCCTCTTCCCGGCCTTCCCCGGCGCCGCACCGCGGCTGCAGAAGCGCGGGCTCCGTGCGTAGCCCCCCTTCCCCGTCCCGGGTCAGGTTCTGCTCGGACTACGGGTTCTCACAGCCCCCCGTCTGCCCTTGCTCGTCCCAAAGCCCGCCCACTCGAGGCCTTGGTGCGTGCCGCGGACGGAGCGGAGGCGGTGCAGGGGCCACCTGCAGGGGGCACCTGCGGGCGTCCGGGCCCCACCGCGCGCTCCACCGCGCGGACCGTGCGTGCGCCCCGCCCCCGCCCCGAGTCTTCCGCGCTCTGCGTCCCCCGGACTGAGCGCCACGCGCTCCGCAGGCTCGTGTGTCCTCGGCGTTCTCCTGGCTGCTCCGTAAGTCGGCGCCCTGCGGGGGAGGAGGGCAGGAAAGTCGGCCGTGTTCCGGGGACTGGGGCACCCGAGCGGGTCCCGTCCGGGCGGGGCGGGCCCAGACGGCGTGACGGTCCATCCTGCTGCCCAGAATGACGCGCAGTTTGAAGCTTATGAAGGTTTATTTCTGGAATATTCCATCTCACGTTTGTGGCCTGGGGTCCGCGGCGGGTGACTGAAACCGTGGGGCGTCTCACGAACCTGCAGGTAAGGGGGACGCCTGTACCCTCACCGGGCGCTGCAGTGTCTACCTCCCGCCACTGGGGGCTCCCGTCTCTCTTTGATGCTTGTTGAGCGCAGGTGCGTCTCCTCTGGCGGAAGACTCTGGCACGGACTTCTGCTAAAGTTCTGTTGTCTGTCTGAAGTCCAGGTGTACCTGGGGCCCTGCGTCTTGTCTGTGAAACTGTGCAGGAGTCTTCTGTAATCCGGCACTGATCTTGGAGAGAAGAAGAGTTCTGTGGGGCAGGTGTTCGAGAAGTTCAGCTCCAATCAATTTAACATGATTTGTTTCCTTGCACCTTTCAGATTTTTGTTTTTAACGATTTTTATTTAGTTCTTTTTAGAGAGAGGGGAAAGGAGGGAGAAAGAGAGGGAGAGGAACATCAGTGTGTGGTTGGCTCTCGCATGCCCCCCACTGGGGGCCCGGCCCACAACCCAGGCATGTGTCCTGACCTGGAATTGAACCGGCGAAGCTTTGGTTTGCAGACCGACACTCAATCCACTGAGCCCCACCAGCCAGGGTGAGACTTTTAATATGGATACCTTGCTTTATGAATTTCTGCTAGAGAAGCATCCTATTCCGATCTTCGCCTATCATCTATGTATCTCTCTGCATCCATGTTTTTTAACCATGACACTTTTAATCTCAAAGTATTAAGAAGCGGGACCACCATTTTGTGAGGGGTATTTTGGAAGACACCAGTGGCCGGCAGGGCCGGGCGACGAGGAGAAACACGCCCACGGGGGGGCGGGGGGGCCCTCCGAGCTGTTTCTCCGAGGCAGGGAGGGGTGAGGAGACCGGCGCAGGGGCGTGAGTCTGAACATCCACTGGCCGTGCCCGGGAGCAGGTCCAGCCCGCGCTGGGGGGTCGCTGAAGCCTCCGCCCCCGCTCTGCACTGGGAGAGGGGGGAGGCTCACACAGGCGGCCGACCGGCCCCCTCTCGGCCCCTCCCCCGGGGCTCCGTGGGCCCTGCTGGCTCTCGGGTCCAGGGACAGCACTCGGGGCAGCCCCCGGCTGCGTGCGGAGCCGGTTGCGGAGGAGAGCTGTGCGTGAGCAGGGGGCCGGCTGGGCTCTGTGCGGTCCCGGGGAGCGGCCTGGGCCTTTCACGGCGAGGCGCAGCGTTTGAATGCCGAGCAGACCCACTGCCGGATGACTGAAACCTGTGGCTCCTGAGGACAGTTTTCTGACTCTTTTCTCCGGGAGCTCGTTCCTGTGCCCGACCTACCGAGAGAGCAGTTTTTCAAAGCCGCTGACGGGGCTCTTCCCGGGGAAAGTGGACGGCTCTGTGCAGTTGTGATTAGATTCCTTCCCTTCGGTTACTTCTCACGCGGTGGCTTCATTTTCTCTTCGTATCCCCCAGCTTGCGCCCGTCCCTGGCACGGGAGGTGCCTCAGGAGCCGCGCTGCACGGGAGTCCTGGTGACTCAGAGGAAGGTGGCCTGTGTGCACGGAGAACTGGGGGGACACTGGACAGACTCCATAGGTGAAGCCGACGGTCCAGTTGCTCACCCCCCCCCCCCCAGGACTCCCTGAGCGCCTCACACTGACGGGACAGCCTCGGTCATGAGGGTGCTAGTGCGGCGGGGACATCCTGGTTCGCTGGGGGACAGGTCGTGGGCTGGGCCACAGGTAGCTTCCCTCGGACCAAACAGCAAGGCCCCGGTGATGGCGTCGTGAGGTCTTACACTGAGTTCAGGGAACAGCGGGTTCCAATGTGGCTCCGAAATGCTTATTACAGAAGGGTGTTAGGAAGGAGGACAGAGTGTAAATCAAGAACCTCGCCCTGGCTGGTGTGGCTCAGGGGATTGAGTGCTGGCCTGTGAACCAAAGGGTTGCTGGTTCGATTCCCAGTCAGGACACATACCTGGGTTATAGGCCAGGTCCCCAGTAGGGGGCGCTCAAGAGGCAACCATGCATCGATGTTTCTCTTTCTCCCTCCCTTCCCCTTGGTCTAAAAATAAAATAAAATCTTAAAAAAAAAAGAATCTCTTTGTTGAAGGTCTTAACTGGGATGTGAGGAATTGGGCGTTTTCGCAGAGGTAGTTCCGAGTCGTGGGAGGGTGCTGGGGGTGCTTCTCACTGGGTGTCCGGCGAAACCAGCGGTGCCGGCCAGAGCACCTGGCGCTCAGAGGCGGCTCTGAGACCTCCACCCTGCGAGGTCGGGTGGCTGCGGACGCACTCCCGGGGGAGAGGGACGGGGCAGAGGGCCTGAGGTCTCTGGTGCCAGTTTTCGTCCAGAGAGTATGGCACTGGAAATGCCCGAGGGGCACCCGGGTGGGCGTGGCCACGCGGCCGCCGACCTGCGGGCGGAGGCTGAGCCCTCGCAGCTCGGAGGGTCCTGCGGGTGGAGGAGCAGGTTGACTGAGCGCAGCGCGATCCACGTGGAGACCGTCTCACGCCCAAGCGTGCACACGTCCGTGGCTCGCCTCCTGTCTCGAGAGAGAGCCCCGCACGCCCCCGCTCACAAGTCCCTGGTGTGTTCTGGACACCGAGATGGTGTGACGCCTCAGGTGGGCAGCGGCCCGGCCGGGAGGCACACGTGGGAACAAACCAGTTAGCTCGTCTGAGCGAGGAGCGCTTCCTTGAGAAATACCGTGCAGACGCACGACTGGACAGCTCCCCACTGACTGTGCGGACGCAGGTGTAGTTCATATGATTTGCTGCAATGCTGTCGTTTCTCCGCAAAGCACCCACGTCCCTTCCCAAGCCACGGAACGGTGAGACGCGCAGTCGGGGTCTTCCAAACGCTGAGTCTGCCGGCGAGGGGAAGTGGCCTGTGGGGGGGCCGCCCTTTGCGACGGGGGAAAGGGTCCAGGCGTGCCCCCCCCAGCGGGTGGCTCGGCCCCAGGAACGTGTCCCCCTCGTCCCGAGCCCTCCCCTCCCGTCGCGGACAGCGACCCTGTTTCCTCGGGGACTTGCCCTCGGAGAGTGAGGGACCTGTCACCCGCAGGGCGCCCGGGCCGTGCAGGTGCGCCCAGGGGGCAGGGGCGGGCCCCATGTCTCCCGTTGCGCGGGGGTTTGGGAGCTGCGTTTCTGAGGTCCGCGCCCCAGGCTCTGGACGTCAGGGCTCAGAAGGCACATGTGGCCCTGGGGTGTCCACTGACCGTGGGCGGCCCTGCCCTCCGGGATCCGCGGCCGTTGAGCGGTCTGCCAGCAGATCCCGAACCCGCGCCGCCTTCCTGGCTCGCACCTGGGTTCCCCCGGGTGTCGTGGCCACGGTGTCGTTTCAGCGGGCTGTGCTTCTGTGCCCGGGGACATCCCGAGGAATGTCACCGCCTCGCAGGGGAAGCTGCTGCCCACATATGTCAAGAAATCAGCATTTTCTCTTCTCTCTTTACCTCTTGGCTGCTGCAGTTTCTGTGCACGTTTTCACGGTGATGAAAGTGACGGCTCCGGTCGACGTACCGTGCAGCGCCCAGAACGGCGGCCGCCTGCTCTAAGGAAGTCTTTGTTTCTTTAAGAAACGCAAGCTCAAAATAACTCTTTGGCACAGGGCACGTTGACACGTTAGCACAGTATGAAATGGAGCTACAGTTCCACGGATTATCCAAAGGAAATAACTCCTCTCTTCTCGCGCTCAAAAAAAAATCAGGTGGAATAAATTAAAAGACGCTGGGTGAATGCAGAGAAGCTGGCTTCCCTGCTGTAGACGCCGCGGAAGCTTCCGACGGGCTAACGCACACGTGGCCCTGAGTGCGGGCCACAGCTCGGAAGTAGCCCAGACAGCTGTCCGCCGGGGCCGTCTCCCGGGGGCCAGGGTCCCCTCAGACACACGCTCTAAAGCCACGCATCAGGGTCTGTGCACCCAGGGACAGGCGCGTGACTCCTGGGAAAGTGTGGCTTGCGAGGCTAGCTCTCGGGTTTTATTTTTAGTTTTCAGGGAGCACACAGTCACCACGTTTTCCGTGGTTATTGTACGCAAACGCAGCCTTTTCAGATTCCGAGGCTCGTCCTGGGCCCGCCCCGTCCCTCACGCGGCCAGGCCGGGCACCCACGCTCACGACCCCTCCAAGGCAGGAGCTCGGGGCCACTGCCGCCGGGTGTTTTATCCGAGCCCGTGGACGTGCCCCGGGTGTAGGTGTGTGTGTGTGCACGTGTGTGTGAGTGTGTGAGGACCGATTTTAACCTGGGACCTTTTTGTTACATTTCACGTCGCCTGCATCCTGCCGGGCAGGACGACCGGGAGCTGCCGCTGGCCTCTTTCTGGGGGGAAAAGCGTGCGTAAATGAGGCCCCAGATGGGAAGGATTCAAGGGACCTCGAGGGAACTCGGCAGCCACACCCACACCGCCGGGGTGCGCCGGCCTTCCTCGGTGTCTCCCCTGGGTGCCCCGTGTCCCCTCCCCGTGTCCCCGCCCTGACATCACCGAGGCCCGTGTCACCTCGGACCTGACCGTTGTGACAGCCGGCTCGTGGGCTCCCCTAATTACAGCTATCTGAATTAATATACCTACTGCAGAGCCGCCTCTCGGTCAGACTCCATTACTTCCTAATCAGTCGTGAAGGTTATCAGGGCGTGAAGGACAGGATGCTGGATGTGGAGGGAAAAGGTCGCATTTTGGCGGCCACGCACGAGCTGTGCGACCTTGAGCCGGCTGCTCAGCTCCCAGAGGGGAACCCGCTCCCACCCCCGTCAGACTTCCTCGGTGAAATCCCTGCTGCCCGACTCCCGGGTTTGGTCCAGGGTTGAACAGTGCCTGGAGGGTTTTTGTGAACTTTGGAAGGAAACATTCATCGAGTCCTGCCTGAGGCTGGTAACCGGTGCCTTTGCAGGTCTCTGCCAGCCGCCACCTGCTCGAAGGAGTGGGCTGTCAGGGGTCTGACCTTCAGGCGTCTCGGGGCCACGCTGGAAGAAGAGCTGTCTTGGGCCACCCATTAAACACATTGTGACACGTAATCACAAAAAAGCCTCCTCATGTTTTAAGTAAGTTGATGATTTTGTGCTGGGCCGAGTTCACAGCCATCCCTGGCCGCATGTGGGCTGCTGGCCAAGGGCTGGGCATCCTTGGTAATTTGTTCTTCTCTGTCGGCGCCCTGGGGTGGCAGGGGGCTGGAAGCAGCAGAAGCGTGTTCTCTCACACCTGGGGGGCCCCCGTCCGAGATCGGGGTGCAGCGGGGCCTCGAAAGGCTCCAGGGGAGGACTTTCCTGCCTTTTCCAGCCCCCGGAGGCTCCGGTGTCCCTTGGCTTGTGGCCACATCGCTTCCGTCCCTGACTCAGCCTGCACACGGCTTCTCCTACACCTCTCTGTCTTCTCCTTTTCGGTCTCCTCTAAGGACGTTTTGTCGTTGGATTTAGGGTCCACCCTAAGCCGGGGATGGTCTCCTCTCAAGATCCGTGACTTACTTCCTTTGGCCAAGACGCTGTTTCCAAACACGGCCATGTTCCCGGGCACCGGGAGCCGGGACCTGGACGTGTGTTCCCGGGGCTGCCGTTCAGCCTGGCCCGCCTTCCCAGGCTGCTCCGAGGTGACGCGTCGGGCGAGCACTTCGTCGGCGGTCACGCGGTCTTGAAGCAGCCGAGAGGGCAGCACGGACCGTGACCAGGTACACGGGACAGCGACGGAGCACCCACGAAGACCTGAGCGTCTGTTTGTGCTGATTCAATCGTTCTCAGCCCCGACTGCGTCGCGCGTGAAGAAGCACCTCTGTTTCCCTTCCCGCCCGAGAGTTGGGTCAGCCCAGCGCGCTGGGGACTCCTGGACGCCGTGAGCTCAGTCATGTGGCGTCAGTGTCGGCCAGGACCTCTGCCTTCACCTGTCCCCGCCCCCTTGCGGCGTGCTCCTCGTTGGTGGCATTAAGTGCCGCGGAGCACAGTCATGCCCACAAGCCACCCCACCATTCCCGGCCGGTGCACAAGGCTCCTCTGGGTGTCCCCATGCAGAGAGGAGCCCAGCCGGGGAAGGGGCGGTTGTGTTGGGGGTTGTTCTGTTTACGCACTTGGGCGAACCCCAGCTCCTGGCCCTTGCTGGGTCAGTGCCAGCCTTTATTTCACAGCCCAGACGCATGGTCTCACCCTTTGCTGCATCGCAAACCTGCCCCCACCTTTCCTTCCTTCCCTCCAAAGCAGAGCGAGCTAGGGGATGCGTCTCAGGGGGACAGTGTGGCTTTTCCTGCTGTGACAGCTCTCACACGGGATGCCGCCTCCGTCACGCTTCACCAGAAGCCAACGTTCTTCCCGCGGACGAGAACGGAAACACACAGAAGCCTCTTCACTTCGTCTTTCCCCAGGTCTGGCTAAGTGACGGGGACCTTCCGGGCTGGCTCACCTAACACATCTCTACCGATATACTTCCGAGGGCTTCCCCAAGGAGGCGCATGCATGTAAATTTTAACTTTTATTTTTATTTTTATTTTTTTAAAGATTTTTATTTATTTATTTTTAGAGAGGGAAGGGGGAGAAAGAGAGAGAGAGAGAGAAACATCAATGTGCGGTTGCTGGGGGTCATGGCCTGCAACCCAGGCATGTGCCCTGACTGGGAATCAAACCTGCGACACTTTGGTTCACAACCCGAGCTCAATCCACTGAGCTATGCCAGCCAGGGCAAATTTTAACTTTTAAAATGCCCGAGCTGCACTGCAGTTGCTTTGCTCACTCTGAGTGAATTTCCCTCCACCCAACGCTAACAGCTCTGTCCGGGTCCCTGTCGAAGTGGTGGGAGACGCTGGCCGGAGATGGGGAGGTGGGGACGGGTGTCCCGGCCATTCCTGCTGGTGGCCCTCCCCCATCACGACCTTCATCCCGCATCACGACCTTCAGGCTTTGTCTTGTGCCGGGGAGGGGTGGCGCCTGAGGAGACGGCCGGGGAGCAGGCGGGGGACCCCTGTGTGAGCCCCAGCGAGGCCGCCGAGCCCCCAGCTGGGCTGCCGGGCAGTGTTCTCATTCACGCACCTCGAGACGAAGACGGGATGTGAGTTTGACACTGGGCTTCTAGTTTTTGAACACTTACCTATGATGTCATTATGTCTTCAGATAAAGCAGGAGGGAAAGGAAAATGCAATGGAAGTCAGCTCAGGGGTTGGAGAAGCTCAGCCCGGGGGGAGGGCAGAAGGAGACCCCTGCGGACCCTCCCCGGGAAAGAGGAAGGGTCCCCGCAGCGGACACCAGCGGGGGCCAGAAGAGCGTCTCGGGTTCCCACGGGGCCCTCCTGGTTGTAAAGGGCCCGGCCCACGTGGGGAAGTCTCCTAGGCGACTACTCAGCCCGAGCTGGGGCTGGTTTTAAGTACCCCCCCCCCCGTCTTCCCACCCGAGACCCCAGCCTTGCGTCGAAGTCAAGCCGCCCCCCGTGGTCTGTCCGACCTCCCGACCCACACAACCAGGAGCGTAGCCAAGTGGCTCCAGGTTAAGGCCACTGACGTTCGGTGGTTCGTTGCCTAGCGACAGCGAAACGCTGTGTTTGGGCCGGTCTTCACTCGTCGTCTGAGAGCACGTCTCCTCGTCACTCCCCCTGTCACACCGCCTCCCGGAGTCTTGTTCAAACACTTGGCGCGCTGATGGCCCCTGAGAACTCGTCCTGCATTATTGAAGACCCAACGTTGCGATCCATTATCGTGGCTCAGGGCTGTTTCGTTCCTTTAATAGCATTTTAATGAACCCTCGGAAGGGAGAGGCTGTACGTTTACGTGACGCATTAGCATCTCGGATCTCCTGAAGACTCTGTGACAGCAGCACCCCGTCGGGAGTGGCAGACTTCTCATCCCGGGTTGCCGAAATCCGTCTTCCGCTTTCTCTAACCCGGTGGCGTTCTGGCCGGCTGGGGGCCGCCCAGCGACAGCCTGCACGTTCCAGCTTCCCTTGCCGCTGAGCGCGGCCGTGGGAGCACTGACCCGTGGGTGTGCGTAAGAATAACGTGCCCCCGGACCCTCCTCCTCACCAGAGTCGGGTGTGTGGCTCTTTGGCAAGGTCCTCGCGTTGCTGAGCTGTGGGACGCGCCGGGGCTGCTGCCTGGGACCTCCAGGTGGAACTGACCATGGCATTGCCTACCTTTGTCCTGTTACACGACAGAATGAACTTCTGCCTTTCAAAGCCATGCTTACGTGTCCTCTGTCACAACAGCCGAATAAACAACATCCATCGCGTAGACCTTAAGCACGCTGTTTGGGACCGGCACTTCGGGGAAGTTTAGGGGACACTGACGATGAGGACGTCTTCCACGGTGACGACAGCTGGCCCTCGTGCGGCGGCTGTCATGTGCCCGCCCTGTTCCGGCAGCCGCAGTGGACCCACTCACCGAGTCTGCCTCGCGGCAGCCGGCCCGAGAAAACGACTCCAACTGCCCTACTGCGTGTCGGCCCAGCACAGTGCACAGGCGGCCCGCTAACCGGCCCGGACCTGCCCGCTGGTCCTGGGGAGGCGGGTCCCACACGGGCGGCCAGGCCCCAGAGCCCGAGCTCCCAGCACCCAGGCGGAGGGTCGACTCCGGGCGAGGTTCTGCGGCGTCCGGCCTCACAGACAGGAAACGCGGGGGGTCGGGAGTCGTTTGCCCCGCGACACGGCCAGGTGTGCAGCCGAAACCCCTAGGGGGAGGGAAGGCGCACATGCGTGTGGAGACACGCCCCAAGCGTGTTCCGCGAGCACAGCCCCCGGCAGTGAGCAGCACCGACCATGACCATGACCATGACATGAGCCACGGGGCGCCTCCCGCGGCTCCTGAAGCGTCACCTTCGCCGACAGTGACAGGGACATGAGGGAGCACTCGCACACCTGACCACACGGCGGGCTCTCGCAAGGAGAACACGTCCGTGTGGCCTGCAGGCCGACCGGCAGCCACGTGGCCGTCTCCAGGGGTCCTGTGTCCCCTCCCAGCCATCACACCTTGCTTTTGAGGGCGCTTCCAGGTTCGCCGTGCAGTGGCTGGGACCCTCTCACGCCCTGGGTCTTGTATGTACGCGTGTTTGCCCCTTTAAACAGGCTCATCTCCAAGACGAGCCGATGCAGGTGTTGGGAACGGCTGGCCCTCGGTGGGGCCCCATCCCCCAGGGCCTGGCGGTCCTCTGGGCCAGCAGTTCCAATTCCTGACGCTGAGCCAGACCCCATGTTCTAGAAACCCCCACCCCAGCGTGTATGGCCCTGCTCGCCCTTCGGTCCGTCCGTCCGTCCGGGGCTCTCTCTGTGGCGGCGTCAACGGGCTCCCGCGTGCCGGCTTGGCAGGTTCCTGGCCGTCCCTCCCGGGCTCTCATTCGGGCGTGGGCGGCTTCTGCTCTGGTAGCTGCGTCCTCGGCGCCGTGGATCGCGGTTCCAGAAGGAGCAGGCCTGGCGGCGTTGTGACGCCCGGGGGGCTGGGCTCCGGCTGAGGACGTGACAGTCACCGAAACGGGGAGATCTGGCTGGCTGGCAGCCGGCGGCGTGCACCGACACACGCAGGTCGATGCTGTCGTGTCGCGTTCTCTGAGCTTCGGGGACCGTTCCTTAGCGAGTGGCAGACTGTCGTGCCGGCCTCCGCGCCGCGGCACGGACCATCTGCGGTTGTCACAGCCCTGGGTTTTACTTACTCGCCGCTGAGCCGGGGGGGTGCTGATTAATGAGCCGCTTTCCTGGAAGGAAGCCCTGAGCGCTGTCTGTCCGACACCACCCCGGCCCCCCACCCCCGGGCGTCCCCTTCACGGCTCTCTCGGAGCTTCACGCTGGCTCTCCCGTCACCGCCGGGTGGGCAGCGCTCTGTGCCACCCTCTCGGTGTCCCCCCCCCCCCCGTTCAGCGCCATCCCGACCCTCCATCCTGGACGTGGCGTCCGGCCCCACAGGCTGAGGGCTCAGCCCCATGAGGCCACCCCCACGGCGGACGCCATGGCAGGCGGTAGGCCCCCAGCTCACCCCCGAGTCTGTCTGTCGTGGCTACAGTCGGGGTTCCCATGGCCCCTCCCCGGGTTGGGTTAGTTTGCCCGGGCGGCTCACAGGACTCGGGGAGACACATTTACCCGTTTATCACAGGCTGTGACGAAGGACACAGGTGGTCAGCCGGACGAAGGGACACACGGGGTGAGGTCCACACTCTAGGAGGGGCCTGAGTGCGGGGGCTTCTGCCCCGGCGGAGTTGGGGTGCTCGCTCACCCAGCGGCTCACCAGCCCCCCCCCCCCACCCCGGGGGCTTCAGGGAGGCGTCCCGAGGCCGGCACGCCCTGCCGCTCACCCTCTCCCAGTCCTTCTCTCCGCCCGGGAGCGGGGGGCTGGGCTGGACACTCCAAGCTTGTGTCCATGGCTCATTCTTTCTGCTGGCCAGCCCCCGCCCGGAAGCCCTCCCAGAGGCCCCTCACGAGAACGGCCGGCACCCTGCCCCCCAGGAGATGAGCCTAACTCAGGAGCCCTGGGCACCCCCGGAGCGGGCACAGACCAACGCGTGTGGCCTGTCACCCCGCGGCTGCCCCGTCTGCCCGCGTGCCCCTCCCCGCACACACAGGCCGGCCCCTCCAGGCTCAGGGGGGTGACCAGACGTCTTTGTCCAGGTCTGCGGAGCCCCTCTTGCACTGTCCACGGAGGAGTCTGAACTGGTGGGGGGCCCTGCTGGCTGGGACTTGGGGGGGGCTTTCTGGCCGGGACAGGGCCACGTGCACAGGCTCTCGGACCTCAGGCGTTTCGGAAGGAAGCACGTGCACCTTTGGGCCCTTGCCGTGGCCTCGCCGCTGCGGGGTGGGGGGGGCGGGAGCGGGCCCTGCCCCTGACGGCCGCGGGGAGGAAGGGAATGACCGTGACCTCTGCCCGAGCCCCAGGAAAGACACCGGAGCGGCTCCTTGTCCTGCCGGATGCCGAGGTCGACATTCCCGAAAAGACACCCAAAATGACCGTCTTCCTTCCCGGTAAGGACTTGGGTCTCAGTGGCGTGGCTGCAGCCCTCCTTTAAAGGGGCCCGGGGCCTGGTTCGGGGAAGGAGAACACGTGAGGGTCCGGTCGTTCCCATCGTGGTTCCGAGAGCCGAGGTGCTGCCCTGGCGCGGCCTTGCCTGCGGCTCTCGGCTGGTCGGGACCCAGGACGGGCCCCAGGGCAGCGCCCGGGAGGGGAGGCAGGTCCCCGCCCCGCCCCCCGCTTGCCGGGCTCCTCTGGGCGCCAGTGCTGGCCGGTGTCCTGTGGCTTTTCGCGGGAGCCCGGCCTCTCTGGCCACCCCTGACTCCTTCCTTCCGCCCTGACCCCAGCCCGGGGCCCGCCCAGCCCGGCCCCCGCTCCTCCATCCTGACCACTGTCGGCCTCCGCGCCTCCAGTGAACCCCGACGGCAAGCTGCGGACTCCGGCTCGAGCGTCACCCCGGATTCTGCTCCGAACTGTCATGGCGCCGGACCCTTTTCTGCACCACCCACCCTCCCTCCCCGCGTCCACCCCGGCCCCTTGGGTCCGGCGGCTGGCTCGGACCCGTGAGCCGCATGCCCCGGGCCGTGGCCTCCCCTCTCCCCCTCCTGCCGTGGCCCGCAGTGTGCTCTGCCCCCCGCCCCCCCCGTCACAGAACAAGGGTGCGGGGGGGGGACACACGGGGCTGGTGGGGGAGCAGCCAGGCAGCCTCAGGGTCAGGACGGCCGCTCCGGGAATCCCTGCCCTGACACAGCTGCGCCCCAGGTCGTGCGTCAGGGCTACTTGCCGGCGCTGTGCTGTCGGCGTGGGTCCATGGAGCCCCCGCGAGACTCGGGGACAGAGAGTCACCGGGCGGGCGACTCAAGGGTCCGGGGGGACTCAGGGCTGTGATGCTCACTGGGCCTCGGGCCCAGGGTCCTGCCCGGTTCCCCGGCGGTGATGCAGTGGCGCCGCGCTGCCTGCAGAGGGCAGCAGTGGGACGCCGTCGTCCCTCCGCGCCTGCCAGAAGGACGCTGCAGCATCATTTTACTTGAACCACTGTCTTTGGACGTTATTAATTAGTCAGTCGGCAGTGCATTAATGTATCTTAAAAAACACTTAGTGAGCCTCCTGCGTGCCAGGCTGTGTGGTGTCAGCGTCTGGAGCCCCGAATCCACAAAGCTTTTGTCTCCTCCCCCCTTGACGCTCCTGCCCCTCCCACGCCCCTCCAGGGCAGCTCCCCCTGCCCGCCTCCAGGAAGCCCTCCAGGACTAGCGCCCTCCCCAAACCCTACTTCCCCCCTCTCGGTCTCTGTGGGCCCCCCAGGTCTGCTCCCAGCCCCTTTCCTGTTTTTTTTTGTGGGAATCGCTCATTAGTGTGGCTTACAGTTTTGCCTCAAGGAGGACGAAGAACTCAAGACACGATTTTTTGGCGACTTTACTACTCACCATTATGGTGTGAGCATGTGGCAGCACCGTCCAGTCTTGTTCGTGACTGTGACTGGCAGCGGCTGCGCCGTCCCTCCGAGGACCCTCGGGGAACGCCCCTGCCGGAATGCAGTTCTGGGAAGCGCGTCCATGGGTTGGGGGGAGCCCGCATGGGAGTGGAGATTGCTCCAGAAACGGCATCGCGTCCAAACGGTGGACTGAACAGGGGCCCCGCCCTCCAGCTCTGGCCGCCTCCCGAGAAACGGTAGAAAAATAATCGGCTTTGGGTGGCGCGCACGCAACGCTCGCAGTACACGGTCACCCGACGGGAGCAGCACACTTGAAACTCCCATCACGGTGTGAGCCCACGCCACCCTGACACACTTAACAAAAAGTAGCATTTTAAAAAGCCAAAAGTAACAATCCCGGACAGCAGATCGCCACCGGAGGGGAGCAGAGGGGGGCCGAGCAACCTGCCAGCCAGGAGCGAAGCGAAGACAGTGGGTGTGCAGAGCCTTCCCCCTCGGGCCCAGCAGTGTGCGCGGCAGGGCCCACGTCAGGAGTGGAGCAGGGAGCGGGGGGTTGTGGGTGCTGGCGGCCGGCGACGGCGGAGGTGGGGAAAACGTGGCAGGCTGCAGCCTCTCGAATCAGGGTCAGACCAGCCTCCTCCGGCTCAGTGCCCACATCGCCACGAGCCTGGTGCTGTGAACACACCCCTTCCTCCCACCAGGGCCCGTGGGTGAGGCTTCGGAGCACAGCTCGGCTGGGTCCTGCGTCTCAGACAGTCTCCTGGGAAAGCGGCCCCTGGGTGACTGCCGGGGCCGCAGACGCCGGTCAAGGCCCGGGTGCAGGGTCCACCTCAAAGTTCCCGCAGCTGTTGGCCAAATCGATTCTGCGCGGCCTGTTGGGACGGGGGCCTCCGTCTCCTTGGCTGGCAGCTGGCTGGGCGGTGACTGGAGTTTGCTGCCACGTGGGACTCCACAGCAGCACGGCCCTCGCTCTGTCAGCGCCAGGAAGGGAGGGAGTCCCTCAGCCAGACCTGCCCCCGGGTCCTGTGACATGGTCACAGGAGAGACAACCGGCCACCGCCAGCGCATCCCACTCACCGGACGGAAGCAGTTAGTCACAGGCCCCCCACACACACTCAGGACAAGTATCTGCCAAGCGTGTGAGAACCCAGAGGTGTTCCTGGGGGCCCCCTTAGGTCTGTCCCTGCAGGAGGTGAATGCAGAGAGGAAATTAGTTATTTTTCTGACAACCGGTTGGGCTCAGGTCTGCGATGGACAACGACGCAACAGCTCTGGACTTTGGGCCCAGTGTCGTCGCCCGTGTGGAATTTCCGTTTCTTCCCAACTCTCACTTTCTGCTGAGGAAGGAGCTGGGTTCATGTTTCCTCCAACTTGCACTGCGCTTCAGGGGATGAAGGCTCTGTCGCCCGTGTCTTTGAATGACAACAATGTCCGTCCCAGGGACCCACCCTGGAGGGATGTGTGGCGTCAGCAGGAAAGAAGCCCCCGACCTTCGGACCACCGGGCTCTCGGGCTGCTTGTCACGGCAGCCAACCCAGCCATTCCTCTCCGGCGTGCCCTTCAAGAAGGGGACAGCGTGAGCTGTGGGCGTCATGCACGGCAGCCCCTTAGACTCCTGGGGGCATCGGAAGCGGTTGGCATCGCTGACGGCGTGGCTCTGGGGCTGCCCGGGACGGAGGTGGCCTTCGGGCTGCTGACCAGTGGCTGTGGGCCGTGGTACCATCGACGTCAGCTTCTGGTCTCAGCTCCCTTATCAGAGCGTCCCAGCACCTGCAACACCATCCATGGCGGCGGCGATTCCATGCGCCCTGGCCCAGCGCTTGGAAGTGCGCGCAGCTCGCCCTGCAGCTACGCATGTCCGCGGCGGGTGCGGAGCATTCGGAGCGGCCCCGGGGCCCCCGGTGGGCCCCGCCCGAGCACCCGCGGCTCCTCGGTTTGGAGTGCGGCCAGCACCGCGTGACTTCCCGGGGCTCGTCGGACAGTGTTCTCCGGGGAAGGCCGAGAGAGGCTGGAAGACAGAAGCGAACCAAAGCGGATCCGTGTACGTGCGTTTCTCACGACTTCTTCTCCGGTTTGGGGCGACCCAGCCCCAGCGGGCAGGGGGGTGGCAGGGAGAAGGAAGCCGCGTGCAGGGGCGGTGGGTTCTGTCACCCGTGGGGGGGGGGCCGGGCCGCGGGGGACAGATCCACACACGCCTGTCAGGGGCCGTGGGAAGGGGTCGGGCTCTCGGGGCCCGCTGGCCGCCTGGCAAACACGAACTCCCCGGAGCCTCGGGAAGGAAGGGCCCGAAGTACCAGCCCGATCTACTCCGGAGCATCGCCCGGGACCCTAATGGAAAGTCTAGATCCCCAGAATCTCACGGGGAGGGCGGAGGGCGGAGAGCCGCTGGTCGGAAGTCGGGGTTCCAAGCCCTTTTCTCCGTTCCCGGTTCTGCCCGGCGGTCCAGAACCTGCATCCCGCGGTTCGGACCGGCTGCACACCGCTGCCCCCTGCTGGCGGCGGGGCCAAATTGCAGGCTCAGTCCCCCGCCCCCGCGGTCTCCGCAGGGACGTTTCTCCGGGAACCAGCCGAGTCACACCCGCACGGGGCGCTCACCTCCGCCCCCTCCTGCCCACAGACACCGCCCGGGATTTCCCGGGCCAGCTGTGTGGAGTTTGTACAGTTCGGACCCGTGAGGACACAGCCTCCCGCCATTTCAGTCCGTTCCTTCTGGGCATAGCCCTGATCCTTCCATGTTGCCGACTCCGAGGACTCGGTGCGCGGAGCGAAGGACCCCACACCCAGGCTCCGAACACGGTCTGCCCGCAGCTCTCGGCGCAGCCTGCGGGGGCGGGGCCTTGGCCGGGGGCGGAGTCTGGCCGGAACGGTTGGTTTTTCCGTCCGGCTCTGGAATTGCCCGCCCCCCTGGCGGAAGGCGCTGGTGCTCAGAGAGTGTTCTTTTCTGCTCCCGGAGCACCCGGGCGCCCATCCACCCGCGGTGGCTTTCTCAGCACGTGGGCTGGAATACCTTTGCTTTGCTGAGCTCAGGTCCTTTCTGTTCGGCCTGTGTCATGAGAAATGCCACTCGGGGCCAAGGGTGCAGAGGTCAGGGCTGCGCGTTGTCACGGTGACTGCCGTTTCACCACGAATCACGGCGTCCGGGCGGTGTTCCCGGGAGTCAGGAGGAAACAGGCCTGGCGGGACGCGGCTTTGTGATGGGGCACCACTCCGCCCAGTCGCAGCGTGGCATCTCCCAGCAAGACACCTCGTCCGAGGTCACGGTGAGTTATGACCACAGATTGTACATTCTCCGGGAAGAAACACCTGTTAACACGGAGGATGCTCATAAATGCAGTCCATGAAAATTGCCGCTTGGATATCACAGCCTTCTTGTTGCTTCTTGCTATCACAGTGTTCTCGCTGCCTCTGCAAAACGACTTCTGATGAGTTTGCAGAGCAGCGTTTTAAGGATGGAAACCAAAGTGTCACTGAGGTGGAATTCACACGGCATAGGGTGAGCCACTGCAAAGGGGGCCGTCGGCGGCGTTCACTCCTTCGGCGCACCCCGGGTCTCCGCGGCTGCCGCCTCTGGTTCCCAACAACTGAAGTGGAGGTGCCTTTCTCCACGAGAAGCTCCGCACCCACGTGCAGTGGGCAGGCAGTGGTTCCGAGCGACAGACGGAGAGAATTTCACGAAGCGATGGAAGAGTTTCCACGGAGGCCAGAGCTTTCTCGGCCAGTGGGAGGGGGGGTTGTCATCAGGGGTTTGCAATCAAGAGTCCCCGGGGCGCCCCAGAAGAGCAGTTAACCCGATGGGGAGAGTTCAGCGGTGTGCCCAGCACAGCCCCCGGCTCTGATGACGCGCCACATTCCTTTGCAAACAGAAACGCCAACAAAAATGTGGGCGATGAGTCCGTGTGTCCTTTATACGCATTTTATTGGCACACGCTGGAGCTGTTTATGCAGATGAGCGGGAGGACGTCCAGACGCGCATGCGCGCCCTCCAGCCTGCGGTATAAAAGGCCCTGCGCCGGGGAGCTCTCCACTCTCGCCTGGTACACCTTCCCCTGCACAGTCTCTCCGAATCCTGCTCACCCTCTGCCACCATGACGCGTTTCTTCTGCTGCGGTAACTACTTCCCAGGCTACCCTTGCTACGGGACCAACTTCCACGGGACCTTCCGAGCCACCCCCTTGAACTGCGTCGTGCCCTTGGGCTCCCCGCTCCACGGCGGCTACGGATGCACCGGCTACGGCTCCCTGGGCTACAGCTTCGGCGGCAGCAACGCCAGCAACCTGTGCTGCGGGTACGGCGGCAGCTGCTGCAGGCCGTGGGGCTCGGGCTCCGGCTTCGGCTACAGCACCTACTGAGGGCTCCCGGGGGCTCCGGGAGGCGGGGGCTCAGAGCGGCCTGAAGCGCAGCGACCGTCTTCCTGCCGCCTGGCGTGCTAGAGAGAGAGAGACGTCCCCCGCCTTCCGCCGACTTCTTCCGGACGTCTGGGCTGCGATGACGCCCAGCGAGCCGCCCAGGTGTCAGCGCCGAACAGGGACGCACCTGCAGCCGGCGGGAGCCGGACGCATCTCTCCAACAGGCCCGGGCTGAAGCCGGGAAGCTAGGAGTTGGCCTCTTCCGGCGGCTCTGCTCACGGGCCGATGACTTCTGCACCAACGTCGCTGCCTTTCGGATTGGGTGTGGGAAGGAGGGGTTCTGCTGCTGGTCTCTTAATAAACCTAACTTACTGAGCACGCACGTTTTTGTTCTGGCTGCTTCTTTCACGGCGCTTTCAGGCTTTTGAGCTCACCAGCCAGTGTCCGCCTGCCCCGGGCGACTCGAGTGAAGACTTACTCTGAGTTCAGACTCCACGTGAGGACAGGGCGGGGCCTCACCTCCTGCCCCTTCATGCTGAGATTTCAGTTCTGAAACATTTCATTACGCCGTCCTAAACTTAACCTAAATACACGTAACTGTTAGGGTTTCTCCATGCTGACTGTGAGTGGGAAGCTGTTCCAGCTGCTGAACGCTGAGAGGGTCTCTCTCCTCCTCCCCTTCGTGACTGCTCCGCTCCGGTGGTCCCCCTGTCCCCAGTGCCTGTCTGCAGGACTCGGCTGTGGACGGGCCAGAGCCCCCGGGCTGCTGGGAGAGCTCCAGCTGCGTGGACTCAGTGATGAATCTCCGTGTCCAGAGGCCCGAGATCCGGCCGGCAGCAAGGAGACAGCAGCTGGAATCACAGAGCAGTTCCCCCCTTTGATAGGCGGGCTTCACGCCTCTCGCCGCTTCCCCTCCGGGCGCACGGGCAGCCGTGCTAAAAAGAACCTTGTGTTCTCCGGAGCAGCAGACGCCACCCGGTGCCCTGGAACTACGCGGTCTGTGCTTGGAAACAACGCCTGTGCTGCCTCCGGAGAAATCTCTGCTTCATCGAAGCAAAACACTTTGCGTTAGGATCAGAGCAAACTCATGGCACAGTTACCACGCCCTGCGTGTTTCAGAGAAGGTGCCCCATGATTTCCACGGACTCAAGCGGTGAGCTCTCTGCCTTCTGGGCACAAAACCCCGTACAGGCCCAGGGAAGGCTTGTTCCCGTGTGTGTGTGAAGTCTGCTTGGACTCTGGCCCCCCCGCTAAGAATTTGGGGCCTGTAAAAACCCACAACACAGGGAACTTTCCAGAACACGCGGTGAGAGGTGGAGGACCGGCGGCTTCCCGAGCTGTGCGCAGCAACGAGCTCTTTCTGGCTCCTTCCAGCTCCTTCTGGCGGCTCCACGCTCCTTCCACACCTGCCCGCTCCCTGACCTGCTCACCAGCTGTTGAAAATGGGGACAGAAACCACTCACTGTGGAGTTTTGGGGGTTCAACCCAGTGCCACCCGGGCTGGGCGCAGTGCAGAGGGGAGGTGGGCGGGGCAGGTAGCGCGACCTGCCTGCGGGGAGACCCAGGGGCTGCAGGAACCGCAGTGCGGCTGGGGCTGTGTCCTCACACTGCTTCCTGCTCTGAGGCCACAGGCCTTTGTGCTGCCGGTCCCGGAATCTCTTCATTCTGACTTAATTTCAGAATTGCATAGGAGTTGCTACAGTACTACTGCAAGGAAGTCCTGCCTGCCAATGTATTAAACGTTTACACTTTGCCCCCTTATATGTTATATATGGTATCCGCAATCCTAGTTATGCACACAGTAGTATCATGTGTATATACAGTATTTACATGCTGTCAAATCCACTTCAGAACAAACTGCAGGCATCATGCCCCCTTACCCTAGGAACAAGCACAGTGTGATGAGAAAAATTAGAAACTTCAGTTGATGTGATACAAACTTAGCAGCTTAACGCGGCACAAACCCGTCCTCTTCCAGTTCTGGGGGTCAGGTGCTTAAAGGCGGTGTGAGCGGGCTCAGACCCAGGCAGACCGGCTCCTGCGCCTTCTCCCGACTCTAGGGGTCGCCCCGGCGCCTGCTGTGCGTCCCCTTCTGTCATCTTCAAAGGCAGCGCGCGGTGTCTTCAAATCTCCCGCGGACTCTGGCTCTGGCCCTGCCGCCTTCCCGTGTCACTTCCAGGGACCTTTGGACTGCAGGGGCCCACGCAGATAACCCCAGACAACCCCTCCCTGGAGGCCGAGAGATTAGCACCTGAATCCCCCTGCAGCGGACAGGGCAGGTTCCAGGTTCTGGGGGACCACGCGCTGCCACCCACAGGTCCTACCGGGCAGTGCGCCTAATGCAGGGACTGGGTGGTGGTGGTGTTTTTAATCCTCACGGGTGGGGGGAGGCATGTTTATTGATTTTAGAGAGGGAGGGAGGGAGGGAGGGAAACAACGATTGGCTGCCCCCTGTAGCGCCCTGACTGGAGGCTGGACCCACTGCCTGTAGTTACGAGACGAAGACCCTCCAACCCACCCAACCACCCGGCCAGGGCACTGGTGTGAATTTCAGCAGAAAAAAGAAAGGTTTAAAAAACGATTTTCTATATTTGTGTCCTACTCTTTATTGCCCTTTACAGGAAAACTCTTTGTATTGTGATTTCATTTCCACTGAGGGTGGGGGAGCACGTACAGTCGTGGGGGTGGGGGTGGGGGAGGGGAGCGGAAGTGTTTCCCGCGTCTGAGGCCCGGCGCGCGCATGCGCACGGAGCCCTGGGTCGGACCCTCGCTGGAGCCCCCGCAGGCCCGGGCCCGGGTGGTCTCTAAAAGCACCGCGCCCTGCCCGGACGCCTGCTCCTCCCCGGGACTGGCCTCTGAGGCTCCCGACACCGCGCGGCCTTTGACAGCGGTGTTCGCGCTTCGGCGTCCGGTTCTCTCCTTCCCTGCCCCTCCCCCGTCCCTCCCCGGGATCTGCTTTGCGGGCTCGCCCCGCCCTTCCCGCGTGGACGGCTCCGTGTCCCAGGCACGCCGGGGGCGCTTCAGAGTTTCCAAGACTTTCCTAACGCACGACCTTGACTTTTAAGACAGAGAAATCTTGGGGGTGAACGTCCTAATTTTTAAATTTATCATTTTTTAATTTATTGATTGATTGTCAGACACACACACACACACACACACACACACACACACACACACACACACACACACACACACACACACACACACACACACACCCGACCTGGTGCCTCACTCACTCACGCGCTCATCCGCCGGTTCGTGCATGCGCCGGGCCGGAGATCGAACCCGCGACCCTGGCGCCCCAGCCTGCGGCCCCAGCGCCCCGAACCACCCGGCCAGGGACCTGGTTTTCACATTTAAACGTTTTTGCTTGTTTTTATATGGAGTGTATGGTCAGCAAAGGCTTTGAAGAGTCGTCGCTTCCAGTAGAGTGAGCTGGCCGTTGCTTGTTACTGGGCAGTCATATGAAACACCATTTCAAGGTCAGCGGAAGGACACGACCTCAGGCCTTCCCGTGGGCAACCGAAGGGTGGTGAAGTCTCCTCCCCGAGCCTGTCTGCGCAGGGACCGGCACTCCTTGTCTCGGCCCCGTCCGCACGCTCAGCTCGCGGGGCCGCGCCGCGCTCTGGAGGTGCACGCACGCCTGTGCGGCCTCTGGCCCTCGCGCGCCCGCGTCCCACGACGCAGCAGCCCTCAGCTGCGCCGGTCTGCACCCCGGAGGGCGGGGCGGCGATGCCACAAGTGGCCTTTCACCCTCCACAGCGGCTCAAGGCCTGCGGCGGACGGTCCCTTCCTCGGAGTTGCTTTCCTCGGTGGTTGGGACACGCACGGGGGTGTTGCGGGCGGGAGTCCGTGAGCCATGCTGCGTGCCGGCGTGGCTGTGGTGCCGCATTCTTCTCCCCGCACGCCACACGGGCTCCACCACAGACAGCCCACTGCGGTAATTAGGGGCTGGCTCCGACCATCAAGCAAGGAGCCGCAAACGTGGCTCCGCCCCAAGTGCTGAGAACGCCAGTTAGTGACTTGACGTCATGTCTCAGATCTGCCCCGAGGCTGGGTGGGCAGGCTCTGGCCCGCGTCCCTCGGGGCACACCGTGTGTGATCTTGACTGCAGGGCAGCCTGTCTGATCTCGGCTTTATTGACGCTTTGGGCTCGTAGATGTGTGTGTGTGTGTGGGGGGGTGGAGGAGGATGGGGGTTGTCCTGCACCTTGCAGCAGGGGTCCCCATCCCTGGGCCATGCACCGGGGCCGTCCGCAGCCTGTGAGGGCCCGGGCTGCAAGCGAAGCTCGCTGAGCTCCACCTTCCGTCTCCCCAGCCCCAACCCGGCCCCAGCCGGGGGTGAAGCCCCCCTGAGCTCTGCCCCCCGCCATTCCACAGTTAGCGGAGCAAAGCTCACCTGAGCCCCACGTCCTCTCGTTCCCGCCCCCGGACCCCGTTGGCCACGAAACCGGTCCGTGGTGCCAAAGAGGCTGGGAGCGCCGCCTGTCAGTTGTCCGGCAGCGTCCCTGGCCGGTCTGTGCTCCTCCTCTGTGCCAGACGACACCCCGGCCACGGCAGACACAGCCGCCTGCAGCCTCGGCCGAAGGCCCCGGGGAGTGGTGTCGCCCACGCTGGTGCCGCACTGAGGGGGTCGCTGAGCCGGGGCGAGAAGGTCAGCGCTCTGTGCTGCGCTGCGCGTCCTGCTGGAGACGGCACCGCCGCAGGCGCTTCCCACAGGACACCGCGCGTCTCCCACGGGGCTGCTCCTGCAAAATGCAGATCCCTCGGCCCCCGGCCCCCACCCCCCGGCAGCTCCCGAAGCTCAGAATCGCGGTTCAGACAAGAGGGCCGAGCGATCCTTGCAGAGACTAAACTTTTGAAATTATTGAGGCCAAGTCAATGCGTCTGCTCCGCGATCCCCTCGCTGCATCTTGCTTTTGCCGGGACGGCAGCTGGGAGCTCGTGCATGGGCCGTTGTGGGGGCACAGGGCGTGGTAGCCTCGCTCCTAATGGATTGTCCCCCGCCACCGAGGCAGAGTGGCTGTCCCGGCTTTGCAAGGACCCCGCGTTTGCCTCCTGCCGCAGGTGAGGTGGGGACCCGGGAAGCCAGACCACTTCGTTTGTCCGCCCCCCTGCCCCATGCCCTCGCCTCGCTCCGCAGTGAGTGGAGCGCTGGGGCTCCGGCTCCGGGGGTGTCGATTCTCTGTCTGGGACGCAGGTGGCAGTGGGGCCAACACCATTCACGTGGACAGAGGTGGACAGGAGTGCGGGCGCGGGGGTGGTGGGCAGGGGGGAGGAGAGACGGGACGGGACAGGCACCTCGGGCAGGACAGGCGGGGCGAAGGCCGGGCAGGAAGCGAGACATGGGAGGAACTGAGAGACCGCCAGTGAGACTCACGCAGAGTGAGTTGGGGACTTGTAGGTCAGTTTAAAGGTTAAGAAATATTTGTACCCTACAAGCAATGGGAAGCTATTGAAGTATTTTTAAATGATTTTATTTATAGTTTAGGAAGCGGAGAAGGGAGGGAGACAGAGAGAAAAAGAAGCACCAGTACTCGAGAGAAACATCGATAGCATGCCCCCAACTGGGGACCCAGCCCGCAACCCAGGCATGTGTCCCGACTGGGAATCGAACCGGTGACCTTTCGGTTCGCAGGCTGGTGCTCAACCCACTGAGCCGCACCGGCCAGGGCTGTGGAAAAATGTTGCGTGTGTCTGTGTGTGTTTGTGTCTCTCTGTGTGTTTCGTGACCAGATCTGCATCTTGTACGCCCCGTGGCTGTGGGCAGCAGGCTGTCGGGGTGGGGGGAGGTCCCTGGATCGGCTCTGAGGCCAAGGGGGCAGGGCAGGTCTATCGGTCGGCCGCCTGAACGGGGTCGTGTGGCAGCTGCTCACTCCGGACCCCTGCCACCCGTGACCACGCTCCTCACGCGGACGAAGGGGCTCAGCCGAAGCGGCTAGACCCACCAGACGGCTCTGGGGGCGGGGGCTGGGCGGGTAGAATCACGCAGGCGTCCTTGGGAGGGCACCGGGGGTCAGAGTCGCAGCAGGAGCTGTGACGGCAGCAGCAGGAGGTTGGAGTGACGCTGGCAGGTGACCACGGGACAGAGCGGGCAGGCCACCTCCAGGCACCGGCAGGCCAGGGGATGGAGGTTCCCCTCGGAGCCCGCGGCCTGGCCCGGACTGCTGGCCGCCGGCTGGGCCAGGGCAGCCAGGGACCCCGGTCTGCTCCCAGCCCCGGTGGGCGGGGAGTCACAGCACCAGGAGACCGGCAGGTGAGGGCAGACGGGCAGGAGCGGATTCCTGAGGTTCGAGGAGCTGAACTCCGCGGTGGCGCCAGGCTGGCCTGGCAGCCACGGTGCGGGGTGTCGGTTCTTGTCATTCAGACGGATCCTCCCGCGGGCGGGGTGGGTGTGAACCTTAATTTCACATCGAGAAGCGGATGCCACGTCTGCGTGCGAGGCCCGAGACGACAGCGGTTAAATTTCGTGTGCAGGTAGTGGTGGTGCGGAGGGGAAGTCGGATTTGGGGGCCACGGTGTCTGAGCATCGGGCGGAAGGAACCGGAAGGCAGCGGAGAGGAGGCGAGGAAAGCAGGGGTCTCAGCCAGCCCCTTCTCCGGGCTGGCCGCCCGCTCCGGAGGGAAGCTCAGAGGCCTCCTTTGTGCACTCCCTGCAGCCGGGATGGGAGCTGGTCTCCCCCGGCTGGTTCCCACCTGCCATCGCCCCGGACCCCTCACCGAGCTCGCAGGGAGGGAGGGCCTGGCCGGACAGGTGCGCCGAGGTGTCGCCGTGCCCGGGACACGGCAGAAGCTCAATAAATGTCTGCGAAAATACGTGTTTGAACAGATGAATGGAAGGTAATTACCGTTTTACAGAGTCACCACTGGCGTATAGTTTAAAAACTCGTTTGAAACCGTCCCTGTAATCTCTGCCACTCGTAAGGAAGGATGGCATCTTGAGGCTGGAAACGTTCGTCCTCGGAGCCGAGGAGACCGGGGTGGGGGGGGCGGGGGGAGGGGGACGCTTTCATCGCGTGCGTCGGAACGGACCGACTTTGAAGTCCCGACGCACGCACGGCACACTTCCCGCCCTCCGTAGCAGATCAGAGAGCAAGAGCGTTTCCTGCCTTCTGTGTCAGGCCTGCTCTGAAACCAAAGACCTGGGCGTGAGGAGAAATCCCAGTGTTTACCACATAACACCTGGAGACCGTTGCTGAGGCAGAGACGGGTGCCGGGCGTCCCCGAACCCCCAGACAGACACCTTGCACGGCGCCGTCTCGGGGGCGCCAATGGGGTCTTCCCCTCTCTCTCAGCCTTCACGCCCCGCGGGGCCCTGTTTTCTGGAGACACTTGCACAAGTGACGCATTTGAGCCGCAGTTCGTTTAGACGGCGGCCGCCGTCCTGCCGCGCCCCTCCGACCCGCTTCTCCGCATGTTGGGGGCACTAGAGGGGCCCCCCCGATGTTGGGGGGTCTGGGGAAGGGGCAGTGTTGGAGATGCGTGTAATTGGGTGTGGTCCCCAGTCCCCCTGCGCCTCGGTGAGCTGTTTCCGGCCACCCTGGTGCGGGGGTGGCCTCTGGGAACTCTGCCCCAGCCCTGCTCCCGAGAACCCCGACCTGGTGACGTGAGCGCTCAGGACGGGGGGCCGTGCTGGCGTGAGTCTGCGCCTGGCGTTCGGCCGGGACGCACGGCGGGGAGGACTCGGGTGGAAACGCAGGAGCCAGGGCCAGTCTGCGGGACAGATGGGGCCGAGCTGGGTCGGGTCGTCAGCGGGTGAAAATGCTGCTTCAGAATTCTGTGATGCCTGTGGTTCTGGGCAGTGTTTAAACGTTCGTGTGACCCCTGGTGACACTTTGACAAGTGTCTGCCACTTCGCTCTGCACTTTGGTGTTGCGTCCCTTCTGCGGACGGGGGTCCCCAGGCCGGCCGCTCCCGGGGGGGACCTGGGCCGGCGGGCGCCTCCTCAGGCCCCAGCGGGGTCAGCCAGCCGCCAGCTTCATTTCTGAACAGTGACGTGTTGGTGCATAGCGGCTTTCTCTAACTCTTCTTGGGTTAGGGCTTTCTGTAGGATTTCTAGACAAGCTTAAGCCCTGCAAATGGGCTTTAGGTGTTTAAAAGACATTGCCGTGTGATTTTTATTCACCATTGCTGCTCAGAGCCGGCGCTGGAGAGCAAAGCCAGCCAGTCTCTTGGGTGGGTGGGCGGGAGGGAGAGGAACTCACTGGGACGGAGCCTCGCGACTGAACTTGGGCATCGTTTCAAACCCTTCTCCTGTATGGACACTGCGCAATGCTATTTTTTGTTTGGCCTGTCTTTCCCCAAACGCCGCTGGCTTTTCGTCTTTCTGAGGCGGAGCGATGGGAGGACGACAGAGAGGCCATGTCAGGCACTGTCTGGTCCCAGTGGAGGGATCTGCCGCCGGACCCTCTCGTGCGTTAAGACAGAAGCTGCCTTAGACCCCTGCCCCTCACTCCCCAGCTGCCAGTCACGTGAAGAGTCTGGATCTCACGCTCTGAGTCACCCGGGGGGGCGGGGGGAGGGCCGCCGGTCGGCTCTGCTCCTGGGCCGGCCGGTGGGCAGCCGCCACTGTGATTAACCAATTAGTGGTGAGGATGCGGCGGAGTTTGGTGTTTGTCCAGGCGTCTGGCCTCGCCTTGCCCTTGGATTCAACCTGTGATCTCTGGGTGCTCCCAGACACCCCCGCCTCCACTGCAGGGACAGGGAGGAAGCTCCCCTCGGGGTCTGGGGCCAGGCGTGGGGGCCAGCGCGTAACCCGTGGGCGGTCTGTGTGCCTCCCCCCCCCGCCGCAGGGCCCCTCCCAGCTCCGCGTTCCGTGCCGGTCCTGCGCCCCGTGCCCTCCTGTGCCGCGCTCTCTGCAAGTTTTTGCCAAGTGCTCTATCCCAAGGCACCCTAACGCAGGCATCTGGTGACAGCCCAGTAGGTCTTGCACGACCCAGATTAGTTTGATGGGTCTTGTCGCTCCGTCCACTCACGTTCGAGAACCACACGTCTGTTTAGAGGGGAGCGGCTTTCCCTCCCTGTGCGGGGCCCCCGGTCACACTTGGAGTGAAATGATGCCGATTTCCGGCCGTGACCCGGCCCTCCCCGGGATCGCCGTTCCCGACGGCACTCTGGGGTTAGGCACTCTGGGGTTAGTGGTCCAGTGGGGAGACACGCACATTTGGGGGTAGCTTTCCCCACTCACTCTTCTGTTTTCTGTGTTATCATTTTCCACATTTACTTTAAAAAGTATATCAGGCCAACAAATCCTAGTTGTCTGACAACTGGTTTCTAGGATCATTTACAAATTCCTTTTTTTTTTTAAACAATGACAAGAGTATTCGTTCCAGCAGCGGCCTAGAAATGCGATGTCAGAGATAAGGCAGGTGAGACCTGCAGTTAACCAGGTGAAATATTTAACCTGCTCCTGGACAGGGCAACTGCAAGCTGAGGGGAAGGTGGGAGCAGCCCCCCCGGGGAGCCCCACCGCCTCGGTCCCGCCTGCGGCCAGAAAGAGGGTCCGGAACCGGGTTGTCCTCACACCTCGGTCCTCAGGCGGGCTCACTCCATGTCCAGCATGGATCTGTTGCATCATCTCAGCCGAGGGTCGCCCTGGAGACCCTCGGAGGGGCCCGGGCCTGGGCCCAGCAGTGGTCAGGCCCGCCCATGGCTGCCCAGAGCGCCTGGGCACCTGTGTATCTTCATCGCCCCGGCCCCCGAGCTCTCCGGTGCTTCCAAGCCAGCGCAGGGCCCTTTCTAGGGAGGGGACCCGATTTGTTGGAAGGAATCCTGCCAGGAGAGCTTCCTCCAGCGGCTGTAAAGAGGTCCCAGGTAGGAGTCAAGCACGTTAATGAGCTTTTGGGTGATGCAAATGGGCGACCAGAAGGACCAGGGCCCGCGCCTCTGGCCACACCCCTCGGCGGCGGGGTATATAAGCGCCGCGGGCAGGCCGGGGACCATCACACCGAGGACAGGCCTCCTCCCGCTCCCACACCTGCTTCCGCATCCACACCTGCTCTCCGGCACCATGTACTGCAGCAGCTTCACCGGGGCCGCCTTCCCAGGCTGCTACTGGGGCAGCTACGGCTACCCCCTGGGCTACAGCGTGGGCTGCGGCTACGGCAGCACCTACTCACCCGTGGGCTACGGCTGTGGCTACGGCTACGGCGGCTGCGGCGGGGCCCTCAGCTACCGGAGGTACTGGCCCTACGCGCTCTACTGAGGGCTGAGCCCCGAGGAAGTGGGGGAGACCCCGTCCCTGCCTCCGGCCTCACCTGCCCGTCGCGGGGTCCTCGCCTGCTCCCCACCTGCTCCCTGCCAGCTCAGCGACTGCGTGTCAGGCCTCGCCCCAGGGTCCCGGGGAAGAACAGGAAACCCACAAGCCACCTCCTGCCGCCTGCCCTGGGTGACGGCTGTCGGGACACCTTCGGAAACCTGACGTCCGCACGTGCATCCCTTTGGGATTTTCCCCGTCCTCACGGCCCTTGCCGAGACCAAGCCATGGCTGTGTCTGTCCAACTCCCAATAAACTTGCCTGAGTCAGCATGATATCCCCACCTGTGTGGCGTTTCCTTCTGGGGGGGGTGCCTATTTTCCGTGCACTGAATGGGGGGGCACGTGGGTTTAAATTTCTCACGGGGGTGCCCAAAGCCGCGAGAAAGCAGCTAGTCCTTGATGTTGTGTGATAAGCAGGCCAGAGGGGGCTGCTTGTGTTGGAAAGAGGGGAGACTGTCTCAGCTGTCCCTGAACGCTGGGACGTCCTTGCCCCACCCTGGTGCCCATGGTACGGTGGTCACCACCGGGTGCCCTCTTCCCCTTACCACTCCACCTCCTCCTCCTCCGGAAACCCTGGCAGCCCGGCCCTCTCGGTCGCTCCCGTGGCAGCACGAACGAGACCCACCGGGCTCCCGCTCCAGGGGCTGCTGGGCATAGGGTGAGACACCTCGTCTCCTGGCCAAGGGTTCGGGGGCATCAGGCCGTAGAGTAGCGGCAGCCGTGTGAGGAGTCTGAGAGTCTTCTGGGGAAGGGATAAACCCCCGACATGAAGCCACCGAAGATGTCTGCTCAGCGGCGTGGACGCACCAGGTTGGACGCCACGGAGGAGAGCTTCTTAATCTTCGTAGAGTTCATTCCAGGCAGTGCGTTTCACGCTTTAAAGACACGAGCACCTTTTCACAGACCTGGGGGAAACGTGGCCATAATGAGGAAGTGTTTCGGGAGCTACACCAGCTTTCCTCTGTGCTCCTGAGAGAGGAGAGCAGCATTTCTTTTATGAGCCAGATGAAAAACGTTGCAGCTCTCCTGCCCAGAGCATGTCCTGTGCAGGGGCCGGAGGGCCGGACCCGGCCGCTCCCCGTGGGGCATCGGCACGCGGCTGGGCCGCACACAGCTGGCCTTGCCGCCGAGACCGTGGTGGCTGCCTGGGGAGCTCCCTCTGGAAGGCAGTGCTTCCCCGCCGCACTGCATCCCACAGTCAGTTCCTGAAGCAGCAAAGCCGAACCCAACGTCCTGTTCAGGGGTCTGTTCAGGAGACTCTGTTCCAGCAGCCCATTACAGCCGACGAAAGCCCCGTTCTGACACTTTCTGGCATGCTGACTCATGCTGAGCATTGTGGAATTGTAATTTAGTCAACCACGCGGGTTAGAATAGAACAGGGAAAGAGGGATTTTTCAGGAACTGGAGAGTAACATGGAAATTAGAGGGCGACCTTTGAGCTGCTCTGGAGTGATGACCAAATCTGCGCTTGAAGGGCCCAGGGGCCCCCGGTCCCGGGTCCCTGAGTCCTGCATGCGCAGGACGGTCGCTGGACAGCCAGCCTACACCGCACATCCTGGCGCCTCGCCCCCAGGAATGCCGGCGTGGCATGTCTGAGGCGAGCTCCAGAAACCCGAATGTCTGTCCAGAGTAACTGAGGTGCAGCTGGCCAATAAAAACTGTGTGTGCGCGAGGTGCAGGACAGGATGGCGTGATGTGTGTGTGCATTAAGAGGTGATTACCACCACCAAGCTAGTTAACATTCCCATCACCTCATCCACTTGCGCTTCTTCCAGGTACATGAAAAGGTGCTCGACATCACTCATCATTGGGGAAACACAAATCAAAACCACCACGAGCCATGACCTCACCCCGGCCAGACTGGCTGCTATTAACCGAGACAGGACACGCAGGCGTCGGCGAGGGGGTGGGGGACAGAGCACCCCCACACATGGTTGGTGGGGACAATGCACATCTGCACAGCCACTTAGAGAAATCCGTGTGGAGGTTCCCCCAAAGGTAAAACTAGAGCTCCTGTGTGACCCGGCAGCCCCTCTGTGGGTGTGTGTCTAGCAGGAGCGAGGTCGCTGCCGCGGGGAGATGCGTGCACCCCACGGCCACGGCGGCGCGGCTCCCCAGAGCCGAGAAGCGGACACGGCCCGAGTGTCCCTGGAGAGACGCCTGAGAAAGACGCGGTGCAGATGACGCAGAACGTTATTACATCTCGGGCTGCTGACAAACCCAAAAATTAGTTTAATTTTAATTTATGATAATTTATACACCATTCAATGACAAGATGTTGTTTAAAAAGAAGGAGATCTTCCAGTTAAAGGTGAGATCTTATATATGGTACTTGTCCCTCACCGCCGGGTTTACTTCACTTAGCGTGATGCTCTCCAGTGCCTTCCACCTGTCACGAGGGGCAGGAGCTCCCTCAGAACAGCAATAAAATAAAATTAAAAAAAAGAAGGGGACCTTGTCATCCGCAAGAACATGGGTGAACCGGAGATCTCAAGGTTTCCCAGTGCCCCAGGGATCCGGGTTCAAGTGGTGGGAGGCACGGCCTCAGGCCGCCACACACGCACACACCGGTGTGTGTATGTATGTATGCATGTATGTATGCACGCATGTACGGATGTATCTGTCGACACTCTACAAAGCTGTTTCCGTCTCCGCCGGGGAAGGCAGAGGGAGGGACTCGCCCTGCAGGCGCGGAGACGCGCGACCAGCGCACAGGGGGCGCGTCCTCCGAGCCCGACGCATGCGCACCCGGACGCCGGAGCGGGGGGCTCCGCTGCGGGCTCGGCTTCAGGGGAAGCTCGGGCTGTTGGGGTGACTTCATCAACTCGTTTTCCTGTGCAACGCGGAATCGTTCCCCAGGACTTGACGCCATCCTGCGGTTTTCCGCTGGGATTCACCCTCGGAAATTCTGACGCGGAGACTTCCCCCGGGGTCTGGGGTTTGCGCCTGTGCGTCTCGGTTCGGAGCGGCCGCAGGACCCTGTCCTCGTGGCTTCCCAGTTCCTGTCTTTCTCAGCCCCCTCCACTGACTCGCAGTCGGGGGCGAAGAGGTGTATCCACGCCTGTGTGCGGTCTCTAAAGATGAAAGCAGAGTCAGTACGACCTAGGGGCACAGTGAGAAGACAGAGTAGGAGCAGCCCTGGATGCGCCCTCCAGGGTCAGCCGCGGTCTGGGGGCGGGACGTCAGGGGTTCGGTCCTGACCCTGGGTCAGGCTTGGGGTTGAGGGCTCTGCCCCTGGCAGAAGCTCAATTAAAAATGACGGGGCCACGCGGCTCCCTCAGGAAACACGGGAACTATGTGAAACATCCATTTGCTAACACCTTGGACTGTTCTGTAATCCACAGCCACGTGTGGCTGGGAAGCCAGATGTCTGACGTTTTATGACTTGGAGTCATTTCAGAAGGTCGCACGTGAGGAAAAGTAGTGTTTTCCTTCCTCCTTCCTCGTTCACTGTTTATTTCTTCCAGTTACCTGAAAAAATCTAAGCTATGTGTATTTAAGATTTTCCTACCAAATGTAGCCTGTGGAACTAAGAAAGGTGATTTGAATATTAAAAGCATCTTATCTATGAGAACCTCTGAGAGAGGGGGGGAGAGAGAGATGCAGACATAGGTTTTCTTCCTGCAGTTGAGGAGGTTTGGAGTAATTGTCCTGGAGGAAAGCAGGGGCTGGAGGGTGGTCTGAGCACTGTCTTGAATTGTGAGTCTGGGACCAAGTATTGCCGGACAGAAGCACACGGTGTGACCTTATTTAAAGCCGAGTGCAATGCCATTTGTACTCTGCTTACTGTTTTTTGAATGACTCGTTTCTACACCATACTTATCTTTGTAAAGGGGGGTCTCAGATGCTGCAAGATTCCTTGAAAATTCATTGTCAGCCTTTGACATCCTGTGTGTCGGCCAGGTGCTCTGTCCCTCACGGCGGTGCCCACCCCCTGGCCCCAGGCTTCCTGGGCACACGGAAGTCCTGCCCTGTAACGCTAGCGGTCCCGGCGCCTTGGCCGCTCAGAAGCGCTGGCCCATCGGTCAAGGCTGTCTGTGTGCACATCAATTTGTATGTGCCCATTCGGTTCACAGGAGAGGGTTAAAAGCCCAAAGACGTTTTCAAGGGTAGCTTCGAGAGAAAGTACGCTTTGTGCTGTGAAGCATTTCCCAAGGATTCTCCAAAGGCCGTTGTGAAGGTTTCTAACAGCTGCCCTCGGTCACGGGTTGGCTGGGACACGTTCTCCGAATGGCACTCCGAACGCCCCCGGGTGTTTGATGACTCTGTCCAATAAAGCTGCCGGCTGTGAAACCACGGCCGTCGGGGACGTGGGGGTGGCGCAGCCACGGCGAGTCTAAGACGGGGCTCAGGACGGCCGTGCGCGTAGGAAATGACGGCACGAGCCGCCCTCCCTGTCTTTCTTCGCCTGCGTTTCCTCTCCGTCGCTTGGACATCCTCGTCCTCCGGCTCCCTGCGTCTGAGAGGAGTCAGAGGACCCCCGCTTCCTCTCCTGTCGCCATCGATCTTGTTACAGTCAGGGTCGGTCCCCCCGCGGATTTATGAGTCCCCCCGCAGCACGGGGAGGGATCGAAAGGCGGGCCTTGCCGGCACGGAGGAGGAATCTCAGGGCCGCCGTAAACCAGCCTTTTCAAAGATTTACACTGGCCCTGCTCCCACCCCGAGAAAGGGCTTCCGCTGCAGTGAAAAAAGAATTTTCCTCTCACCCAAAGATGGTTGGCTCGCTCTGCTGCCAGTAACTTCAGACACAGGAAGCAAAGCAGCAACTGGGAGCGCTTCATCCCTATGTGGGCATGAATTCTGATTTCCCGTAATTCTCCCTCGGCGGAAGGGCGGCTGTTCTGAGAGCCCCCAGCGTGTGATGGCCATGGCCCAGTGGACATGCTCAGCTCACTGCCTTCTGGGGACTTATGTGCAATGCGACTGTGGTTAGGACCGACCGACCAGCTGACCGGCTGACCGGCAGCCAGCCCCCTGCCCAGCCTTGCGACCGTTGCGCTAAGGGCACCGATACTTTTGAGCTAAACGTTAGGCATTCCCATCCCGTTGGTCTTGCATGAAACGGAAAACCTTCTGAGGCGGCTTTGTTGAGATTTTAAGTAAGGCTATCATTTTGATCATATTCTAGCATGACTTTTGTTTTAGTTCAATGCTACAGATAATTATGCAAAGGAACTCATTAATATTCAATCTGTTTTTGGGCTGGTAGTGTACCATGACTGCCCCTAACGACCTCGTGAGGTCGGTGTTATTCCAGGCTCTCTTGCCCCTCGTCACACGGGAGGAAGCTGGAGTTGGGAAGGTGCAGGCACTCGGTCCCGGTGCGCGCGCGGCCGGGAGTGGCAGCGCGTGGGCGCCGCCGAGCGGATGGCCGCCGGCTGCTGCGCAGGTGTGTGGGCTGCGCGGAGGGATCTCACCTGCCCTGTTCGCCACTGTGTGTCCCCCAAATAAATCACGGCGTCGGGCTCAGACCGAGGCCCCGATAAAGAGATCATCAAGGAAAAGGTAGAATGCTATTTTCTTCCAAATTAAAAAATAAAAAAGGCTCCCTAATGATGACAGTAGGATCCTTGGAAGTCACTCGTTCAGCCCTGAAGGCAGCGCTGCACGGTTCAGGCGTTTGGTGACACCCGGGAGGGGTTTCCTGAACGTGCGCACTTTGAGCCCGGAAACCTGGGCCTGAGTCGGAGGAGGGGCTCCGGTCGGGGTCCCGGGAGGGCGGAGCGGTGACGTCTCCCAGGGACTTCTGCTTCTCCGGGTCTCCGAGGGACACCCACGCACCTGGGGCCCGTCCTGTCGCAGAGAATGCGGAGCCTGGCCAGCACGCGTGTTCCTGCGTGTCCAACGTGATCAGCACGTTCACATGTTTGCTACGGAGTCATGGGGGCGCATCACACACCTGCGGGGCCAGAGGCCCGGCGCGGAGGGCGGGCGGGCGGGAAGGAGAGAGGTGCGCTCACCCGACAGAGGGGTTCTCCCAGGCCCAGGTCAAGCCGGCCCCCAGCTCTTCTCAGCCAGGCTCCCACCCCTGCCCTGCCCTGCCCTGCCCGCACCGGGCCCTGCATGGCCTGGTGTAGAGACACCCCGCTGAGTGGGTCGCACCAGCACCCCCATCCCGGGCCTGACCGCCCTGGTATCTGCCTGGGCGGGTCCTCCCCTTTCCACCTCCTCCCAGCAGACGCCTGCCTCCAGCCAGACCTCCAAAGCAGCCCTCCCCCTGGAGTTTCTCTTAGAGATTTTCCTGCGCTGACTCTCGCCCTGCTCCTTGGCTACGGGGTCCTGCTTCTCCTGGTGTCCGGCACGGAGCCCCGCCTGTCCCCACCGCTGCGACGCCCCCGCCCCGTCCTGGGGTGAGGGCAGCCTTCTGTCTCAGCGAGGGTCCGAGTCGTTTGCTAGCACGACTCGCCTCTCATGTTCACGGTCTACTTTCCCATCGCGGCTTTGTGATGTATGGTACAGAGAGAAACTTCCTGTGCCGCCCGAGTGCCGAGTACACACTGTGCCGGCCCGAACATCGACCTTGCAGTTCAGTTCGCCGCAGCCCTGGGCTGGGGTGCCCCGCCAGAGTCCCCGCCCCGCCCCGCTGCGCCGGCCCGCCCACCGCACTTTGTAATTACGGCCCTTGGCAGCGGGCCCTTCTGCCGGTTGGAGGCGTGCTTGGCCTCGGCTCCGCTCCGAGCTTGAAAGGTGTGTTGGCCGCACGAGCTCTTCAATGAACAGCCCTGCCTCCCGCCTGGGCAGGGAGCCTGACGAAGCAGAGCAGGGTGTTCCGTCAGTGCGTGGCTGGTGGCGGAACCGGCCGGGTGTTGCTGTTGAGAAATCCGACCGTTGGAGTCTGATTGCACCAGAGGCTTTGAAGACGCGGCAGCAGCTCCTCAGCCCAAAACCCATAAAGAAGCAGCTCTGGACGCCGGCAGTCACTCGGGCTCCAGGTTCTCTCGATCGCCGGGGGGACGCCGCCTTCTCCTTGCAGTCAGGTCTGGCAGGCCAGTGAGGACATCGGCTCTGCTCTAAAGAGTGAGGGGGCGCGGTCCTGGTTCACAGCCCTGCGCAGGGCGCACGAGTGTCACCCGGGAGGAATGGCCCTGTTACTCGCCACAGCCACCGGCCAGTCCCCCGACGGAATCTTCCGGCCCCAGGCACTGCGTCAAGAGCCCTCCCCTCACAGCTTCCCCTGGACGGCTGCTGGGGACTGGTGGGCGTCCCCGGGCACAGAACCGGCCGTGGCCACGGCAGCCGCTCCTCCCCGTGGGCTGCGGGCTGGGGAAGGCGACCCGCCCCTTGTCAGCAGAGGACACTGCGGTCAGGAGGAGTCTGGTGATGGGCCCGGGTCTCGGAGACCTGCTGGGACATTTCGTCCTTTTGTTTCCGGTCTGGCGCTGCCCTCCTTGAGTCCCAAGTGCCACTCGGCCAAAGCCAGCGCTGCAGACGCTGAGTAAGGGCCACTTTGAGACCCGTCACCGTCAGCCTGGGAGTCCTCGAAGCTCTGCGGAGTTGGTGATGCCGGCTTGGGGTCTCGTCTGAAACGCATTCTGCTCCGGCACACTCGCCAGTGGGTTTCATCTCGGGGGGTTTCTCTTCTCTCCTCAAAGACTGGTTTCAGTCGACAGAGGACATGTGGCCTGAATTTCTTTTCTGTTGTGGTGGTTTGAATACGTTTATGGTGGTCACATTTCCAACTATAGTTTACACAACAGCAGTGTTTAACTCCGGTAACACGAAGGCTGAGTTTCGCACATCACCGAGAGACGTCAACCCTGGGCCGTCCCAAGTGGGCAGCGAGTGGGGTCCTGGCTGGTCTGCTTTGCGTGTGAGCATCCAGGGTCCAGCTGTGGAATCGAACCTGTGGATCTGAGAGCTGCAGTCACACACATGACTGTCTGCATTGAAGTACACGTCAAATTCCGGTTGTTTGAAATGCAAGGAAAAGCTAATTGTCATGTGTAGTCATGAGCACACATCTGCCCGTCCTGCTGTTCCCTCTAGTCTTACCTCCTGCCTGGAGCCACGCGGGTCAGTGTGTGGCTGCCGCACCAGCAGCATCAAGGGGAACCCGGGGGGGAGGGGATTCTCTGGCCCGACGCTGGCCCCAGACCCGAGGTCGGCGGTGCGTGCTCCAGCGTGCCGTCTAGGCGATGCAGGTGCACCAGGTTAACAGAGAGCAGCTTGGGTTGACCACTTGGAAGAGTTAGATTTGGAAAAAGAAGAAATAATGCCTTTAGCATCTGTTTATACTGCACTGTGCGGTTCCACTGTGTACTTGTCGACATTACCTGGTTAGAGCGTCACAAAACCGCGTGAGTTAGGACAGTGGTCACCTCGCTTTCCCAGCGTCGCGCCCGAGGCACAGGACGAGGCGGCGCTGCAGAGGTCAGACCTGCACCGCCGCTCTCGGACCGGGGCCCGGACCTTCCGCCTCCGCTGCTGCGGCCCCTTCCCTGCGGTGCTCACCGCCCACGCCATAGACTGGTCCGCGGGGAAAACAGAAACATGAGTGAATCCGTGCAAGGCCGAGACACGTTCCTGGGAACTTTATACTTGTTACGGAAGGAAATAAAGAAATACATCAGTGCGTTACTCTTGACTTTCCAGGCCATGGCTTTGTCCCTCGCCCAGAGTTGAATGTTGCCTCCGTGGGTCCTTTTTCTGCCCCGAGTCCCCCACAACGGTGGGTTTAAACACCGTCGGTCCAGGGGTGAAAGAACCTTGACTAGGTTTTCCACTAACCTTCCAAAAGGTGCACCCACCTCCCTGCCGTCTCTTGTTACACTTTTCTCAGCAATGGGGTGTTTTAAGGAATTAAGTAAAAATTGGAAGGCTTGTTTTTGTTTTATTAAATCTGTCCTTTGATAGTGTAATCTCTATTTTTTTTCTGATTTCAGTCACCTTGCTGCACCCTTCCCCAGGAACACCGACCAGACCCAGGGGGCAGACGGTTAAGTCAGTGGAAGCCGGTCGGCTCGATGACTTCTGTGCAGGCGAGACGCAGAGTCGGCCGAAAGGCCAGTGTGGCTACACTTCCGATGGCCGTCCTCGCTCTGGGCGCGGGCCTGGGGTCAGCCCCGCAGACTCATGCTCTTTGGGGGGGGGAGGGAGGCCCGGCCGGCGCTCACACCTGACGGACCCTGGGCATTGCCCCCCTCGTCCACCCCCGTCTTTGCTCGCCCCACAGGCCTCGGTCAGCATCGCCGGTACTTAATGAACTCAGAGCTTAAACACGACAGAGGAGGGACAGGGAAGAAATTAAAAATTCATTAAAAAGTGAGCGAAGGCGGTGGCCATTCTCACACCGATGAAATACTTACACATATACAACGTACTTGGTGGTCGCTGGACACCAAACAATTGCAGCGGAATGTGGAATAGATTCTGCCGGGACAGAAACACTTCTGAGCCTCGTGAGGTGCGACTCTCAGGAGAGTCGCATCGGGTTTGCAAACGTCTACAAGGGGCTCAGCCAGCGTCAGCAGTTTCTCGGGAGAAGACCCCGGGCGCCTGCCTTTTGTGCGACCGGAACCGCCCGGACACTCACCAGCGATGTTGGGTGAGAAGGCAGGGGTTTTCCGGTTTTTCGGAAGCCTGGTTTTCGATGGTTCAGCTGGAAACCAGCTTTCCACGAAGACTTCGATGGCGCGTCAGCAGCCTCTCGGTGAGAGGGACAGAGCTTCTTCCAGGGACAGTAGGAAGTCACTCAACTTCAGGCGACTTTGAAGAGCCGTGAAGATGCGCGAGGTGCAGAGGCTCCGCACCCCCTGCCACGCGTGCTCTGTGGGAGCGTGTGAAAACACGCCACGCTGAGGACATGTGGGTTTTGCTGCTGATGGCTCAACTCCTAAAGAATGTCCTTTGGCTTCTACAGTGGGGCCGTTTGCTCAGGATCCTCCGGGCAGGTGGGGCTGTCCCTGGGTGCAGTGTTGGCTGTGGGTACGGCTGCACCACGTTCCCCCGTGGGCTGTGGCTTTGGGTGTGGATCCGGTGGCCTCCACGCACTCGGCTGCAGAAGAGGCTGGGCGTCTGAGCTCTCTTAATCCACCTCCGACCACGTGAGTTTGTCCCAGCGTGTGTGTCCCCAGGAACCAGACTCGAAGCGAGGCCTTACTGACAGCTCTCCGGGAGATAAAGTGCGCATCCCCTGTGTGTTAAGCTGTGCAAAGCAGAGTGGTCGTAAACTTCGTGGGCTGAACTTTAACGAAAGTCTGAGTTTTTCTTTGTAGAATGTTGGACCTTATTTTAAATTCTCCAGGTGTCTTTGATTTTTTCATGTGTCCCCCCAAATTTGGGTTCAATATTCTCATAAATATGCTCCATTTAGTCTGCAAATATGGTTTTCCACTTTGTTCTTTCGTTCACTTTTTGTGGATGTAGTTTCTTTTTCTTTCTGTTTTCCAATAGCCGTCTTCGTGGGTTTGAAGTAGTGTCTCACTGTGGTTTTGATCTGCCCCTTCTTGACGGCTAATCTGGTTGCGCGGCTTCTCCTGTGTTTATTGACCGTATATGTCCCCTTTGCGAAAATGCCCATTCAGATTCTCGCCCTGTTTGTAACTGGTTTACTTGTCTGTTTTATAATTGCGTGGTAAAAGTTTTGTGTATATTTCAGATATATTTCCCTTATCAGATATATTAATTGGAAATATTTTCTCACAGTCTGTGGGTTGTTTTTCTCACTTTCTTGATAGTATCCTTTGAAACACAAAAGTTTTCAATTTTGACAAAGTCCAGCTTATCTATTTTTCCTTTTGTGGCTGTGCTTTCAAGTGTCTTATCTAAAAAATCATCGAGTAACTGGAGACTGTGAAGGGTTTCACACATATTGTTTTCCTGAGAGTTTCATAGTTTTAGCTCTTACATTTGACTGGTTTTTGATACATCTTCAATGAATTTTCGCACATGGTGCGAGACGGATGTCCTGCCTCATCCACACAGGTGTCTAGTTGTCCCTGTGGGTATTTTTTTCTTACTGCGTTTTTCAGGGAAGATAATACACTTCGCTATTGTCAGCATGCTCTCTGCTAGAAGGATATTGGTGTAAGCAAAGTGTGAACTGTCTGTGGCGAGTTTGCATGGATGCTTCCAGCACGCCTCGTATTCCCATCACCCTCGTGAGTAAGAAATCCCAGTGTTAAATGAGCTCTAACCCCCCACATCCGGGTGTGATCCCTCAACAAGGGTTTTAGCTTTTAAAGAACACTTTCCAGCTTCCTGCTGTCTCTTTTTCTGGCTTGATGTGTACAACACCAACCAAGGGAAGCAGTGCACAGAAGCTGTCTCAGGGTTGACATCCCTGCCTGTTGATTGTGTTCTGCTTTCAGTCTCTCTTTGTGTCTGTGGCTAGTTTCTTCAGCCTGTTGTATGAAGTTAGTGGCTGCACCATCACTAAGAGAAGGACAAGTTGCGAATTAAAATGCATCCCAATGAGGTCAGGGTGGCGTTGTCCCCACACAGAAGGCCGAGGAAAGGTTATTTCTTGAGTGTCCTCTACTGACGCAGGGAGGAAGATGAGAGATGCATTGTAAATGGCTCTAACTGTACAAGGTGAAGGAAGGTGAATTTTATGACAGCCAGTTGTGCTTCATTCCTGAACCACTGAACGTGGCATCTTCAACATGTCTGCAGAAGACAAAAGGCAGGAGAACTCACTGCTCGGGGATCACACCCGAGCGAACCCGCAGTCCCAGAGCAGCACGAGGACCCCTGGGCTCCCAGCTTCGTGCTTTCACGGTCTTGCATCGCAGTAGCTAAACTCTGTGTGTATCGAACTGCCGTACTATCCTTAACTACTACTTTGGGAACGCTTGAAAAATTAACACTATACTGCGTTTCTAATGTCTGTTTCTTACAATCTCCTGCAATGTAAGCTGAGCGGCAACGGGAAGCAAAGTCTGGTGCAAGGCGTTTGTCTGCGTGGTGAGCAAGATAACGTGTATTTACGGGACTCGGAAAAACCTAACCTCACGAGGGGACATGACCTGGACCGTCCCAGTGATCGCAGGACGTTCATGCCCGCAGGGAAATTCTCTGTCAAGACGGGTTTTGTTTTTGCTTTAATCGACACACAGCCAAGCTGTGCACCTGTTTCACAGCCGATCAGGATGTAGAACATTTCTGTGGCCCCCAGACGCCCTCTCACGCTGCGTGTATTTCCGTCCGACTCTCCTTCGTTCTGGACAACCGCCGGTCTCTTCTCCCTCACGACAAGGCCACCTTGTTGACAAGGCCACATGAGCGGAGTTTGATGGCACGCAACCTCCTGAAAGGGACTTCTTTAGATCTGTGCTTCGTGGAGTTGCCCAGCGTCTCGGCTCTGTCCTTGGCGAAGGGCAGCATTTGGGGGAGGCCAGGGGGGCTGGTCCAGCCACAGAGAGGACTGGGGACAGAGAACCAGGCAGGGTCTGCATGTGTCTTTTCGACCTGGACACGTATGAACGCCACATGAAGTTTACCGTGAACCGGCCTCTGCGGTTCTCCACCCTGAGCGCATGGGCTCACACATGCCAGCCGAGCCCGTCCCAGGGCTGTGTCCCCTCGGGTCCGGGGGCCGCAGTCTCCCGCACTTCTAACCAGCACAGCACGGCTGTGGAGCAGCTGGAGTCAGAATCGCTTTTTAGGAAAGGCTGGTCTACAGAGAACAATGGACATGTTCACGACATTTTTCCAGTGTCACCCAGCTGAGTGGTATTCCCAAACCTTGACGGTTGGGAGTAGATTTTAAAGGTGACCTCAACGTACGGGACAGGCAAAACTGACGGCCAGCGTGGAGGCACTGAGCTGGGGTGGGACGGAGACCCTGCCTCGGGAGAACGTCATCGCAGACGCCGAGTGAGTGCACGTGGGCAGCGGAGCGGCCGCGCGCCAGGTAATTACAGAGGAGCCCGCGCGAAGGTGAGTCAGCGGGAGGGTGGGGCGCAGGAGGTGAAACCCAGTCCTCCCGCTATGCGGCACTGCCCGAGTCCTCATGAGAACATCGATTCGTTTTATGGCCTGCGTTTTATTGAGGGCGCCGGAGGCTGGGGAGGAGTCTGGAGAAGAGCAGTAGAAATCACGAAGGGCTGAAACACTGAGCTCCCTGGGAAATGATTAGATGCGTGCAGGTCCTGATTTCCTCCCGTGGAACAATAAACAACACCCTGTGATTAACTGTTCATGGCAAACAGTATGGAAAACAAAATAAGGAAGAACATAAGTAGTAATGATTAATCAGGAATAATACTTTCAGTCCTTGGTGACTGAAAGTAAAATAGTGTCTACAGTCTTTGTGGTGTGATTGTTTTGACTACTCTCCTGTTTAAGCATTATTTAAAAACGTAATTTAAAAATGCATCACATTTTCCTACACAAAGATAGCACATTTCATGTATTTAATCTCAGATTTACATATTTAGGGTATTTTCGAACACCCACTGCTTGAAACAGTGTCTTCGTGGGCATCACTAAGTGATCATTATTTCCACCTACAACAACATCCTCGTTTCAGATGCGAATCGGAGCCAGAGGCCGAGCCGAGCGACGGTCAGGAGGGCGCCTGAGGTCCGGGACGCGCGTCACCGCCTGACGCCGCGTCAGCCTTTCCCTCTTGGCCCTGCAGAGCCGTCCCTGGCGCCTTCCCTCGATCACTGTTCAAGCGCCTGTTGCTCGTTGAAGTGGCCTTCTGTCATTGGTAGCCAACTGTGAAAGTGGCTAAAGCATTAGATGGACGTTTCCAAGGAGACGTGGACCGAACAGCGGGCAGCAGAAACACAGCCCCCGGCCCGCCCGCCCGCCCGCCCCGTCTCTTCTCCCCGGGGACGGCCGCTCCACTCCGAGCACCTCAGACCTCCTTCAACCCGGAATCGTCTCTGCACAATTTTACTCTGCGTTTTTTGTTTCCTCAGTCTTACACATCATTTACTGGCTTCCGGTTATGCAAAATGAGGATTTAAAAAATAATATCCTTCATCCAAGACACACATGCGTCCCCTGGCCCCACACTCCTGCACGGTCACGTGACCATGCCGTGTCCACACCAGCACGAGTAGGTGTCTCTATCCCGAGTCCAGGGTCTGTCGGAGCCGCTGCTCCTCCCAGGGACCAGACCCAGCCCGGACACACTGCAGAGGCTGTGCCGGTCCCCGAGGCAGAACGGTGAGGGCCCCACAGGAGGTCTGTGCACACTGGGGACCATGGTTCATCTTCCCCCAGAGACACTGCTCTGGGCGCCGTCTGTCCCATCGGGGCGGTGGCCCGGGCACAGCGGCACAGCCCCCCCTCCCTCGCCCCGTGGCCTGGACCGGGGCTGGGAGTTGGGAGTTCCTGGTGAACGAAGCCCGTCCCTCGGCGGTTTTCCGAGCTGGTGGCCCTTGAGGTGGCCTTTCCGAGGCCCTGCGTGTCTGGACGTGTGTTTGTGTCGCCTGACAGTTCACAGGTGGGCGGGTTCTCCGGGTTAGAAATAACATCCTTACATTTCACTGAAAACGCTGCTTCACTTTCATCTGGCGTTGAGTTTGCTCCGGAGAGAGCTATTCTGTGGTTTCTTCTCCCCGTGGAAGCTCGCGGCATTCTCTTCCTGTATGTCCTGGCTTGGAAGTAATTTTTAAGATAAATTTTACTACCAAGTAGATTGTGAAGATTCCTGTGCCTTTTCTTCTAGAAGATCACATGCATGAATACATTGGTGTTCTCTTTTAAGTGCTATATATATATATTTTAAAGATTTTATTTATTTATTTTTAGAGAGGGAAGGGAGGGAGAAAGAGAGAGAAACATCAATGTGCGGTTGCTGGGGGTCATGGCCTGCAACCCAGGCATGTGCCCTGACTGGGAATCGAACCTGCGACACTTTGGTTCTCAGCCCGTGCTCAATCCACTGAGCTACGCCAGCCAGGGTTATACATTTTGATATTCAATGTACTTCTTTAAAAAGATCAGTTTCTCTTCAAAGGGTCTTGTCCCTACACGGGACCCACATCACAGCTCAACTGAAGGGAAAACAAAAACAAAAACAGGACTAGGACCACCAGGGTGAGAACAGAGGTCGACCAGATGGCTATAGCTGTTCCTGTGACCTGGCTGTTGGTCGAGCTAAACACTGCTCTGTCCGTCACTCGGTCAGTGACGAAGGTGACCCATGAGTCCAGGGAAGTGGGCGGGAAGAGCCCCACGTCACGGGCTTGACGAGAGACAGGGCTGGGCAGGAGAGCAGAGAAGGGGCGGGGCGCGTCTTGAGGACAGTCACGGTCAGGCCTTTGCCACCTGTGGCTCCTGCGGGTCCCTCTAACTGTGTCTCCCGGCTCTGCGGCCCCTGCGCCCCTCTGGGCGGCGCTGGGCTCTCTCCCGACGAGCCGGGCGGCGCTCGGTCCAGTGTCGCCGGTGACTCGCAGGTTAATCTGTGCCCTGGCCTGCATTTCGCCCCAAAAGTGCAGCAGCTCTCCTCCTCCCTGAACATGTGGGTCTGCGGGTGGTCGTTTCCGTTCGCGTCCTGAGCTCTCCTCGGTGGCGGCACTGCAGCCAGCCTCGTGCCGGCGGCGCAGCCACTCAGAGGTTCCCTGATCGTCCAGGCACTCGGGCGGCTCTAGGGCCAGCCCAGCCCTCGGCGGCCCCCAAACCAGTGCGCCAACAAAGGGGGGTCTGTGTGTTTCTGAGGCCGGCCCAGAGGCCCATCGAACGGTGATGTTTATCGACGCTGTGTTCCCGTTGTGGTGGCAAGTCGGGGTGCAGAGCGACTTCACTTTCAAGTGCGCTTCCGGGCAAGGGCCCCGGTGTCTCTGTTTGGGCTCCCCTTCCATTGCGGGACCAGCAGCCACAGTTAGCCAGTTCGGCGCAACTGCTCCTGAGCACAGGCATTCACTAAAATCCCTGCACGCCCTGAACAGCAGGTTAGGCTGCCCGCTGTCTGGACGCCTTTGGGAGCAGCGGCCACCGGGGCCGCCGTGGGCTTGCTGATGGCGGCGGTTTCCTCGACCAGGCCCGCCGGCTCCTCCGGGCAGCTCCTGTGAGTGGCCGACACGCTCTGGCCCGTCCTGCTGGTTGCTCTGCTCCCCGGAGGTAGCACGGGTGCGCCCGAGCCCGGCACTGCGACAGGCGACAGGCGGCAGGCGACGCCCCACACACGTGAGTGTTCCCGGAGACTCCCAGGTTCGCCTCATCAAGGGCTGTGCGAGGGGACGCGAGCCCTTACTGGAGGGCAAGCACAGGTTGGCATATCTGAGCGGAACAGAACGGTCTCGTCTCAGAGCTTTCTGGTCCCACATCGGGTAAACACACTGGAAGGTTTCGCTCCTTACGAGGCCACCGGTGGAGGGGGCTCGGGGAGGCTGCAGCTGAACCTCCACGCGCATCCGAGTGTCCCCAGTGGGTGCAGAGCCAGTCCTCCCGTGAACGGGCAACCGATGAAGGAGGGAGGTTTATGGTTACTTTAAACCCGTGACTGGAATGATGGGCTGTGGAATTTACCTGTGGTGTCCGTTCTGCTGCAAAGCGCTGACTGGAGCTCATTGTCCTGGTGTCCCCCAGATGTCCTCCCCACGGAGCGTGTCCTTGGGCGTCTGCCGGGGCTTCTGGGGCGCGGCAGTTCAAGTTCAGGGGCATTCTTCCAAGCTGGTTTGTTTCAAGTGCTCTTCCGCCGGGAGTAGCAATGCTGATTCTTCTTTTTGATGTTGGGGTCTAATCGGTTGTGTTGTTGTTACTTGTTTTCTAATTTCACCTGCATTCAGTCTGGGTCCTGGGTTTGTGTCTGCGTGCTGTGTCCACCTGCAGTTTTGCCTGTATTCCTGAGTTCACCCTCTGTCTTGCTGGTTTGTGATTTTACATTTTCAGAGGTTCACGTTTGCATGGAGGTTTTTTTTCGTGTTTGCAAAGCTCTTCAGAGCTGTGTCTAGATGTCGGGCTCCCCCAGGTCTTGCCCGCTTGACCACTGTTGAAACATGACGTATTTTGATCTGTTGTGTAAGGCCTCTTGGTCATTCCTGTTAGATTTGGAGCCCACCCAAAGGTGGAGGGGAGCCCACCCTGTGCTTAGAGGGTCTGAACTTTCAGCCCCATCCCGCTGACCTCCAGGGGCAGGGGAGGGGCTGGGCGTGGAATCGATCCTCCCTGGCCAGTGGCCTCCCTGGCCAGTGGTTTAATCAATCACGCGTACACAGTAAAGGCTCCACAGACACCCGAAAGCACGGAGGTGCACGGAGCTTCCAGGCTGGTGGACGCTGGGAGATGCGGGGAGACTCGGGGAGATGTGGGGAGACGCGGGGAGATGAAGGGAGATGAGGGGAGACTCGGGGAGACGTGGGGAGACGCGGGGAGATGAAGGGAGACGAGGGGAGACGCGGGGAGACGTGGGGAGACGTGGGGAGACGTGGGGAGACTTGGGGAGACGCGGGTGTCTGCAGAGAGCAGGGAGTCCAGCCCCCCGTCCCCGCGCCTGGCCCTGCGCCTCTCCTCCTTCTGGCTGTTTCTGAGCTGTTTTCCTTTCTAACGTAAACCTTTCACCCAGAACTGGTGACCTGGCAAGTGGAACGCTTCTCTGAGTGCTGTGAGCCTCTCTCGAACATTCGGCGAGCCCAGGAAGGGGTCGCTGGAACCTCTGACTTACACCTGCTGCTCAGAGCACAGGTGGTAACAGCCTGGGCCGGTGGCTGGCATCCGGGGCGGGCGGGGCGGCCTGGCAGGACGGAGCCCCTCCCCCGTGGGCTGTGAGGCTGTGGCTCCAGTTCACGGACCATGTTGGAGTCCCATCAGGTTGTGGGACACCCAGCCGGTGTCCCCAGAGCACCAGCCCAGGGGACGGTTTGTGGTGGGCAGGGGAGCCCTCTGCCCCAGACGCCGCTGCCGGTGGAATGTGGCGCAGAGCCCGGAGGAGGGGCGGCCCCCTCCCCCCGAGGTTTTGTTCAGCTCGCACTGCAGTGGGTGGTCTGGCGGGGGGTCGGGGGGCGGGGACCTGGCACCGCAGCCCAGGCTGCCGGAGGTCAGGTTGGAGGGTCTGGCGCTGGGGGGCCAGGGAGCGCGAGGAGGGCGCGGTGAGCCGGCGGGTCTTTCCAGGGTTAGAGAGAGGGGAGGAGCAGGTCTGGTTCACACTCTGCAGTTCCGACCTTTGCAGACCTGTTCGTGTGCTCGCCCACACGACAATATTAACCCGGACACGCTTTAGTTCCGATGATCGGTTTCAGTTAGGTACAAGCATTCCAACAAGTATTCCATATGGGATTTCAATACATCTCTTGACAATAAAGACAGAGCGTGAAAATATTAACACTACTGCCAGCAAGATGCTTTAGAGAACAAAAAAGTATGTGAAAGGCACTTGGTTTTTACTATAAAAGATTCAAAGTAACAGACTTTAGGCAAATGCTGAGAAAAGACATTGCCTTATGATTCTGAGTCTGTGGGAGATACATGTGGAGTTATTGCTGTGCTTCTCAGATGAAGTAATATTCTTGGAAAAAAATACTTTTGAGATTTTTCCCAAGGTATGACTCTCAGGTACAGATTTTATTCTAGAAAACATTTAAATTAATTTTAACTTACTATTTTCCCCCTTAATTATGTTCTTCTGTTCCCCAAAGGATTAACAATATAATTAAATGTAGTATTTTCATACCTTGTATATTAGATATTTTTGACACGTGGAAACAATGGAAAATCATTTTTAAGGTTGATAATATGCTATATTAACGACGAAACCCACCATAATTCTATTTTACTTTTTTTTTTTTGGCTGGGCGGTCTCTCAAACTCATGCAGTGATGATATTGTGACTCTGGTGGACATGTGTTTGTGGGGAGAAAAATCAGGGCGGAAAAGGGATTAAACGGACTGGCCGTGGGAAAAGCCGGGAGAAGCCACGAGGGACCCACGGATCCGTCCATTGCGGTTCTTCCTCACCCTGGGTCCTCCCCCCGTTCAGGGCGCAGCCGCAGCGCCGTGGGAGGCCGAGCCCCTGCCCACAACCGGGGGGGCCCTGAGCCGACTGAATCTCTGCTCCTTGGCCAAGCGCAGACCGCGTGACGCAGACCGCGTGACGCAGACCGCGTGACGCAGACCGTGTGACATGACACGCAGAGCGCCTTGGGGCTTCTTCGTCACGTGCACCTGGACGCTGTTCTGACGAGGGTGGAACAGCGTTTTCACGTTACACAGTGCTTGGAAAGCCATCGTTATCGACTGTGACAGGTGATACCAGGATAGCCGGACAGCTGCTTGCTTGCGGGTGGTTACTCTGCTTGCCGGAATCTTCTGCCGAAGTTGCAGACTTGTGCATTGTCAAAACGCGTCCTTAGCGCACCCCACACTCTGGGCTTCCATTCCAAGCACGCGGTCCTGGTGGCTGCTGTGTTTGCACAGTAGAGTCTCCCGCGTCCCCATCGGGTAAACTTCAGTCAAACGTACACGTGTCGATGAGGCATCGCTGGGCTGTGAAGAGACACACGGGTGTCGTTCAGCGGGAGACTGTGCCCGCGTGAACTGTGGATCTGCAGCATCCGGTGTGCTTTTGGGAAAGTTAACGAGGAGATGTCTCACATAGGTCTGGATAACTGTTTAAGAAAATGTGTGACGTTAACCTACCTCTGGTAGGTGATCCTTTTACTTGAAGGTATTATTTATTGGAAGTAACCATGGAAAAACATTTCCTCACCATCGACGTCACTCAAAATGTGCAGTGAGCCCTGGCTGGTGTGGCTCCGTGCACTGAGTGCTGGCCTGACAATCAAAGGGTCGCTGCTTCGATTCCCAGTCAGGGCACAGGCCTGGGTTGTGGACCAGGTTCCCAGTAGGGGGCGCGCGAGAGGCAACCACACACTGATGTTTTTTTCCTTCTCCAAAAAACAAAAACGTGCAGTAAGACACAGACCAAGGCTTTTTAAGCTCTCAGGTGTGCACTGATGACTTCTCTCTCTCTATTCTCTGACCCTAAATATCCCCGAGTGATCAGATCGCGTTCCTTCCCCATGGGCCGGCCTCCTGGGTGCACACAGACGTGTCCCCAAGTGTCATCTCAGCTCAGGGCACCGTGTCCTCTCTCGGCCCCGCTCCCCCTCCCGGGCCTCCTGGGCCGGAGAGCAACCCCCCGACCGGCACCACCCCCAGGCCCTTGACCCGCTGTGTCCTCAGTGCAGTGACCCCCTGTCCTGCCGACAGTCCCTCCTGGTCTGCACGGTGCCACCGTGCTCACGGCCCCTCCAGCTGACGAGGTGCGCGCTGGCTTCCTGACTGCTCCACAGGCCGCCGGCCCCCCTCCCAGGAGTCTCCCCCGTCGTGACGTTGCGGTCGGATTGCTCTTCCCGAAACACCTGCCTGCGGAGGCCGCCCGCCCGCTGTGGGTCCTCCGCTAGCTTCGGCCGCCCGTGGGGGAGTCCGGGTCTCCTCGCGTGGCACTTCGATGGGCAACATACGGTTTACCGTCCAAGTGAAACACGATGGGTGGCTTACGGGGGTGCTGGGGTCTGAGTGTTTGTGACCCCCCCTGGATTCCTGTGTGGGAGCCCCCCCAGTGCCCAGTGCTGAGGCACCAGGAGACGGGGACTCTGGGGGTGCTGGGGTTAGAGCGGAGGAACTGGAGCCCGGATGGGAAAGGCCTGAGGGCCCCCCCGGCCCCACCCACCCCGGGAGGACTGCGGGAGGGGCCGGGTGGGAGGAGGGCCCTGGCCCCGCCACGCTGGCACCCGGACTCCGACTTCCAGCCTCCAGAACCGTGAGAAGAAAGTCTCTGCTGTTTACAACCGCCCCAGTGTCTGTTGTGGGGTGGCAGCCGGCAAGGACGGAGACAGAGCCTTGGTAGTCATTACGACGCGCCACCGGGGTGGCCTCGGGCCAACTGGAAGTGCGGTCGCGCTCCCCATGCTGGTTACGTCAGTTTGGGAACACGGTTCAGGTTCGAAGCTCCGCCCCTCCGCCCACGGACTCTGCCGTGCACCGTGTTCACGCACACACACGCCGCCGTTCACTCGGCGGACCGGCCCGGGAGCCTGCTCTCTGCCCATCGCTGTGGGCTGGGACCCGCAGTTCCGGCAGAGCTCACACTTCGGAGCGGGGGAGGGATTCACCATGCCTGGGTAGAAGACACCGTGTCACGTGGTGAGAGGGGCTGGGGAGGAAAATCAGGGAGCTTCACGAGACAGAGTCGCAGGGGGAGGGGGGCGCTGAGATCCGAACGCGACGGCCGGAGACGGTCTCCCGGGGCGGCGGCAGCCAGGAAAATCGCCAGGAGCGACCTGTGCGTCACGTGTACACGGGGAAGACGTGTCCTGTAAACTCGGACCCATGATCTTTAATTGCCGCCCTGGGTTGCGTACGTGAAGACACGCTGTAAAACACCGTGACACGCTGGAGGCGGCCGCTCCTCGCCGGCCGGGAAAGGCGTCTGTCACGAGCCGGCCGCTGCCCGAGGCCTGGGGTGCGGCGGTCGGGAGTGTCCTGGGTGAGGGCTCCGGGTCCCCACACGCCCTGCCCCGTGTGACCGACGCAGCGTGTGGCGGCCCAGCTTCCCGTCGGGGCCCGGCACGCCCTCCCCGGCTGCGGTGCGGTCTCCTGCGCTCTCGGGGACAGCCCCCAGAGCCGGGTGGGGGGGGGGGGCGGGCTCTGCCGGTGTCGGATGCCCCGGAGGAGGCCGGAGGGAGGAGGGCAGAGGGAGGAGGGCGGGGGACGGGCCTGGAAGGGAAGAGAAGAGGGGGCTGGAGGTGGGACGCGCCCTCCCGTCCTCTGGCTCCAGGGCACATGGGAGGCACCCACGAGGCTTTAGCCTTCGAGTCCCTGCGGCTCCCTGCGCTGGGGGACCTCGGGGACGGCCGCTCTTTCACGCTGGAAAGGCAGCAGCTCGTCCCGACGCTGCGTCTGTGGCTGACCCACTCGCCCCGGCGCGGGCTCCGCCCCGACGTGGGGGCGCCCAGGCTGCCGCTGGCGCTCGGGGCTCGTCCCAGGCTGTTCCCCTCCGCGAGGACTCAGGGCCTTGCCTGCCTCCCCTCCCCCGGCAGCCCCGGGGAGGCGGGGGGAAGCCCTCGAGGTTTTTCTGGCTGTTTCCTGCGCTTCTCCGGACAGCGCTGTTCAGACCTCCTACAAGCCGGGAGAGCACAAGTGTCTTCTCGCCCTCAGACTGTGACTCGGCTTGGAGCCGTGGGCATTTTCTGGGACTGTTGACGGCGTGACTGAGACCGGTGGGACTCGGCCGCGGTTCCTGCCACAACGGGGTTCCCTGCTCTGCCTGGAAACCCAGCCCGGGGGGGGCGGGCGGTGCTGAGAGCGGGGACGGCTGGGCCCACGGGTCCCTCTGGTCCCCTGGTCTTGCTCTGCGCCGCGGAGGCCGTGGGCCTGACTCTGACTCGGGAAGATGCGTGGACTGTGCCCCACGATCCGGGTGTGGCTTCCGGCCGAGGTTAAGCACCTCTGATCCACACGCCGCCATTTCTAAAGGGAAAACACGAGGGTCAGGGACTTCAGACCCACCCTCACTTTTGGAAATCGTTACTCAGCACATGGCCTGCTGATCGCCGGCTTGTTTCTGTCACACGTATAAAAAGGAAAAACCACATGAATGCTAACAGAGCTAGACACAGCTTTCCAAAACACGGCACAGGCCCCCCTAAAAACGGTTCCCATCTCCCAGGTCTCCGGGAGTGCTAGTGGGTAGAGCAGCAGACAACCCTGTGAGTGCAACCGTCCGGGGCATGAGTGAATTTCATTCCTCATTCTCCGAATGTCTTTGCAGCCCTGGGGGAAAGTATCTTTAAGTATTCCACTTTTATCTTTCAGAAAGAGAATCATGCATAAAGCACTTAATTAAAAACTGCCTTATATTAGCAGAAATTATGTGTATCTGTTCTGTCCCCAGAACGTCCTAAATGCATCCTATTTGTAAACTCCCCTGTTGCCGAACTAAAACTAATGTCACATCCCACCGGGAACATTCCCGGGAAACGTCGGCACGCGCTCCGCCCCAGGGGACAAGGGGGGCCCCCACATTTCCTCCGGAAAGACGAGCGAGCCCAAGGCTCCGGCACGTTCTCTGCCCTCGACGCCACGCGCCACCGGTGAGGACGCCTTGGCGGGCTCTCTCTGCCACCCCGCGTCGCTGCTGCAGTGCCGCGGGTCACGAGGCCGCGCCTCTCCCTCTCCCCCCTCCCTGAGCGTGCCGTGTACAGACAGCTGCGGGTGGCGTTCGACGGGACAGTCCCCCTGTGTGGACGCCGCCCTCCGAGCCTGGGGCGTGTCACCTTACCGAACCCCGGCTCTCGCGGTGCCATCCCCGGTCACGGGGGAGGCCACGGAGGGACAGAGGCCGCCTGTGTCCAGGCGCAAGCAGAGGGCCTGTGATGGGCCTGGGTGGGGCCGGGGCAGAGCGGCCCTCCAGGCCCCGGGGACAGGACGCTGCTGAGATTTAGTGTCCATGCGCAACGCCCCGGGGCACGAGGGGTCACGGGACCACCCACGCCAACCAGCCTGGGGCGCGCTCCCTCCCGCCGCCCCCCGCCCGCTCCCTGATGGCCTGTCCCTCCGCGAACGGCGAGTTAAAACGCACGTAGTCGCGCCTTCTCTGGGGCTGGCCGGAAGACGAGTGGCGTCCGGCCCGGGAGGAGAGGGGCAGGAGGAGGGGTGGAAGCTCGGGGGAGCGTGTTGACAGGGCGGGAGGGTCCCTCCTGGGCCGGCCACGGGAACACGCGCGGGAGGACGGAAACGACGGGTCGGTGTGGGACAGCCACCTGCAGGTGCGTGAACCAGCACACGTGACGCCCACGTCAGGCAGGTCCGGGCCCTGCGGCCGAGGGCGCGGCTCTGGCTGCGGGCCGCCGTCTTCCCGAAGACGCTGGCCTTCTCGCTGCCGGGGCTGACTTCCAGCGCGCGCCTCTCCCCGGTGCCCTGCGGCGGGTTCGGGGAGACGGGACGGTTCCCTCGAGCGCGACTTCGTCACCGAGGACCGGGGATGGGGGCAGGGAGGGGGTGCTGTGTGTGGGGGGACCGCATGGCGTTGCCGTCTGCCCTTCCGCCTCCGGGCAGAGCTTACAACGTTTCCGTAAGATCGATTGACGTTGACACACTCGCTCTCGCCCGGTAACCGGTGGTGTTCAAACCTCTCTACTCATTGTTACGTCACAGCCCCGTTCTTTTTTTTGTTAAAGATTTTATTTATTTATTTTTAGAGAGGGAAGGAAGGGAGGAAGATAGAGAGAGAGAGAAACATCCATGTGCGGTTGCTGGGGGCCGTGGCCTGCAACCCAGACATGTGCCCTGACTGGGAATCGAACCTGCAACACTTTGGTTTGCAGCCTGCACTCAATCCACTGAGCTACACCAGCCAGGGCTACAAAAAATATTTATACATAGATTTATAGAACACAGCTGGGTTCTTAAATCAGCATGGTCAAGTCCACCGCATGAGGCGCTCTCCGGTCTGTGTTCGCTGAAGACTCCGTGGTTCTTCTCGCCGTTCACGAACCAGAGCGGTGACGTCGTCGTCCGGAGGAACCGGTCTCCCTGGAGAGCGGGTCGCAGCGCTGGGGGGAGGGGGCCGGAACCCGATGGAAGAGCCGTGTTGCTCGGGGCTCCGCCTCCAGCCTCTGCGCGGATGCGCTCGCCCCCGTTTCTCGAGCCGCGGGACCGCGCCAGCTGGCACGTCCCCGGGGTCGGTCTCGGTTTGTTACAGTGTAGAGCGATGGTTATTCCCTTCCCTGCCCAGTGTTTACAACAGTCACAGGCTTTGTTTTTTCCTCTTGTAGTACGTGAAAATATCACCGTGTTTATCAATGTCCGTCACCTGGACCACCGTGAGCACTGCCAGCGGCCAGTCAGGGCCGCGGGCGCGGGCCGTAGTGCGTCCATTCTAAAGCAGCCTGCGGAGGCCCTGCCCGTAACGCGGCCTGTTTCACCTCTGCTGCGGCTGAGGCACGGTTTCCCACTGGAGATACAGCTTTTGCTTCAGCGAATCTACCTAGGAAACTCTTTGGGCAAGTAAGCCCAGATCTTGGGAAAATTAAAATGAGAGGTTCTGCATGCAAATGGAAAAAATGGCATCTTAAAAGTGAAACAGAAGAGGGAGTTTTCTTAAGGCTCTCAGAAATATCATGTTCCAATAAACAATGAATGTCACAGCAGAGGTTCACTCGGGGACTGAAAGTTTGTGCGTGCGAAGCCGTGCACCGGGGCTGTGTGTGCGTGCACGCGCGTGTGTTTTTATTTTTACCAAAAGCAACAAAGACAAAAGTAAACCAGCGGAACCACATCAAACGAAAAGGCCTCTGCACAGCACAGGAAGCCATCAAAGATGCAAAGGCAGCCTCCTGAATGAGAGAAACTGTTTGAAAATCATATATACAAGGGGTTAATATCCGAAATATATAAAGAAGCCATGTACGAAAAAAGTCTGCTTAAAAATGGGCAGATCGGAAGACGTTTCTCCCAGAGGAGACACACGGAAAGGTGGTCAGCATCACCGGCCCTCGGAGAGAGGCGGGCGAAGACCACAGCGAGACGCCCCTCACACCGGCCAGGGTGTTCATCGTCAGTAAGTGCACAGGCAGCAGGTGCTGGCGAGGAGGGCGTGGGGAAAGGGGGACCCCAGTGCACTGTGGAGGGAATGCAGACGGTGCGGCCGCTGCGGAGAGCAGTGTGGAGTTTCCTTAAAAAACTAAAAATGGAACTGCTTTGCGACCCAGTGATTGCCCTTGTGGAATTTTCCTGAGAAGATGACGGCACTGACTCGGAAAGGTGCCGGCTCCCCCGTGTTCACGGCAGAATTATTTGCGACAGCCGGACCCACGGATGAGCTGAGCGGTAAACAGAACGTACGGGACATTATTTATTCGGCCCAAAAGAGAATGAACTCTCACCACTTGCAGCAACACGCATGGGCCCACAGGGCACTGTGCGAGATGATGGAAGCGGGACAGAAAAGGACAAATATGTGTGATCTCTCTTACATGTGGAATCCAACAGGAAATAAATAAACCAGCGAATAAAAAAATGAAACTCACAGATACAGAGAACAGATCTGTGGTTGCCAGAGGCAGGGGTGGGAGGGTGGATGAAATGGTGGACTTCTTTTATAGTTTAAATAATTATAAAATACAAAATACAGTAAGATGCATTACATAACCCTTATTGACATGCATTGATAAACCAAGTACTTTGTGGATGCCAAACATGTCTCCTCCACAGTTACAAAGAACATTTTGTGTAATGAATGGTGCTGGAACAACTGCATATCCGTATGCACGAGAATGAACTTGGACTCTTTCTCATCTCCATCCACAAATATTAGCTCTGAGTAGATCATAGACCCGAATCTTCCAGCGGAACCACGAAGCTCTCAGGAGCAAACGCAGCAGCAGGGCCTCCAGGACACTCAGGCGGGGAGCTGTGTTAGTTCCGACAAGCAAAGCACAAAGGTCAAAGGCAACGCAGATAGATCCTACTTCATCTGATTAAAAGCCTCCGGCCCCCAGTGGACACCACGACCCACAGAACCGGAGAAAAGGTTTTCGGATCGTGGCTCTCATGAAGGACTTCACCCAGAATGTACGTGAGACTCTTACAACTCAGTAACAACAGGCAAATAGTCCAGATGAAATGGGCACAAGGGTCGAAGAGACACTCCTCGGAGGAAGGGGTGGGGCTGGCCGGTGAGCGCCCGGAACGGTGCCGGCCACCGCTGGCCGCCGCAGAGATGCAGGTCAGACCCGAGGAGCGGTCACCGAACAGGCGGGCAGTGACGGGTGCTGCTGAGGCGGTGAAGACATTGGGACCCCCCACAGTGCCGGCGGGGACGTGACGTGGTGCCGGTGCTTTGGACCGCCTTCTGGCAGCTTCTCAAACCTGCGGGAAGTGAGGCACCCTCCGACCCAGCAACTCGGTTCTTGGGTGCTCAGCCAAAGAGAGGAAAAGGCAGGATTTGGGCTGGAGCGGCAGCGTTGCCACTGTCTCGTCTGTGAAGACAAGCCCCACGCCCGCTGGCCGATGTGTGGGCAGACGCACGTGGTGTGCCCCCGGCGTGCGGTGCCCCTGCCGCCACCCAGGAGGAGGAGGAGCCGTGCGAGAAGGTGCCGCTGTGCCCGCGCAGGCTGTGGGAGCGTGTGCGTGTGCGTGCCCCCGCTCATGGAGTCCCTTCTGAAGACTGGTGACCAGCGGGGCTCGGAGAGCGGCTGCAGAGGGTCACGATGGTGCCCTCGGCATCCCGTGTGCCGCTGAGGTGAGGCCGTCACGGGCTCTCTGCCGGTGGCCGGTCTCTGTCTCACAGGCCGGCTCTCCCTGCCAGCGGGGCGGGGCCCCGAGTGCCCTCCTGTGCGCCCTCTTTTCTCCGGTCTGTGCTCGGGCGTCTCCGGCAGCTCCTTGAGGTCACTCACCGGTCCATCTCGTCCGCAGGAGATGCAGGGAAAGTCAGGGCAGGCTGTTAAATAGCTGGCGGTTCCCGGGTCCCGAGAAGCCGAAGCCGCATCTCACCGCAGTCATTGGCTTCGCTCTCCTTCCAGCGCCGGAGTTGGAGTCGTCGCTGGGAAGAGCGGCTGGCTGCACGCCGAGGCTGCGGGCGCAACTGCGTGTTTGGGGTGTGTTCCTCCATGTTTCCGTTCTACGTGCGGGTGCCTGTGTCTCGGTGTGTCTGTCTGCACGGGCGTTCTTTATCCGGTGCGGGCTGGACGCCGAACACGGTTCTCCCTCCTGCAGACCGAGAGAGAGGAGACTCCCTTCTCTCAGGTGCCCGCCTCACCACAAACGCACGTTTGGCAGGGTCGCAGCCGCGCGGCCGCCCCCCTCTGCGCTGGTTCTCCTTCTTGTTCACATCACACGCACACATTGCGTGTTCTTCTCGCCGGCAACGTGGTGCAGTCGGCACACACAGTATGGTGGCCGTGACGCACCAGGCACAGCTGCTGTTCAGCCCCACTTCGGGGGAGCTGGTGGTCGCCCCAAGTCCCGGGGCTGTGAGGAGACACGTCTCACTTTTCCAGCAGCAGCAGCAGCACCACCACCACCAGTGCTGCGCAGGCCGCAGGGCCCGCCCCCCAGGCGCCGAGCTCAGGGACACGGCCCAGCCCCCCCTCCCCGGACTGCCCGGTCATCTGAAAGGAGGAATGCGCAGTTACCCCTGGAAGCTGGGCTCCCCTAGACGGTCACCCTTACGGTGCGCTGGTGACCCGGAGCTTCCGAGAAAGACAGGGTCGGCGGTGATAGGACCGCGGGGCCATTCCAGACAGGGACCCCCAGCCGGGCCGCATTGTGCCCGCCAGAGGAGGCTCCGGTGCGGTTACACTCGGGTGACAAAATAAATGATACAATGACGGCAAGCTGTGCTGGTAATAAGGGGCTGTAGTGGCTACAACAGCAGCCAGAGGTGTGAGGTTAATGACTAGGCCGTCCTTTCCGTGAGCGTCTCCGGCGAGTGGAGCACCCAGCGGAGACGGGTGTCAGAGCTTCCATCGCTCATGCGTGTCACCGTCGCTGCCGGGTCGCTCCAGCGGCCGAGTTCTCGCTGTGCACTCTGGGAGACGTCCTGTGGTTCTGATGCGCTCACACGCAGAGCAGAAATCATCTTACCTGTAAGGAAAAAAATGACAAGTACTAAAATGGTGCTGCCATCGCCAAGCGGCGAAGGTCTGGAAATTTAACACGGCCCCCATTTCTCCTCTCCTGCACTGCCAGCGCCCGCCCGCTGCCGAATTGTGGGCATTTCTTACAAATTTGCCTTCATTGTTGCCTTCAGTGTCGTTTTAGGGGCTCTAGGCCAGACAGTCTTGGCCCTTTACGTAGCGCAGCAACCTCATGAAAGGTCTCAGTGACGTCCATACTTCCCGTCGTGGTGGCACGGAGCAGTGCATTAGGGAAGACGCCCGCTCAGATGCGTGAAGTGGAAACGTCGTGTGAGTGGTTTACAGGATGGTTTGGTGCTGGAAAGATCAAATACTTTACATCAATAATGCGGGAAGGATGTGATGATGGTGATGGTGGTGATGATGGTGGTGGTGATGGTGGTGGTGATGGTGGTGATGGTGATGGTGGTGGTGGTGATGGTGGTGGTGATGGTGGTGATGATGGTGATGATGATGGTAGTGGTGATGGTGGTGGTGATGATGATGATGGTGGTGATGATGGTGATGGTGGTGATGTGGGGATGGTGATGGTGATGATGATGATGCGATGATGATGGTAGTGGTGATGATGGTGGTGAGTGGTGATGGTGGTGGTGATGATGATGGTGGTGGTGATGATGGTGGTGATGATGGTGGTGATGGTGGTGGTGATGATGGTGGTGGTGATGATGGTGGTGGTGATGGTGAGATGTGGTGGTGATGGTGGTGGTGATGGTGGTGATGATGATTGTGATGATGATGGTGGTGAGGATGATGGTGGTGATGATGGTGGTGATGATGATGATGATGATGGTGATGATGGTGGTGGTGATGATGATTGTGATGATGATGGTGGTGAGGATGATGGTGGTGAGGATGATGGTGATGGTGATGATGGTGATGATGGTGGTGATCATGATGATGGCGGTGATGATGGTGGTGGTGATGATGGTGGTGAATGACCAGTGTGTGGCCGAGGGGGTGGTGCGGAGTCCAGAGGCGTCTGGAGGCGGCAGAAGCAAGGCTTGATGGCTGCTGGGTGCTGGTGGCCGATGCGGCTGTCATTGTGAAGCGTGACTCCCGTGTCTGTGGCTGGGTGTGTGACGCAGAATTTAAAATCCAAATGTGTGGTGACAGAAGATGATGTGAGTTTGAGTGGTGGGCACACAACTCGATACACAGATCATGTATCGTACAGATGTGCACGTGAAACCTACATCGGCTTATTAGCCGATGGCACCCCAATACATTGAGTAAAAAATAAATACATAAGGTGGAGCCAGGAGGCCAGAAGGGGGAGCCCCCATGCCCTGTGCTCCAGGGCAATGAGGAGACCAGGGGGAGGCCTCGGTTACAGCCCCAGCAGGGAGAGTCCTCCGGGCCCAGCACAGGCCCAGCCAATAGGAAGCCCCACACCGTCCTGACCCCTCGTTTTCCTCCAATGGACTGTCACTCAGACGACGTCTCTGACTTCCTTCTTGTTCTCTATCAAGTGATGCTCTTCCCTTGCTTGCTGGGCTTGCCGATGGATTTTACTGGTTTGCTCGTCCTGAATTGCAGTTCTTCTGCTATTCCCGAATAAACCCAGTCCGCTGGTAAAATAACGGGCTGTCGACATTAATTTTGGGAGTCGACGCTGTTTGGTGCTCCGATCCCCAGGGCGGCCCCGACACACCCCGACACACCCCGACACCTCCGAGGCTGGTGTGCAAACGGGGGCCGGTCCCACAGAGCCCTCGCGCTCACGGCGGTCCGCCGACCCCGGGGTCCCAGGGCGAAGGTTCTCCTGGACCCGGGCTCCACTCTCTTTGCCCCAGGAGCCGTTGTCTTCATCTGGGATTTTGTTTTGTTTTTAACGAACTCATCGCCCATCCTGGTGAGCACACCCTCGTTTCCTTCCTCTCTCCGTTTGTGGAAGCCTCGTCACACGCCACCCATCTGTGCCAAGAGAAGGAGGCAGGGTTCCTGGTGTTGCGAGCAGCTGCTGGGAAACAGGGCCCCGGAGTCCAGACGTTGTAGGGTCACCAGAGGCGGGGCGGGTCCCACCTGGCCCTGGACCGGCATCTTGTGTCTTCCTGGAAAAAGCGGGTGAATTTTGGGTACTCTCTGTAAGAATGCAGTGGCCATTCCGGGGAAGCTGGTTTGGCTAGCCCCACCTTTGGGTGCGCCCCAACATCTCTGAGACCACAGGATATGGTGTTTGATGGGATGCAAAATCTTCTTAAATGCAAATAACTCAGAAAACAGCTCTAAAAGGATTTGTACAGCATTCAAATAAAGAACGCTTAATGAAAAATAAATAAAGAAAACCAAACCAAATCTCAGCCCTCTGAGCAAGTAACCTTACTTAGTACCTGGGTCAGGAACACGATTTGGATCCAAATATTCTTTGCAGTTTTGTGCCTGAGACGTGACTAAGGTATTTAAAATGTAAGCTATGGGGTCTCTCAGTGTCTGCCTGTCTGTAAATATGCTGTAGAGATGGTGTTTTTCGACTTCTAGATGGTATTGCCAACATTAATGTGGGAAAGAGATCCGTTTAATTGGTTCAAGGAAAGTCAGGTGCTTGCATGAATGAAGTATTCCTAAGAATTCTCAGAAATGTAATAGAAACTAATCCAAATGCTCTTCAGGTTAATAGGATCTAAGAAAATATTCAGAATTAAAATTAGGTTAAGTTTGTTGGTTTAATTGGATCAGGCTTGCCTTCGGTGTTATCAACTCAAATAAAATATTGTTATTCTACCCGGGCTTATGGGTCAAGTTCTTGTTCTCTCTTCTGCAAACTCTGTCAGCAGGAAAACGCTCGTGCGATGACGGCCGACTTTTTCTAACGTCTCAGGGGCCTTTGTGAGCAGCGACCTGAATTCCATCTGACGAAGGATTTAGAACAGATAGACGTGCGAAAAGAGTTTTAGGTGCAATAGTTATGTTTTATGGTATGTGTGCTTAAAAACTAGAAACCCCAAATCTTTTGGGTAACTTAAAACTTTAGAGTCTTGCTCAGTTAAATTCAATAATGGCATTTTATTGAATACCTAGATTATTCTCCAAGCAAGATAAAATACATAAACATTAATTACTGAACATAAGTTAATTACTTGTGGATTTCTTCTGTAGAGAGCTACATTTGCCAGTCCATAATTATTTGCTTCTTTTTCACTAGGACATTTAGCATTTTAAGGGTTGAGAGTTATAACACCTGTAATGAGGTCTCCTAGAAATCCTAGTGTAAATGTCCTCATACGCGGGAAAAGTGGGGTTCGTGACAGAAGGCGTGAGGACAGGAAGCACACTTTTGTTGGGGGGAAAGAAAGTGACTGTGCTAAAGTAAAACTGACAGAGGTGCCCATGGAAAATCAGGATTCCTACGGGATTTGTCTCTCACCACCCGGCTTGTTTCCCTGAGCACAGTGCTCTCCAGCTCCGCCCACGCTGTCGCAAAGGGCAGGAGCTCCTTCCTTCTCTCTGCTGCGTAGAATCCCACTGTGTGAATGTACCACAGTTTTTTGATCCAACAGGAACCTAAACAACTAAACAAAAAAACAAGCAAAATATAACCAAAGACACTGAAATAGAGGACAGACTGACAGTGACCAGAGGGGAGAGAAGAGAGAATTTCAGGGGACAATGGGAAGGGTTCACAGGAACAAGTTTAAAGGACACATGGACAAAAACTGGGGGGTGGTAATGGGAGGGAAGTGGGGAGGGCTGGGTGGGTGGGCCGGATTGGGAGTAAAAGGGAGAAAACTGTACTTGAACAATGATTAAAATAAAAGAAAAAAAGAAAAAAAGAAAAAAAGAAAATCAGGATTCCCAGAGACAGGGCGCCGGGCCTGGCAGAGCGTGCGGTCCGGAGCTCAGAGGCGGCACTGAGACTGGAACCCGGGCCACGCACCCTAACTGGGGTTTTCACCGGAGCAGGGGCCGCAGAAGGGGGGTGGGCCGGGGAGGAGTCCTGAGGAAGTGGTGACTCGGGGGCAGAAGCCGCCTGTGTCCCAGGGAGGGGGCTTGTGGGGTCCAAGAGGGGCCCCTGAAATAGGAACGGAGACGCAGCAGACAGACGCAGATTTCCAAACCTCAGTATTCTAAGGCCTTTTCCGTCACATGAGCTTCGTGAATGCTCACCAGTGGTCTGGCCGTAGAACAGCAAACAAAAAAATTAATGCAAATCAAGGTCATTGCAATGAAATCTACTTCGTGAGGACGGCAGTGGGAAATACACTCGCGCTAAATCCTGGGGATCGGGGAGGACTGATGTTCTAGAAGATTGCTGCAGGAAAGCGTAATTGCAGCGCCGTACCAATTAAACAAGCCTGAGGGAAGCTTTGAACAAAAGGCACGTCGTTAACCTGGAGGCTGTGAATTTACACGTTATCAAATAACATTTAAAATTAAAACTGCTCGAAAAATTATTGTTCTTTGTCCCTAGCTTCTAATGTTGCGCTCCTCCTTGTCACAAAGACAATGGGCCCTCCCTCCAGAGCCAGACAACACGGCCCCTGAGTCTGAAGGGGCGTTTGCGGCGGATGGAAGAGCTCATTAAGGGCATTAGTTAGAGTATTTGTGGTCTAAGTGCCTGATGAAGGTCACAGAGGAAGTAAAAGGAATTTGGGATGTAAAAGGAAAAAGTCGTAAGATTTGCTACTTCAAAGATGTAGTGAATGTAAGCTTTATAAAGAAAAACTCAGTAAAAATGATTTTATTTATCTTTCTCTTGTTTTGAGACATTAAGGGAAAAGACTAGACATTAGATTAAAAAGACCTGACTTAGGGCCTGATACTGAAGAGCTGAGTGATTGTAAGTGACTTAATCTCTAATACGAGTCTGTTTATTTGTACTGAGACGAGCAGATAATAAAACATGTCTCCTGAGACTCTTCTGAGAAAGACATGGGCTCATGTGTGGGAGAGATCTGTAATCGAATACAGTTGCTAATATTTGCAGCTATTTTAACTATGATTATTGAACTTTTTAATCTCTATATTAACAATAAAATGGAATATCAGACTTGGAAGGGTCTTCAATACGGTCAGATCTAACGATCCTTTGTCTTTCATTAATCAACTGATTCGCATTCTCAGTCACTCTTTCATCCATCAAACTGCATCTGTTCAGTGCCTCCTTTGAATCGGACACTGGGCTAGGACTCAGGAGTAAGTGAAATATGAGGGTGTTCCGTGTCAGCAACCCGAAACCAGTGAGGAAGGCCGATCATCAAGGAGCGAATGGAACATCCTGGAGGGCTTCCCGGAGAAGGGGGCATCTGGGTGACTCTCAGGTGATGGGTTGGATTTTGCCAGAGTTCCTCCGGTGGGAGTGTGGGGTTGCTGCATCGTACTGGAAATGTTGAATTTAATCTTCAGTGTTCCTGAAAGTAGTCTGGAGAAAGGTTCACAAAGAGAAAGAGGCAAGTCATAGGCTGATAGGACATATTTACAATATGCATTTATATTCGATGAAGGACTTGTATCCAAAATATGTAAAAATTATAACTTTATCAGAAAGAAAGATCGCCCGGGAGAAAAAACGAAGAGAAGTGAAGACAGTTTACCAAAGCGGAAATTCAAAGAGCCAACGAACACTTTAAGAGGTGTCTGTCTTCGTTTGTCGTTAGGGCTATGCAGACGGCAACCACCATGAGACAGTGTCACAGACCAGCGAGCGTGCAGACGACAGGCGGCGGCAGCAGCAGCGGGGGCGGTGGGAGGCGTGGGGGAGCACGTGGGGGAGCAGGTGGGGGAGCGGTGGGAGGCGTGGGGGAGCACGTGGGGGAGCGGTGGGAGGCATGGGGGAGCACGTGGGGGGCGGTGGGGGGCATGGGCGAGCGTGTTTCCGCTCGCGGCCACGGGGCTCGGGGTCGGTGCGGTCCTGGCAGGTTCCTCGGCAGCACCCGTTAAAGTGAGCCCGTGCACACCCCGTGATCGGTGATTCTGCTGTGAGGACTGTTCCCCGAACACGTGTGTTTAGTAAAGACACGCACGGGAATGTTCCTGGTAGCGTTACTTTTAATAGCCAACGCCTAAAACAACGCAAACGTTCATCGACAGTAAAATGTGTGAACGGAACATGGTATTATTTCCATAAAGGGTCTGGCACGAATAACACTCCTTTTTTTTAATTAGAAAAGCTTTTATCACAAAATTGTAAGCGTGTCCTTCTGTAGCATAACAATATCACACTCAAGCGCACCATCTGGCATTATTTTAGGTGAAATGTTCGCATTAAAACTGTGAATTTTTACACCCATTTTACCACCCTAGCAACGACGCTCAGGCGAACATCGCTTCTGCGGGGCCTGTGTGGCCGCCCAAGCGGAAATACATCGCTCCGACGTGCACCGGATGGGAAAGCTTGGCATAAATTGCTTTGAACACAGTGAGCGAAAGACAAAGTTTGAACGCAACGAACAAGAAAAGGCCCTGGCTGGCGTAGCTCAGTGGATGGAGCGCGGGCTTCGAACCAAAGCATCGCAGGTTCGATTCCCAGGCAGGGCACATGCCTGGGTTGCAGGCCACAATGAACAAGAAAATGGGCGAATGTGATTCCGTTTGCGTGGAATTTGGAAGTGTGATGTTGAGGGCACTTGGCCTTTCTCCGTTCGGGGAGGAAGCGTGGGGCCGGGACCCGGAGGAGGAGCGCGGGGGTCATCTCCCGACACCGATGGGGCTCACCCTTCACCCCGTGGAGCGCGCTGGTGGCAGCCCATGGAGCAGCAGCGTCGGGCTGGTCCTCTTCCGCGCGTGTCGCGACTCTGCGGACGGTTTCCGAGTCTTCTGCCCCCCGCCGCACCGCGGGTCCCTCCGGCCCTGCGTCCCCACGCACCGCCGTCCCCCGTGCCGTCTCGGTCCTCCGTTTCCAAGTTCTCTCTCCTCCTCTCTGCGCGCGCGTGCGCGCGGAGCAGCTGCGTTCCCCTGGTGGCCGCCCTCCCGGTTTTGCGTCCGGGCCCCTCCTTCTCTCCGCTAAAGACGAAGAAATCTCCGGCGAAGTCCCGTCTCTGACCCCAGGAGCCGCCCGTTGCCTGGAGACGAAATCCCTCCGCCCCTCCCTCCCCGGGCGGCCTGGGCGGGGGACGCCACCCTGTGCGCTGCGGTCGCCTGTGGGCGGTGGCACTCAGAAGGGCACGGGGGTCCTCTTTTTACTTAGTGAGGCTGATGACGGAGTTGTGTAAGTCGTTCGTTGCGTAAGTGCGTTAGACGTTCTCTGGAGAGCGATGAGGAGAGCGGAGGGCAAGTGGCCCGTGTGTTGCCACGTGGGGTTTGTGATCCTGATTCCCGGGAACCCCGGTCCTCTGGATGGACATGGAAGGAAGCACCGGCCCCCGTTCAAATCCCCCGTTACCAGAAACAGTGACTTCAGTTCGTTAAAACTGGACTTTCCCATGCCTACCTGTGTTGGGCATGTAGCGAGGAAATTCCAGCATCTAGCAGGAAAATTCTGGTTTCGAAGGTTTAATCTTATCTCTGTCATTTATTTGATCTGTGAACTTAAAAATTTACTTTCTTCCCTAAACCGTATTTTAGAGAATGAAGCGTGGGGCACCTCAGGGCCTGTCTCCTACGAGTGTCTCGAGGAGGGAGTGCGGCCCGGGAGCCGGGTCGGGGGCGCTCTGGGATCCGGTCAGCTGGTGTCCTCCTGGTCGTCCAGTGGTGACGGAGCTCCGAGGGAGCGCCGTGACTCCGCACAGCCTGGGAGGGAGAGACATGCCCCCCCCCTCCACAGGTGTTAAGTGAGGGTGGAGGGTGCCCATCCCTTAGTCCTGAGCTTCAGACCGCATCCGACAGCAGACTGCGGTCATGACATCCTGACGGTGAATTACCATGCCCGGCACTCCAGGCAGAGTGTGGTCAAGACACTGAAACTAGGAGCGTAGACTCCCCTGGCTTCGTCCTTCTAGTTTCCTGCTTCTTCGTAGAGTCACACGGCAGTTATTTCAGAACCTCAGGTAGGCTCCACACTTGGTGTGGTTACGGGGACCGTAGCGGGGCTGTGGGACCCTGCGCAGAGCGGCGAGACCTGGGAAGGGGTGGATGGTGCGGCAGTGAGCGAGGGAGCCCAGGCGGCCGCAGCCACACGCTCGGTGGGCGAGAGAGGGGGCAGGGTTCGTGGTCACCCGTGAGGAAGGTGACGGGGGACTGCTGAAAAGTCACATCTGGTGACGGGAGACTAAGGACACACGTGCTTCAGCTGTGCCACTCGCCAGGGCTTTGTGTGTGTCTGAGTCCCCTGTCGCTGGTGACAAGTCAGCACGCACCAGCAGCCGACCGCACGAGGCGCGTGCCGTCAGCGGCGGGTCGGACGTCTGGGTGCCACGCGACTGGGTCTGCAGTCGCGGTCTCTCGAGGTGGACATAAGGCTGGTGGCAGGCTGCGTCCTCGGCTGGGGTGACTCAGTCCAGTGTCTCCCAGATTTGGGGCGGAACTGGTTTCCTGGGTGCTGCAGAGTGCATTTGCCTCTTCAGAGCCAGCCCAGCAGGGGGAGGGCGGGCGGACGCTGCTGGGCCTCGACGGCCAGATGAGGCCCACCAGGACGACCTCCCGTGCCACCGAGTGAGATCCAACCCATCAGGGGCCGTGGTGGCGTCCACAGGGTCCCTCCGCTCGGTCTTTGGTGAGAGGCTGGGGGGCAGTCGCCTCCGTGACGCGGATCGGAGAAGGAGCTCCTGCCCGGGGGCCGCTGCGCAAACGGCTGCTCAGGGGCCCGGACACTTGGGGGAAAACCCTTTCTCCCCGAGTCCCGTTTTCCGCCCTCTCTGTGAGACCGGGGTCAGAGGCGCTACGCCCCTCCGTGCGTGATGCTTGTGCAGGGACAAGGTTGATGTTTTAATCTTTCAAGCCACTGCTTCGTTTCTACAGCATCCTCGATGTTTCTGTTGGAGAGGCTTTCTCTTCCTGGGAGAGACGACGACGCAACGGTGCCTTGGCAGAGCGGGAGGCGCGCAGCCGCGGTGGGGGGGCGGGGAGCGAGCGTCGGGAACCAGCCCGGGACTCCCCTCGCCCACGTGCCGCCAGCCGGAAGGCCCCGGGTGAGTGCTTAGCGGACGCCGCCCGTCCGTGGGATCGGTAGTGAGTGAACTCCGGGCTCTGCCGTGATGCGGAGCCTCGCCGCATGGCGTGTATTTTTGCTGCTAAGTGACTGCACGTGCTCCAGGACGCAGGCGGCCAAACTCCTAAGGCTGGCTCGTTACCTGGGTGTTCGGTCTTGTCTGTGGTATTCTTCCTCAAAATACTGTGTACGGCATGGTTACCGCAGCATCACCAGGTGTTAGTGCGGGTGAAGATTAGAACGTATTCAAGAGTGTATTTCAGAGTGTCCTGTGGCGCACGTGGCAGCGAAAACAGACCTTCGATGCGTGGCACTGTGGGGACTGGCGGGTTCTGAGGGGACTGTAAGGTGGCCGGTTCCAGTCCCGGGAGGAGGTGGGGGTGGGCCCGGGGGTGGAGCGGTGCCGCGGTGTCCTCAGTCACCGGGGCAGCGGGCCTGCCCTGCTGACAGACGGGGGGCGGCGGCCGAGGAAGGCCGGGGGTGCACCGGCATGCAGATCCCCGGTCCAGGCTCCAAGGAGCCCTGGTTCCCGTGGGTGTCGTCGGCCTTGAACCATCAGGCGTCGCCCTGTTTCTTGGGATCGGAGTGGAGTGGATGCAGGGGGTGCGGAAGTTCAAGGTGGCGGGCGGAGCCGGACAGCAGGGTACAGGGGATCAAAGACAGAGACGAGGGTCATTTTTCCCCGTGGGCAGAGGGTGACAATACAGGAAAGAGTAGAGAGAAGAGGGGGCGACAGTTCCCTTCAACCCCCCAAATCTGGTTCCTTAAGGGTTACATTTGATAACAGGATGTTTTGAATTGGGTTTGAGCTTTGCTGTTGGGCGCACGGTTCTGCTGAGGCAACTCTGACAAAGCAGAAGAAAATGATGCTCTTTAAATAAAGCCCGCCTCCAACATAACGAGCTCCTTCTGAGCACAGCAGCCTTGACCGCCCACAGCGACTGGCACGCAGGTCGTGGTGGTTGAAATGTTTGTTGGCTAAGTCACGAGAAGAATGCCACGCACGGCCAGTTACTGGCCGTATATAAAGCTCCCGGGCAGGCAGAAGGCACACACCTCAGACGCATCTTCCTGCAGCCCAGCTGAACTCTCTTCCCCGGACAACATGTGCGGCAGTTACTACGGCAACCTTTGTGGCTACGGCTGTGGGCTCGGCCCCTACTATGGCTGGGGGTGTGGAACCGGCTACGGCTGTGGGCTCGGCCCCTACTCTGGCTGGGGTTACAGAACCGGCTACGGCTGTGGGCTCGGCCCCTACTCTGGCTGGGGGTGTGGAACCGGCTACGGCTGTGGCTCTGGCTACTGGGGCTACCGGCCGCTGTGCTACAGAAGATGTTACTCTTCTTGCTGCTAGAGCATCACGGCCTGAGCCTCCTTTGCCTCTGAAACGACCCGTCTGAAGACGACGCCGGCTGAACACCGGTCCCTCCAGATTTCTGTAGCTAAGGAGTCGCGTGCTTGGTGGAGGTCTTGACCGCCAACCACCCATTTCCCAGGAGGGCGTCTGCGCGCCCCCCGGCTCTGTGATACCATCTGACTCTTTTCCAAATGTGACCCTTGACCTCCCAAATTTCTGATCCTCTGTTACTATGGTGTTGATGATACTAAGATCCTCCAACTGGGCAAATCTCCATTTCAATAAACTTTTTCTTTTTTTGTTCTAAGGAATCTCTGTGTGCTTGCTTGTAAATTCCTCCTTTCTGAAAAGTGATGGACTCTCTTGAAACTTGGGCTAAAATATGTTACTTCAGTTTTGGGTCCTTCTTTGATATAATACAAGCATTTTTCCTCGTACCTGAATCATAACTACTATCTTAATCACAAATACAGTTGCGTAAATGCTACACTTCTCCACCGGCTACTCACGCCTCACACTCTCAGGCGCGGACACGCACGAGCACAGACCACACGGTTTTGGGACTGTGCCCGGCAACCTCGGGACTGTGTCTGGAACGGGTCTGGGAGGGAAGGAAAAAGCCAAACGATGCTCACCCTGGAGGCGCGATGCACAGCAGTCCTGGGGAGCAGGGGCGTGGCTGAGCACGCGCAGGGGGGGTGACCCGGGAGCGGAACGGGCCCGGACGTGGAGTCAGGCAGTTCCCTTAGAGGGAGGACAACACTCAAGGCGGAGGCGTCGAAGGAAGGAAGCACCCGAACTGGCGGCTTATTGCTGGTGTGGGGTGTCTGCTGGGGAAGTGGCAGGGAACAGCCACACCCAGAGAGGTGTGGGGAAGAAGTCCTCAGGTTTCCTGCAGCTGCTCTGCCCAGTAAGACAGGCACGAGCGCGGTGTTGCTCGTTTAAAATAAGACCCACTCCAGATCTTAAAGACTTAGAGAAAAAAGAGTGACAACTATATTGACTGATTTAAAATTATTGATTACATATAAATGATAATTTTTCTAAAAAATTTTAAAAGATTTTATTTATTTATTTTAGACAGAGGGGAAAGGAGGGAGAAAGAGGGAGAGAAACATCAGTGTGTGGTTGCCTCTCGTGGGGCCCCTACTGGGGACCTGGCCTGCAACCCAGGCCTGTGCCCTGACCGGGAATTGAACAGGTAACTCTTTGGTTCACAGACCAGCGCTCAGCCCACTGAGCCGCATCAGCCAGGGCTAAATGATAATGTTTTGCATGTATAGGTTCAATAAAATATGCCATCATATGCATTCACTTTCTGTCTTTTTTCAAATGTGGCCAGCGGGCCATTTAAACTTCTCTCTGGGTCTCCTGGCCCATTTCTGCTGCACGGTCTGGCTCCAGAAGGTCCCGGCCAGTGGGCCGGGAGCAGGCTCGGGCTGGGAGGAAAGCAAAGGCTGGTGGTGGCGCCCTGTCACCGGAGCCCAGCCCAGCGAGGAGGTCGCCCTGAGGCCGGAGGCGGTGGCAGCCAGGGCTGACGGCCTCGGGATGGTGGCCAAACGAAGCTTTCTCCTGAGTCGGTTCCGAGAAGGGGGTCGGTTGATCTGCTGTCTGCCCAGACGCCTTGTCAGTTCTCCTCCCCCGAACCTCCGTGTGTTCTAATGGTAACTGGAAAAACGATGCTCCGTGGAGATTGCTGGGAGTTGTAAATGAATAAAATAGGCGAAGTTCCACCACTGGGACAACTCACAGATTTTCGTTATGATGTTTACTATTAGATTGTTCGATATGAAAATGCTGACATTTAGGCACATTTAAACATACAAAAAAGACAATTTTACACGTCCCATGTTGTGTTTATGAATGTCGACACTATATGGGACAGCTCCCCGGACTTCAAGCAGCGCTGTCCGTGTTCTCACGTCACACACGCAGGCGCACGCCCGTGCTGGGCGCTGAGCCACTCGCACGAGTTCGCGCGTGCCCCCTGGCTACAGACCCTGACACGTGCCGTGACTCCGGGGAAGTCGACACGCTCGTCGGTGTGTGTGTGTGGGGACAAATTCCTGGGCTTCAGGGACTCGCTTATCCCCTGGTGACGTGGTCCTGCCTTTTCCTGCATCGTCAAATTGTGTTAGTTGCTCGAAAAGCTGCCGGTGGCCTCGGCAGCAGGTGTGAGAAATCGGAGGCACCCAGACTCCCTGGGGGGACGTGGGACCCTGGAGGCCGGTTGCAGTGATCGGGGTGAGTGGGTGGGAAACTCGGACCCTCAGGCGGCCTGTGGGGGAGGGGGAGGGGGAGGGGGAGGCAGGGCGGGTGGAAACGGGCTCCACCCCCCCAGAGAGCCCCCGAAACTCGGAGCTCGTCCCTGAGCTCCAGACTCGCGCTCCCTGCCCAGCGGCCTGTGCCCAGGCGTAGCGCCCGCACGAGGCGGGCCCTCAGGGGCTCTCGTGCAGCCAACACGCCCGTGCGGCCGCCGTCTGGAAGAAGGACCCGCAGAGGCACGGGCACGCATGGCCGGGACAGAGCCGTGTGGGGGGCGGGCAGGCGGCGTCGACGTGGGGGTCCTGGGGTGTCAGGCGTGGAGCCGGCGCGGAGCGTGTTGTAGTGGCCAGGAGGGCGCGGGGGGACCGGCCACGGGTCCGAGGCCGCCCGGAGTCTGGGGCTTTGAGTTTGACGCGGCGGCTGCCGATCTGCGGCGCCGCTGTCCTGCCGTGACCAGCGCTGCAGGTGTCCGGGAAAGCTGCCATCACGGTTTCCACCGAATGCCGCGGTTTCCGGAGTTAGCGTGCGGAGCGTCGAGATGTTACTCTCCTGGCTGGAGAATGTGTCCCTCCCCCGGGCGGCCCCTGGGGACAGTTACGGCGCAGGCCCGGGAGCGCCCGCGTCATCTGCTGGGGGCTCACGCCAGGCTGCGGCTCGGAGGGCGCGGTCACCGGGAGAGGGAGGCCGCGTGGCAGCCGCCTAGCAGCGCGCGAGGCTGGGGTCCCAAACCTTCGTGGTGTCAGCCGGGTGGAGCGGGGGACATTCTGTGCTAGAACAACTGAAGGAGGAAGAGTAACGCGTGGTCCTCTGCCCTCGCTGGTCCGCGAGAGCGGGGCCGAGTCAGTCCAGCCCTCGCCCTGCACGGCTGCGCGGCCGCGGGCGAGACCCGTCCCCGGCTCTGAGCCCACACCGCAGCCGCGCAGGCGCGGACGCGAGGGGCGGTTTCTGGGTCGGCGTTGCTCTCGTGAGACCCGAACGAGCCGATAGACGCGAGGGGGCCTCAAAAGCTCCAGAGGGAAATATTAATAATAACAACAACAACAACAACAACTTTTCTTGTATTACATCCTCTGCAGTAAAATAACGATGGTGTTTACTGGCAGAGGAAATGCGTGGGCTGTCATCCGACGGGGAGGCCGGTTCTTCAGATTCACAGAAGAGAGACGGCAGCGCCGACCCTCGGTAGCTCGCCGGGGACCGAGGGGCGCAGGCCCTGAAGGTCGGAACGCACTCGGCAGGGCAGGACGGCTGGCCAGGGGCGCCGCCGCGGGAGCAGGGAGGGGCGCAGGAGGCGTGGGGGGGGGCACGCACCAGGCCTCACTGGGAGTGTCCTCTGTGAGCTGCACGGCCTGCGCTGCGCTGGGCTCTGCAGGGTCGGCGGGTTTGCACAGACGCGGTGTGATGGCGCAGGGGCGTGCATGTTCCCAAGGCGGCGGCGTGGGCGACAGCACCCAGAGGCTTTAGGCGGCGTGGGTTCTGCTGCCCCGAGCGAAGCCGTGGCGGCTTTTTGGGTGAGTGGCAGCAGACGCCCGTTTCGCACCGGTTCAGCTCTTCCTCGCCCGGCCTCTCTCTGGCCCGGCCGCCTGGGCCACGGCCCGCCCACCGCAGCGCGGGTGAGACCTGAGGACACCTCGCCTCACGCCCTGCTGCTGCGTCCCCCGTCGATGCTGTGGTGTGAGCGGCTGGAGCAGCACCGCCCGGCGCCCACTCCCGGGTCCCTGCGGGGGCAGGAGGGCCACTGGCCCCTGCACCCTGCGGTGAGCATCTCCATCGGGTGCCATGGCATTCCAGAGACATGCTCGTTCAATGCGTGGGTCGTTTAGCTCTGTGCTGTCACGGCCCTCGTGACTAGCTGGGGCCGAAGCCGGAACAAAATTGTCCTGAGAGTGACGGGCCTTTTAAAAATGAAAATTGCCGGGGTAATGAGGCCACGGAGTCTGGGCTGGGTGCCCCGCCCATTTCTGCCAGCATATAAAGGCCCCGGGGTCAGGGGACCTCAGACCTCAGACCTGCACCGGCCCCGTCCCGAACTGCGGAACCTCCACTACTAGGCACCATGTGTTGCAAGTACTACAGAAACTCTTGTGGCGGCTGCGGCTACGGCTGCGGCTACGGCTGTGGTTACGGCTCTGGCTACGGCTGTGGTTACGGCTCTGGCTACGGCTGTGGCTACGGCTCTGGCTACGGCTGTGGCTACGGCTCTGGCTACGGCTGTGGTTACGGCTCTGGCTACGGCTGTGGCTACGGCTCTGGCTACGGCTGTGGTTACGGCAGCTGGCTACGGCTGCTGTGGATACCGGCCATTTGTCTACAGGAAGTGTTATTCTTCTTGCTGCTAGACCGTAACTGCCATGCACCTCCTCCTCTAGAACGATCACTCCGAGGCGTCTCTGTCTCCGTCTCTCTCGACGACATCCGACCGCACAGAGCGGAGAGCAGAGACTCAGAAAACGGGTCGTCTTCGTGCAAGTCCGCACTGCTACTGGGGGGCCTGAGTCGGTCCCGACGTTCCCGGGCAGAAGACCTCATTCTGGTCACAGTTCAAGTGTAAACCCACTACCTTCTCCTTCTGTGCTATTTCCAAATAAACATGTTTCATTGGCTTGACATGCTCGTGGATCTTTTGTGCCAGACACGCTGCTGGCTGACACTTCAGGGATCACCGAAAATCGTTCGGGAATGCACGTGAGCTCTGCCGCCCGATGGAGACGGTGGGGGTGCGGGGCCCAGGAGAGCGCAGACCCGGAGACGCTTGTGCGCCCACATCTGGGCAGGGCGGGGGGCCGGGGCGGGGCAGCCCCCGGGGGGTGTTTTGGTTTCAGAAACCTGGTCTTCGTGCGGGGCGTGAAAAGTCTCCAGAAACTGGAGTCAAAGTTTAACCACCCAGGTTAAACACATGTCGTGTTCCCAGGATCCCAGGAATCCTGAAGGAAACTGCCGTCTCGAGCAGAGGAAGGGCAGAGGAGGATGGGCAGACTGATTGCTGCTCTCGCAGAAATGGCAGCACCTCTTAGGAGCTGGCGAAGGGGGAGTCGCTGACTGAGCTTCCGGCAGAGGACGGTCCCGTCCACGCTGCGGACAGAGGGCGGAGGATGTCATGGCCGCCGCTCTCGGGAGTGCGGGAAGGGCCCAAAGCCCGCACGTTACGAACATGGGAGTGTTGACAGAATCGCACACGGGCGTCTGGGGCACATGGGCGTCTGGGGCACACGGGCGTTTGGGAAACGCGGGGGAGAAGTGAGGGGACAGGCCCGGACCAACAGGTAGACAGAAGGGTCAGGAGTCTTTCTGGAAAGGAGATGGACGTCCGGCCCGAATGTGGAGGGGGATGGGAGCTGGTCGTCCGAGAGGAGAAGACGCCTTCCGAACAGGGGGGCGAGGGGACCCCGTCCCGGACAGTGTCTGCGTGCCGGGACCTTCCCCCAACGGCCGCCCTCCGTCTGGAGGGAACGTCGTCACTAGCTGGGCTCCAGGAGCAAACCCACAGGCGTGGATGCTGAGAGCACACACGACCCTCCCCGCCCCAGAAAGCCACCCCGCTGCGACCCCCGCCCCTTCCTGGTGGGAAGGGCCCATGGCTTCTCCCAACCTTGGCAAAGAGGATGGGACATCGCCCTGTGTTTGTGTTTAGGGTTGACAGATAAAACACACGAAGGATACATTGAATTTCAGATACAAAGAGATATTTTTGGTACAGTTGTGCCTGCTGCGGTGTCAGGGGCCGACCTGCAGACAGGGCAGCCCAGGTCGAAGTTCACACCGAAGCCGTTTCCTCATGTCCCGCGGACGCCGTGGGTGTGATGGCGTGAGGTTCGGGGCGGGGGCCCCGGTCAGGCTGGGCTGAGACCCCGGGTCCCCTGGGGCTGTGGGGTGGTCACAGGCCGCTGCTCTGAGCCGCTCCTGCTGTGGTCGCCTACACCAGCTGCCTCCTGTCCTCCGCGGCCTCTGGTGAGAGGTGTCCTCTCGGAGGACCTGGGTGTCCCGCGTGCCCGTCCGATGCAGGGAGGAGGGGGCCAGTCCCGGGGGTGGCCCCAAAGGCAGACGGCCCTGGGTGACGGGGGAAGGGTGACAGGTGCCATCAGCCCTTCCTGACGGACCTGGCTGGTCAGCAACACGCCGAAGTGAGTTTCATCTCGGACCCACAACCACGCCAGGAGTGACGGGAGACTCCGCCGCACACGGGGACTCGGACCCGGTGATCTCCCGGGGGACGGGGTCCCCACAGGGAACAGCAAGCTCCCGGCCTCGGCAGGTGCTCAGCCCCCGGGGGTCAGAAGGGGGGCTCCAGGCCGCATCGCACAGAGGGGCCGACGCTGGACCTGGGCCGCGTGTCCGCTGGGAGACTTTTGGGGAGTTTCCTAACCTTTTTGTGACCTCGCTTCCACATCGTAAGATGCCCACTGCTTTTATGACTTCCTTGTGTTCAAATAGACTAAAGTCTCTGAAATCTGTGATTTGAAAAATATTCAACAGTGTTGTTCTAGTAAACGTTATTTTTGTGTTGTTTTGGCGTTAAGTAAACCATCACCTGGAACCGCAGAAGCCCCTGAGGGTGGCCGGGGGCAGGAACCCGCCAGCCGCTGCGACCTGCCCGGGGGGTTCGGGTTCGCGGGACGCCCCTGACGAGGGGGGCTGAGAGGTCTCTGCGAGGAGCGGCACTGTGTCCCGGGAGAGGAAACTGCGCAGTGATTTCCGTGGAGTCGGCCGGCGAGGCCTTGGCCCGGCTCGCTGGGACAATTTCGTGCCAAACACGAACTTCCCTCCCCTCCGCAGGGCCTGGTCACGTGACGCAGGGCTCGGGAGTCACGGGCTCAGATAGCTGGGTAGTGGAAGGGAACTCACCTCGTAGACGTGTGCCCGGCTCCAGACCGTGCCCCGGTGACGAAACACAAACCCGGTTCTCCGGGAAACGCCGGGGACTCTCCGAGAGAGGTGGGTCACCTGAGGCGGATGCTGTTTATGGACACGCCAAGCCCTGTCACCGTCAGCCGACAGGCGCGACTGGCATGCACCGGGCAGCGGACGGACAAGCATCTGTGGCCTGAGTCACCAGACGGACAGTGTTCCCTGGCCCTCGGGGCCGTGTGTACAGCTGCAGGGTCAGAGGGGACAGTCGACTGCAGAAGCACTGTCTGTAGCCACACCGAACCTCACCCTCTGCCGACATGTGTTGCAACGACTACGGGAACTCCTGCGGCTGCGGCTGCGGCTGCGGCTGCGGCTGTGGCTCCGGCTGTGGCTGCTGTACCTTCCGACCGTTTTGCTACCGAAGATGCTGCTCCTTTTGCTGGTAGGACGTCACCTTCCAGCATCCTGTGCCTCCAACAAAATATTTAAAAATTAACACTTTTCCTCCAAAGGGTGCCCCACCTCATCACCCGTACAACCGTGCAAGGATCGGATTCCACCTGTATGGACCTCGGAGAACCTGTTTGTCTTTGGGGACCGTGACTGCTTCTGTTGTGTGACCCAAGGACAGCAGCTCTGGTTCTGATTGTGTTCAAAACGTGAACTGTCGGCCGTTCCACTCTCCGGTTGTGTGTTGTCCGTGGGCACGAGTTACTTACTCCGTAGCTGGGAAAGTCGTCTTTTCAATAAACAAATGTCCTCTGGTCCCGCACGTGTCTGTGTTTTGGGGCTGGCACCACCGTGATGTCGGTACTTGGGGCCTCTCTGTGGAGCCGGGGGACCCTGTGGTTGCCGCGCCCCAGGCCGGTTCACCCCTCCCCCTGCTCCTGCGTCCCCTCCCCCCACCAGCGCATTGAAGACATTCACTGATGTATCCAGCCATTTCTCCCCGTGTTTGCAACTTGTTTTGTTTTGCTTTGCTTCTTTATCACGTCTCGTATCCACCGCGGACACAGATTCCAACCCTTTCCACATGCGGACCGACTGGCGGGAGGGAGAAGCGTGTCTGGTTCCGAGGGCATCGGACGAGTCGGGGGTCTGTCGCGTGCCCTGGGCTCAGATGTTTGTGGGTGCCGCTCAGAGAGGGAGGGAGCACAGCGGAGAAGATGTGGTGGGGTCTCAGAAGCGTGGCCTCGGGGGCATTTCGCGTCAAGGGTGCTGCCCCGTCACCCCACACACACTTTCACGATCGTCTCCTAGCAGGCAGACTGAAGTCGGCGTTCTGGGAGTTCCAGGGTCCGGGTTCTAGGGGGACGGACCCGGAGTCACAGCGAGTTAATCTTTCCAGTGGGTGGCAGTTTCATGCGCGTGACAGCCAAACACGGACTTGGGTGCCCGAAGAAGGGGTCGTCCATCTGCGGGGGCGTCTGAGCAGGGGTGACAGTCCTGCGTGCTCCGGGTGTCACGGAGAAATCAACACTCGCAGGAGACGGAGCTGTCGGACCTTCAGTGCTTACTCTCATTGTAAAAAGTTGGTCTTAAAATGTGAACCGTGGCTGCGAGGCGTCGTAGTGTGAGGGTCACTGAACACTGGGGCCGTGGTCTCAGAAACAGCAGGAGAGCGGGGAAAGGAGCAACTTTTCATAGGTCTGGGCGGTGGCCAGAGGTGACGCGTGTGTTCTGACCCTCCTGTCCTGTGGAAGAGACGGGGCGCGGGGAGTGAGGTGGGGGGACAGCACCTGTGCTCCCAGGCAAGGCCGCGGCGCTGGCAGAGCGGGGCCCTGGTTCTCACGAGGCTCAGCTGCCTGGAGACTCACGGGGCGGTGGGGCGGGGGGCAGCGGGGAGGGGCAGGGTGGGGAGGGGCAGGCGGCGCTCAGAGGGGGACGTGCCCGCGAGCCAGGACCCCAGGTCGTCGGGGATCCCTCCCTGGGGGGGCTCGGACAGAGCGGGCACCGAGACTGCTCGCAGGGGTACCCCACGACAGAGTGCAGTCACTTAAAACCAGACGTGGGAGGCCCCCCGCTGAAAGTGTTGGAAGAAAGGCCTGTCTTCGGGGACATGCTGTAGAGCGTATGTCAGACCGAGGGGGTTTGGGGATGTGATGTGGGTTCGGAGGCCCCCCCCCCAACCCCCCCCAGCCTCCGCCGCCGGGAGACGAGTTCAGAGCCCCGGTTCTGCGGCCCCCCGAGTGAGGGCCCCCCGAGTGACCGCCAGGCCCGCATGCGGACCCCGAGCGTGGCGCTGTCTCTTCGCGGCTCAGGCGCCGGGAAGGCGGAGGGGAGTGGGGCTGACCTCTGTCTCCCACGGAATCGACATCGGAGGGGTAGGGGGTGCGGAGGGGAGAAGCGTCTTCCTGTCAGCGCGGTTCTCGGGCACCTTTGGGGCGCGCCCTTGGGGAGCCAGGGGCCGGGCGCCTCTCCTCCGAGACCCCCGACCCCAGGGCGCTCACCCTCCGAGCAGACGCCTTTCTTCTTCCCGTGGCGGCCTGTGGCGGGCCCAGGAGGCGGGCGCTCCCTCCCCAGCAGACGCACGGCCTGTGCGTGAGTTAGGCGCCTGTGGTCTCGACCTGTCCGTGACGGCCGGGCTGCAGAACGAGCCAGGAAGCCCAGGCCGGTGACGCGTCGCCCGATTCTCTGTTTTCACCACAACCCTGTCGTTAAGAACGCTTCAGGCAAAGAGCAGTGGGACAGTCACACGCACAGTAGTTCGTTTTCCAAGGAAGCTGGTCGCTTCCTCAGAGTCATTACGAAAGATGTTAATTAACACACACACGTGAAACCACAGCAACATCAAGCACTACACTTAAGTTTGTAGTATAATGAATGCGTCAGTAGCAGTCAACACAGGTATTCGAAGAGCTGTTTGTGCGGGAACACTGATGCTTGGACAGAGTAGAGAGAGAAGCATCGACTGAACCCGCCATCTAGGTGTGTGCCCTGACCGGGAATCGAACCGGTGACCCCTCAGAGCACAGAAGGACCCTCCGACCAAGTGATCCACGCGGCCGGGGCTGGTCTGCCTCCTCGCTGGGGACGGGCCCCCCCCAGACCCTCTGCACCCCCGTCCACGCAGCCGGGGCTGGTGGCTCGCTCACTGCCCGCGCCCCGGGGGGCTGGGGCGGCTCTTCCTCGCGCTGCACAGTTACCCTCTTATCGGAGTTTAATCATTTTTGTACTAAACTTCTCCTGTTCCCCTGACGGGACTGGACGGATGCAGGCGTCTTCGGTTTTACACCCGCGTGTGGCGGGAGGAGCTCGGGGGAGGGTGAGAGAGCCCCGGGCTAGAGGGAGCCGTGCAGAAGGGTCGCCCACGCCCGAGGCGCCCCGGGCGGGAGGCCGCTCACGAGGAGACGGTGGGGGGTGTGATCGCGGGTGGGAGGTAGGGACGGGGAACAGAGACCGCAGGCAGGCCACCTGTCACTGATCACTGGTGACACTGCGAGGTTTCGGGCCAAAGTCCTGTGACCTAAGTATCTTTCTGAGAGCATTGCTGGTTGGAGGAGGCGGGTGAGGAGAAAGTCCCTGCAGAGTCCGGTGGGGGAGGGGGGCTGGCCGTGTGCGGGGCGGGGGAGGGTGTGGGGACCACGTGGCAGAGACCGGGGACCGGAGACCGGAGACCGGGCCGAGGAAGCCCGCACACGGACACGCGTGCACGACCCGGGCTGCAGCACAGACCTCGTCAAAGCTGGGCGGTCCCTCCGCTCCGGGCTGCAGCCCCGGGGACGGCTTGTCCCCTTCAGATAACCAGTAGTGCGTTTGACATAACCGAGCCATCAGGGGCCGAACAAACAGTTTTGCTCCTGAGGCGGGAATGTCATAACCTGACTGGAAAGGGGGGGGAGGACAAACTGTCCTTCAGAGAGAGGGGGGCTCTTTCAGGGAGGGTGCACACCGCGTGGGAAGGCTCGATTCCCTGCCCTGAAACCGTGAAAAGTACTTTGAGAATGATTATGAAGAAAAGCCCCCAAATATCAGGGAAGGAGGAGAAAAGCCCAGGATGGGATGGATGATGATGACGATGGTGATGGTGACGATGACGGTGGTGACGATGGTGATGGTGACGATGACGGTGGTGACGATGAAGAGGATATTAATAGCAGAGAGCAGGAGTTTGTGTTTAACAGGAAGTTTCTAAGATGCTGCAAGAGCACAGTGGTAAACACTCATTTATAGGTCTGGTGGGTTTGGTGCTGTGTTATGTCACGGCCATTTAGTGCAATTACGGAAGACACAATTAGGGCCGCATGAGCCCGGGCGCTCGGAAACGTGTCTTCCTCGTGCCGTGCGGCCGGAGTGCGTGTTCCGGGTGACGCGTGGCATCCTGGCCGATCGCCGTGCGCAGCATGAGCTCACTGGAGGCCAGCGGTTGTAAAACGAGGGCACGGGGATCACACGCGGCCTGACACACCCGCCCGGGAGGTGTATATAAAGGTCCTGGGAGAGCAGGAGGCACTCAGACTTCAGGGTCACCCTCCTGCACCTCACCTGCACCCTCGCCTTCTGAAACCATGTGCGGCAACTACTACGGCGGCTGCGGCTACGGCTGCGGCTACGGCTCTGGCTGTAAATACGGCTGTGGCTACGGCTCTGGCTGTGGCTACGGCTGTGGCTACGGCTCCCGCTATGGCTGCGGCTATGGCTGCGGCTACGGCTCTGGCTGTGGCTACGGCTGTGGCTACGGCTCCCGCTATGGCTGCGGCTATGGCTGCGGCTACGGCTCTGGCTGTGGCTACGGCTGTGGCTACGGCTCCCGCTATGGCTGTGGGTATGGCTCTGGCTGCTGTGGCTACTAGCCATTTTTCTACAGAGTCCTCTTGCCACTAATCATCACTCCAGGTTCAAGTCCAACTCCAAGCGAAGCCCTCTGTCTATGGATTTCACACCAAAGTAAAGAATGAGTATGTCCGTCGGAAACCTGACTTCACTTCGAAGAAGCCCCCTGGCATCGGGGACCGTGTAGTCCTGCCACATCGCTGGAGACGGAGGATCTTATTCAGACCATTTTTTGAGTGTAAATCCTCATATTTTCTTCTGCCTCTGTCCCATGGCCTCTGTGCCAGCAGGGGGCTGAGCACTCGGGGCGTACAAAAATGAAGCAAAAATAGCAGTTTCCTAATAAAAGGCTTTCTTTCTGAACAAGTCTGGTTTCCTTTATGCTGGGGCCACCAGTGACTTCGGGGTCTGTGCCCTCCTTAGGGTAAGTCTGTGTGCTTCTGTTGGTTAAGCTCAAATATCAGTTCTTTTCCACTTATGAACCTGTGCATGTGTGCTCCCTTACGACACTAGAGCTAAGTGTACACACAAGGGTCACGCCCAGCACCGTGTGTCCTGTGTGGGTGAAGGGTCGGGACAGGGAGGTCCACGGGAAGGACCGGCGCGCTGGGCCGGGGCAGAGCGACTGGGCTGCGTCTCGTAATGAAGGGGCGACACCGTCAGCTGCGTCGTCCTTGGGAATGGGGACAAGAACTCGCAGAGCCAGCACACCGAGGGCGTGACAGCCGCCCGCGGGAATCGGCGAGGACCAGGGCCCCTCCTCCTGTTCCCACTTGGGCTGCGCGACTGTCACGCGCTCAGCGGCAAGGCGGACGCTGCATTGGCCAACCTCAGGCTGTTGCTTCCGGCAGGAAACGGAGAGAGAGCAGCGCCAGCCCCTTTAAGAAACTTGGGTCTTCTTACGGGGGATGGGCCATGCGCGGCATGAAGGACACCCGCCTGCCTCCCTGGCGCCGGCTGAGGGAGCTGGGTCAGCTGGCTCCTGTGCCCGAGCCCCATCGGCCTGGGGGGCCGGGGGAGAGGGGGAAGGGGGGGGACACAACCGCTTGGGCCGAGGGACGGCGTCCTCGCAGCACGCGGGGCCGGGCAGGGGCCCGTGAACTTTGTCCCCGGGCGCAGGTTGGCTTGAGCTCCCTGTTCCTGTCTGTGTCCCACGCGCCCCCCTACCCCCGGGGTTCTCTTCCGTGTTTTTTTTCTTCTTGTTCCGCATTTTAACTTTCGCTTTGGCCAGCGTTTCTTCTGGGTTCTCCTGCCCGTCAGCCGCGGCCGTCGCGTGACCTGGGTTGTTGCCTACGCGCCCGTCCCGCCCCATTCCGCAGGCGTTCCGAGGGGCCGTCGTGGGCTGTGTGTTTTCACTGTGTGTACACGGGGAGGTGGTGTCATTCTGCATCTGTCCAGAAGATTGCTTCCCTCGGAAGGACTTGTGTGGACGGGTCCATCCCGTCCATCCACCCTGCTCTGTGCACCTTCGGCCCGTCGTCCCTGCTGCCGCCTGGCGCTCCGCGGGGACCGCAGCCAGACCGCCGTGTGCCCCCCGTCCACGCGACTCTCCCTCGACCACCCCGTGGCTGCCGTGGGCACGAGTTCTCGTGTGGGCTTCTGTGAGAATCGACCCAGGCTCTGAATCCCTAGAACCAACGGCGTGTGCATGCTCAGCGTGGCTGAACACAGCCCGTGTCCTCTCCGGATGCCCGCGCCGACCCGTGCGCTGGGACTGCAGGTCTGCCGTCCTCACACGCGGGCCCGGCTTGGCGTCCCCTGACCCTCTCGTGTCCGCGTGTCTGGTGGGTGAAGAGTGATGCCGTCTTGCTTTGATGCCCGCTTCTTCGATCCCTAGTACATTTAAATGATTATTTGGTCAGCTGTGTCCTAAACTCTGTTTCTCTCGCATGTCCTCACTCCACTTTTCCGCTGCGGCTTCTGTCTCCTCCTCATCGGCTTCGGGGCTTCCCTGCGTGTTCTTGGTGTCACTGCTGTGCCTTCCGTAGGCGTTGCCGGTGCCATCTTCCTCACGGTCATCCTCACGGTTATCTGTTTATTGCTTCCTCGTGTGCTTAACAGAACAAACGATTTTAACCCTATTTTAACTTTTGGTTAGGGACATGCACCCTACTTTTACGTCCCAGCCACCCTGCACGTTCTTCAGTCAACTGTGACGTTTGCATGTGCATTCAGGTCATCAGTCCGCACGGAGCCCGTGCTCCTTTGCGGTGGCCCGGCTCCACCCTCCCCCCGCCCCACCCCCCAGCCGGTCTCTCCGGCAGCGCCTGTCGGCGGCTCCTCCTCCGCCAGCAGTCGATGGCGCGTATTCACCGAGCTTTTATCTCTTCACGTGTGTGAGTCTGCCCCCGAGTGCTCCGCCGTGTTCTCGCTACACCCGGCCTCTGCCGTGCCTCACAAGAAGGGAACCAGGCTTGTGCCACTCGGCGTTCCCGCTGAGGAGAACAAGGGCCAGTGTGCAGAGTCCACAGACAGGGAGGGTCCAGGCGAGGAGGGCTCCTCCAGGGGGCGGGGGAGGGTGGAGGTGGGGCGGGCCGAGCCGGCGGTGCCCCTGGGCTGCGGTGGGCCGGGAGGGCGGACCTCGACCTCTCGACCTGCAGGAAACGTGCGAGTAAAGCAGGGCACCCAGGACAGGGGTCCGGTCCATCGACCCACACCCTTCGCTTGTGCTTCGATGGCCCCTGGCCCTGTACGTTCTCAGGGGCCTCCAACCCCATGCGGCCCGGATGGCTGTGAAGGTGCCCACCGCAAAATCGTAACTTTACTTAGAACATTGAGCTTCTTAGTTTTTGTTAGTGTTTGTGTATTTACTGGGTGGCCCAAGGCACCTCTTCCTCCAGTGTGGCCCAGAGACGCCGCGAGGTCGGGCGCCCCTGAAGGGTGATTTAATGTGACCTCCAGGCCACCGGGGCAAGGAAGGTGTGGGCTGGGAAGCCGTAAAAACAACACCCGGTTCTGCAGAGGAAGGAGAGCAGTGTGCGTTGGAGGGGCGCGTCGAGGCACCCCACCTGCGGCTGGAGCCCGTGTTTCTGGGTTTCTGGGGGTCAGCGCGAGCCCTGAGCCGGGGACAGGGCCCAGACCCAGGGAATCATCCTGTGCCGAGGGGCCCACAGGCGTGGCCGGGGCTCCAAGTGGCAGTGACCAGTCTGGTCCAGCTCCTGCAGGGACCCTGGGGTGTCCCCACAATGAGCTATGACGGGCACTCCTCCCTCGGTCCCTGGAGAAGAGACGTGTCGTGGCCACGGCTGCCTGAGGACGATGGGCTTCGGGCAGGAGTGCGATCGCGTGATCGCGCTGGAGGGTGGCGCGCGTGGCTGACGAGCAGCTTTGCCGTTTCGGCCTAGGAACAGAGCCACCCCTTAAAACGCAGCTTCCTCGCACGGGAACACGCGTAAACGTCTCGCCGATACCGTGGGGTGGCTCAGGTGTAATAAAAATTTCAAAGGCAATTTGCACAGCATGAGCCATTGCAAGGAACTCGTTGGGACAAAATCCCCTGCTCTCTGGGAGGCTGCGAGGAGAAAGCAGTAATCAGAGCTTGAAGAAATTAATTAATACATTCATTCATGCGACTCGCTAAGATGTATATCCTGTAATTAGAGATACTGTGGATGTTTTATAGTCGACACTTATATTCACTTAAATCTCCAGTTGCAAGATTTTAAGTGCTGAATCTATTTAAAAATAGTCATACTCTCAGACATAATCTGTTTTTCTATGATGCTAATCTTCTGGTGGTAACAAAGTTTGAAATAAGAATCTCAGCAGCTTTCCATGTTGAAAAAAAAAGAATGCTTTCATGTCAAAAGTTTTACAGCTACAAAATGTATGTTACCCATAATTACTGGAATAAGTATATGTTTTCGTGCCAAGGCTCAGGGAGTTGACAAAGTATTCCAAGTAACAAGTTGTTGTACAAAATGCTCCCATTGTATTATAGTTAGTTTACTATTAGGATAATTAATTTTGTCAGAATCTGGTTATATTCGCTGTCTTCATTAGCATTCAATTAGTAGAAACTGAATAAATCCATGGAACATGCATTATTATCACAGACACTAGTAATCGGTGTTTATTTAGCTTAAGAGTATTTCCTAGGTTGGTACAGTTTGTACTCGGGCAGCCGGGATTCTGGCCCAGGTCTCTCTGATTGCGAGATCTCCCACGCGGTGAAAATCCGCGAGTCCCCGGGAACGAGGGACGCAGGCTCGGGGTGGGACCGCAGCGCCCAGTGGCCCTCAGGGCTGGGTCCCGGACAGAGCGCGGGGGCAAAGCAGTCTGGGATCCACGGCGGCGAGGGGCAAAGGACGCTTCAGTGGCTGTATCTTAGGGGCAATAAAGAATTGGAAAGATTTTGCAGTGTCAAAAAATGCTACGAAACACTGCCATATATTTAGGTCTAATCTTGAATTAAACTTTTATGGGATGACAGGAAGTCCTGGCAACAGAACAAACAATTTACGAAGACCTCCGGGTTTCGGTCTCGGGGTGGCCGCAGAGAAGGGGCTGTCGGCAACGAGCAGAGAGGGGGCCCCAAGGGAGAAACGCCGCCTTCCTGAAATGTCGGCAACGCCGGCACGTGGCCAAGGCCGGCGGGTGAGGCTCGGAGAGCGAGGCAGGAATGCGCCCCTCGGGGAGTTGGGACGGCAGGAGAGGTGGCACGGGTAACCTGAGAGTTAAATTTGCTCCGAGAGACTCGAGGTGTGGCAAGGGTTTCAATCAACGTAAGTAGACGTGGGGACATAAGTATCCATTTTGTCATGGAGATTTGTCACTGGGGTGTATTTCAAGATGAATAGATTTCTGCTACGGAAGTGCAAATATTTTCTGAGGTCAATGTCATATGGCCAACAAGACTCAGATATTCTTTGTTTCATTTCATTTTTATTTTTTATTGTTGTGCAGTTACAGCTGTCCCCACTTTACCCCCATGGCTCTCCCTTGCCCCACCGCCCCCACCCCTCAGTCCCCGCCCCTGTTGTCTTGTCCGGGGCCCTTCATACCTGTTCCTTGTCGACCCTTCCCCTTCTTTGCCCCATTATCCCCCCCATCCCTCTCCCCTCTGGTCACTGTCGGTTTGTTCTGTAGTTCAGTGTCTCTGGTTCTATTTTGTTCACTTGTTTGTTTTGTTGGTTAGGTTCCACTTATAGGCGAGATCACATGGTCTTTGTCTCTCACCGCCTGGCTTGTTTCACTGAGCATTACGCTCTCCAGTCCCATCCATGCTGTCACGAAGGGCAGGAGCTCCTTCCTTCTTTCTGCTGCGTAGTGTCCCATCGTGTAAATGTCCCACAGTGTTTTGATCCTCAGTGCCCACCACATGGGGACCCGAATTGGTCTGTCACAGCGGCCAAGGCCTCAGGTAGCCACTGCGCAGGACAGTGGGCTTTCTGGGCCCGCGAGGCTGGTGTCCCGAGCCTGGATGTTCAGTCAGACACGGGTCCAGAGGTCTCCGTGCTGATAGTTTTGGGTGGGGTGAGCATCTAAACCAGTGGTCTTTGGGTAGAGCCGATTGCCCTCCATAATGAGCTGAGGAGGGGAGGGCTGAGCCAGTGAATGGGCTCACGGCCTCGGGGAAGAAAGACAGAGGAGCCCCGAACGGAAGAGAAGGGAAGGTTCTGCTGGCGGGCGCCTTTCACTGGAGCTGCAACCCAGCGCTTCCCTGGGCCTCCAGCCTGCGCTGCAGGTTTTGATCTTGACAGCCCTCCAGGTTCTGTGAGCCCATTGATTGCTTAAAACGATCTCTCTCATACCTTCTGTTGTATCCTATATATCTATGACATTTTATATATCATCTATCTATCTATCTGTCTGTCTATCATCTATCTACCTACCTGTCGATTTATCCCCCTGTTTCCTACCGGCTCTGTTTCTTTGCAGAGCCCCGACAGCGCCCTGCCAAGTTAGGTGGGGACGAGATTAATGACCGAGTCTCTGGGGTGCACAGGTTGTCTTCGGGCAGTGCTGGTCCTTGGACGGGTTGAGGGTCCACACCAGTGTCCCGAACCCATGCTCAAAACAACCCTCTGAGCGTGCAGGGTCCTTCCCGGCATCCCACAATCCCTAGGAGTGCCTGCGCCCCTGCCCCTGAGCTCACCCCCAGGATGGGGTGAGCCGGAAGGCCTGGGGTGGGGTCACTGCAGTCAGCTGTGTGGGCCTCGAACCTCTGCAGTGGGGGGCGGCAGGCCCGAGCTTCCAGTCGTAGCCTTGTGCTTTCCACTCCAATTTCAATTCCAGTTTCGAGTCCGTAGGATAAGCCAGTGTTTGGGAGAAGGAGGAGGAGCAAGGCGAAGTCTGGGGTGGCAGCTGTTACCACCAAACTCTTCCGATGTAGAAGGGCCATCGCACTAATGGGCTGCTTTTCTGTGACCACCCGGCTCCGCGAACCGCGGGGAGCCCCGGCACTCGCCTTGTTTCGGGCGGGTCAGGGGTTCTCAGAAACGACGCTTTGGCGCGTGGCACAGCACTGTGTTGCCTGGGGCTGTTCGATCGGCTCTGCTGCTGCGACAACTCGGACAACGCAGGCTCCGGGGGTCCGCCCCGGAGTCTTCGGTTTGGCGGGTCTAGGGTTGTCTGAAACTGTTCATTTTGAACAGCTTCCCCAGTGATGGTGGTGCTGCTGGCCAGTGGGCCCCACTGTCAGAAATTCCAGAGCTCACGCACACGCACCCAGACAAGCGACGGAGGAGCAGCAGGGCGTCCACGTGGGTTCCGCACCAGATCCGCCGCGGCTCCCCGAGCGCCGAGTGCGCCATGGACCGCCGCTGTGACCCGTGCGGCGCGGTGGCCGAGGGAAGACAGAGCGGCTGCCATCAGAGAGCCCGCCGCACTTCGGGAGAGTCAAGGCCAGTCCCTCGGGAGCAAAACTGGAGAAGTGGCCGCATGGGACAGAGGCAGCAAGGCCAGCGAGGGCAGCGGGGACCACAGGGAGGCCCCACTGCAGGGGAAGCCTGAGACTGGGCGTGAGGGCCTCGCCCGACAGGTTGGAGACGGAGGCAGCGTTCCAGGTGGGTGGCTCTGCGGGGGCGGGGCAGGGATGGGTGGGCATCGCGGGCCGGCCAGGGAGGGTGGCTGCCCTCTTGCCTGTGTCTGAAGTTCCTCAGCAGTTTGGTGACCGCCATGACGTAGCGTGGAGGCCGGGGTCAGAACGGGGGGAGGAGGTGTGTTTCGGAAGTTCTGAGTCAGGCAGAGGACTGAGGGCCAGCCCAGGAGGAAGTCTGGACGTCACACGGAAGGAAGGAACCGGTGACAGAAAGTCAGTGGGGGAATGCAAACCGATGACAGTGCGCGGAGCGGACCGGGGAGCGGGGCTGAGGAGGCTGTTGAAGAAAGAGACAGAGAGAAACGCCGGCGGGAGCCAGCCCGGACCCGGAGGGACGGGAAAAGCCGCATCCCCTGAGACTGGCGGGAACCACGAAGGAGCAGTGATTTGTTTTCCGAGCGACTGTCTACTCGCAGAATGAAGTGTTCTGTGTAGGCCTGCAGTCACGAAATATCGCTCGCACACGACGCAACCTATAAATCATGTGCCATCGGGAAGCACGCATTACCCAACACGGTATTAATTTCCATTAACGTTGTGATCCTGCTGGGTTTGTTTATGGGACTCTTTTCTGGAACTGGGTAAATTAAACCTAATAAATATAAATTACAAGGCAGTGCGATAATAAATTGCTCATTTTCTACCTTTTTTTTTTTTTTCGGACAAATGAAGGTCAGTACTTGCACGGTGTTCCCCCTTCTCTGGAGAGCCCCGCCTGGAGGAGGGGGGACACGGGAGAAAAGCGGTTTCCCACGGGGGAAGCGGATGCGCGTTCCAGACCCGAAGGTGTTAGTTAGAAAGAAAGGAGCCCAGAGTCAGAAAAGGAGAGCTGGACCGCAGGGTCGGCGGTCAGCAGGGGGAAACCGCGAAGACGGCAGGAGGAAGAACGCAGACATTTTCCCGTCCCAGGTCTCGGGAGCCGAGTGGTCTTGGGGGCCGGGCCGCGGCGGCAACAGCAGCAGGCGTGCTCTCCCACGATCTCTGGGCTTCGGTTAGAGCAGCACAGCGCTCAGGATGCCCGGGAGACCCGGGACAGAGCCGAGGAGGCGACTGTGGGGAAAGACGGCCGCAGCGGTGAGGTGCCCCTCAGTAAGGCTGTCAGACACGGCCCGGGGACACCACCACGTATCTGCCGTCCGTGTGACTGCGGGGTGTTGGCGGGATCTCACTCCTAGACGGTGGCGCCGTGCTTCCCACTCACGGTGGGGTCCGTGTTCTCAGCCTGGGCAGGGCCACGGCATCACACTTGTGGGGTTTGCGAGAGGGTCACCGGTGGCCACAGTGGCCACAGTGGCAGAGTTGAAACAGCCCCGGTCACGAGGGGCCCATCAGATCCCCCCATCACGTATGTCTCAAGGACGCAGCGGGCATCGGACCTCGAGGGTCAAGGCTGCTCGCACACGATGCCAGTGGCAGCGATGTGGGGACCGAGGCCCAGAATAGCTTGTGGGTGGTGCTTCGCTGCAGAGGGCAGCAGAGACTGATCATGAGTGGCCGGTGCATTGTTTCAGGGACCTCAGAGAGGCCGAGTGGCCAGTGACATGGGTACGCCGTACGTGTGGGGCTGCGTGGCTGGTCCAGAACCACAAGTCGACGTGGCATGTCAGGCATCTCACACTGGGTTGGAGCCCGTGACTCTGTGAGCAGAGAGAGTGAGTTCTTCTGTTTCCCAGGGACTACGCACAGGTGGGGTGGGAGCGAGTAAGGGTACTCGAAGCCGGGCGTCCAGCCTGCGGCCCGCGGCAGCATGCAGCCCAGGGTGGCTATGATCGCGGCCCAACACAAAATCGTAAATCCACCTGAAACCTTTTCTGTGTATCCGTTTGTGTTCGTGTTTGTGTATTTAATGGGCGGCCCAAGACAACGCTCCCTCCCGTGTGGCCCGGAGACGCCGGAAGGCTGGACACCCCCCTGGAGGTATGGAAGGACAGGGTGTGGCCCACTTGCGGTGGGAACCAGCGTGCAGGAGGAGGAACTGCAGGGTTGGCCGAGATACGCTGACGGAAGCAAGGACAGAGCAGAGCAAGGGCAGAGGGCCTGCCTTCCTGGGAGAGCGGAGCCAGCCCCGGGCAGCGGCCCGGGCGGCTACTCGGACGGGCAGCTGCTCGGACGGGTGACCGCCTGCCCGTGGCAGGCCGCCCAGAAAGAGGGCCGCCTGCTCGGACAACATCTGTGATTGAACGGAGAAGGAAATGGCGTCTCCTCGGGTGTGGGCTCAGGAAACCCGCTGGGCGGCGACGGCTGTGATTCCTGTATGTTGGCTTAAAAATACAACTTTTTACTCGGATGACGGGCTGATCGGTGTTTCCAGCCCGAGGTGTCCGAGGCCGTGAGGGTGCGCTGGGTCAGTGCCGGGGTCTGGGAGTGGTTTCTGAGCACGTGCAAACGCCCCGAGGACATCACGCATGTTCCCGTGTGGTTACGTGGAAGGGAACTTAGAGACATCTGCTTGCTCTGGGTGGGAATTAAACCAGTGCATTGCAGCAGGTCTGTATGCTGTGTGGGTACACAGCTCTGGGTGACGCCAGCATGTCTTCGATTAGCAGAAGACGGGGTGGAATAAGCACTACTATTTCTAGAAGTCTCCTCGCCGTTGTCCATATGCAGAGATTGAGAGCTCCGTGGTTTTAAAATCTGCAGGCCTTTGGTGACAGCTCCTGTGACGTGCAAGGCCATGGTCCCCCCTCCCTGGGAGACACCGGTCTGGGGGAGCAGGGCCCCCCGAAAAGGGGCTGCGCTTTGCTGAACTCGCACCCGAGGCCACACCCTTCCTTGGTCAGGACAGCCGTCTGGTTTTACTGCTGGCGGAGCCTGTGCTGTGGACACACCTGTCGGCAGAGGATTCGGTTTTGGGATGTGTTTGCGGCTCCCACTCGGGTTTGCCGCATTTGCAGGGAGCAAACGCGTCGGAGGGGCGGCAGCCTCACCCTCCCCTGGGGTGAGGGCGAGGGAGTCGCGGGGGGGCCTGTGTGCGCCCCGGGGTCTGTCTGCCTCCACTCGGTGGCCTGCGTGTACCCGTGGGCTCACGCAGTGTCCCCAGAACACGCGACCTGCAGGGAGGACACCTCCCACGGCAGCGCAGCCCCGGTTCCCGCAGGGAGCAGCGGCCGCACAGCGGGTGGTCCGCTTTCAGCCGGTCGCGGGACAGCAGGCCGTGCAGCCGCCTGGGGCCGCGGTTTGTTCCGTTGGTTTGTTTTCCGGTGGACTCGAACTGCCTTTCATTTCATTTCATTTAAAACTGTGGTCGGAACCCTTAACAGGGCGCCCGCACGCCTACGTGTGCCGGCGTGGGCGGCAGGGCGCAGGACCACCGCGCCGCGTCCCCGGGGCCCGCCGGTTCGGCGCTGGGGAGACTCTTCCCGGGCGGGGCAGCGCCCTGCGCCCCCTCCGGACGGGCCCCCCCAACCCCCCCAGCCCCGGGGCTCTGCTCCGGCTTCTCCGAGCCTCGCGTCCCCGGGCGGTGCGGCGTTCGCCTCCGCGGCTTCTTCCCTCCGCCGAGTCCCCCAGGTTCACCGCGCTGTCACCGAGGCTGGACTCGCTTCCCTTTAGAGCCTGGGGGACAGGCCCCCCCCCCGTGACCCTGTGCCGCGTTTCCCCGCCCGTCGCCCGCGGCCGGACCTCGGGCTGCTCCCGCGTCGGGGCCGCGGGGCCCGCGGCGGGCGGAGTCTCTTCCAGGCCCCGATGCTCAGTCGATGCTCAGTCCCGAGGGTGAGCACCGGGCAGGGGCCTCGCGGCGCCCCGCGGCGATGCCGCCTTCACTCCCTTCCCCGAGGGGCCCCCGCGCCGTTTTCTGCGGCGGGGGGCGCAGGGGGCGCGGGGGCCGGGGGGGGGGGGACATTCCCACCAGCAGCGCAGAAAGGCTCCGGCCTGGGGGGGGCTCCGGGGGTCAGACGCTGCGCGAAGCAGGAACGAGGTTCCCCCAAACAATTGTGTTTTTCCGGTTTGAAGCGGGCTGCTGCGATTATGAGCAGAACCTTCCAGAAACGAGCCCTCCCGTCGTCGGTCAGCACCCCCAGCACGCCTGTCTCCCCCGGATCGGGGCAAGCAGCACCCCTGGAAATACGCGCGTCTGTACCCGGGTTGTGGGGCTCCGCCAGGTGCTGGGAGGGCGCGGGGCCTCGCGGGGTCACAGGGTCATAGGGTCACAGGGGGGGCTGACCCCCCTGGGGCAGCCGGTGACCCCGACCCCCGGGGAGGCGGCTGCCCGTGCTGAGCCGAGAACCTGCGCGGGGCTTCAAGGCAGCAGCGGCGGCTGTGGGCCCACGCCCACTCGCGGGAGTCCCCACGTCCCCGCGTCCCCACTCCTAGCTGTGCAGTCCCTGAGGGCTCCTTGGCCTCGGGAAGCCTGTCTCGGCGTCCGCAGAGAGAGGAGGTGAACGCTGCCCGCGGAGGGCGGGGGTCACGGCGGTTGCGGTCAGCGCGGACAGAGGCCGGCTGAGCGCCCGGCACCCAGCCGCGCTCGGGGCCGTTGGCAGCACGACCCCTGCCGTTCCGCACCCCGCTCCGCGTGGTTCTCGGTGCGCGCCCCCTGCCCAGAGGGAGCGGCGCGCGCGGCTGTCCGACCGTGACACCGGTCCCACCTCCCGGTCTCCGCGGTCCTCGGGCTTGGAGAGTTGCCATGGCAACCCGAGCAGGTGGCCTTCCCCTGTCCTTCGAGCTGAATAGCCCGAGACTCGGAGCCTCTGGAGAGTAATGAGATTTTAAAATCCAATACTTAGAAACTATGCCGGGTTCTTTCGCTTTTCCTTTCCACGAAATAAACGTGAAGAAATGACAGGCGTGTTCGCTCCGTTCACGGGGAGACGTGTGGTGTCGTCTTAGGGACACCCGTCCCCTCGGCTCACAGGCGCCCGGTGACCCGTCCTGTGGCCGCCTCTCCCCAGCTCCAGCTGCGGGGCCTCGGAGGGAGGGTGTGACTCTCGGGCAAAGCAGAGAGGGACCCCTGGAAGGATGGTTTATTGATTCTTTTCTTTTACATTTATAGACTTTGTTTATTTATTTTTAGACAGAGGGGAAGGGAGGGAGAAAGAGGGGGAGAGAAACATCCATGTGTGGTTGCCTCTCATGTGCCCCCTGCTGGGGACCCTGTCCACAACCCAGGCCTGTGCCCTGCCTGGGAATCGAACCAGCGACCTTTTGGGTCGCAGGCCAGCGCTCAGTCCACTGAGCCACCCCAGCCGGGGCTGATTGTTTTCTTACAATCGCCCTGTCTGCTGGGTATTTTGCCGTCCTGTTTTCAAATTAAAATCCAACAAGATAGTAGAGTGCCTTGGGGAAAACTAATTGGCTGGAAATGAAACGATTTGTTGCCTTTGAGATTAGGGAGCCGATGAGGAAGAGAAACTCAGTCCTTTGAAACCGTGAGCCGTGCCACCTACCCCTCCCCCTCAGCGTGGAAAAGCTGGGGGGGCCTGGCGCCCCATCACGTGGGGGGGGCTCCACTTGCCGGCACCTGTTACGTCGGCCTTCCACGTGACACTCGTGTTCACCGGCCCCCGGGAGAACAACACACAGTGTTGATCTGCTAACGTACCATCTGTGAATTAGAACGTTCGCCCTCCCTTTGAAAACAAACAACAGCAATAAGGACAGCTTCAATGTTAAACAGAAAACAATAATACTCACAGCTTGTGAATGGTACCAAACGGCCCCGGTTCTCTGCCACCTGTTGTGCAGCCCCGGCCCGGCGGCAGAGGGAGCTGTGCGGTGCAGACCCGGGAGCTGGGGGGGCACCTCCCAAGGGGAGCCGTGTCCTCGGGGGCGGGTGCGAATCTCGGGGGCGGTGAGCAGCTGTTTACGGCACCCCCCACCCCAACCATTTCCTAGTGGAGTTCTGCCATTATTTTTTCCCCAACTATATGCCAAGAATCCAACTAAAACAAAACAATGCAAGACATATGGTTTAGGTCATTTTCTGTTAAACAATCTCCCAATCCTGCCCTAGCATTTTCTGTGAAAGCGTCACCACTTTTTCTAGTTATAGACTAAGAAAAAGTTACGAAAGATGAGTGGTTAGGTTATCACAGGCAGACTAGGTTCCACGGTGCTCGTACGTTAACTGTTATAGCGATGCATCCTCTGGGCTATGTACGAGTGCCCCTCTCCCCAGACGGCGGCCCCTCCCTCCCCGTCCTGCACCCCTCCCCAGACGGCGGTTCCGTGCTGGAGCTCTGCTCCCTGGAACCAGGTGGCGGAGGCAGATCAGCGGGGCCACAGCGAGGCGCGGCCGTCCACCTCCTGCTCGGACACCGAGCGGACGGCGGAGCGGCGGGACTGCTGGGCTCCGACTCGGAGTCCGAGTCTCGGGGACGCCGTGCGCCCCCGTCCTCCCGCTGGCCCCCGACAGGCGGCTCCCACGAGGTCCGCCTGCGGCTGCTTCTCGCGGCACCCACCGCGCGGCTCCCCACGGCCCACCCGCGCGGCCCGCCTCCTCCCGCCTCCCCTCCGCTGCCGCTTCCTCCCCCGGCGTCCGTGTGCCCCCGCCCGCCGCCTCAGGGCCGCGCCAGGGTCGTGGGGTGGCCACCGCCTGGGTCGGGGCGCGACGCTTTTTATCTTGAGACTCGCGTGGCTCGGCTCCATGCCCGCGGGTCAGAAAGTGGGTGTGTGTGTGTCATCCGTGCGTCACAACCAGATGATGAGACGCGGAACCCAGGACCGTGCGGAAGCGCAACTCCGTTCTTCTCTCCTCCGTTCCTTTAAGGCGTGTTCGGCGTGAGCGAATCGCCCCGGCCGGGGGTGACAACCCTTTCAGAGGACGTTCTCGCCGGACGGACGGACGGACGTGAGAGAGACCCACGGCGGCGAGGGGCCTCCGGCGGCTGACGGATGTCGGCCGCGTCCTCCTGGAGGAGGCAGCCGCACGGCTCCCACTCCACGTCCGGGCTCCGCCCCCCGTTTCCCGGGCCTCCCGGGCGCCCTGCCGGGCCTGCAGGCGTGACAGGGGCAGCAGACGGGACGGGCACGCGGACGCCGGAGCTGGGAGCCAGCGCCCACGGCAGCCGGAGCTGAGCCCGTGGGACCCGCTTCAGCCCCCGACTGGCCGGCAGCGGAGCGAGAGGGTGCGTTCGTGTCGTCCCGCCTGTCCCGTCTGGGGACGCCGGGAACGGCAGCCGCGGGGAACTGAGGCAGGCGCCTGGCACCGCAGTGTGGGAGGGTGGGGCGGGGGCAGAGACGTCCCCGGGTGAGGGGCGGCCTGACGGGTCCCACAGGCCGGTAGGGAAAGGGGGGAGCAGGGCCCAGCAGAGACGGCGGGGGTTGCGGGGGGGTTGTGCTGGGGGAACGGGAGCATCTGAGCACGGCTGGTCTCCGGCGGGATGTGGAGAGAGCCCAGCGCGGAGGACGGTGGGGCCAGGGCGCACAGAGCCCCGGGCTCTCTCCAGGGCGTGGGGTGCCCTCTGGGGCTGCCCGGGGCCACTGTGGGGAGGGGCGTGGTCGGAGGGTAACGTCAGGAAGAGGCGTGGCCAGGGGGGTGGAGGACAGGGGCCAGGAGACCCGTTAGACCGTTGCTGCAGTTGTCTTGACCCCAGACGGTGAGGCTGGCGTGGGCTGCGAGAGGGAGAGGCTTCTCGGAGGGGCAGGAAAACAAGACCCCGAGGCTGGCCGGAGGGGCCGCAGGCACGAGGGCAGCAGCCTCCCTCAGCGCCGGGGAAGCCGAGACGAAAGGCGGGATGCGGTGAAAGCAAGGCCCACTGGCTCCCAGCACCCTGGGTCCTCACGGGGCGTCACGAGGGTTTCCGGCCGCTGTGAGCCGAGGAGAAGTAACCCGTGCTGGAGAAGGGCGTCACGACCGGACCAGGGCAGCAGGGCGTTGGAGGCCGCGGGGCCGCCGATAGCCGCGTGGCCTGTGGCCCTGTGTCCTGGCTGAGGCAGGTGTCTCGGGAGGCGTCTCAGAAAAGCGTCCACGGGACTGGGACCTCCCGTCTGGTCCTTAGTGCAGGCCCCGGTTCTAACCCAAACCCTGGTGAGGCCAGAGGGTTCGGCAGCAGGCGGGGGACAGGGGGCGGCGTCGCATACGCTTCTGAGCCCACGGAGCCCCGGCCGCCCTGCTGCACCTGGCGCCGGCACCTCGGCTGGGGCCTGCGTGTCCGGCCCCGGGGCCTCTCTGGGGGAGCTGGCTCTCTCCGCCCCTGACGAGGGTCCTCCCACACCTGCAAACACCGGCAAAACGTGCCTGGGGTGACGCAGGGCAGGTAGGGCTGCCCTCTCGCCCCCAGACCCCGTGGCAGCGTCCAGGAGAAGGCACCAGGGACATGGGTGGCCGGAAGGCAGGACTCGGCCACCTCCCCAGCTGCCTGTCTCACAGAGGAGGAGCCAGAGGCCACCTGCCCAGGGAGGGTCCCCTGCCACGGTGGCACTGAGTGGACTCGACCACTCTGCTCTCCCCCAAATGTCCAGCGATGGGTGGGCCCCCTAGCGGGTGGCATTCCCCGCGGAGGGGCGGGGGGACTCGGCAGCCTGCAGTGTGAGCGAAGGGGAGAACCCGGAGCGCCCACGGGGGAAGGGAGGGTCGCATCCCACTCGCCTGGGAGCCGCACTGGGCTGTCCCCCCGGGAGACGGGTCCAAGCGTTGTTAACCCCCAGCACCTGCGAGCATGGCCTCGTGCGGAAGGAGGGGGCTATGCAGGCGTGAGCACGCTGAGCTGAGCTGAGACACCCTGGACGCAGGGTGGCCTCTGGCTCTGCTGGTGAGCACCCTGCAGGAGGAAGGAAAGACCTGCACCATGGGGAGAAGCCCGTGAAGACGGAGGTGGCGGCTGGGTCACCGGAGCCCCCAGGAGGCAGAACAGCAGGAGCCCCCTCCTCTGGCGCCGCCTGAGGGGCCGTGGGACCCCCCGGGACTCCCTGAGCCACGGCCAGCAGGACAGGCCAGAGGCCGCCCGGGGGGCCGCTGGGTGAGGCCCCGCTGTGGCCACCAGGACGGGCACACAAGCAGAGCTTCCTAGGGCCAGGCTGGACCCAGCGCCCAGCGAGAGCCAGGAAAGCCGCCTCAGCAGCCAGCCCGCCGGCCCCGTGTGCGTTTCGAGGCTGCCGCCCAGAAGTCTCTGACGTGGCCGGGCCCGCGGAGGTCCGGGCTAGCAGGTCCCCGCAGAGGCCGGGGGGAGCCAGTCCTGGGGGCCGGTCGTCTCCTCCTCCTCCTCTCCCACCACCACCCACCCCCGTCTGCTTCCCTTTGTTGTCTGGCCTTGACCTCGTGGGGGTGGCAGCTCTGTGGGTGCACAGGCCTCCGGGGTCCTTTCCCCCCGCTGACCCCCAAGCCCCTGGAGCGGTGCTGAGACATCGTGGAAACTGGACGGCCCTGAACCGCGTGGGAGTGAGGGGGACGGACCTCATACTGTCCATCACGGAGACTCACCTGTGCTGGCCATTCTCCCCGCAACCCCGGGCCCCCCTCTGGCCTGCTCTGTGCCCTGGGCTGACCCCTGCCCGCGCTCCCCAGGCCCTCTGGGGGCCCAGCCGTAGCCAGGAGGGCAGGAGGGGGTGGGGGGTGGGCATTTGGTCTGGGTCCCTGGACAGCTCCTCACTGGGCCCAGATGACCCCCTCCCCATCCTCCCCTCCCCCCAGGCCTGGGGCGGGAGAAGTCTCTCCTATTGCCAGCACCTGGAGTTCCTCCTAGGGGTCCCTTCCCCACCCACAGCCGGTGGCCGCCCCCCCAGGTGTCTGAGTCTGCATCGCCTGGGACGAGGGCTTCTCCTGGGGTCCCGTCACCTCCACCGGCCAGCTCCCCCGTGTCTGCACGGGACTCAGGTATCAGCTCTGCCTTTCCGAGTGGTGTGAGCGTGGGCTTCCCCCCTTTTTTCTTTAAGTGTCTAAAGAAATGCTGCGTCTTCATTTATACATTGTCCTCTGTTACTGACACACCGACTAAAGGTGACATTTTTCCGCATTACATTGTGTGTGTGTGTGCCACTGGGGAAAACTTGTATTTTCACTGTATAAGATATAGAACCATCTAAAGAGCAAAATATCTTAAATAAAGCAAAGATAAATTTAGAAAATACAAAATAAGAAAATATTGCTTTTAAAATTTAACCTCCCCAAAGTAACTTATGAATTTAGAGCTAATCTAGTAAAACTATTGAAGTTTGGAAGGGGTGTTGTTGCTGCTCTTCAGGGTTTTTTTTCCCAACTGTTTTTAAACAGACAATCAAATTTACTCAGGTAAACATTACGTTACTTGTGGAGGTAGAGATGGTCTTCATTGTTTGAAATAAGGTCTGTTCAATGTTAGACTTCAAGGATGGCCAAAGTACTGGTGGGCTGTTTATTTAAATCAAATACAACACTCATATTATCTAATTCTAGAGGATCCAGTGTATGAAAATGATGCACAATATTCACAAAATTATATTAACTGGAATTTATTTTTAATGAATATTTTAAAACACTAATTTAAGATTATAATTCTATATCTACTTGAACTAGAGGAACTATAGTATCAATTAAATAACTCTGGCTAAACTCAAAAGAGATGGATCGGAATCACTGGAACAGAAACACAGGCAGATGCTGTGTCCTGGGTGTGGGGGCTCAGGGCCCGGCTGCCGCGGGAACCGAGTCAGACCTGCAGGTGCGCCTGGATTCTTGCCCTTACTGCGTGACCCTGCTCCTTCCTGGGGACCCGATGACCCAGGGGACGGACTGGCACTTCTGGGCCTCGGTAGGCTGCGGGTGGAGCAGCAGGAGCAAAGGGGCCACCCGGGAATGGCCGGAAGGTGGACCTGGCCTTGGCCAGCAGCTGCCTGTTGCGATCGTTCTCTCTCCACAGCTCCTGGAGCTTTCTCTCCGTGCGCTCGGCGGCCACCTGGGCTGCCTCCGCCCTTTCCCAGTGGCACCGAATCTCCTTCTCGTAGTGGACAGTGCTCCTCCGCAGTTCCTGGTTCATGTCCTGGGCCATCTTCTTGCAGGTGTTCAGCATCCGATAGGTGGACTTCGTGTTTTTCCAGTCGTCGAGCAGTTTCTTCTCCATTTCTGAGCAGCGCCCTTCCGCCTCCAACAGCTGTTTCTGGAGCCGTGTTAGACGGTCCTCATACGCGTCAGGCTGAACTTGAAGCTTCAGCTTCAGCTGCTGGATCTCAGCATGCAGGTCTGTGTTTTCACTCTGCAGAGACGCTTTCTCGGTTCGCAGGCTCGTTAGTTCTGCGGCCAGCTCTTCACTGACGCGCTTTTCCTCCCACAGTTCTCGGGCTCTTCCCTGACCTTCCTCCTCAGCACGTGGAAGGGACACGTCGAGGTCAGCATCACGAGGGACACCCTTGAGATCGCCTTCCGACCCACGGACAGACTGATCGGCATTTCCTGCTTCCTTCTGACGTTCTTCGACCTGGGACTTGACATGAGCCAAGTGACCTCTGAGGACCTCGGGCTGGGGGCTGGCCTGCAGGGGGGCTCCCCCCAGGGACAGGGACTGGCTGACTGTACCGTGCAGGACCCGCTCCACTGGTGCCGCCGACGGCTCCAGCCCTTGTTTCTCCTCCTTCTGGTCTCGGACATCCTGCTTCCGTCCCCCGATTTCATCTTGGCACAGCTCTGGGCTTTCGGGATGACAGGTGTTTTTGTTCAAGTCACCCGGCACACTCTCCTGAAGCTGTTCTCGGTCAGTCCCCGGTGCTTTGGTGACGGGCTTCTCCGGGGTCACGCGGGCACGTCTGGGAGCCTGGGTCCTGCGCACCGCTCTCACTAAGTCGGCCAGGTCCTGCAGCGACGACATCCTGCTCAGGTGCTCGTTCAGGGCCTTCAAGCACAGGGTCTGCAACCAGAGAGGGCTGGCCTCCACCCCAGGTGGCTGGGGGGTGTCGTCAGCTTCTGTCATCGGTCCGGTATTCTCACCTTGTCCTGCACAGACTTGGTCACGGGCAGCACTCCTTCTGTCCGGCGCCTTCACACTTCCTGACGTGAGTCGTCTCCTCACCATCCAAGACACCACCACCAGAGCGACCGCGGGGATCACAGGGAGGAGCGCAGGGAGAGCCGGGACCTGTCTCAAGCCCGCAGACACCAGCAGCAGAATGGCGCACAGGTGCTCCAGGATCAGCTGGACGGCGGACGCGGTGGCTGTGGCCGTGGCAGGCACCAGGCCCTCCATGGCTAGCAGGGCTCACAGCTCTGCCACCGACTGCCAGTGTCCTGCGGGCACAAATAACCGCTCAGAACCCCGCGGAGTGTTCTGTCTCCATGGTGAACGGGTGCCTAGCAACCAGGGTGTGGCAGTGGCCTGGGGGAGGGGCAGGGGGAGGTCTAGAAAAGCCCCCCCTTTGCTCTGAAACAGGAAGTGCTGGCCTTCCACAGGCCCTGGGCCGAGGAGAGCGCTGCCCGCAGCCGGAGGTCGGCCCCTCCAGGCCCACCGGCCCGCAGCACACCCAGGGGGCCCGGGCAGGGCGGGGCCATACCCCCTTCCGTGCACAGGAGCCAGTCAGGGCCGAGGGTGGGATCGACCCCCGTTGGGTCCATTCTCCCGGTTTCAAGTTTCCTTCCGCTGCCCGCTGCCGCCCACCCCGGAGCCGGGGCTGTCCCTCCTTCCAGGCGCCCCCTCGCTCCTGGCCTGTGGTCTCCGAGGCCCCTCGGGCACCCGCTTTGAGACTGCGCCTGGGGATGGCCTTGCCCCTCTGCCCGTGGCTGTGGCCGTGGCCGCGGGGCTTGTCACACCTGGGACCCCGTGACCACGGCGCCGTCCCGTACAGAGCAAAGGCAGAGGCCACGAGCGTTCATTTGCGGGGAGAAGGAACAGCCGCCCGGACTCACTGATTCGGGCGGGCAGAAGCGCAGGGCCGCGAGGGGGACACGGGGGCATCGGGAGGAAAGCGGAGGGGACAGCGGGGTCCCGGGCAGCGGGGCGTGTCTGCGGACGCCGACGGCGGAACAGGACGCGGAGGGGCCCGAGGCCACCGCGCACGCGCGCAGCCAGCGGTCCCGGGGGCGGAGTCCCGCGGCCCCAGCGCGGGAAATGCGGGCGCGGCCCCGGACCAGGCCCCTCTGACGTCGGGACCCGCTGGGCTGGGCTAACACGACTCGCTCGGACGGTTGAGATCTGTACCGAAAACGGGAAACTGTCAGCCCCCGAAGGCACGGGGCCCGGGAGGAATCGCGGACACAGACTCTAAAGTGAGTTTGACCGGGGGTGGGGGCGGGTGGGGGCGGGGAGCCGCCGTGAGCGCGCCGACCTCCGACCTCCGCGGTCCGAGGCCCGGGGTCGCGGTCGGAGCTGCCCGGCCTTGTCCCGCGGGGTGGACGCGGGCTGAGCGCGCTCATTGCTGGCCGGCGGGAGGCGTCCCCAGCACCGGGGAGGCGACCGGAGCACCCGCCGTGGTCCCTGGGTGGCAGGGCGAGAGAGGGCCGCTTCTCCCCTGCAGCGGAGCTCGCGGACCTCGGCGGAACCGTGCGCGCCGGCCAGGGTCTCGGCGGAGGCCAAGGCCTTGCTTTCTCACGGCGCAGGGGCGGCCGCAGCCGCATCTCCACCCCGACCGACCCACGGACTTGCCTGTCCCCAGACTCCCGGGTCCCCACCACGGTCGCCCCTGAGCCCCCGCAGCCGCCGCGCTCAGCGCACGGGCCCCAGAGTTGTTCCCGCGGCAGCTGCGGCCCCGAGTCCGGGAGGTGACGGTGCACGAGGAAGCACGTGGCGACTGCGCCGCGTGTGGCCCGTGGTAGGTCACCGCGGGCTTCGGCCACCGACGAGAAAGGCGGAAGGAAATCCTGGGACTTCCATCCTAATCCCGTAAACTTACTAGCATCCCGGCCACAGCCAGTTCTGGTGACGGGAAGGAAACCATGTACCAGGGTGTTGGAATCCCCGGGGCAAAGCTAGAATTCTACGTTCAGTCAGAACAAAAGACAGACTTTTATACATCTCTGCTTACCCTGTAACTCGGAAGGAAAGCTCCGTGACCTGTAAATGAGCCCATAGATTCACATGTAATTTGAACAGTTCCTCGCCGGGGGATCCAGCTAGACGCAGGAACGGGCCGCTGTCTGTTTCCTAGTCAAAGCAGATGCGCTCTCCCGACGTCGGTAGGAGGACGAGCGTTGTCGAAAGCAGCTTTTCCCGTTGTTTCTCGCGGCAGCTGTCTGGGTGCAGACTGAGCCGTTCTCTCGCCGAGAGTGTCGGCTTCCCTTTTTGTTGCGATGCTGTCTCTAGATGTAATGATTCCACTCACACAGTAGAATGCAAGCGTGTTACATTTTACAATGCACGGGAAAAAATAGGAAGAGAATCCAAGATCCTGCATTTGTAAGCTGAGACGCTGGGAATACATATTCTTGGGAAGAGGCTTAAAGCTAAACCTTAAAAGCAAAGTGATGTCACCCAAACCCATCAGGGATACTCAGGGACCAGGGCACAGAGGGGCTCGGTGCACACACATCTGTGTGTGTGCGTGTGTGTGTGCGCATGTGCGTGTGCGTGTGTGTGCGTGTGCGTGTACGACTTCGGCAATCGGAGGGCGTGGTTGCCAACCCCACGGGGCTGTGGGAGACCGCCGGTGCCCCAGAGTCTACGAGACCTCGGGGTCTGCGTGCTGAAGTGCACTTTCCGTCACCGCTCACCGGGCTCATCGAGGAGTGGATGCAAACCAGTTGGTCTGGGTGGAAAATACTCAACTACGCACCAAGAGAGTAGTGACAAGGTTTGTTATGGCAAGGAACTGACCAGAAGGACCGAGTGAGGGGGCAGTTTTGGGGGTGAATTGCCCGAGAAGCTGCCTCCCTCCCGGGGAATGCGTGAGTGTGGTCATCGGGAAGCCTCTGTGGCCCCGCAGGGGCGGAGGGACGGCCCCCGGGCCCTGGAGCAGGAGGTCTCTCAGGGCAGAGCAGTCACCCGTCCACGGCAGGATGGCTCGGTTCCCCGGCCCCAGGCCACGGCAGCCTGAGCAGAAACAGCTCTGGAAATCGGCGGATCGGCGACGTCTGGGAGCTGAGCAGGTGCTCGACGGGCCGTCTCTACTGTGGGCAGGTCGGGAGTTACACGGGCGTTGACCAGGGCAGTGAGAACGAGGGGGTCAGTTTAAAACACAGACGGCGGCGTTGTGGGGAGGCACGAAGAGTGGTTAAGGAGAAATGAATCGGTGGGGAACCACGCAATGCCACCCACCTTTGCCGCAGCCGGGCGGGGTGCTCACCGGTTCCTGAGGACGCAGAGCCTGAGGCGAGCGATGGCCGGGCCCTGCCAGGCCCTGGTCCGTCCGTCCTATGTTTATGTTTAGGGTGACGAGTCAGCGCCTTGCACGTGACTCACCCCGTCCCGTGGGCGCTGGCCCATGCGATCACGTTCCCTTTTCTGGCACGAGGCGCGTCGTGAAGACCCCACGAGAGAAGTGCATCGGGGAGGCTAGCCAGCTGCTGCTAAACCCCCGTGTCCGGGCCAGGTGAGTTGGGAGCAACCCGAAACGGCCCTTCTGAGTAAGGCCTGTTTACACGTGTGTGTTCCGTGCACACTTGGAGGATGTCGGGCAGGTTGAGCTGTCGTCAGGGTGCCCAGCCCGGGGTGGGGCGGGGGCCTGCGTGACCCCGCTGCCCTTACTGGTCGTAGCTGTGACCGCGTCAGCCTGGAGGAAGGGGCCCTGTAGCATGCGCAGGGCGCCGGGTCGTGCCCCTGGTTTTGCTGCGTGGAGACTGCTGGGAACACCGGACAGGCTCAGGGGTCGGGGACCCAGACGTCAGAGCTGCACGGCTCTGGAGTGCTCTTCGGGGGTGGAAGTGTCGCTGGGGCCGTTTTGGAGACACATCTGCTCTAGTCCTGGCTCCGGGGTCGTCAGGAGGAGCGAGCGGCTTCCCTGCGTCATCCGGGGCGTGGCCAGGGCCAGAGGGTGACAGCGTGGGCCTGTGCTCAGCTGCACCTGGCTGTTCTCATCTGTGTGTGTGTGTGTGTGTGTGTGTGTGTGTGTGAGGTAAAAGTAGGCTGAGGAGTTTTTGCATCGTAAGTTCTATGTGAGTCTCGACAGACAGTTCTGTCTAAGTCATTTCTCTCTTTCACCTTTCACCCTGAGCGCTCTGAGAAAGAACCAAGCCGCTCCTTGGACACGTCGCCGAGGGATCTCCTTGCTGAGCGTCCGATGCCGCCGCCCGCCAGCGCCGCCGCCCGCCAGCACCAGAACACGGACGCGATTCGGCCAAGGTCTCTGCTGCCTTCTTTCCTCCAGTTTCCAACGGTATGCTGCTCCCTTCTGCCGAGACCCCCTCACAACCCCCTCCACCACCCACCTTCCCGCAACATTCCGCTCGTGGTCACTTGTGCGTTAGCTTAGGAGACAGGAAGAAGGTCTTCCTGAGCTTTTGTTGGAATCGTTCTCTGTTTATGTATCAAATTATGTCTTAGTCCTCTCTGGGGGCTATAGCAAGAATTCCACGCACTGTGTGGCTTACTCAACAAACATTCATTTCTCCCAGCTCCAGAGGCCGGGCAGTCCCCCGTCTGGGGTCCGGCAGATTCAACACATGGCCGTTGGTCTTGTTATGTCCTCCTGTGGCCGGGTGCGGGGGGCAGGGAGCCCTGGGGGTGTTTTTCATAAGGACCCTAATCCCACCCATGAATGCTGCACCCCCACAACTCAGTCACTCCCTGAAGGGCCCGCAGTCCCACTGGAGGTTAGGGCTTCAATGGACAAGCTTTGGGGGGACGCAGACACCCACTGCACAGCGTTCCGTTGGATGTCTTCCATGGCTTTCTCTTCGGCACAGATGCCTCTCCCTCTCCGTCCAAGCGCCTGCACCCACAGGTGCCCGTCACCTGATGGCTGCCTCTCCCGGGAGGACGTGTCCACCCCCACAGGCTACCCTCTCTCCTGCAGATCCCTGTAGAGGCTGTCTCTGTCCGCCAATACTCTAGTGACCCGCTTGTCTCTGTGGGCACAGGGAGCTCTTGACGGTGTGTCCAGAGCACTGCGTGTGCATACCCTTCACGGATACACTGGAAATTTATAGAAAACATCGGCTGTTAACGCGGCAGAGGCTATCTCCTGATCTAGCCATGTCTATTAGATAGACTATTGAGTTGTCAGATGTGCAAAACCCAGAAAAGTAGTGGCCACTGACGGGCTTGACTGTGCTCGCACCCTGACAGGCCGCCTGTCCTCTGAGAGTCTTTCCAGTTGAGGTCTCCGTGAAGCCGGCCGTGGCGCCCAAGAGGGGCTGGTGGGCCGCTGAACGGCGAACCCCCGCGCACACCGCCCCTCTGCCACCTGACACGCACGGCCGTCATTTGTGGACGCGTCTGTCTCTGGGGGCGGGGCAAGCGTGGGCCCACTGGTGTTCCCGATCTGCACCCTGGTGCTGGGCCAGTCACGGCGCACGGCCGGGAAACGGGTGCCGGGGAGAGTGAGCGCACTGATCCGGCGAGCGCAGTTTCACAGTATTCAACGCAGACAGTGGCGGAACATTCACACGCACGCAACACCCCAGGCGCGCGAGTTATGACTGCCCAGGAGGGGATTTATTATGTTTCTGGTGGATCACGTGCAAATTAAAATTACTTTTTGTAGTTTATTGCGTGTTTCTCAATTGTGCTGGTGGACTGTAAGGGAACGACTCTCCCCGTTGACACGGAGTTTGGTTGAGGAGGAGTGGAAAGAGCGGCTTCCTCTCGGAGGTTCTGGGGACCGAACGGCTGAGAGTCAAGCCCAGGCCAGGGGGACGGGCAGGTCGCGTTGCCGACGACCAGCTGCATCCCACGTGGTGCCAACAGCTGACCGCATCCTCTTTCCTTCTCATCTGACGCATGGCTTAAATCTCAAAATAGTTCATGGGCAGCACCGGCCAAGTGGCTGCGGGAGTTGGAGCGTCGTTTTGTACACCAGCGTGTCGAGGGTTCGATCCCCAGTCCAGGTGCATGTGGGCGGCAACCGATGGATGTCTCTCCCTCTCCCCCCCCTTCCTCTCTCTCATGAATAAACATATCCTCGGGCGAGAGTTGAAAATAGTAACAATTTATGGGTGTTTCCTGTTTGTCGCCTGCAAGCCCTCTCGCATCGCGGTCCTGCTGGCCCGAGTCTCCCGCCCCTCCTGCGAGCCGGACGCCCCCAGCCCTCCCGAGCGGAGGTGCAGGGGCGCGCTGGGCCCTCGGGGCAGCGCCTCAGCTGCTCCCTGCCGCGCTCCTTCCCTCCACCGGCGCCCCAGGGGCCGTCACCGGCTAACTCTTCCTAAGAGAATCAGACCAAGCCAAGAAAAACGGGAAAACCCATTGCTTTACCAGTCTTGCTCAAAAAGTCCGTCACACTCTGTCTCCGGGCTTATGTTTTTTTTCTCAGTGGACTATGTTAGGTCATAGTAGTGACTCAGGTCCTCTGTGGCGGCTCTCCCGCCGGTCCTCCTGGCTGGGCCCTGGTCGCTCTGAGCCCGGACCCTCGGCCTTGGTGGAGCCTCGCGGCCCGAGCACCGGCCCCGCCGGCCTCTGCGACGCAATTCGCTCGCCTTGCGCCTCGCAGTCGGGAGAGCCCTCTCGCTGCGTTCTATGAGCCCCCCGGGAGGAAGCATCCAATCGGCGGAAGAGTAGAAGAACATGAGCCTTTTTATTCAGCGCCTAATCTTAACACTCATTAATATTTTGACATACATGTGATCTTAATTTTTTGTTAAAGTCTTTTAAAACAGATCGCAAACATGCCACTTCATAATTCAAAACATTTCAGCATGAAACTCTGAAAACTAAGGGTATTTTCTTACAGGATCATAACAACATTCTCACATCGAATCGCATTAACAATATTTCCTCTATATCAACTAATAGAACAGTTAAGTTTTCCTGATGCTCAAAAAGGTGCTTCGGTGTTTTCAGGGACAGGGTGCAAGGGAGGTCCGCGCGGCACCCGCTGGCCCTGTGCTGGGTTCTCTCCGGGCTCGGACCGGCTTCTCTCCCCAGCGGCGGTGTGAGGCGCCCGGACCAGCTGCCGAGGACGGCCCCGCAGCGGGGAGGTGTCCGTCGTCTGCTCACGCTGCTGTGGGACCGTTTCTCGAGGCTGTGTGTCTTGTACGCGGCGCATGACGCCGAGTCTCAGGCCTCGTGTGGGTTAGCGTTGCCGCTCGGCGGGCGTGCCTCCCCCGCCACGTCCTGTGCTCGCCACGCGCACCCTGCCCGGTGGCTCCAAACCACGTTCATCTCAGTGAGTCTCCATCTTCCGGTCTGGTGCCCCGTGGCTCCCCAGCTGCGAGACGGCGTCACACGCCTCAGTTGAGTTCTCTGAGTTCCCTTCCTCGGGAAACCCCGGGGACTTTAGGGTCTGCGTACACCACAGCAGTGCACACTCACCTGCGTGCCGTGCCCTGCACCAGTTTGAAACACGTTTCCCTCTTGTGAGACTTACCTGTTCCAAGGGCTGAGGTCACTAGGCATCAGCACCCACACACCAGTCCCACATGGTGACACTTAGGGTCGGTCTCTGCCACAGCAAGGTGGTGGGGACATCCTGCCACCACCACCGCCACGGCCACCATCTTGGCCGTGCTCGTGGTGCATGGTGTCGGCAGTGGGAGGTCCCGTGTCCTCATCTGCCGGGGCTTGCTCGCACTGCCTGCTGTGGCCCGGGTGGACCACACACGAGGCTGGGCTCCGGATCTAGGATAACGGCCACCGCAGACATGGGCCGGGGTCCTGTCTGCTCAGAAAGGGAGAGTTCTTCGGATGTAAGATCAGTTGGGTATTCTGTCAAGCGTCTCAGAATTACAGCTTGTGGTTTAAATAGACACCTCGTTCTATGTTGAAATGTAATGACTCCGTGCGTGAACAACACAAGGTCGATGGCCAGTCTGCCCTCCTCTTCCTGCCCCAATCACACCGCGTCCGGGAACCGGAAGACGGCACTGCGTGTCGAAGACGCTTTGCAAAGTGAGACCCTGTATGCAGTGGTGCCGCTTAGACAGACTCGGCTGAGATGCAGAAGACATTAGAAGGCATTCAGGGTCTCCTGAGCCTTCCGAGTCACGAGACAAAGTGGGGACCCCGGGCAAATTACTTCGCTGTTATGTCAGAATGACCTGGATCACATGCTTCTGGAGGTCTCCCCGGGGTCACTTGTGTGGCCCGTGTTTACTGAGTAGAAGCGGATGTGCTGGTCACTCGGTCTGATGGAAAGCGCGCAGTCCGTCCTGCAAGGTCTGGGTGGTCGGCTTCCGGGCTGTCGCGCCGGCGGGGGCTCCGGTGCAGAGTGGTACCCGGTGCTGCAAAGCTTCGTGAGGCTGTGATGACGGTGGTCCTCGCCCCGCTCCCACACTCTGGCGGAACTCGGTCTGCATTTCAGCACCAAGTATGACACTTTAGCAGCACGTTTTATGTGGAGGCATTTATCAAATTATTTTCTAGTCTCAGTTTACTGAGATTTTTACAAATTCATGGATCCACACGGAGCTCCACATTTTACCTGCATCTGTTAAGACGGTCACGTGGCTCTCCCCTTTACCGGGACTAACGGCGCCGGCTGGGCGTTCAGGCAGTGCGCTGACCCAGGGCTGCGCTGACCCAGGGCTGCGCTGACCCAGGGCTCGGGGGTCCCGGGAGGCGGCCCGCAGCGCCCGGCGTTGATGGTGAGTTGTGTCGGTTTGTGCGGCCGAGCGTGCCGCCGCCGGCCCTTCCTCGTCGTCCTGAGGACCTGGGACTTCGTTAGGTTGCCCTTCCCCTGTTTTGCGGAAGAGGTTTGGTGCGATTGGTGTTTCCTGTCCGAAGTGGTTTAAATAACACCCCTGCGAAGCCCTCTTGGCCTGGAGTTGTGGGTTTTTTTTGTTTGTTTAAATGACTGTTTCTGACACCCTTTGACCTGACTTCACAGGTGTTGGACTGCATGGGGCTCCCTTTGCCCTCGTCTCTGGGAGCCGCGTCGGCCTGGGGGGCCGCGTGTGCCATCGCCGGGCTGGGCCGCGGAGCCCCCTCTGGGACGCGCGGCCGATGTTCTCCAGCTCTTCCCCTTTGAACCGCGAGACCGGTCGGGAGAATGTCGTGTGGGAGGAACAGCCGCGACCCCCGGGGCACGGCGGCACCAGGAACGTGCCGACAGTGTGTGTGCGTAGGAACACTGCCCTTAGAACCTGCGCGCAGTGTGGGGGGGGGAGGGGAAGGGGGAGGGGGGAAGGGGAGGGGGAGGGCTGAGCCGTTCAGATGCAGGGGAGTGGAGTGGTGCAGAGTTATGGGAGAGCCTTTTAAAGACTTTATTTATTTTCAGAGCGAGGGGGAGGGAGGGAGAAAGAGAGGGAGAGAAACATCCATGTGTGGTTGCCTCTCAGGTACCCGTTTACTAGGGACCTGGCCTGCAACCCTGCCATGTGCCCTGCCTGGGAATCGAACCCGTGACCCTTTGGTTCTCAGGCCGGCACTCAATCCACTGAGCCACGCCAGCCAGGGCTCCATGAGAGCATTTTACATGAGCAGTTCTGGAGATCAGACAGACTGGGGATCAGATCTGTGTCTTTTCTACAAGTTTGGTATAATTTATGTTAAAATATTTCAGACGGTCAAGTGTGAGACCAATAAAAGTTTTCTGTTTACTCATATTTCTCAGTGGTCAACATCTCAGTCCGTCTACATCTCTCTCTCTGTCACCTGTCTGCCTGTCGTCTACATCTGCCTATCTGCCACCTATCTGTCCTTCACCTGTCTGTTCACCCACTACCCACCCACCACCCACCCACCTCTATCTGTCTGACGTGCACGTCTGCGCATCACAAGCTTGTACGATGCCACTGTCCCCCCTGGGGGTGCGGTTGGGGTCTCTGTCTGACGCCTCCGTTCTAGGTTCGGGCTCCTCCAGACACAGTCCCGCCTCCTCCCCTGGGGCCGCCTCAGTTTTCTTCGCCCGGGCGTGTCCTGTGCTTCTCGCTCAGGGCCGCCCTGGGGGGCGAGCACAGCACGGGGCCGCCCTCCGGTCCCCACCTGTTCGCTGAGGACGGAGGCGCCTTGTGCACTTGGAGGGAAACCTGTGCTCATGCGGAGTCCCGGCCGGCAGCTGGCAGACACCTGGGGGAGGACCCTCTTTGAGGCGACGTGTGACGTGTGACGTGCTCTCCGTCGTCCGGCGTGGCGGTGGGGAGAGGGAGCCAGGCGGCGAGGAAGGGCACGGGGGCGAGCGGGGCGGAGCGAGCCTGGCGGGGTGGGGGGCTGCTGTGCACGGAGCAGTGGGCCGGTGCGGGCGTGTGCTGGTCCCTTCTGAGTGCGTCGAGTGAGCAGCGGGCTGCATGGCTCTGGAAGTTTCTCTGAGGAGTCCTCGGGCCAGGATCTGCTGCAGCACAATGTGGCAGCGGAGTGTCCCTGCCCGCCACAGCCGCAGCTCTGGCCATGGGGTGGGGGGGCGGGGTCCGTGCGGCACACGATGTCGGGAGGGTGGCTTCGGTGGAGGGCAGGGACTCGTTTCTGTGGGGGGACAGTCCCGTCCGCCCCGACACGGCCGTGTGGGAAGCCGCAGGCGGCGCCGGCCTGATGAGCCTGAGAACCCCCAGCTTCTCCATCCATCGGGTAAAGGAGGGTGCCCTTGCTGTCAGGGCAGCGCTGCCGCAGACGCAGCAGCACATTTACAACGTGCTGTCTCCCCCGGGGCCAGGAGGTGACAGCAGCCGCCAGAGCCACATCCCAGACGTTGGCTCCGGCCAGCAAGGCCTCGCTCTGAGTCCCGCCTGCACCCTGAGAATGCCAGCGGGACACGAGGAACGTGTGGCCCCGTGAAGGGGGACGTTGTTTGCCATCACAGGTCTGGCAGATCGCCCCATCCGCGTCCTCGGGGGTGACGGGCGTCCCAGCTTCGGGTTCTGAGGGTCACGGTGGACTGACCAGGCGCCGTGTCTCTTTAGATGCACTTTCACTGAGGCTCAAGATACAGTCAGCAAAGACCGTGAATGGTCAGTGCAGAGCTCGGTGAGCTTTCACAAAATAGCCGTACGATTTGGTCGGCGTTCAGGCCAAGACGAAGACCACTAGCAGGACCCGAGGGACTCGCACCCACCAGCCCCCCGCCCCCCCACCCCCGGCCCGCCCCTGCACCGCCCTCGCGCCGGGCGAAGCCGCACGTCTCTTCCGCCGCCTTCGCTGTCGCGTGAGCGAGTCCCGGCCGCGCGCACCGGTCCTGCCTGGTTTCCTCTGCGCAGCATCCTGATCCTGGGGTCCGTGCATTTCGTTTGCGCAGAGTTCATGTTCGGGGCCGAATGGTGTCCTCTTGTGTGGTGCACCTCGGTTTAAATATCTGGGTGCTGTTGGTGGAGAGCGGGCCGATTCCGATTTTGACCGCTGCGAGCGCCCCTTGGCGGGCGTTCCCGTGCCCGTCTCTTGGCTGACGGACGGGCGTCTCAGTCGGGTGGCGCCAGGGGACGCTGCGCCAGAGGCTGACCGGAGGCGCCGTGTGACGTCCGGGGGAGCGTTGCCGCCCCCGCCGTGAGCAGGTCGCCCGCGGCCCGGCTGGCGCCAGGCGGGGGTGAGGCCGGGCTCGGTGCGGAGCCTCTGGGCGGGTGGGACAGAGGGAACGTGACTCGGAGACCACGAGGAGGAAGCACACGCGTTTTACAGGAGCCGAGGTCCTGCTCAGGGTGCTCCCGGGAGAGGAGTCGCTCACCCACCCCTCTTCCCGCCCAGAGAAACGGCGGCGACAGGAGAGACACAGGTGCGTGCGCACCTGCTCTGTCTCCCTGGAGACGCGTTGTAGGGTCAGCGCGTGTCATTGTGGCGGCGGAGAAGTCCCGGGGCCCGCCCTCTGCAAGGCCAGGAGCCCCCAGTGCACCCCGCTCCGAGTCCGAAGGCCCGAGCGCCGGGAGAGCCACGCCCAAGGGCAGGAGCAGACGCCCGTCCCCGCGCAAGCGGAGGCACCCACGCCGCCCTTCCTCTGGCTGGTTGCTCTGCCCAGGCCCGCGCCGGGGTGGGTGAGGCCCACCCACTGCGGGGGGGGTTGTTGCATCTTCCGTGCTCGGGGTGCTGGCCCAGACGCGAACCCCCTTCAGAGACGCCCTCACGGACACGCCCAGGAGGAAGCCCCGCCAGGCCCACAGGGGAAATGAGCCAGCGCACCGTCCCGGTGGTGTGGCGTGGTGTGGTGTGTGAACACGCCAGCGCATACGTGCGCACACACACCACACCCCACGCACCACACAAATGATGAGGGAAAATCAACTAGAATGCAATGTCGATACTTTAATGTTTTTAAAATCAATTTAAGCTTCTCTCACATGGAAATTATTGACCCAAAACGTGAGACTTTGTAAAGCCGGTCGATTAGCAAAGGAGCAGCTCCGGGAGGAAACGCTGGGCGGCGTTCCAGGTGACCCCGGTGACCCCCGGGGAGGCCTGCGGCCGGCGGCCTGCTCTGTCCATGCTTCGGGAGGTGCTGGCTGTTTCGGACGCGAAGCGGAATGGTTGCTGTGGCGACCGGCGGAGGCTGACGCTGGGAACCCGGGTGCACGCACCGCCGGGCAAGAGTCGCGGGCAGCTTCTCAGTAGCACCCGTAGCAGCAGTCCCTCCTGCAGAAAGACGGGCGGCTGCCGCCGTACCCGTACACGCCGCAGCCCAGGCCGCCGTAGCCGCAGCCGTAGCCCAGGCCGTAGCCGCCGTAGCCGCAGCCGTAGCCCAGGCCGTAGCCGCCGTAGCCCAGGCCGCCGTAGCCGCAGCCGTAGCCACCGTAGCCGTAGCCCAGGCCGCCGTAGCCGCAGCCGCCGTAGCCGCAGCCCCTGTAGGCGCAGCCCACGCCGTTGTAGCCGTAGTAGTTGCCGTAGCAGCTCATGGCGTCAGGAGCGAAGGGTCTGGTCGGGGAGAGTCTGTTCTCGGAGTGCACGTCTCCACGGTTTGCACGGCCCTTTTATACCCGCCCGCGCGGAGGGCGGGGCGCAGCCGACGGCGCGTGTCCCCGCCCAGCAGCCTCGGAGCGCTTCCCGAGTCTCTGTTTTATTGGACCGTGCGGTCGGGGACGGGTCGGCCAGGTTACGCTGCGGGGCTGAGTCAGCGTCTCCGGGACCCAGCCACGAGCCTCTCATGTGTGTGCGTCCTCTCGTTTTACGGCCCCCACTCACCCTGCATGCGTTTGGCTTAAAACAGCTCACTGCTCCTTAACCACTGACCAGCTTGCAAACGCGAGTTTTTGAAATTCTGCCACTACCCCCGCATACGTGACGTGGGGGTCTTCTGCGCCGCGGAGAATACCTGCTCCTCCGCAGCGCGTGCTGGGAGTCACGTGAATTGTCTGTGTTTGTTACTTGCTTTCACACGTGAGCTTCCACAGGCCTGCAGGCGCGGAGGACTGGAGTTTGACCTTTCACAAACACACCTCCTGGGTTTAGTAGCTGTCAACGCGCCACGTGAGTTTGTTTTCTCCCAGAGTAGATTTCACCTTGTCGCTGGTCCTGCTGAACCCTTCAGCGCGCATCCAAGACGAGGGTCACCCTCTTCTTACACGGGTCCAGGGTGTGTCTCCGTCGCAAAAAGGGGCTTTTAAGCAGAGTGTACATACAACTGCAGTGCCAGAATCGTGTGGGAGTTACGGGAAAGTTTCTTAAAACCCTCCAATTCTTAGTTCGTTTTCAGATTTCTTTGATTGGTTCACACACTTCTTTTTAGTTAATTTTTCACATTGATACTCATTCCGTTTAAATACAATGCTGCTGCTTGACTCTTTTTAGAAATATAGTAGTTTTCCTTCCAGTCCCCTTGTTCAGGAATTTTACTTTTTGAGGGAACCATGGTGTTGTCCTGTGGCATTCTCCTATTTTGAATGTGGTTCATGTCCCCCCTGGTTTCTGTCCATGCGTCCCTCCGTCCGTCATACCGTCTGTGACATCACAGGTCAGTGTGGAGCTGTCCTGTGAGTCCGGCCAGTCTTCTTGTAGCAAAAACAATTCCTTGTGGGCGCTCTGTGTGCTTTCAGTTTTTACTGTATTATCTTTATTATTTGTAAAAACTTGTATTGAATTAATCGGGGTGACAGTGGTTGATAAAATTGTATAGGCTTCAGTGTACAATTCTGTAATCCATCGCCTGTGTGTTGTACTGTGGGTTCACACTCCAGGTCAAGTCTCCGCCTGTCGGACACCCCCCATCAACCCCCTTCCCCTCTGCCGCCCCGCCCCCCGCCCATCACCACACTGCCGTCTGTGTCTGTGAGGTTTTTCTCTGCTCAGCCCCTTCACCTCTGCCCCCGAGCCCCCGAAGCCGCCCACCCCGGCAGCAGTCAGCTCATTCTCCGTGCACGTTCTTCGGTGTGTGTGGGGGGCACTCGGTGTCGGGTTGTCCCATCGTCCTCGTCTAGGGTGCTGGGGAGGCTCACGGGGGGGTCCACGCCACGGACGTCCCCACCCGTCTTTGTCTGCTGGTGTTTGCACTTGACAGTGGTTATCTAGACCCGTTATTGCTAGAAGTTCTAACATTGATTTTTAAAATTCGACCCTCCCATCTCGGGCCCCCACAGCCGCTGCCGCGGCAGCCACACGTCTCGTCGGGAAGCCCCTGCCGCGAGGCCGCGAGTGCGTCCGAGTCTGGGCGCCCCCGTCTTCCAAGGGCCTCCCAGACGAAGTCCAAATGTCACAAAGTCTGAAGGCCTCACGCTTCAGACCGGCCCGCAGCAGAGCCGCTCCCGCCTCTCCCGCTGTTCTCACGTGACGTGAGTTCCTGCGGCCGAGTTGCGACGCCCCGGTCCGCGTGGCCTCTCCGCCTGCCCTTGGTAGGAGGGCTCCCTGCCACTCCGACCGCCCGGCCCGTTCTGTGTAAACCACTGCGTGCAGTGCACGCCCTGTCCTGGGTAAGTCCCCGTGCGCTTCCGTGGGCACGCCGCAGAGGGTTGGCGTCCTGGACACGGTCAGGTGCGAGGCGGGCGGATGTGAAGAGGGAACTTACCGGGAGCCGCGTCTGTAAATGCAGCGAGCTGTTTAATGAGCCCGAAAGACGGTCCATCCCGAGCTGCTGCCGCTCCCTGGCGGACCGCACCGATTGACTGACTGGCTGCGAACGCACCCCTGTCCTGTTACGGAGACCTGTTCTTGCCCTGTAACACTCACATGGCTCCTTCACGTTTGATCCCCTGTGGGCGGCGACCCTTTGGCCCCTGCTCACCCTTCCCATCAGCGCACGCCGGTTCCACCCGCCGGGACGTGGCTCTCCCCGTCCTGGTGGGGCAGTTCGGCCCTCTGTGCTTCCTCCGTCACAGTGCGACCGAGTCCCGCTGACCCAGACACGGCAGGTGAGGAAGCCTCCCTCCAAGGGTGCTAGTGGCACGTTCTCGCCCACCCTCCTCCCCCCGGCGGGGGTCCTGGGCTCGCTGGGCCCCCGGGTGGCTGGGGGTCCTGAGAGATGCACGGGCGGGTGCAGGGCGGGAGGACAGAGGCTGTGCTGGGGAGCAGCTGGGCGTGGCCCTCGCAGCTCAGAGAGAACAACCCCCTGTCTGCAGGAGAGCACGCTCGGGGCCGTTATTTTTAAATCGACCTTTAATTTTCATAGCGAACTTGCTTATTTTTACGCCAACCTCGGCTGGGTCCCGTGGGGAACCCCGAGGGGGCTGTCGCAGGCGTCCCGTGGGCCGGCGGACGACAGCGGGGGCGGGCGCACAGTAGCGCCCAAGAAAGGCTGCCCACGTGGACAAACGAGAGAATTGAGGGTGTTTCCCAACTGTGTATTAAAAGTAATTCTGCCTCGTTTAATTGGATAATTTTAAGCACACGGGTGTCCAGTTTTCTCATGGGAATCCCGCGAGGGTTCGACCGCGAGGCCTCCTCTCCCAGGGCCTCGCGGCCACCGGAGCTCAGGGTGAAGGCGGAGCACCAAGCAGCCCCCCAGCGCCGCTGTTCACAGCTGCAGCGCGCACGCGCACGCCGTCGCCCCGGCTGCCAGGCGCTGTCCGAGGTGCTGGACCCGCGTGCGGTCCGTCCCCTTCCGGCTGGGTTTCCGCCTCGTGACACTGGCTGCGGTGTCGTTAGAAGACGATTTGAAAAAGTCCCGTTGTACTAGAGCGCCGCACCGATGTTGAGGAAACAAGATATCGCTCCCAATACTTCAGGGCAAACCATAAATGTCCGTAATTAATTTTACGATCCCATTTAAAAATTAATATAAATTTGCAATCCCTGAAGAATTTCCTGGCCATGTGTATTATCCTTGAGGAATGATATCTACAACATAAAACAGGCCACTATTTCATATTAGTAAAGTGGCTATGCCTGTGTGGATCTTTCGGGGAAAGTCCGTAACTTCAAATGAAGGCCAAAATGACGCAAGTGTGAAGTCACAGTGATTCTTTGGGCTGACGTTCGAACTTACACTGTTGTGATTATTTTTCTGAGGGACCTGGAACGGAGTTTATTCAACACAGAAATACATCTTCCAGGAAGTCAGAAACGTGAAGTTCGAACTTACCCTCTCAGGAGAGCAGGATCTAGTTTTTTTACGGCTGATGAGCTGGTTCAATCCCAGGTGACACTTTCTAGAAATTCTCGAAGGCAAACCTGATGTGCTCACACCCTTCGTGCACTGCCTTCAGATTGGGACACGGAAAATCCGAGTTCCACCCCCAGACACTCAGCCCCAAATGCCCCCACTCGGGGTCCAAGGAAGCATGGAAGACAGTGGCGGGTGGAATAAGGGGATGGGGAGGCGGGGCGTTCCTGTGGGGGTTTAGCCTTTCATGAAAACGTGAGCACTGGAGCCGGCATCGGACGCGATCCGGTGTGGGCGGTGGCAGTGCTGATGGGTTCATCAGAAGCGAGTTTCAGGAATGGACCTTGAGAGGATCGTGCTCAGCAAAATGAGTCAGACCAGGAAGTCAAGACCTGTCATTTCACTCATGGGTGGGATATACAACGGAACGCAACAGGCAAACAAGCAACACAAATAAACAGTCAGAGGCTCACAGGTGCAGACGACAGGGTGGCGGCTGCCGGAGGGGGGGGCTGGGGGAGCGGTGGGTTGGGTGGGTGGAGCACTGAATGCACGGGGGTGGAGGGAGATCTGACTGTGGGTGGTGGGCACATGGTACGACACGCAGATCACGTATCACAGAAATGTCCACCTGAAGCCTCCGTAATATTGACCGGTGTCCCCTCAGTGAATTTCATTTAAGAAGCAAGTGTTGTCATTTAGCAGTAACTTGCTCATAGGCTTTGACTTTTCGGCTCATCAAGAAAGGCAGCGTTTCTGTCGTAATAACGCGTTCGCACACGTGCGTGCAGCAGATGTAACAAAGCAGAAGTTGCAGCACCGGGGATTTATGGGAAATTAAAATAAAATCGGTCTGACACGAAAGGTGAGGAACTGAGACATATACAGAGCAGTGATGAAATGTTACGAGAGAAAGTTTCTTTAATGAAGCGAGACATCCCCATGGTTTTATTCAACCGAGATGATGGATGAAGAATCTCCACTGCTCTGCTCTTCCCAAGACGCTGGGAGGAGGTCATCGCTATTTCATAAAAGGAAGGAGAGTGGAGTCTCAGACACCGAGACGAGCCCTGCTCTGTTCCTTAAGGTTTCTCAGCCAAACCCACAGGACCGATATCCGCCACGGCAAGATGAGCGTGGCGCCGCAGCCACCCCGGCCACAGCCACCCCCGTAGCCCCAGCCACGGCCGCCAGAGTAGTTCACGTGGCAGCGCCCGGTGTCAGGAGTGGAAGGTTCACTTGAGAGTCAGGGGCCCGGTGTCTCCAGTCTGAATGTCACCACCCAACCGGGCCCTTTCACACAACCTTGTGGGGGGGGGGACCGGCCACAGGAAGTGCTGACCTCATCATTCACACTAATTTACACCAGAAAAACTTCCTCAAGCTGAAGTTTTGTTTCGTTTTGTTTTCGGCAAAGAGGAAACTAGATATCATAGGCTCGATGTCTCTTCGCTCTTAGGTCAGGATTCTCACAATGAAGTCGTATGATTCTACGATAAATAGTTGCTATATTTTCATATCTACATCAACCTGAACTCATCGGCGAGAATTCTCTGGCCAGACGTTATCGACTGTCGAAAGAACGTTGACTCTTCATGTGAGTTGGGAGGTTCGTGGTGGATACTTTAAGTAAAGTAAGAGTTCTGCCCAGAAGCCGGTGCACTTTTGTCTACGTGACTCCTCTCCCCAAGGAAGACGCTCCGTCACTTCCCGTTGGAAAGACGACACACTGTGCGTGTTCAGGCGCCGGCATGGGGGTGCCTGGGCTTCCTCTGCACTTACGTTACTCTCCACCATTTCTGGGGGAATCCATAATCCTGCCATGAAACCAAACACGGACGTACAAGTTTATGTTTCCCTCAGGCGTCACGGGGCGTGGAGGGATCGGAACCCTGCAGACCGTCGGTGGGCGCGTGAGGTGGCGCGGCACCGGGAAAACGGGGGCAGCCCGTCAGAAACTTGGAAATGGAGATGCCGTGCGGTCCGGCTTCCCCCTTCCGAGCGTCTGTCCAGGTGTTTGTCCGAAAGGTCTGAACCCAGGATGTCAAAGGGGCGTCCGCGCCCCCGCGCTCACTGTGGCTTTATTCTCGACAGTCAGGCTCTGGAAGCAACCTGAACGCCCATGGGTGGGCCAGCGGGTGATGAAACACAGCGCTCCACGGGACGGGGTCTTACTCAGCCTCAGAAAGGGGACTCTGCCCCTTGTGGCAGTAGGGACGCACCTGGAGGACGTCTTGCTACGTGAGAAAACAAGTCACTCACAGAAGGACAAGGTCCCCCGACCCTGCCTCTCTGAGGATCTGAGACAGTCACACTCGCGGCCCCAGGGAGCAGCACGAGGGTGGCCATGGGGTGGGGGGGGTGTTGTCGCTGCTCCGAGGGCACAGAGTCCCTGTTGTGCAGGGTGGGGACACCCCCGGGATCCGCCGCGCAGCGCCGTGTCCGCAGTCGGTGACACTGTGATACCGCGTTGTGTCCACCGCCGGCACTCACACACGTGTCCCGAGTGTCGGTCTCGGGGTGGGGGCTCTTACCCCAACGACTCTGAGACAATCACGAAGGGCAGGAGGAGGGGAGCCTCAGAGTGGGGACACCATGTTCGTTACCTCGAAAGTGGTTGTGGATTAGGGGTGACTGTGCGTCAGGACCCACCACACTGTGCACGTGAGGTGTGCGACGTTTCCCTGTACCAATCACACCTCAGTGAAAGGACTGAAACGAGGACAGAGAACCGGAGCACCAGCTGACTGGCGGGATCCTTGCCTTGCTCCGTCACCGCGCGTCAGGCTCATTTCCCCCAGCTACGGGTCCCCTCCCTCCAGGCCAGGCAGAGAGGTCTGGGGCTTCTGGGCGCCGGCCCTGGGTGGCCCCGGGGACTCGGAGTGAGGCGTCTGCACAGGACGCGGGGTGGGGGGCCGGGGGAGCTGTGCGCGCTGGACGGCCACCGGCCCCGGCAGGACTCTGGGCTCCGTCCTGAAGGCCCGGGAGGGGGCCTCGCCCGGGAGGGAGGCGGCGGCGTTTCTCCCGGCAGGAGTCGCGCAGCGGATGCGGGATACACTAGGCGTTGAAGTTCAGCGCTCCGTGTGCTTCTCGCCGACGTCGTCTGCAAACGGGTGGAAGGAGCGGACGGGGCCGGCGTGGAGCAGCTGAAGAGGAGAACAGTGGTGCGCCTGGGTGACGGACACCCGGCGCCTGCGCGGTGGCGTTCACAGGGGGTCTCTGGACAAACAGCGGAGGTGAGCGTCACCAATCAGCAAGTGGGCCCGCTCCGGATTAACCCGTGGTTCTGTTCTGTTTTAGACGGTTTGGCTTGCCGCCCCCCAGAACCCAGACGTCTGCCCCGTTCGCTGGTCTCAGCTGCACGCGGCGGAGGGACAGGTGGGGGTGCGGCGCCTCCCTGCGGGGGAGGCGAGGCCGCCTCCGCTGTGCGAGCTCAGCAGGGAGCGTGGGAGACCGTGGGCACTTCCCGGGCGAGGTGACACTACCGGTACGTGCAGGGACTGGGGGTGATGTACCTCCCTTCTTCCCCATCTCCGCTAGAGCGGAACATGGAAGCCCAGGAGACTTTCCCGACGTTATTCATCGCCGCCAACTCGCTGGTTCAGGACCGCCCGTGACGCGCACCCCGCGCGCTGGCCCCGCGCGCCGGCCGGCCCTGCTCCCGCAGAGCCTCATCCTTCACCGGCGACGACGCGCAGAGCAACACCTTTCTGCTGTCCGTCGCCCGAGGATGCGCCGAGGAGGTGGGGCCTTGGAGGAAAGTCCCCTTAGAGGGTGTGTGTGGGAGGGTGGGAGGGACACGCTTTGAATGAGCCGCGGAGACGATAAAAGGGGACTTCTAAAAATGCGAGCGCGTTTCTGGCATCACGGCGCTGGAAGTTTTCCAATGCTGACACGTTTTGGAACTCTCTGGAGCGAGCTGCTGTCCGAGGACACCGCGGGGACCTGGCGTGGGGCGTGGGCGGCGGCGCTCCTCCCTGGTGCCTTAGCAACGGGACTCCTTCATCCCTGGCTGGGGGAAGGCACCTAGAGGAACTGGGGGGAGAAGTAGTTCTGTTTTCTTCAAATTGGAGGTTGGAAGAACAGGTGAATAATACCCCTCACGCAGGTGAGTAGCGCGGACCCAGCTCGCTGAAACACCGGTTACCAAGCAGCCAGAGGGGGCCCCGCCTGGTGCACGCCGTCCCTGGAAGGACAGACCCAGGACGTGCGCGGGTGTGCGCTGGCCCCGTCGCGGTGGAGCGCAGAGGAGCAGCGAGAGGGAGGGGCGGAGTCCACCGCTTACGCCTGCGCACAGGGAGGTGCTGAGCGGTGCAGCCCGGCCGTGGGGTTTGAGAGAGACCGCCCAAGACAGACGCTTCCAGAATGTGCTCGCGGAAGACCGCGCCGGTACTCGTGAGTGGTTCGTGCGTGAATGGCAGCGCTGCCCACGGGCACACCGGGACGCCCGGGCTTCGGGGGCGTGCCGTTGTTACACGGGAATGGTGGCGGCCGCGTGCGTCTCTTTGGGAAAGTGACCGTGTGGGCGTCTCAGCCGTGTTGCCGTGCACGCACGGGCGGATTTCCCCGGAGAGAAACAGGCACAAGTGGACGCAAAGGAAGTGAGATGATTCTGAACAGGAGAAAATGAGTTTGTTAAAAAGGAACTTGAAATTTTCCCATCTAAAAGATGTCGATCAGAAACAGAAAGGAAATATTCTGGGAACACGACAGCAAAGATAAAACGAGCCTCTCATTTTTGAGACATTCCTGGCTGTTTCCGTCGGATGAGGAGTGTGGCAGATCTGACCTCTGCTTTCCAGGTTACCCTGGGTGACCTTGTCACTTTGGCAGAGAGGAGAGAACTCGTGTATGAGCCCGAAGATGACAGGTGGGGGGTCAGCGGCCTGAGGGCTCGGGAGGACTCCGCCCCCAGCACCGCCCAACCCTCCTCACCCGCGCACCCTGCGCAGGAGCGGCCAGGACAGGAGGGCGCGGCATCCTCGGGTAAGTGAGGTCGGGTGGCCTTCGTTTTCCTCGGCTGGGGGCTTCTTTCACGGAACGTCGTGCCCCCGACGTCCGTCCAAGCTGCCGCACAGGTGAGATTTCATTCTTTCTCATGGCCAGATAGAGTTCCACCGTGTGAGTGCACCTCGGCTTGTTAATCCTCTTGTCTGCTGCCGGGCACTGGGGCTGCTTCCAGACCTCACTGGTGCGTGGGATCCAGAGGGCAGAATAAACAGGCAGGACGGACACGGACCCGCTGACACAGGGAGCAGGCTGGTGTTGCGAGGGGAGGGCCCGGGGGCTGCTGAGAGAGGCAAAAGGGTGGAGAAGCGCAGACCGGCGGGCACAGAGAGTCTCGGGCGGAAAGCCCAGCCTGGGGAATACAGTGCGCAGTTCAGCCTTGCTCCAGAAATCCGAATGCTGGCGTTCGGGCTCCTTCCACATCTTGCCTCTTGGGTTTCCGTGCGATTCCCTTGGTTTTAAATGTGCCTTTAACTTTCTCCAGAATGTTCTTATAGAAAGAGCGCTGGGAGAAAGGCACACGTGGGCATCCTGTATCTGCTCCTCCGTGCCCTCTGCCGCGTCGCCTTCCTCGCTCGCAGCGCGTGTGTGGGAAATGCCCTGCAGGCTCACGAGCTCATAAGAGTGAGCAGACAGGCCGGCCGGTGGCCGGCGTGTCGTGCAGACGGCGTTGCCCTCGGGGCCTTTGAAAGGCCGTTGGCTCCCGTGGTGAGCAGAGCGCGCTCTGAGAGCCCCGGTCTGCGGCCTGGTCTTCAGACCGTTAGGTTAAAAACTGTGCAGCAAATGTTTGAACCTGCACCCCAGTTTGAACTGAACAATTCATTTACAACTGTATATGAATTAGTTACTAATAACCATCAAATACAAAACACATAAGATTATAATAGTAAGAACTCACAATATGATATTATGCTTTAATATGATAAAATTTTATTTAAGAATTTTTTAATACATGGATCTGAAGTTTGGGTTTAAAATTAATTTATTTTAATTATTAAAAAGATATATTTGCTCCATTAAACTAAGATAATAATTTTTAATTCCATTACCTAGTTATGTAATTTGTTTTTGAATTTAGCTAGTACATATATATCCTATTTTTAAAATTAACTTTATTGGGTGACATTGTTTAATAATACATCTATAGTCTGTCTTTACAAGTTAATTGAGAGTTTTTGTTTTCATACAATGGGGTCAAAGCTCATACTCTTCATCTGAAAACTATTTAAGACCTATTAAAACATTCTGTTTTCAAGGTTTAATATTACACATATTTCAAAATTGTATAAATGGCTGTATAAAATTTAGAAATGCTGCAATGGAAACAATCTCGAACGCTGATTTGTAACATGTCCTCTCCCAGCACAGCAGCCTGCCTGGCGCCTTTCAGGGGCCGAGTGTTGAATGAATGAATAGAGGAATGGATGGGTGAGTGAGCAAATGTGTGGAGTGGACTTCATAGTGAAAACAGTCCATCATAAAGAGATTTCCTAAAAGGACAGCGAGGGTCTCTCCCATGCAGTCTGGCCACGGGGTCTGCATCAGTGACATCAGGCAAAGCTCCCAGAAGGAAGTCGCACAGCCTACCCTGGAGAAGCATGCCTTGGGGGGTGGGTGCGCCCCTCTGCGCTCTGGGAACGCGCTCTGGGAAGGCGGGCAGCCGGCCCTGGGCAGCTGCCCCACGTCAGGCGCGCTGGGGCTATTCTGTTAGCGAATGAGAGAGGAGGAGCCGAATTTACGTGAAGAGGACTCAGTCCCCTATGCCATGGGGACGCCGAGCTTATTAAAGTATGAGAAGTATGTAGGGGGGCAAAAGATAGGAAAAAAAGGTGAAGAAAAGTTGGGTCCACCCCTTGGAGTGGTCTCCACGAGCTGGTGTCCACCGCATAAACCTCCCAGGCAGAAGCGACCATGGAAGTAAGGAAGAGCCCAAGCAGCGCCCAGTGTTTGCAGAGAGACGGAATTTATTGAAGAGAGCACTCGGAGATCAAAGAGAAGGCATTCTTTACGATCTTGCCCAATGGACCAGACGAAGATCACGTCTGAGCTTGTTCCCGGGCAGCTGAGCTTCAGACTCTCGCTACCTGGGACGCACGGGATGAGGGGAGCGAGGCCGGGGCAGCACCTGTGTCTCACGGGAGGACAGATGTGGTGGGTTTAGTGGCTCTTTCAGTGGGACCCGTGTGGCCAAACCTCCCACAGCGCGGGGGCAGCAGCCGTATCGGGGGCCGCAGCCCCAGTGGCAGGGGGCCGCAGCACCTCGAGGCATCGGCGGCGGGTGGTTCAGATGTGCAGGAGGAGGGAGGCGGTTCCCTGGGTGGGGACGTCACTGGCTTTACGAGGCCCTCCACGCTCCTGGCCCAGGCGTGGCAAGTCCCGGGCAGCGTCGCCGTCGTCACCAGTCACCGCACTGACCACAAATGGCCGCAGAGTGCTCGCAAATCTCTCACGTGGCCGGGCACGCGGAGGCCTCCCTACACCAGATTACACAGATGGTGCGTCCACGTTTGCACAGTCCAGTCACGGGCCGGGAATGAGTGCTTTTGGACTTGGCTGCAAAGCCCTTCTCAGCCAGGGCTCAAATTAAGATTCTGTAATGAGATCCTATGAAATCACAGAAATTGTGAGGCGCCCCGGCTCAGTGCCTCTGTGCTCGTCGGTCCCTCCAGTTCGTCTTCCCGCTGCGGCGGCGGCGGCGGCCACCCTGGTGGGCTCGGGGGCCAAAGGGGTGCTCTGGGCGACGTTTCCCTACATCATGCCATTTATTTATGCATCGTTAAAACAACTTTATTTCAATATGAATTCAGGTAACGTTTTTACAAGACACAACTTTGCAAGTACACAAATCTACTTTAAATTTTTTTATATTTTACCAAATTCTATCTCTAGTCACTATGTCCGCCAGCCAGAAAAACATTTATTCTAGTCGCTTCCAGGTAAACTCAACAAAATCCATTTTATTCCAAATCAAGCATTATTTAATCCTGAGATTTGATGAGTCAGGATTACGAGTTAGCTGTAGTAGAGGCTCCCCCACTCCTCCTGCTCCTGCTGAGGGGGTGGCGAGGTACAGCGTGTGTGCTGGTTGGAAGGTGCACCATCCCGTGTCCAGGCTGACGTCTGTGGCGGGGACAGCGTGGTGGTCATTTTCCGTGGCTATAAGCAAAACCTGCCCTGGTCAATCTGTCACCCCATGGCTCTCTGCCAGGAGAGACTTTGGTTTTGCTAGGAAATCAATGAGGCTGCACTCAGGCGCATCTGCATGGAAACCAAATGTGTTCTCTATCACCGTGTGTTATGTTTATCTGGTAACTCGTGGGACTGGCTCCTTCTGAGGGAAAAACTCGGTGCGCCTGTCTCTACTTCCCGACGCCCAGCCTGAATGCTGACCATGGATTTGACACGAGGGCCCTACACGAGGACCTGACCATGCCCGAATTCTGTTGTTCAACTCCTCGGCTCTCCACTAAAACTCATATTTGGGATAACAGTGAGCAGAAGAAACAGATGATAAGAACAAACCGTATCCTAGTATGTGATGTGGCGGACACTGTCCCAAGTGCTGGACACGTGTTAACTAACCTGACCCCCAGGTCACGTTGTGCATAGGTATTGCTATCACCCACTTACAGGTGAGGCGACCGAGGCTCACAGTTCCAGGGGCCACGCAGCCACGGGTGACGGAGGTCAGGCTGGAAGCCAGAGAGCCGACTCTAGAACTGTTCCTCATGTCTACTGTGCCCTTCTGACTTACAGAGCCATCTCAGAACGTACACTTAGAGGCTACTTGGCTTTACCCTTGAATTTAGCCGTGAGCTTCATAACGCAAACAACAAATGGTCCTTAGGATGGCTCTTGTAGACTGGGACAGTTGACCAAGGATCCCTTGTTGGTGAGTGAAAATCTACTAGTGCCATGAAAGGTCTCTTTGCCAGTAGCATTCATATGTGCCCTTGAACCAGAACACAAGTGTTACAAACATGTTGAAATTTAAATTCACTTGTTAGGTCGAGTAATTTTTTGGTGGAGTCTGTAGAATTTTCTCTGTGCACTATCATGTCATCTGCAAACAATGACAGTTTTGCTTCCTCCTTTCCAATTTGGATGCCTTTCATTTTTTCTTATCTGATTGCTGTGGCTAGCATTTCCAGTGCTGTGTTGAACAGAAGTGGTGAAAGCAGACATCTTTGTCTTGTTCCTGACCTCAGTGGGAACGCTCTAGGTTTTTGCTCACTGAGTAGAATGTCGGCTGTAGATCTCTTGTATTTGGTCTTTATTATGTCGAAGAATGCTCCCTCTATGCCCACTTTGCTGAATGTTTTTCTCATAAATGGTGCTGTGCCTTATCAAATGCTTTTTCCGCATCTATTGTTATGACCATGGGATTTTTGTCTTTCCTTTTGTTTATGTGAAGTATTATGTTTATTGATTTGCGAATATTGTACCATCCTTGCATCCCTGAGATGAATTCCACTTGGTCATGGTGTATGATCGTTTTAACGTATTGCTGGAAGCGGTTTGCCAATATTTTGTTGAGGATTTTAGTATTTATGTTCATCAGCAGTATTGGCCTGTAGTTTTCTTTGTTGTGTCTTTATCTGGTTTGGGACTAGGATGATGCTGGCTTCATAAAAAGAGTTTGGGAGTCTCCTGTCTTCTTCGCTTTTTTTTTTGAATAGTCTGTGAAGGGTAGGGGTTAGCTCTTCCTTAAATGCTTTGTAAAATTCTCCTGTGAAACCGTCTGGTCCAGGGCTTTTCTGTGCCAGGAGGTTTTCGATTACTGCTTCAATTTTGTCAGCTGCTGTTGGTCCATTCAGGCTTTCTGCTTCTTCTTCATTCAGTTTTGGAAGATTATATTTTTCTAGAAATTTGTCTATTTCACCTAGGTTTTCAAATTCCCTGGCATATAGTTCTTTGTAGTAATTTCTTATAATCCTTTGCATTTCTGTGGTGTTAGTTGTAATCTCTCCTCTTTCATTTCTGATTGTGTTTATTTGGGTCCTCTCACTTTTTTTCTTCATAAGTCTGCTTAAAGATTTCTTGAATTTGTTTATCTTATCAAAGAACCAGCTCCTGGACTTATTGACTGTGCTTTTAGTCTCTGTGTCATTGAATTCTGCTCTGGTTATTTCCTTCCTTCTACTTGCTCTGGTGTCTTCCTTCTGCTCTGGTGTAAACACAGTCCCTGGGCTGTGCTTGTTGTTGGAACCCTGAATCACCAACCCAAGAGAACCTTTGCACCCCAATGTTCACAGCAGCACAATTCACAATAGCCAAGTGCTGGAAGCTGCCTAGGTGCCCATCAGTAAACGAGTGGATCAGAAAACTGTGGTACATTCACACAGTGGAATTCTATGCAGCAGAAAGAAAGAAGCAGCTCCTACCCTTCTCAACAGCGTGGATGGAGCTGGAGGGCACTGTGCTCAGTGAAACAAGCCAGGCGGTGAGAGACAAATCCCACATGATCTCACCTTTAACAGGAACCTAGACAACAAAACAAGCAAAATATAACCAGGGACACTGAAACAAAGAACAAACTGGCAGTGACCAGAGGGCAGGCGGGAGGGGATAGCGGGGGGAAAAGGGAGAAGGGATTTCAGGAACGACTATAAAGGACACACGGACAAAACCAAGGGGGGTGGCATCAGGGGAGGGAGGGGAGGAGGGCTGGGCTGGGGGGGGAGAGGTGGGAGAAAAGGCAGACAACTGTATTTGAACAATAAAAAAATTAAAAAAAAAGAAAAAAGGAATGGAAAGAAAACTCTTTCATGAAAACGCAGCTTTGTAAGTGAAATCCCACGATTTCCATCTTCTGGCTGTGGACTGAAGCAATAAGTATGAAGCCAGTGGCAAAGTATTCGGCGTTTTACAAACAGGACGCAAGAGGAGGTGCGAGCGGGTGAGAGAGCCAGCCCCAGCGGGACGGGGCTCCAGTGTTTCAGGCTGCGGGCTTTTGGCGAAAGTCTCATGAAGCCGAGTAATGGCTTTAGGCTTTCCCTAGTAAACCAGCTCTCATGGAAAAATGAAAATAATTTCTAAAGCGAAAAGGTTTGGCGCTGTGGGGAAGAGATGGACTAATCCACCTAAACTCGGGGTTAAGGTGGATTATTCTGATTTGCTGAATATCAGCCAAAAGAAGGTGAAGTTATCGGTTGTCTGGAGCAGGTCGAAGTGTCTTCTGAAACTGCTGTTTCACGGTGAAGTCGGGTTACAAATGCGTCATTGACGAGAGTGTGCGAGGAGGTTTTGAACTTGAGGCGATCGAATCTTACTAATGACTCACGGATGATGCAGCTGTGGCTGAACCAGAGCACAGCTTCTCAGTGTCCCCCGAGGTCATGTAGGAGAGTCACAAGCCTACAAATTAGTCACATTGGTCCTGCAACTCAGCCAATGGGGTGCGCGCGAGCGGAGGGCCCCGCCCACGCCGGGGCGCATAAAAGGGCCCTGCAGGGAGCACCTGCACACCGCACTCACCCACAGACCTTCTCTGCCCACGGACACCCTCACCGCCTGCACCATGTGTGGCTACTACGGGAACTACTACGGGAACTACTACGGGGGCCCGCGGCTACGGCTGCTGCGGCTACGGAGGCCTGGGCTGGGGCTACGGAGGCCTGGGCTGCGGCTACGGCTGTGGCTTCCGCAGGCTGGGCTGTGGCTACGGCTGCGGCTACGGCTGCGGCTACGGCTCTGGCTGGGGCTGCTACTGAGGACACACGGCAGACCCACCCCCATGCCTGGACTCTGGGGTTCCCCAGTTTGGAGGCTATGAGCTCTGAGCCCCGCTGTGGACGTGAGCTCCAGGACCCTCTGAGTGCGCCACACCGACCTCCTGCTCCCCTGAGTGTGATCCCGAGAGGGGGGCGGGTGGCAAACCCGCCCTGAGGACTCCCTGGAGGTCTCTGGTGGGATGAAGCTGTCAGGGGTCCGGCCTTCCGACCTTCACGCAGGACTCGTTTCTCTGTTTTCCTAATAAACCTGTTCAATCCGCAGTAACCACCCTGGCTTCCTTGTATTTTGAGTCCTGTACTGGCATTTGTTTGTTTTTCCCCCTGATCGAATGAAGGACACAACGGTCTTATCCAGGGGGTATCTTCTCTGAGTATTTCTGTGACACGGTGGGTCAGGCCAGGTCAGGGGGGAGCAGAGGGGGGACCCCAGAGCCGGCGCTTCTCCCCAGAAAGGTGGGGAGAAACGTGGAGTGGGCAGCAGGCAACCGCAAACCTGCGGCACAGCTGCTGCAGCCCCAGCGGGAGGGACCTCGGACTGGGGCTGTAAACAGCTGCAGAGACGAAAACACGCGTGTGCGCTGGGGGTCAGCAAGCAGCCCCAGGGGTCTGATCTCGTCCCGGGCTGGACCCTTGTGTGCCTGTGGGTGGCTGGGAAACTTCTGTCCCCTTCTGCAGCATGGTGGAGGAATGAGGGACAGCTGTGACAAACACAACTGACACTGGCCCACACGACGATGCCCCTGGGTGTTCCTGGCCTGGAGCCCCACTGGGAGGGGATGAGGGAACCCTCCCAGGACCAGCAGGTCCCGGGGACACTTGGGACTTAGCCCTCCCACGGTCGGAGCTGGACAGTCACCAGGCCTGGGGAGCGAGAAAGAGGAGCCCACAGCCCTGGCCTGCCAAGATCTTGCAAGATCATTGGACAGAAAAGGGCCCTGCCTCCCTCCCTACAGGAGCCTCGCTCTCCAGCAGGATGGGGGGTGCCCTTTGGGATGGGAATGCAGGGCTTTTCACGGGTCCTGGAGCCTGAATGCCCCTCACTCCCTGGCACCAGCACCCTGCCCACCGGTCCGGCAGTGCCTGCAGCAGGCGGCCGAGCCCGCCTCTGCCCCGGGAGCCGCACCAGCAGCTCCGCAGTCCGCACCCCCAGGGGCTCACCCGCTCCCGAGAGGCTGCAGTCCCCGGTCCCCGCCCCTGGAACGGGCACTCACAGCGTCCTTCTCCACGTCCCCCGTCCACAGGCCAGTCTCCCTTTTCTCGGGGTGAAAACTGTCGTCCCCCACTACTCGCCACATTTACTTGACTCGGTCTCTCAAACAGAAATCCCCGAAATGTCAGCTTTAAAGCAATAACTCACTGCGGATTTCAGCACTCGAAAACCAGTGTTTGTCTCGGTATGAATTGGCTTCTCCCAGAATTTAATTTTTGAGAAATGTCAAAGCCACAATAAAGCCCGCAAAGCACTGTGGGAACTGTACATACCGTCCCCCGGATCTGGCCATTGTTCGAGGGTGACCAGTTTCGCTTCCTCTCTGTGTCTCCCCGACGCCCCCCACCACGCACTCGCTCACCCCGAGCACCACTGTCCCCCCGTGGAGGACACGTGGCGACTTCGAGACACTCTCGGCACGTGGACGGCGGCCCCACCCACAGCCACAGCCACGTCGCCCCAAAGACGCGCGTGGGCACCGCACCGTCGCCTCGCTCAGGCGCCGCGTTCACGCCTTTGCACCTGCTCTTGAAAACGTCTGACACGGAACTCGGTCAGTGGGAACGATCATTCCCTGCCACTGGCTGAGGTAGTCCAGCATCTCATGACACGGAGGGTGTTTCCCAGCCGTCTGTTATTTCCACGATGTTAATGCGTTAACACATCGTTAGCACTCAAAGACGATCCTTCACTAGAATATGCCACAATCTTTTTTATTGCGTTAATTCTAATGAATGTCTGCTTTACGAATTAACGTTTTAAGGCAAGGATTAAGGTGGTCACGTGTGCCCCGGATTAGGAGAGTTGACAGCTGACTCGGGCACGGAGCGGCCACGTGACCTGGGATGACACTGAGGAGCAAGGCCAAGCACTCGCTGGGTGGAGACCGTGGCCCTGAGAACGCCGTGACGTGGGGAGTGACTGGAGGACTGCGGGCTAACGTTTTCACACGGTGGGGGAGTGTCCCTGAGACACACGCGTGTGGTCACGTAGCTGTCATCATTTTCCGTGGGCGGCCCTGTCCCGAGGTTGCTGTGTGCCCGCTTCTCCATGGGTCGGAGGCAGCCACCCAGGCCCCACCCAGGGGTGCAGAGGGTCCCTTCCAGGCTGTGGGGGCTGTGAGGCCGCAGGCAGGGCCTCCAGCTGTGGCCGCCCCCACAGGCTGCTCACCCGCACAGCCCCCCACACCAGGCCCTGCCCGCTCCCTGCACCGGCCCCTGTCCCTGGTCGGCAGCCTGGCCATAGAGACACACCCCCTGGTCCCCACACCCACGGCTCTGCTGGGACACCCCGACTCCAGGCTCCCACGGGGTCTCCTGAGGCCCCCACAGAGCTGGCCCCCAGCTCAGCGTTGCCCTCGGGCCCACGGGCCCCTCCCCTCCCTTCACAGCGTCCATCCCAGGAGTCGGCTGCCCCTCACACACCAACACACACTCCCGAAAGCAGCCAGCCCAGGGCAGGGCGCGCCGCCAGTGTCGGGCTGAGGGTCGCCCCCGGGGCTCCTCTGTTTCTGCGGGTCGCGGGAGATTCTGTTTAGAACGTTCTTCACCGTGGACGGGCCCACGTGTCCTCGGGGTGGGACACAGCTCTGCATCTGCCCACCGAACAGTGGCAGCCACAGTGTCGGCTTCCCCTCCTGCCCCTCCCCCCCGTGGGCAGGGACCCGAGGACAGTCTGCCCGGTGACTGCTGGGGGCAGCCTCCGTCACGTGATCCTCGGGGGGCAGGCGGACTTCTCCAGTCAGAAGCCACCTGTGGGATTCCTTTCCCAATGACAGAGGACTTTGCTAGAGGTTTCCTGTGACGGTAGAAATATTCCATTCCTGCCCCAACACTTCCCCAGTCTCAACGTTCCTTCTTGCCTGAATAGTTTATTATGATGATGCAGTGTGAATGTTGAGGGTTTTCTGATTTTATTATTTAAAGTGAGATATTAGCTGGTATTCTAATGCAAAGAAGTTTCCCTTCTGACTTGACTGCTCGCTTATTTGTATCAGCCTGCCTCTCTGGATTTCAGGGATAATAGCCGTTACCATCACAACAGGACGGGCAGCTCCCGGGCCCTCCCGGAGCAGAGAGCAGGCAGGACCGGAATGCACTGAGTCAGGCTCAGCTCTCCCACGGAGCAGCCCGTGGGGGGGTGGGGAGGGCAAACTGGTTTCCTGCTTTGGCCCTGGCATCCTTACATAAAAATCAGCACCCACATCCTATTCAAGGAGAAGTAAATGTGTGAAAATATGTAAAGCCCTCAGAGCATGCCCAGAATGTGATGAATGCTTTTCATGTGCCATCACCTGCTATGACACATGTGACTTGTTTTCTGCTTCTTTGAACATGAGAATACTCTCTCCCTTCCACGGTGTTTGTCATGAAATTCTTACGTCAGAACCCTGCCCACTGCCCTAATTACAGGGCATTCATTAGTTGTTCACCACGGGGCCATCACGAGGCAGGGCACCTGTGGGTCTTTGTCTCATGTAACCCTTGAACCACGTGAAGATGTGGTCACCGTGAGACCCCCTTTACAGCTAGGAAAGGGGCAGGGAGGAAGGGGCTTCGTCCAGCCCCAGGCTCCTCAGCGCCATGAGCTTTGTCTCTGACCCAGAAACGTACACCGTGTTTCCTCGCGAGCTGACACTTCTCCAGAAAAGGCGCGACAACTCCCAGGAACATTCGTGCGTCGGCACCCTTCGGTTGTCATTGCCTGACACTCCCCACGCACGCGGCAGTCAGGTGCGGGTTCGGCCCTCCCCGCTGAGAGACGTCTGCCCTTCAGACCCCCGGCTCCCCTTTCCTCTGTGGGCCATGGTTTCGTGTCTCGGATGTCTGGACTGTGTTCCGCACTGTCTCTACATTTTGTATAGTTTTTCTCGTTACTCTTGTACTCAGACTTCTAGAAGAATTTCTGAAATTGGCCACCAGTCTCACCTCATGGTAATCATCTCGCACCTTTAATGAATATTTGCATTCGGGACTCAACTCTTTCAGGACACAGATATATTTCCTCTTTCCTATTATGCTTTTGTAAACTGTAAGGCTGTGGAATATTAGAGAAGTTTGAGAACTGGAGAAGATGTGCTAGAACGTTCCACCTCTCTTGGAACCACACCATTTGAAAGTGGGGCCCCTCCGAGTGCTCACACTGGACCCTGATGTTGCACAGCTGCTGGCTTTCACACGGCTGTACCCCCAACAGAAACGCCCTGCGCGGACCCGGGGCGAGACCAGAGCTGCGCTCCATCGGCACCCATGGGCGTTCAGGGGCAGATCCCTCACGCACACGCGGCTGTAAGAAGAGCAGTGTTTGGACACGTTGTCTCGGCTTGCTGAGTGGGCGCTCCCCAGCTCTCTCGGGGAGACTGAGGTGCGGCCGGCGGAGCTGGTCCGTCTGACACAACCAGAGAGATTCACGCTCGGGCTCACGGATGTTCTCCCTCCCTCACCTTCCTGTCGTCTTCTCCCCAAGTGAGGTTTTCTCTCTTGCAAGAAGACTCCTAGGAACACTGATTATTTTGAGTCCTGTGCTTTTGTAGGTACGTTAACCAGCAAGACTCAAGGTGCCAGCAGGAGCTATTGGTTGGTGCCTCCACCGCCCTCTTCTGTCTTAACCCTCCCAGTCAGGACGGGGTCCCCCAAGCCAGTCCTGGAGACCAGCTGATGGGGGGTGTCATCCCTGGGGCAGCCAGGAGTTACTGCCCCTGGAGGGCGTCCCACCCTGCCCACTGGAGGACCAGTGTCCGAGCACACCTCCACACATGCGCTGGCACATACAGCAGAGACACACACTCACATACACACTCACACACACACTCACACACCCATGCAAACACAAGAGGACAGACCCACAATCACTCCCACAACACTAGTATGTTCACAGAAGACACGGTGGACCTGCATGAATATGCACTGTCCAGTGGGATTCCAAAAAGCTCATATTTAATGAAAAACAAAATTGGGATTTTTCCTAAAGAATAAGTAGGAGTAAACACGGGCAAACATGGAGTGACCCGGGTCTGTTCTCGCCGTCAGGGTGGGGGAAGAAGGGGATCGCTGCCCGTTTGGGTGGAAGAGGAAGTCAGGCCGGCAGACGACGACACAGGGGTGCACGGGGTTCCGGACGCCCCCAGCTGAGACCGGCTCTGGCCGCACGCTGCACTGACCTGCACCGACGCCCAGGGGCCGCTTTCCCGGGGCAGGGAGCTCAGGGCGAGTTTCTGTGGACGTCTGAGGTCAGGAGGAGCCCGGCCCACGTGAACCAGGAACGTGCTGCTCGCACTTCTGGCACTGTGGGCGTTCCAGCAGCAGCGTGTTCGTGAGGGAAAGTCCCGCAGGTCCCAGGCACGCAAAGGCACCTCTGCCAGGATTGCTGTCTACATAGAGAAATGGCACCGCTTGTTCCTTAAATCCAATGAAATCACTCCGTTTCCCTTTTCTCTGACCAGGATCCAGGACGTCAATCTGAAGCCGCGGGGGGAATAGTTCGCGCTGCACAAAGGAAGGGTGTGCGTCTGAGAAACCCTCCTGTGAACGGGAGACACGGCCAGGCTCTCGGGGCCTGGAGTCCCGGGACTCGGACTGCCGGCGGGTCCCCAAAGCCCCGTGAGACCCAGGGCTGCCTGCAGGGCGGGGGCGGTAAGCCCTGTCTCCCGGGGACACGGGAAGGGTGCCTGAAGGACAGCAGCGGTCGGAGCAGGGAGGGGTGGGTGGAGAAGCTCAGCGTTCAGGTAGAAGGCTCTGCTCTAGGAGACAGAAAAGAAAAAGCTAAAATCATCTGGGGCGGGGCCCAGCTTGTCAACAAAAGCAGTTTCCTGCTGCCTTGAAGATGGTGGGAGTGGCTGTTGGGGGACCCGCTGCACAAGGCTCCCAGGGCGAGACCAGGGACCCTCACTCAGGGCCACAGCAGGTCTCCTCCTGCCTCAGTCTCCCCAGTCCTGGAGTCCACAGAGGACTCACGCTGCCCCTGCCCACTGCCCACTGGCAGGACACGGGCGGTGGGTCCGCCCACACTGGGGCACACAGAAGGCCCCTGCAGGGAGCAGCGTCCAGGCCTCAGTCACCCACAGCCCTTCCCTGCCCCAGGACCCGCTCACCGCCAGCACCATGTGTGGCTGCTATGGGACCGACTACGGGAACGACTCTGGGGGCCGTGGCTAGGGCCGCTGCGGGCGGGCTCTGCATCTGGCTTTGGCTGCTACAACTGAGGACGCCATGGGGACCTCAGTCCCTGAACCCTCACTGAACGGTCCCCCTCTGAACCTCCTAGTTCTGCGCCCCACCATCAGACGGGGTCTGTCCTACAAGCACTACGAACCTGCTGGGGTCAGCTGAGGGCCTGACCCCCGGATGTGACGCCGCCTGGGGTCTGGGAAGACGCAACACTCGTCCCGTGGACTCGCGTCCCTGCACATCAGGACGAGGTTGCCGTGGCTCCTGTTTTTGTAACTTTGCTGAATTGTGCTGAATTGGCTTTTCTGTTTTCTAATAAATGGCAAATTTCCTAATAAACCTGGAAGAGTCAAGTTACTTCATTTCCTTTCGTTTATTAGGCAATGTTTGCCCTTGCTTCTTTGCTGGTCAGTAGGGCAACAATCATCTTTCTCTGGGACGTTTTTTCCTCCACATTTGTCTGGTCTCTGCCAGAAGGATTCCCACATTTGCGACATCACAAACGCCTGTCACCTGTGTGAATCTCAGTTGTGGGTGGTGGGCAGGGGGACATTGTTTCCATGGGATGATTTTAGCACTTTCTGGTTTTGCTCTGTAGGTTTATACAGTTTTTCAGTTGGCACCTCAGGCCATATCGGAAACCGCAAAGCATGTGCATATCTATACACACCTTTAAAGACAGAGGTTGTCAGCTGCACTAAAGTCAGACTCATTTACACACTCTTTATAAGAAAATCACGTTAACTATGGATCTGCGTGCGTCCCGTGCACATGTGACTCATGGGGAATTCCTTCGGACACGGAACACCCTGTGATCTCTGTCACATGAGGAATCTAATGAACAAGCTGAACGAACACATGAAACAGAGACAGACTCACAGACGGAGGCAGGATGTGGGCACAAGGGGCGCCCGGGGGGGGGCATGGACGGGACGAAGAGGGGAAGGAGCCCGCGGGCACGGACAGGTCTGCAGTGATTTAGGGGTGAGGGATGGAAGGGAGGAGATGGTGATGGAGAAAATACAATGATCAAATTTTAAAAGAAACATTTTGCACTCAATGAAAACAAATACAGGTTTATCCAAATTGATGTCCTGCAAACAAAGCAGTGCTTAAAAGAAAATTGAGGGCCGTGTGTTTCATAGTGGAAAAAATAGTTTCCAAATCAGTAATGAAAACTTCCCTCAGAGAACTGGTACAGAAACACATACAGAGAAGAAGGAGAAGGAGGAGGGAGGAGGAGGAGGAGGAGGAGGAGGAGAAGAAGAAGAAGAAGAAGAAGAAGAAGAAGAAGAAGAAGAGGAGGAGGAGGAGGTGGTGGAGGAGGAGGAGGAGAAGAAGAAAAAGAAGAAGAAGAAGAAGAAGAAGAAGAAGAAGAAGAAGAAGAAAAAAGAAGAAGAGGAGGAGGAGGAGGAGGAGGAGGAGGGGAGGAGGAGGAGGAGGAGGAGGAGGAGAAGAAGAAGAAGAAGAGGAGGAGGAGGAGGAGAGGAAGAGGAGGAGGAGGGGGGGAAGAGGAGGAGGAGGAGGAGGAGAAGAAGAAGAAGAAGAAGAGGAGGAGGAGGAGGAGGAGGAGGGGAAGAGGAGGAGGAGGAGGAGGAGAAAAAGGGAAAAAAGAGAAGAGAGCAAAAGTCAGTACAATTTTTAAAGAAAACAGAGAAAATCAATGACTCCAAAATCTGACCCCAGGAAGCGTTTCCTGAGCTGATGACCCCCCGGCAGCACCCACGGGGAAGGGAAGGAAGAGGCAGATCCTTCTGGGGCAGGAAGGACACAGAGGCGTCACCACGGACCCTGCAGCCAGGAGAGGCCCACAGGGCCCCAGGTGTGTCTGGCCCATCGCCTGATGGCTAAGGGGGCGGCTCACCTGCCTGCACAGCACCGACACTGTGGTCTTTGCTGAACACCCTTCCCCCGCTGGGAGTCTGGAGTTTCGCTGGCGTTTTCCGACCTCGGGCCCTGAGTCTCTGGGGGCTGGTGGGGGAGGAGCATCACACACGGGGTGCGGCGTTCCTGTGGCTGGGGGAGCGTGAGCGCTGTGGGCCCCTCACAGGGGGAGACTCCTCAGGTCCCCGCCCCTGGACAGCTGCAGCAGCCTCCTGGGTGTTTCCCCCGGGACCAGCAGGGCACCCCCCTTGCTCTGCTCCCCTACATCTCAGCCACCAGCACAACCACACACTGAGTCCCGCCTGTCCTTCCAGCGAACCCCCAACCCAGAGGTGGTCTGGGGACCCTCAACACAACACGGCCCCCTGGGAAAGCCAACTGTGTGGACACCGAGCAGTCGGCTGTCTCCTGGGTTTGGGGTGTGGGAGCTGGAGACTGAGGAGGGCTGAAGAAAAGCCTGAGGAATGTGGGCACAGGGGGAGACCCCGTTCTGTGTGGGATCAGGGTGATTGGACCACAGCTCCTCGTGGTTCTCAGGCTGCAGAGCTGCACCTGGAAAGAGAGACGTTTTCCCTTCGAATTCTAAAAGGGAATAATATGTAAGAAAAGACCTGAGGCGATGTAGGCGTCACAGGTGATACTGCATGGAGAAACACAGGAAGGATGCCCACTGTGTGCTAAGTGAGGGCTCCACTGACCCACAGATGGGATCCCCCCGCCCCTGAGCCCCGACAGCACAGACAGGCCCCCTCTCTAGCGACGGAGGGGACCTACACACGTTAAGGGGCCTTTCCTAAGTCCCAGACCTGGCACCGGCAGGGGCCCACCAGGGTAGACACAGGAGGAAAAGATCCGCCGTAAACAGGCGTTGCCACATTCCCTCCAACCAAGCACATAAAAGGGTCCCAAGAGCATAAAACGAACCCCAGTTCGTGTAATGAGTAGACAGCAAGCCGAGGTTTCAGTTTGAGGGAATGAGTTTATTAAGGACCCAGGGAGGCAGAAGGACGCACTGAGACCGTCCAGGTGGGACAGGGACGGCTCCGGGCTGAGAGGAGGCAGCAGGGTCCCCCCAGGGTGACTCTCCATCCGCTCCCCATGAGGCCGAGCCTGGGGTGAGGGGCCAGAGGTCAGAGACCGACGAGGGGCCACCAGAGGGTGAGGAATCTGGAAATCACGCCCGAGTGTGTGCAGTGAGGTCAGCCTCGTCTCGCCAGGTGACCCAGGGCAGAGGGTGCAGGGCTGGAGCAGCAGGGTGTCACGGGAGTGGACAGCAAGTCCCCACCGTGTCCTCAGTAGTAGCCCCAGCCAGAGCCACAGCCACAGCCGCAGCCGTAGCCACAGCCGTAGCCGCAGCCCAGGCCTCCGTAGCCCCAGCCCAGGCCTCCGTAGCCGCAGCAGCCGTAGCCGCGGCCCCCGTAGTAGTTCCCGTAGTAGTTCCCGTAGTAGCCACACATGGTGCAGGCGGTGAGGGTGTCCGTGGGCAGAGAAGGGCTGTGGGTGAGTGCGGTGTGCAGGCAGCTCCCTGCAGGGCCCTTTTATGCGCCCCGGCGTGGGCGGGGCCCTCCGCTCGCGCGCACCCCATTGGCTGACGCGGTGACTCAGCTAATGAGCCTGTGGGTCCTGGGCCAGCAGCAGAGCCTCCAGGAATGCGGGAGGCTTGTTTTGTGGGGGCACGTGGGGCTCCGCTGACCCTCTCTGTGCCCTCTAATGAGGGCAGAGTCACAGGGACGAACTCCTCCTGCTCTGCCCCTCCCCTCGTCTCAACTTCGAGGCACAGGGGCTGCTTAAGAGGTGTCCTTGGCCGCCAGCCAGTGCCACTTGCTCGGGGCACAGGGTCAAGTCTGAATTCCACTCCTCGTCTCTGCAAACCCCTCACGCGGTGAGCATGTCCTCACCGAGGGCTGAGCTTCTGCTCCCGTCTGAGCCGCGCCCGGCACCCTCCTGTCCCAGCGGGTCTGCCCCGCCCCTGGGAGGGTGGGCGGTCCCCAGAGGGGACCTGCTGCTGCAGCCCCTCCCCGGCGGGGGCCCCGGAGCCCCAGCCTGCGCCCAGGGCGTCTGGGGCCTGGCTCACAGGGGTCAGCGTGCCCACCGCCTGTTCTCCTTAGGACACCGCACCTGGTCTCTGCAGGGGAGCCCCCAGAGACAGCGGCAAGGGCGGACTTCCTCTCCCCGGGTTTCCCTCAGGTGCCCTCCCGGCAGGGGCCGCCTTCCGAGAAGCCGACGAACTCTTGCTGCCCGGGTCCTCGTGGACCGGACAATCCCTGCAGTGTGGGGTCTCCCCAAGACCCTTTGTGTAAAGGGGACGCCCGAGGCACACGGGCGGAGCTGGTCCCACGGGGAGACCCGGTGATCGCCCGGATCACCGCTCACGGGTCCTTCCTCGGCCAGACCTTGGACTTCACCCACCCGACAGGGGGCACGTTCCGCAGTCAGGACACAGAGCGTGGAGTAGGTAACCCGCTTTCAGTGAGGCACATGTGTTACCAGTCGCTGACTGTTTCACTGTCATGTTTTCACGGTGACAGTCCGGGATATTAGGAGGCACGGCAAAGCCAACAGAGTCTTGGTATTGCCTAGAAACCAGTGGGCTTGCGGTCTTGGGAGGGTTCCAGGGGGACGTGTGACCCTGCACACGCGTCCGTCATGGACGGCCAGGCCGCCGACGCGCCAGCCGCTTCTCTGTGCAAAGGTCGTCCTGACGGCGGTCCCCGCTCTGGGACTCCAAGCCCGGTCACGGAGCGGGGCACCGAGGGCGCAGCAGTGGGCGGGGGCGCGGCCTCCAACCCTGCTGAACCCTCGTCCTCCTGGACCAGGACGCAGAGCTGAGTCGGCCACTCAGCTCACCTGCTCTGGCGGAAACGCAACCCTTTCTCTGGCGGAGAAAGGCAGCCGGCGAGAGGGCGGGGCCACGTTTCCTGCCCACGCCCAGGTCAGACTCTGTCATTCGTCCATCCAGCAGGTGACGGAGGACTTCTCCGCTGTGGGAAAAGTCCTGCGCGAGCTGGATGATCAGACGGAGGTCAATTTGAATTCACCAGTGACGATCAAGTGACAGTAATGACCCAACTCATCCAGGGAGAGCCGTCTGCCTTGAGCAGGAAACAGTCCTTGCAATGACCTGAGCAGGGAACCCGACAGCACTCTATTGAAAGTGGGAAGACACGGCAGCCGAGTTAGTGCCCACAGCGGTTTGTCCATCCTTAAACCTTCAGGCTGTGAGTGTCTCTGTTGACACGGAAGCACACAGGACTGCATGCCCTCTGTGTCTCCGTGTGTCCCCCGCTCCTGCCCTGCGAACCCTCCCCCTCCGCACCGTCTCTGCACTCGCTCCGCCCGGCCTCGCACGCACGGTGCTCCCTGAACTGCCTCTCGCCCAAACGTAAAGCACAGTCTGCCCCTGGCAGGCTTGTGAGAACAATAATAATTTATATTTATAAGATAAACAATAATTAAGTAGCGTTATTAGCTGTGCACATTAGGGCTTGTAGGTCTCCTATGACCCGGAGCGTCCATCACTCGGCCATCACCGGCCAAGCCCTTCACGAGCACTAGCGCGCGCAGGTCTGGGAGCAGCGCTCTGACGGGCCACAGCCGCCCGGCGCCGCGGCTGAACCGGGGGGACCAGCAGTGCGGCCGCCGCCGAGCGGTGGGTTCGCTGGGCCGAGACGGCGTGCAGCCGCTCGTCTGCCGTGTCTTCCCACTTTCAATAGAGTGCTGTCGGGTTCCCTGCTCAGGTCATTGCAAGGACTGTTTCCTGCTCAAGGCAGACGGCTTCCCTGGATGAGTTGGGTCATTACTGTCACTTGATCGTCACTGGTGAATTCAAATTGACCTCCGTCTGATCATCCAGCTCGCGCAGGACTTTTCCCACAGCGGAGAAGTCCTCCGTCGCCTGCTGGATGGACGAATGACAGAGTCTGACCTGGGCGTGGGCAGGAAACGTGGCCCCGCCCTCTCGCCGGCTGCCTTTCCCTTGACCGGGTTGCGTTTCCGCCAGAGCAGGTGAGCTGAGTGGCCGACTCAGCTCTGCGTCCTGGTCCAGGAGGACGAGGGTTCGACAGGGTTGGAGGCCGCGCCCCCGCCCACTGCTGCGCCCTCAGTGCCCCGCTCCGTGACCGGGCTTGGAGTCCCAGAGCGGGGACCGCCGTCAGGACGACCTTTGCACAGAGAAGCGGCTGGCGCGTCGGCGGCCTGGCCGTCCATGACGGACGCGTGTGCAGGGTCACACGTCCCCCTGGAACCCTCCCAAGACCGCAAACCCACTGGTTCCTAGGCAATACCAAGACTCTGTTGGCTTTGCCGAGCCTCCTAATATCCCGGACTGTCACCGTGAAAACATGACAGTGAAACAGTCAGCGACTGGTAACACATGTGCCTCACTGAAAGCGGGTTACCTACTCCACGCTCTGTGTCCTGACTGCGGAACGTGCCCCTGTCGGGTGGGTGAAGTCCAAGGTCTGGCCGAGGAAGGACCCGTGAGCGGTGATCCGGGCGATCACCGGGTCTCCCCGTGGGACCAGCTCCGCCCGTGTGCCGTGCGCGGGCGTCCCCTTTACACAAAGGGTCTTGGGGAGACCCCACACTGCAGGGATTGTCCGGTCCATGAGGACCCGGGCAGCAAGAGTTGGTCGGCTTCTCGGAAGGCGGCCCCTGCCAGGAGGGCACCTGAGGGAAACCCGGGGAAAGGAAGTCCGCCCTTGCCGCTGTCTCTGGGGGCTCCCCTGCAGAGACCAGGTGCGGTGTCCTAAGGAGAACAGGCGGTGGGCACGCTGACCCCTGTGAGCCAGGCCCCAGACGCCCTGGGCGCAGGCTGGGGCTCCGGGGCCCCCGCCGGGGAGGGGCTGCAGCAGCAGGTCCCTCTGGGGACCGCCCACCCTCCCAGGGGCGGGGCAGACCCGCTGGGACAGGAGGGTGCCGGGCGAGGCTCAGACAGGAGCAGAAGCTCAGCCCTCGGTGAGGACATGCTCACCGCGTGAGGGGTTTGCAGAGACGAGGAGTGGAATTCAGACTTGACCCTGTGCCCCGAGCAAGTGGCACTGGCTGGCGGCCAAGGACACCTCTTAAGCAGCCCCTGTGCCTCGAAGTTGAGACGAGGGGAGGGGCAGAGCAGGAGGAGTTCGTCCCTGTGACTCTGCCCTCATTAGGGGCACAGAGAGGGTCAGCGGAGCCCCACGTGCCCCCACAAAACAAGCCTCCCGCATTCCTGGAGGCTCTGCTGCTGGCCCAGGACCCACAGGCTCATTAGCTGAGTCACCGCGTCAGCCAATGGGGTGCGCGCGAGCGGAGGGCCCCCGCCACGCCGGGGCGCATAAAAGGGCCCTGCAGGGAGCTGCCTGCACACCGCACTCACCCACAGCCCTTCTCTGCCCACGGACACCCTCACCGCCTGCACCATGTGTGGCTACTACGGGAACTACTACGGGAACTACTACGGGGGCCGCGGCTACGGCTGCTGCGGCTACGGAGGCCTGGGCTGGGGCTACGGAGGCCTGGGCTGCGGCTACGGAGGCCTGGGCTGCGGCTACGGCTGTGGCTACGGCTCCAGATACGGCTGTGGCTACGGCTGCGGCTGTGGCTGTGGCTCTGGCTGGGGCTACTACTGAGGACACGGTGGGGACTTGCTGTCCACTCCCGTGACACCCTGCTGCTCCAGCCCTGCACCCTCTGCCCTGGGTCACCTGGCGAGACGAGGCTGACCTCACTGCACACACTCGGGCGTGATTTCCAGATTCCTCACCCTCTGGTGGCCCCCGTCTGCCTCTGACCTCTGGCCCCTCACCCCAGGCTCGGCCTCATGGGGAGCGGATGGAGAGTCACCCTGGGGGGACCCTGCTGCCTCCTCTCAGCCCAGAGCCGTCCCTGTCCCACCTGGACGGTCTCAGTGCGTCCTTCTGCCTCCCTGGGTCCTTAATAAACTTGTTCCCTCGAAACTAAAACCTCGGCTTGCTGTCTACTCATTACTCGAACTGGGTTGGTTTTATGCTCTTGGGACCCTTTTATGTGCTTGGTTGGAGGGAATGTGGCAACGCCTGTTTACGGCGGATCTTTTCCTCCTGTGTCTACCCGGTGGGCCCTGCCGGTGCCAGGTCTGGGACTTAGGAAAGGCCCCTTAACGTGTGTAGGTCCCCTCCGTCGCTAGAGAGGGGGCCTGTCTGTGCTGTCGGGGCTCAGGGGCGGGGGGATCCCATCTGTGGGTCAGTGGAGCCCTCACTTAGCACACAGTGGGCATCCTTCCTGTGTTTCTCCATGCAGTATCACCTGTGACGCCTACGTCGCCTCAGGTCTTTTCTTACATATTATTCCCTTTTAGAATTCGAAGGGAAAACGTCTCTCTTTCCAGGTGCAGCTCTGCAGCCTGAGAACCACGAGGAGCTGTGGTCCAATCACCCTGATCCCACCCAGAACGGGGTCTCCCCCTGCGCCCACATTCCTCAGGCTTTTCTTCAGCCCTCCTCAGTCTCCAGCTCCCACACCCCAAACCCAGGAGACAGCCGACTGCTCGGTGTCCACACAGTTGGCTTTCCCAGGGGGGCCGTGTTGTGTTGAGGGTCCCCAGACCACCTCTGGGTTGGGGGTTCACTGGAAGGACAGGCGGGACTCAGTGTGTGGTTGTGCTGGTGGCTGAGATGTAGGGGAGCAGAGCAAGGGGGGTGCCCTGCTGGTCCCGGGGGAAACACCCAGGAGGCTGCTGCAGCTGTCCAGGGGCGGGGACCTGAGGAGTCTCCCCCTGTGAGGGGCCCACAGCGCTCACGCTCCCCCAGCCACAGGAACGCCGCACCCCGTGTGTGATGCTCCTCCCCCACCAGCCCCCAGAGACTCAGGGCCCGAGGTCGGAAAACGCCAGCGAACTCCAGACTCCCAGCGGGGGAAGGGTGTTCAGCAAAGACCACAGTGTCGGTGCTGTGCAGGCAGGTGAGCCGCCCCCTTAGCCATCAGGCGAGGGCCAGACACACCTGGGGCCCTGTGGGCCTCTCCTGGCTGCAGGGTCCGTGGTGACGCCTCTGTGTCCTTCCTGCCCCAGAAGGATCTGCCTCTTCCTTCCCTTCCCCGTGGGTGCTGCCGGGGGGTCATCAGCTCAGGAAACGCTTCCTGGGGTCAGAGTTTTGGATTCATTGATTTTCTCTGTTTTCTTTAAAAATTGTACTGACTTTTGCTCTCTTCTCTTTTTTCCCTTTTTCTCCTCCTCCTCCTCCTCCTCCTCCCTCCCTCCTCCTCCTCCTCCTCCTCCTCTTCTTCTTCTTCTTCTTCTCCTCCTCCTCCCTCCTCCTCCTCTTCCCCTCCTCCTCCTCTTCCTCTCCTCCTCCTCCTCCTCTTCTTCTTCTTCTTCTTCTTCTTCTCCTCCTCCTCCTCCCCTCCTCCTCCCCCTCCTCCTCCTCCTCCTCCTCTTCTTCTTCTTTCTTCTTCTTCTTCTTCTTCTTCTTCTTCTTCTTCTTCTTCTTCTTCTTTTTTCTTCTTCTCCTCCTCCTCCTCCACCACCTCCTCCTCCTCTTCTTCTTCTTCTTCTTCTTCTTCTTCTTCTTCTCCTCCTCCTCCTCCTCCTCCCTCCTCCTTCTCCTTCTTCTCTGTATGTGTTTCTGTACCAGTTCTCTGAGGGAAGTTTTCATTACTGATTTGGAAACTATTTTTTCCACTATGAAACACACAGCCCTCAATTTTCTTTTTAAGCACTGCTTTGTTTGCAGGACATCAATTTGGATAAACCTGTATTTGTTTTCATTGAGTGCAAAATGTTTCTTTTAAAATTTGATCATTGTATTTTCTCCATCACCATCTCCTCCCTTCCATCCCTCACCCCTAAATCACTGCAGACCTGTCCGTGCCCGCGGGCTCCTTCCCCTCTTCGTCCCGTCCATGCCCCCCCTCATGCGCCCCTTGTGCCCCCATCCTGCCTCCGTCTGTGAGTCTGTCTCTGTTTCATGTGTTCGTTCAGCTTGTTCATTAGATTCCTCATGTGACAGAGATCACAGGGTGTTCCGTATCCGAAGGAATTCCCCATGAGACACATGTGCACGGGACACACGCAGATCCTTAGGTAACGTGATTTTCTTATAAAGAGTGTGTAAATGAGTCTGACTTTAGTGCAGCTGACAACCTCTGTCTTTCAAGGTGCGTATAGATATGCACATGCTTTGCGGTTTCCGATATGGCCTGAGGTGCCTACTGTATAAACCTACAGAGCAAAACCAGAAAGTGCTAAAATCATCCCATGGAAACAATGTCCCCCTGCCCACCACCCACAACTGAGATTCACACAGGTGACAGGCGTTTGTGATGTCGCAAATGCGGGAATCCTTCTGGCAGAGACAAGACAAATGTGGAGGAAAAAACGTCCCAGAGAAAGATGATTGTTGCCCTACTGACCAGCAAAGAAGCAAGGGCCAACATTGCCTAATAAACGAAAGGAAATGAAGTAACTTGACTCTTCCAGGTTTATTAGGAAATTTGCCATTTATTAGAAAACAGAAAAGCCAATTCAGCACAATTCAGCAAAGTTACAAAAACAGGAGCCACGGCAACCTCGTCCCTGATGTGCAGGGACGTGAGTCCACGGGGACGAGTGTTGCGTCTTCCCAGACCCCAGGCGGCGTCACATCCGGGGGTCAGGCCCTCAGCTGACCCCAGCAGGTTCGTAGTGCTTGTAGGACAGACCCCGTCTGATGGTGGGGGCGCAGAACTAGGAGGTTCAGAGGGGGGACCGTTCAGTGAGGGTTCAGGGACTGAGGTCCCCATGGCGTCCTCAGTTGTAGCAGCCAAAGCCAGATGCAGAGCCCGCCCCGCAGCGGCCCTAGCCACGGCCCCCAGAGTCGTTCCCGTAGTCGGTCCCGTAGCAGCCACACATGGTGCTGGCGGTGAGCGGGTCCTGGGGCATGGAAGGGCTGTGGGTGACTGAGGCCTGGACACTGCTCCCTGCAGGGGCCTTCTGTGTGCCCCAGCGTGGGCGGACCCACCGCCCGTGTCCTGCCAGTGGGCAGTGGGCAGGGGCAGCGTGAGTCCTCTGTGGACTCCGGGACTGGGGAGACTGAGGCAGGAGGAGACCTGCTGTGGCCCTGAGTGAGGGTCCCTGGTCTCGCCCTGGGAGCCTTGTGCAGCGGGTCCCCCGACAGCCACTCCCACCATCTTCAAGGCAGCAGGAAACTGCTTTTGTTGACAAGCTGGGCCCCGCCCCAGACGATTTTAGCTTTTTCATTTCTGTCTCCTAGAGCAGAGCCTTCTACCTGAATGCTGAGCTTCTCCACCCACCCCTCCCTGCTCCGACCGCTGCTGTCCTTCAGGCACCCTTCCCGTGTCCCCGGGAGACAGGGCTTACCGCCCCCGCCCCGTAGGCAGCCCTGGGTCTCACGGGGCTTTGGGGACCCGCCCCCAGTCCGAATCCCCGGGGACTCCAGGCCCCGGGAACCTGGCCGTGTCTCCCGTTCACAGGAGGGTTTCTCAGACGCACACCCTTCCTTTGTGCAGCGCGAACTATTCCCCCCGCGGCTTCAGATTGACGTCCTGGATCCTGGTCAGAGAAAAGGGAAACGCAGCGGTTTCGTTGGATTTAAGGAACAAGCGGTGCCATTTCTCTATGTAGACAGCAATCCTGGCAGAGGTGCCTTTGCGTGCCTGGGACCTGCGGGACTTTCCCTCACGAACACGCTGCTGCTGGAACGCCCACAGTGCCAGAAGTGCGAGCAGCACGTTCCTGGTTCACGTGGGCCGGGCTCCTTGTTGACCTCAGACGTCCACAGAAACTCGCCCTGAGCTCCCTGCCCCGGGAAAGCGGCCCCTGGGCGTCGGTGCAGGTCAGTGCAGCGTGCAGCCAGAGCCGGTCTCAGCTGGGGGCGTCCGGAACCCCGTGCACCCCTGTGTCGTCGTCTGCCGGCCTGACTTCCTCTTCCACCCAAACGGCAGCGACCCCTTCTTCCCCACCCTGACGGCGAGAACAGACCCGGGTCACTCCATGTTTGCCCGTGTTTACTCCTACTTATTCTTTAGGAAAAATCCCAATTTTATTTTTCATTAAATATGAGCTTTTTGGAATCCCACTGGACAGTGCATATTCATGCAGGTCCACCGTGTCTTCTGTGAACATACTAGTGTTGTGGGAGTGATTGTGGGTCTGTCCTCTTGTGTTTGCATGGGTGTGTGAGTGTGTATGTGAGTGTGTATGTGAGTGTGTGTCTCTGCTGTATGTGCCAGCGCATGTGTGGACGTGTGCAGGGACACTGGTCCTCCAGTGGGCAGGGTGGGGGGCCCTCCAGGGGCAGTAATTCCTGGCTGCCCCAGGGATGACACCCCCCATCAGCTGGTCTCGAGGACTGGCAGTGGGGGACCCCGTCCTGACTGGGAGGGCTAAGACAGAAGAGGGCGGTGGAGGCACCAACCAATAGCTCCTGCTGGCACCTTGAGTCTGGCTGGTTAACATACCTACAAAAGCACAGGACTCAAAATAATCAGTGTTCCTAGGAGTCTTCTTGCAAGAGAGAAAACCTCACTTGGGGAGAAGACGACAGGAAGGTGAGGGAGGGAGAACATCCGTGAGCCCAAGCGTGAATCTCTCTGGTTGTGTCAGACGGACCAGCTCCGCCTGCCGCACCTCAGTCTCCCCGAGAGAGCTGGGGAGCGCCAACTCAGCAAGCCGAGACAACGTGTCCAAACACTGCTCTTCTTACAGCCGCGTGTGCGTGAGGGATCTGCCCCTGAACGCCCATGGGTGCCGATGGAGCGCAGCTCTGGTCTCGCCCCGGGTCCGCGCAGGGCGTTTCTGTTGGGGGTACAGCCGTGTGAAAGCCAGCAGCTGTGCAACATCAGGGTCCAGTGTGAGCACTCAGAGGGGCCCCACTTTCAAATGGTGTGGTTCCAAGAGAGGTGGAACGTTCTAGCACATCTTCTCCAGTTCTCAAACTTCTCTAATATTCCACAGCCTTACAGTTTACAAAAGCATAATAGGAAAAGGAAATATATCTGTGTCCTGAAAGAGTTGAGTCCCGAATGCAAATATTCATTAAAGGTGCGAGATGATTACCATGAGGTGAGACTGGTGGCCAGTTTCAGAAATTCTTCTAGAAGTCTGAGTACAAGAGTAACGAGAAAAACTATACAAAATGTAGAGACAGTGCGGAACACAGTCCAGACATCCGAGACACGAAACCATGGTCCACAGAGGAAAGGGGAGCCGGGGGTCTGAAGGGCAGCCGTCTCTCAGCGGGGAGGGCCGAACCCGCACCTGACTGCCGCGTGCGTGGGGAGTGTCAGGCGACGACAACCGAAGGGTGCCGACGCACGAATGTTCCTGGGAGTTGTCGCGCCTTTTCTGGAGAAGTGTCAGCTCGCGAGGAAACACAGTGTACGTTTCTGGGTCAGAGACAAAGCTCATGGCGCTGAGGAGCCTGGGGCTGGACGAAGCCCCTTCCCCCCTGCCCCTTTCCTAGCTGTGAATGGGGTCTCACGGTGACCACATCTTCACGTGGTTCAAGGGTTACATGAGACAAAGACCCACAGGTGCCCTGCCTCGTGATGGCCCCGTGGTGAACAACTAATGAATGCCCTGTAATTAGGGCAGTGGGCAGGGTTCTGACGTAAGAATTTCATGACAAACACCATGGAAGGGAGAGTATTCTCATGTACAAAGAAGCAGAAAACAAGTCACATGTGTCATAGCAGGTGATGGCACATGAAAAGCATTCATTACATTCTAGGCATGCTCTGAGGGCTTTACATATTTTCACACATTTACTTCTCCTTGAAAACCTAGGATGTGGGTGCTGATTTTTATGTAAGGATGCCAGGGCCAAAGCAGGAAACCAATTTGCCCCCCCCACCCCCCCACGGGCTGCTCAGTGGGAGAGCTGAGCCTGACTCAGTGCATTTGGGTCCTGCCTGCTCTCTGGCTCCGGGAGGGCCTGGGAGCTGCCCATCCTGTTGTGATGGTAACGGCTATTATCCCTGAAATCCAGAGAGGCAGGCTGATACAAATAAGCGAGCAGTCAAGTCAGAAGGGAAACTTCTTTGCATTAGAATACCAGCTAATATCTCACTTTAAATAATAAAATCAGAAAACCCTCAACATTCACACTCCATCATCATAATAAATTATTCAGGCAAGAAGAAATGTTGAGACTGGGGAAGTGTTGGGGCAGGAATGGAATATTTCTACCGTCACAGGAAACCTCTAGCAAAGTCCTCTGTCATTGGGAAAGGAATCCCACAGGTGGCTTCTGACTGGAGAAGTCTGCCCGCCCCCCGAGGATCACGTGACGGAGGCTGCCCCCAGCAGTCACCGGGCAGACTGTCCTCGGGTCCCTGCCCACGGGGGGGAGGGGAAGCTGACACTGTGGCTGCCACTGTTCGGTGGGCAGAATGCAGAGCCGTGTCCCACCCTGAGGACACGTGGGCCCGTCCACGGTGAAGAACGTTCTAAACAGAATCTCCCGCGACCCGCAGAAACAGAGGAGCCCCGGGGGCGACCCTCAGCCCGACACTGGCGGCACGCCCTGCCCTGGGCTGGCTGCTTTCGGGAGTGTGTGTTGGTGTGTGAGGGGCAGCCGACTCCTGGGATGGACGCTGTGAAAGGGAGGAGGGGGCCCGTGGGCCCGAGGGCAACGCTGAGCTGGGGGCCAGCTCTGTGGGGGCCTCAGGAGACCCCGTGGGAGCCTGGAGTCGGGGTGTCCCAGCAGAGCCGTGGGTGTGGGGACCAGGGGGTGTGTCTCTATGGCCAGGCTGCCGACCAGGGACAGGGGGCCGGTGCAGGGGAGCGGGCAGGGCCTGGTGTGGGGGGGGCTGTGCGGGTGAGCAGCCTGTGGGGGCGGCCACAGCTGGAGGCCCTGCCTGCGGCCTCACAGCCCCCACAGCCTGGAAGGGACCCTCTGCACCCCTGGTTGGGGCCTGCGTGGCTGCCTCTGACCCATGGAGAAGCGGGCACACAGCAACCTCGGGACAGGGCCGCCCACGGAGAATGATGACAGCTACGTGACCACACGCGTGTGTCTCAGGGACACTGCCCCACCGTGTGAAAACCGTTAGCCCGCAGTCCTCCAGTCACTCCCCACGTCACGGCGTTCTCAGGGCCACGGTCTCCACCCAGCGAGTGCTTGGCCTTGCTCCTCAGTGTCATCCCAGGTCACGTGGCCGCTCCGTGCCCGAGTCAGCTGTGAACTCTCCTAATCCGGGGCACATGTGACCACCTTAATCCTTGCCTTAAAACGTTAATTCGTAAAGCAGACATTCATTAGAATTAACGCAATAAAAAAAATTGTGGCATATTCTAGTGAAGGATCGTCTTTGAGTGCTAACGATGTGTTAACGCATTAACATCGTGGAATAACAGACGGCTGGGAAACACCCTCCGTGTCATGAGATGCTGGACTACCTCAGCCAGTGGCAGGGAATGATCGTTCCCACTGACCGAGTTCCGTGTCAGACGTTTTCAAGAGCAGGTGCAAAGGCGTGAACGCGGCGCCTGAGCGAGGCGACGGTGTGGTGCCCACGCGCGTCTGTGGGGCGACGTGGCTGCGGCTGTGGGTGGGGCCGCCGTCCACGTGCCGAGAGTGTCTCGAAGTCGCCACGTGTCCTCCACGGGGGGACAGTGGTGCTCGGGTGAGCGAGTGCGTGGTGGGGGGCGTCGGGGGAGACACAGAGAGGAAGGGAAACTGGTCACCCTCGAACAATGGCCAGATCCGGGGACGGTATGTACAGTTCCCACAGTGCTTTGCGGGCTTTATTGTGGCTTTGACATTTCTCAAAATTAAATTCTGGGAGAAGCCAATTCATACCGAGACAAACACTGGTTTTGGAGTGCTGAAATCCGCAGTGAGTTATTGCTTTAAAGCTGACATTTCAGGGATTTCTGTTTGAGAGACCGAGTCAAGTAAATGTGGCGAGTAGTGGGGGACGACAGTTTTCACCCCGAGAAAAGGGAGACTGGCCTGTGGACGGGGGACGTGGAGAAGGACGCTGTGTGTGTCCGTTCCAGGGGCGGGGACCGGGGACTGCAGCCTCACGGGAGCGGGGGAGCCCCTGGGGGTGCGGACTGCGGAGCTGCTGGTGCGGCTCCCGGGGCAGAGGCGGGCTCGGCCGCCTGCTGCAGGCACGGCCGGACCGGTGGGCAGGTGCTGGTGCCAGGGAGTGAGGGGCATTCAGGCTCCAGGACCCGTGAAAACCCTGGACTCCCATCCCAAAGGGCACCCCCATCCTGCTGGAGAGCGAGGCTCCTGTAGGGAGGGAGGCAGGGCCCTTTTCTGTCCAATGATCTTGCAAGATCTTGGCAGGCCAGGGCTGTGGGCTCCTCTTTCTCGCTCCCCAGGCCTGGTGACTGTCCAGCTCTGACCGTGGGAGGGCTAAGTCCCAAGTGTCCCCGGGACCTGCTGGTCCTGGGAGGGTTCCCACATCCCCTCCCAGTGGGGCTCCAGGCCAGGAACACCCAGGGGCATCGTCGTGTGGGCCAGTGTCAGCCGTGTTTGTTTGTCACAGCTGTCCCTCATTCCGCCACCATGCTGCAGAGGGGACAGAAGTTTCCCAGCCACCCACGGGCACACAAGGGTCCAGCCCGGGGGGACATCAGACCCCTGGGGCTGCTTGCTGACCCCCAGCGCACACGCGTGTTTTCGCCTCTGCAGCTGTTTACAGCCCCAGTCCGAGGTCCCTCCCGCTGGGGCTGCAGCAGCTGTGCAGGGGGTTTGCGGGTGCCTGCTGCTCGCTCCGCGTTTCTCCCCACTTTTCTGGGGAGAAGCGCCGGCTCTGGGGTCCCCCCTCTGCTTCCCCCTGACCTGGCCTGACCCACCCTGTCACAGAAATACTCAGAGAAGATACCCCCTGGGTAAGACCGTTGTGTCCTTCATTCGATCAGGGGGAAAAACAAACAAATGCCAGTACAGGACTCAAAATACAAGGAAGCCAGGCTGGTTACTGCGGATTGAACAGGTTTATTAGGAAAACAGGGAAACGAGCCCCGCGTGAAGGTCGGAAGGTCGGACCGTGAGAGCCTCATCCCACCAGAGACCTCCCGGGAGTCCTCAGGGCGGGTTTCCCGCCCGCCCCCCTCTCGGGATCAGACTCGGGGGGGGGGGAGGAGGAGGTGGGCGTGTCGCACGCGGAGGGTCCTGGAGCGCACGTCCACAGCGGGGCTCAGAGCGCATGGCCTCCAGACGGGGGAACCCCGGAGTCCAGGCGTGGGGGTGGGTCTCCCGGGTGTCCTCAGTAGTAGTAGCCCCAGCCAGAGCCGTAGCCGCAGCCGTAGCCGCAGCCGTAGCCACAGCCCAGCCTGCGGAAGCCACAGCCGTAGCCGCAGCCCAGGCCCCCGTAGCCCCAGCCCAGGCCTCCGTAGCCGCAGCAGCCGTAGCCGCGGCCCCCGTAGTAGTTCCCGTAGTAGTTCCCGTAGTAGCCACACATGGTGCAGGCGGTGAGGGTGTCCGTGGGCAGAGAAGGGCTGTGGGTGAGTGCGGTGTGCAGGTGCTCCCTGCAGGGCCCTTTTATGCGCCCCGGCGTGGGCGGGGCCCTCCGCTCGCGCGCACCCCATTGGCTGACGCGGTGACTCAGCTAATGAGCTTGTGGTTTCTCAGCGGGAGGACACCGCCTGGGAGGCGTGGGCGCAGGCAGAGCGGGGTGCAGGCGGTCTCCAGGGGAGCCTGCCCGCCCCGGAGTCTGCTGGGAGGAGAGCAGACCCCACGCAAGCACAGGGGCCGGCCCGGCCCCGAGTGGGCCTCCCCTGCAACCTCCCGCAGCGTCTTCACATCAGGGAGAACACATTTGCTGATCTCACTGCTGTTTGCTTTTGGCCCCAGGCAGTTTCCCTAATTTATTTATTTATTTTTTTTAGCATTTTACAAGAATAGCCTGTCTTTTGACTCATGGGTTTGTCTTCTCTTTATCCAAATCAATTATCTTCAGGCATCGAGTTCCCGTTCTCTTCTGATGCCACATTATCTCTCTCACCCCACGATGCTGCTAATAATCCGACTAATTAACGTTCCCAAAAGCCCAGCCTGAGCCATTACGCTTTTCTGCTCTTCGTAATGACTGCGATTTTCTTTTATGTGTGACTTCTGCGGAAGGGCTGAACCATGGAAGTTATTCCTCCCATGACATGTCTCTGCAGTTTTTTCTTAAATGGGACACGCGGTTGCAGAAATTAGTGCTCTCATTAACACGAGGCTCACAGTAAAGCAACTACCCAATGAGCTCAGTGTCGTACGTGTCTGTGTGTCCCCGTGGTGGGTCTCTTTATCCAGACACCCACCCACTCGTCGTCTCTGTGACCTTCAGGCTGAGTTGTCCTGCGCAGACCCGGCACTACCACCGCCTTTGTTCTCCTTGCTGTAACGACCCCTCCCACTGGGGGCGCTGCGGAGGGAGAATGGCTTCGACGCAGAGACAAAGCGGACGCGGGAGCGGACCCCGGGACCCAGAGAACCGGTGTGGGGGCGCCGTTCTTCTCACAGTGAACTGCCGCCCATCAGCAGGTCTCTGTGGCTCCGATGTTTCCGAGGCAAATACTCCTTGTGAATCCACTCGTAGCCTCAGGCGGACACAGAGAGTTCAAGGTGTGGGACACACCCTGTGTTCTAGCCAATTCTCCTCCTAAGAATGCGGACACAGTTTTTTAAAAGTTTCCCCAGTTCTCCTGTCTTGATAAGCAGTACATCTAATGAGTCAAGAAATTTCCCCTGGCTGGCGTAGCTCAGTGGACTGAGCGCGGGCTGCGAACCAAAGTGTCGCAGGTTCGATTCCCAGCCAGCGCACATGCCTGGGTTGCAGGCCATGACCCCCAGCAACCGCACATTGATGTCCCTCTCTCTCTCTCTCTATCTCCCTCCCTTCCCTCTCTAAAAATAAATAAATAAAATCTTTTAAAAAATTCCCCCTAACAAAGTAGAACGTTTTGATGCCGTGGACCCGCAGAAATGCACGCAACTCTCCACCCACATGCGTTCGAGTGCTTCATGAGTGTCTTTGGGTGGGTCCCTTCCTGTGGAATAGACGAGTTATGGGCTGAGATGGGGTCATTCGAGGACCCCTCGCCGCGTGATTTCACGTCCCCAGCCCAGCCAGGACGGTGCAGCCACTAAAGCAGCAACTTGGAACTAAGTTTCCGGGGACAAGGCAGTCAGTTTAAATAACCTGGCGGTGGGCCTTCCTCTGGGCTGAGTCCTCAGACAGTCCCGGGAAACGGGCGCGACTCAGCTGCAGAGGTCAATTTAAGAAGAAAACTCCACTTGACTTGGGCATTTTCTTGGTATTTGATTAAAGGAGCTATAAAAGGCATTATTATTTTTGTGGACTACAGTGTCCCTATTAAATAACATTTATTATGTTACATCTCCACGGACTGACTTCCGCGAGTTCATCTGACTCTTGCTGAGAGTGGAGTTGTTCTTTCTAATCGTGACACCTCTGCAGCCGATGAGCTTTCTCCTCTCCTTTTCCGAATTATGTTTAGCTCTTCAGTACGTTTCATAATCAAAAAGAGAACAAAATGATCCCTCTGTCTCTGCAACTGTCTGCAGCTACTACCCCGCCTTCCTCCCGGTTCACCGTGCAGCCCCCGCCCCCGACCCGCATTTCCGGGGCGGATTCTGTTCTCCGTTTCCCCCCTTTCTCCCCGCTTGGGCCTGGGGCCGCACCCCTCCCCCGAGGCGGCTCCCGGGGTGGGGGGGCCAGCAGCGCGCCGCAGCAGCGTTGCGGGTCCTAGAGGTTGGGCCTTCTCTACGCTACCGGCGCTCTGAGGGGTTGGGGCTCGCCAAGATCCCTCACTTCCAGACGCTCTCGGCCCTCGCCTGCGTCCTGCTCTCACGTGCGGTTTAATTCCAGCGCGCCCCGCTGCCCCCGTCAGCGCCCCGCTGCGCCCGCTCCTTCGGGTTGTCCTCGGAGGCCGGAGGCCACAGCCCCGGCGGCGGGGTGCTGCCCGGCGGCCCTGGTTCCCGCGCGCACTCGCCTTAGAGGCAGCAGCGGCGGCCGGTGCAGCGCTTCGCCCGTGCCTCTCGGTTCACGTCTGATGCTCGCCCTCCAGGGCCGCCCGCGTCTCCCGCCGCCGCTCCACCTGGAATGCGCGCCCCTCGACAGTGGGGGTCTCCTCTGCGCCCCTCACTGCTCCCGCCCGAGCATTCAGAGCAGCGACCCCCAGACCGCCCACTCCGAAGGTTTCCTCGCAGAAGACCTAGCAAACGGTGGAGTCCATGCAGCCCGAGGGCGTGTTTAAACTCTCCCCCAGCCTTTTCACTTTAAAATTGTTTTATTTGCCAACGGTTCAAAAACAGCGAGGGCTTCAGCCTGTCCCCTGCGCCCAGTCACACCGGCGTTACCGTCTTGCGTGACCGAGCGCCATGGTCAGAACTAACAAACCAACATTGTGCAACACCCCTGACGGACCCCCACACTTCGCTGGATTCCTCCCTTTCCCCTCCGCCGCGCTTTTTATGTGTCCTGGGGTCCGGTCCCAGACCCCCCCCCCCCGGGACCTAAACTCATGTCTGTCCGCCTCGTCTCTTTGGGTGGCGGTGTCCCCGTCTTTCCCTGGCGTCCGTGGCAGCCTGGAGCGCCGAGGGTTTGGCAGGTGCGCGTCCGTCTTCTCACAGCGCAGCGGAGGGTGGGGATCTAGGACACGAGCGCCAAGGAGATGTGCCCGTCACGTGTTGTCCTCGCGGGAGGTGCTCGCAGTCCGTAAACCTCTGATAGTTTTTGGAGCAAACTCTTAAGCCGGGATTACTAACAGAACAAATCCTTCTACTTCTGCATAATCGTGGTCCCTGGGTTTGAGCTTCAGGGACCCTGCCCCGGCATTTGATCGCACACAACGGGACGGGGGCAGGTGTGCGGGACGTGGAGATCCAGGTGGACCAAGCTGCTCCGCACAAGAAGCACGCACCGCGCTGACCGTCGGAGGACCTAGAGCGGAGCCGCCGCGCCTTCACCGCGCCTCCGCCCGTCCGCCCTCTCGCCTTCTCTGCAAGCTTTCCGTCCTCGCCGCCTCTTTGAAGCCACACTCTGTCCCCAAGGCTGCACCTGTGCAGGTAAGAAGAAGGATGTCATTCAAGGGAAAAAAAGAGTTTTCCAGGGGTGGAGCCTGTGTGGGTCAGTTACATGATGGCATGGCAGCTGGTAACCACACAGTTTAGATTTCCGTCTGGAATGGACAAGCCGCCCGACCGGAAGAGCCTTTCCCGAGAGGCCCGTGATTGCATCACAGGCGCCGGACGCACGGCAGCATTCTCCGGCAGGGGCTGGTTTACGGGGAATTCCTGAGATGGCTGCCATGCCAGTGAGGTGGAACACGAGGTCAGCAGTGTTTGTGGTTTGTCCCACTTCCTCCCCGTCGGTATATAAGGCCCCGCGTTGACCGTGAACTTAGAACGCTAGAAATCGACTCTGCTCTCCCACTGGGTCTGCTCCTCACACCATGAGCTTCTACAACTACTACGGTGGCCTCGGCTGTGGCTGTGGTGGCCTCGGCTACGGCTGGGGTGGCCTGGGATGTGGCTACGGCTGGGGTGGCCTCGGCTACGGCTATGGTGGCCTGGGATGTGGCTACGGCTGTGGCTGCAGATACACCTGTTACCGTCCGTGCTGCTATGGAAGATACTGGTCTTCCGCCTTCTTCTAAGGAGCTCTGGGTCGCCCCTCTGTTCAAGACATTCTCTTGTGAAGGACTCCGTGCACCCCGGCATTACTTGCTGCTTGTTCAAACAATGACATCCGGACCTTCGGCTGCCACGTAACATCAGAACCTTTGTGACAGAAATGACCTGCGTTTCCGGTAGCTTAGAAAAACATTCACGTGGCCGTGTCACTGTCACGGGATTGGGTACGGCGAATGCGATCCATTTCCTTTGCAGAAATGTGTAAATTCGTCTTCCATTAAAGGCAGCCTGCTTTGCACACTCACCACATCCTCCCGTGGGTTTATTTGCACAAGCTCTCTGTGTCTGTGTGTGTGTCTGTGTCCGTGTCTGCGCCGGCCGGCCCTCCGGTTGCTCACAGTGTGTGTTCCCAGGAGCGGTCCCAGGGCCGCGGCCCGCTGCGCTGGTCTGACCACAGCTCCACCTCTGGCGGAGCGGCACCTCTTCACTCCGTTTCCTCAGCATTTCGTTGTCTCTTGATAAGTGAATGTGCCTCTGGGCGGAGGCCACTTTTTCTTCTAAACTTTGTGTCGTTGCCCTTTCTTGCCACTCACTGAAAACACGTTCTTGACCTCAGGCTTCGCAGCTGCTCAGGCGGCCCGCCTCTGCGGCACTCACGCGTTGTCCCGGGCCGACGCGGAGTGCAAGTCCGCTCCGGCAGCCGGGGCTGGAGGCCTGGCTTCGTGCAGAGCGAGGAGCGCTGGGCCGGGCCGCGCACGCCTGCCCCGAGGTACGGGCTGCCGGGCGGAGCCCTAGCCCGCCTGGGCTGGGTCCTGTCCGGGGAGCCGTGTGCGGTGAATTCCCCTAATTCACTCCATTTATGAGACTGAGTGCTAATGATAATTCCAACAATGATAAACTATACGCCAATCACATTTATTAATGGGCTAGTAACTCATTTTGGAATTGGGGGTATCTAGCACAATGCGTTCATGAAAAACTACTTTCTGAACACAGATGAAAGTACGAGACTGACCCGAACCCCACCCTGCACCAAGGGCACGCCTTCTGGAAGCATCTGGAGGAGAGGCTTTTACGGACACATCTCCTGCATCAGCTGAAGTCAGACAACCCACGGGAGAATGTGTGATTGCAGTTTTTAAACTGTATTGGCTCTTGCTTTTTTCCTAGCATGTGATCTGTTTTGGAGAACAGTCTCCGTGGGTGCTAGAGAGAAACGGGTGTTCTCTTGCAGTTGGGCAGCACGCTCTCTAGAAGTGCGTTAGGTGTCACTGGTTTACAGTGTCTCTCAGGTCTGTTTATACTGAGACCTACGCAGTGGCTCTGTCCATCATCCTAAGTGGGACATTAAAGCCCCAATCACGATTAGAGTGGCCTCTCTCTCTCTCTCTCTCTCCCAATTCTGTCAGTTTTCGATGTGTGTGTTCTGGTTACACAAATCAGAAAGTGTTGTTAGGTACATGTTGATTTTAAATTGTCGTATCTTCCTTATAGATTGCCTTTTTATTATTACAAAGTGTCCCTATCTCTTTGAAAATTCTCTGTTTTGAAGTCTATTTAGAGACTTCTGGCTAAGATGGAGGTGTAGGTAGGCACATTGCCTCCTTGCACAAAAAAAGGAGGACAACAACAAATTTAAAAACTAAAACAACAACCAGATGTCACAGAAAGTTGAACTGTATGGAGGTCCAACAACCAAGGAGTTAAACGTCCATCCGGACTGGCAGGAGGGGCGGAGACAGGCAGCTGGGTGGAGAGGGCTCTCGGCAAGGTGGCGGATGGATGCCTAGGGCGGGCAAGGTGGCGGCTGGTGGAGCAGGTGGTCCCACATTCTCCTGCGGATAAACTGGGGGGAATAAGTGGGAAGCAAGACAGACCACACAGCCCGGGGCTCCAGCTGGGGGAGATAAACCCTCAAAACCTCTGACTGAAAACACCTGTGGGGGTGAGGCAGTGGGAGAAACTCCCAGCCTCACAGGAGAGTTTGTTGGAGAGACCCACTGGGTCCCACAACACACAGACCCACCCACCCGGGAACCAGCACCAGAAGGGCCCTATTTGATTGTGGGCAGCTGGGGCAGTGACTGAGAGCCGGCGGAGAGCCGAGCAAGTGGCAGTGTTCCCTCTCGGACCCCCACAGAGCTACGAGGCAGCAGTGACGTGGTTTGCCCCACCCTGGCAAATACCTAAGGCTCTGCCCCTTACCACATAATGGGCATGCCAAGACAAAAATAATAATAATAAAAAAGGCCCAAATGAAAGAACAGATCAAAGCTCCAGGAAAAATACAACTAAGTGGCCAAGAGATAGTCAGCCTATCAGAAGCAAAGTTCAAAAACCCGGTAATCAGGATGCTCACAGAAATGGTTGAGTATGATCACAAAATAGAGAAAAAAGTGAAGGCTATGAAAAGTTAAATAAAGGAAAACATACAGGGAACCAACAGTGAGAGGAAGGAAACTGGGACTCAAAACAATGGTTTGGACCAGAAGGAAGAAATAAACATTCAACTAGAACAGAGTGAAGAAACGAGAATTCACAAAAACAAGGAGAGGCTTAGGAACCTCCAGGACAACATTAAACATTTCAACATCCAAATCATAGGCATGCCAGAAGGAGAAGAGGAAGAGCAAAAAATTGAAAATTTATTGAAAACATAATGAAGGAGAACTTCCCTAATCTGGTGAAGGAAACAGACTTCCAGGAAGTCCAGGAAGCTCAGAGAGTCCCAAAGAAGTTGGACTCAAGGAGGAACACACCAAGACACATCATCAAGACACATTAAGTTACCCAAGATTAAAGATAAGGAGAGAGTCTTAAAAGCAGCAAGGGGAAAGGAGAGAGTTAAATACAAAGGAGTTCCCATAAGACTATCAGCTGATTTCTCAAAAAAATCTTGCAGGCAAAAGGCTGGAAAGAAACACCCAGAGTCATGAAAGGCAAGGACCTACATTGAAGATGACTCTATCCATCAAAGCTATCATTTAGAATGGAAGGGCAGATAAAGTGCTTCCCAGATAAGGTCAAGTTAAAGGAATTCATCATCACCCAGCCTTTATTATATGAAATGCTAGAGGGACTTATCTAAGAAAAAAATAAAAATATGAACAGTAAAATGATAACAAACTCACAACTATTAACAACCAAACCTAAAAACAAAAGCAAAAACAAGCTAAGCAAACAACTAGAACAAGAACAGAATCACAGAAATGGAGATCACACGGAGGGTTATCAGTGGGGAGGGAGGGGAGAGGGGAAAAGGTACAGGGAATAAGTAGCATAGAAGACAGGTACAAAACAGACAGGGGGAGGGTGAAAATAATATGGGAAATGTAGAAGCTCAAGAACTTACACGTACGGCCCACGGACATGAACTAAAGGGGGGGGAATGCTGGTGGGAGGGGGTGCAGGGCAGAGCAGAGTAAAGGGGAGAAGAAAGGTGAGACAACTGTAATAGCATAATCAATACAATGTATTTAAAAATGAAAGTAAACAAAGAAAGGAAGGAAAAAATAAAGTCTATTTAGTTCGACACTGTTATGTCAATTCTGGCTTCTCAGTAGTTGCTGTTTACATCCCATGGTATACATCATTTTAAAGCAGAAATATGTGTAATTCTTTCCCTTTCAACCTACTGGTTTCAGGAGACTTTGGTTACTGAGGCATTTTTAAGATGGCTGCTTTAAAATCTGTACCGGATAATTTGCACATCTGACTACCTCAGCGCCAGGGTCAGTTGATTATCTCAAGTTGTAAGGTTCCTGCTTCTTGGTAGGAAGGTGTGGTTGAGATGTCGTGTGCCGGGGGCATCTCGGTCTCACTTCGTCTTTATCTGCGGGCGTCCCCTCGCTCCTGGCTAACGTGGGGGCCTGTGGGCTGTGGGTCGTGACTCGAGGAGTCGCTGCTTTGTCCCTTCCGGTTGGCTGGGCGTGCCGCGTGTCCCCGTCTGTCCCCCGGCGCTGCTGCTGCTGCCGGAAGCACAGAGGGCGTGCATCTGCCCGCCCGTCTGCTCTGTGTCCCTCGCGCGGCCGTGGGCAGGAAGGGCCCCGCTGCCGCCTCACTGCTGAGATGTCCCTGGGGCGGGGTGGCCGAGTCCCGGTTTTCGGGGGACAGGGTCTTCCCGGGCTGAGGGGTGACCCTCAGTCAGTCACACAAAAACGCAGCACACGCACTGTACGGCTTGCCCCTGAAGCAGCGATTAGAGGGGACTTACAGCTCTACTGTGTTGGTGTTAGAAAAAAGTGGTATTTTAAAAATCAGTGCTCCAAGCTTCTTTAAAAAGTTGGAAAGGAAGAGAATTTAAATATAAAGAAAGAAGAATGTAGAAAAATAAAGACAACCGTGGTATCAATTCAATAGAAAGTGGACAAACTATGAAGAACATCAATAATACACAAATTTGGTACTTTGATCAGATCAATCAAATTGATACATTTTAATCAGATCAATCAAGAATATAAGACAGAGAATACAAATGATCAATATGAGGAATAAAAGAATCACTGTCTTTTTAACATCTTACGAGCACCAAAAATAGAAGTGGATATTATGGAGAATTTATATCAATATTTTCCACAATATAGGTGAAACACAAAATTTCTTTCACATACACACATTTCCTAAACCGACTCAAGAGAATCCGAACAGCACCTATCTGATAAAGAAGATGCATTTACAATTAAACGTGCCTTTCCAGAAAGAAACTTCTAGGCCGAATGTCTTCACGGGTCAATTCTACACAGCATTCTTCTGGGCAACTTCAGAAAACGGCAGTAGCTTAGGGACTGGAATCCCAGTATTTTTCCCCTCTCTAGAAAGTAGTGAATAAGAAATAAACTTGCATTTTGTGCGTGAACCCGAGTCTTGTCGCAGTTTCCGTGTCTGTGTCTACGAGACCTAGACAGATGCCCTGGTGCCTCATGTGAGGCTCCGACACGCCACGCACAGATGCCCCCACAGCAGCCCTTTCCCAGGGAAAAGCTGCCGAACCTTCAGGCAGGACAGTGAGAATGTCCCGTCCCTCGTCCCAGAGCACCGCCAGTGAGAACCAGCTTCCCGATCCCTGCCGGGGCAGGGGCCGGGCGCCGCGCTTTCTGCCTCTGTTGTCCGTGGCCGGTGTGCTGCCCTCCTGGTGGGGCCGAGACGTGCGAGTGACTTTGACAAGCGGAAGGTGGCAAAGGTAACGCTGCATGTGTATACACGGGGGGATCCCATAGAAACTAGAATCATCTTCTGGAGGGTGGGCCCCTGGTAGGACAGGCTTCTCCCACTGGGTGGAGGTTCTAGGAACCCACCTGTATCCGCGCACCAGCTGGTGTGGTTGTGAGAGGCTGCGTTCGGCCTCAGTGAATTGTTTCTGAAGACTCTCTCACTGTGCTTGCCCGTTTGGTGGGGGCGGTTTATGAGCATGCCGGCCACACCACACCGGGTGATCTGCTGATTTTTGACTAAAACAGCAGGAGCCCCATGCCCCGCCTTCCCCGTTCACCCGATCTCACCCCGAGGGACTTTCTATTTGTTTTCCCGGATGACAGAAGCCCTCCAAAAGGAAGCACCTTGCCGACGTGGAGGAGATGAAACAAAGAGACAGCAGAACGCTACGAGGCGTCCACACCGACGAGCTCAGAGCCCGTCCTGAGCCGTGCGGGAGGCGTCTCGCTGGGCGTATTGCGTCGCATGGCGAGGACTGGGAGGGGGCCCGGAGTCTAAGCACGTGAGCATTTGAACAGACACTCAGTTTTTATGAATACTTCCCGATTCGGGGGTGCCCTCCCCCATGCACGACTGTGTGTGTGTGTGTGTGTGTGTGTGTGTGATCACGCTGCTGCACCTGTGTGGGGGGGCCGCAGCGCCATCTCCCTGGGGCCCCCGCCTCCCCTCTGGCTCTGCGGAGCCAGCGGCCACATCTCGGCACCCACAGGGCAAGAAGCTACCGCAGACGGCCTCTGGGGCCGCGGGGGGCCTCCTGCACCACCAGGGCCGAGCCCCTCGGTGACGCCCCGAGCTCCACCATGAACGTGAGCTTGGAGGCAGGTCCTTCTCCCACTGAATCTCAGATGAGACCTCAGACCCGACCAACACCCTGGGTGCTGCACGGTGGGACCCCAGAACTTTGTCTGCCCCAGAAACGCTGCTTTTATCCGGGTATCACGGCCCACCATGCCGGCCAGAGAGGTTTAACCCACTGGTCCTTCAGGGAGGGGGAGCTTGTAAAAGTATTCTTGGGGGCTCTTTCGAAAGATGTTCAACATCACTAGTCATCAGAGAGATGCCAACGGAAACCACAGTGAGACACCACCTCCCGCCTGCCCGAACGGCCGTCAAGAATAAATCAACAACGAGTGCTGGCGAGGACGTGGGGGAAGGGGACCCTCGTGCATAGCTGGTAGGAATGAATGCAGACTGGGGCAGCCACTGTGGAGAACAGTGTGGAGTCTCCTCAAAAGATTAAAACTAAAACTGCCTTGTGACTCAGCAATTCCCCTTCTGAGAATATATCTGAAGGGACCCAAAACACCAATTTGAAAGAACCCATGCACCCCTGTGTTCATTGCGGCGTTATTTACAATCTCCAAGACACGGAGGCAGCCCAAGTGCCCATCAGTGGACGAGTGGGTAAAACAACCATGGGGCATGTACACAGCGGAATGCTACTCAGCTGTGAAGAAGAAAAAATGTTGCCCTTCGCGACAGCGTGGACGGACCTGGAGGGCGTTACGCTGAGTGGAGTCAGCCCGCCAGAGAGACACAGACACCGCGTGATGTCACTCCCGTGTGGAGTCGCTGATCGAACTGCAGTGACACGTGAAACGGAGACCGGTGTCCAGGTGGCGGCTCTGGGGGGTGAGCGGGGGCGGGGGGACCGAGCCGACAGAGGAGGGACTCTTGAGCGCGACACAGTGGGTGACTGTGGGGGCGGGGGTGTGAGGGGACTAACCGGCGACGGAAACACACAGTGACAGCTTTTTAAAAGGCAGGACGAGAAGCAGAGGGTGCACGACACTCTTTATTTTAAGAAAGGTGTGAACTGGGCGTTGGGGGAGTTACGGAGTTTCTGTTCTCACGAACCGCACGGTGCCCAACTTGGCTCTCCGGTGAAGTCACCTTCTGCTCGGACAGTCCCCCTCACGGCGAGTGTCACCCCTCGGCAGCCGAGGAGGAAGCGGAAGTCTACAAAACGCAAGTCACTTTCGGGCAAACCGACACCAAACTGTCAGCGAGAAGCTGGAGACGCCCAACCAACCGCTGAATCTGAGCTGGGGCTGCCGCCGGGAGAGACATGCTCGTTAGGTGCACAGGGGCGGGGTGCGGGGGGGAGGACCAGCAGCCACACAGAAGGCTCCAAGGCGGATTCGGGGGCATCAGGGTCCATGGAGGTGCGCTCTGCTCTGTCAGAGCCACGGGTGCCGTGGGATGACGTCCTACCAGCAAAAGGAGTAGCATCTTCGGTAGCAAAAGGGTCGGAAGGTACAGCAGCCATAGCCATAGCCCAAGCCATAGCCGCAGCCCAGGCCTCCGTAGCCACAGCCATAGCCAGAGCCATAGCCACAGCCGTAGCCACAGCCATAGCCAGAGCCATAGCCACAGCCGTAGCCACAGCCATAGCCGCAGCCCAGGCCTCCGTAGCCACAGCCGTAGCCGCAGCCGCAGGAGTTCCCGTAGTAGTTGCAACACATGTCGGCAGAGGGTGAGGTTTAGGTGTGGCTACAGAAGGTGCTTCTGAAGTCGACTGTCCCCTGTGACCCTGGAAGCTTTATATACGGACCAGAGGGCCGGGAAATGTTGTTTATCTGGTGACTCATGGCACAGATGCTTGTCCACAGCCCTGTGCGTGCCGGTCGCGCCTGTCGGCTGACGGTGACAGGGCTTGGCGTCCGTCCAGGAGCTGCAGCATCTGCTCTGGACGAACCCACCATCACCGCCTCTGGTTTCGTTGGGGACCGTGTCTGTCTTTTGTCACCTGGGCATTGTCTTGAGCCAGTCGCAAAACTAGAGGAAGAGTTCCCGAACCACCCACCCATCTGGGCGGGGGTCCAAAGCTCGGTTCTGGGCATTGGGCTCCGGGGAGGGCAGGGGAGCCTCTGTCAGAACGCGGCCGTGAAAACGGGCTCGGCCGACCTCTCCGCCTGGCTCGCTCATTGCCGGCGAGTCTGTGGCCGGCGTCATGGGCACGCAGGGCTGCCCCGCACGGGAACGCCCCCGCGTGTTGAGGTTACGGAGCCCCTGCGAGTCCCGGTGCTCAGAAGTGGGGTGCTGTCGTCACAAAGTGTCTCACCCCCAGCGCCACTCCTGGGTGAATGTTTATCAACGCTGGGTGGTCGCTCAGCTCAGCCCCGAGAACCGACACAGACAGAACATTCCACAATAACCCTGTTGCACACTCTGTCAGTCACAGATTTCCCCAGTTATTTCATCTGTTTGACGTGAATAAAAATGTGAAAGTCGGCTAACTTATAAGAACTGATGAACTAAAAGGTTAGGAAACTCCCCAAAAGTCTCCCAGCGGACACGCGGCCCAGGTCCAGCGTCGGCCCCTCTGTGCGATGCGGCCTGGAGCCCCCCTTCTGACCCCCGGGGGCTGAGCACCTGCCGAGGCCGGGAGCTTGCTGTTCCCTGTGGGGACCCCGTCCCCCGGGAGATCACCGGGTCCAAGTCCCCGTGTGTGGCGGAGTCTCCCGTCACTCCTGGCGTGGCTGTGGGTCCGAGATGAAACTCACTTCGGCGTGTTGCTGACCAGCCAGGTCCGTCAGGAAGGGCTGATGGCACCTGTCACCCTCCCCCCCCGTCACCCAGGGCCGTCTGCCTTTGGGGGCCACCCCCCGGGACTGGGCCCCCTCCTCCCTGCATCGGACGGGCACGCTGGGACACCCAGGTCCTCCGAGAGGACACCTCTCACCAGAGGCCGCGGAGGACAGGAGGCAGCTGGTGTAGGCGACCACAGCAGGAGCGGCTCAGAGCAGCGGCCTGTGACCACCCCACAGCCCCAGGGGACCCGGGGTCTCAGCCCAGCCTGACCGGGGCCCCCGCCCCGAACCTCCCGACATCACACCCACGGCGTCCGAGGGACGTGAGGAAACGGCTTCGGTGTGAACTTCGACCTGGGCCGCCGGGTCTGCAGGTCGGCCCCTGACACCGCAGCAGGCACAACTGTACCAAACAAGGAATCGGTTTTTTTAACTGGAGTTCACACTTGCTCATTCGAGTGTCGGACGCCAACCCCGCGCACAGCCACAAAAGTCACATCTTTTCCTCGACGTTGGAGGCGAGTTGAGTTGCAGGCCTGTCCCCGGCTGAGGGGGCGGGGACTGTACTTGGCCGTGTGTCCTCAGGGGTCACCGTGGCCTGCCCACACCTGTGCTTTTGCTCCTCACGCCGAACTGGTGAAGGCGGTTCCTCCCAGACAAGCTGCCGTGGCGACAGGTTTCGGCACAGAGGCATTTCCTGAAATGCACGCCCCCCCCGGCCCCCCCCCGCCCCCCCTGGGGAGACAGCGATTCCCTTCTGGTGTGATGGACCAGCTCTCTCCCATCCTGCCTCCTGAAGCGAGAAGTTTGTCTCTTTCCCGGGAAGGTTCCAGGCCCTTCCCTCTACTTCCCTGCAGTCCCGGCCTGGCCTCCGTGTCCCCCCTGCACCCCGTGTGTGCAACGATGGCGCAGGGACCGTCCGATCTTTGCGGCGAGTGTGGCTTCGCCCTCCCCGCACGCGTCAGAAGCAGATGAAACTCTGAGGTCCCTGTTCACGGCACACAAGGAAACGTCCTCTGTTGGGAGCGGACTGAAGGTTTGTGGATGGGACCGCCCACTCACCTAATTTATAAAAATTGCTTCCATTTCTGCGAGAGCAGCAATCAGTCTGCCCATCCTCCTCTGCCCTTCCTCTGCTCGAGACGGCAGTTTCCTTCAGGATTCCTGGGATCCTGGGAACACGACATGTGTTTAACCTGGGTGGTTAAACTTTGACTCCAGTTTTTGGAGACTTTTCACGCCCCGCACGAAGACCAGGTTTCTGAAACCAAAACACCCCCCGGGGCTGCATCCCCCGCCCCCCTGCCCCCCCCAGATGCGGGTGCACGAGCGTCCCCGGGTCTGCGCTCTCCTGGGCCCCGCATCCCCACCGTCATCCCCATCGGGCGGCAGAGCTCACGTGCATTCCCGAACGATTTTCGGTGATCCCCGAAAACCACCTGGGAACAGGTGGCCCTGCCTGGGTCTGGGCACAGCCGGCAGGAACGCGCCTCATGAGGGGGTCGTCCTGGTCTCGGGGGGGTGTGTCACCCATCAGGAGGGCACCTGGGTGGGGCGCTGTGTCAGGACCATCCCCTCCCTCCGTGTCTGTGCAGCGCGTCCAGAGAGACGCCGCTCACCCGCCGCACTAGTCTCCCCGACACCGACCCCCGGCCCTGCAGGTCTCCCCTGGGCACCCACCCCGCGTGCCCCACGTTCCTGGTGCTGAGAAGAGGCGCAGACCCGTCCAATAGCACCTCTCGGGGCGCTCCCCCTTCTCCCCTCCCCCCCCACCATGGGCATCTGAGGTCTGGAGGGTCCTCCCTGCATGGAACCCTGGGGTGCTCTGTCCCCTCTCACTGTCGGTGGCATCACCCACCCCAGACTCCCCGGCCAGTCCCCAGGTCACTCCGACACCTCCCTCGGAGCCCCCGCCCCCACCCGCCCACGTGTCCACTGTTAGCGTGTCCTCTGGGCAGCCTTCCCTGGGTGTTGGACTCCGAGTGTGGGTGCAGGGGTGCGGGAGGGTGAGGGTGCGGTCAGAGAGGGCAGGGAGAGGCCGGGAGACCGGGGTCAAGGGGCACCGACCTGAAGGATGAGCCCTGAGTGGAATGGATGAATGGAACCTTCCTCAGAGACAAGACCGGTGTTTTCGGAGACGTTATCGGAGCTCCTTCCAGGCCGACCGTGTCCAGCCCAGTGTCCGCGGTTCTCGGCTTCCTGTCGCCGACGGTGTCCGAGTCACAGCTCTGCCCTCCCGCGTGTTTGCCGGTCTGGCGGCTTTTAGCGCCGGCCCCACAGCGCCAAGGATCCGCTGGCTGGAAAGTGGCCTTTGTCATCTTTCTTCCAATCCCGTGAAAGTTGCTTTTGGCGTGTGGCCAAGTTGCTTGTGTCTTTCTTGGTCTTTCTCCAACTTTGTGGGTCTCGTGCAGCCATTCGCACCGGTTTGCCCAGCCACGGAAGCGTTCGCCCTCTGGGGTCTGACTCCCCGCGGGTCTCCTCACCCCGGCAGGTGGAGCTCTGGCGTCGCCCGGCGTCGCCCGGCCTCGCGCAGCCTCCAGGGATCGCGTCGCTTGCAGGGAGCAGGTGTTACTCCCGGTGCACTTGGCTGCGCGCGAGTGTCTTGGTTCCGGTGACGCGGGCACCAGAGGGCCACTCAGCGACCGTCAGAGCTCTTTCCTGCGTCAGCTTGTTTCTCCTCCTCCTGACGCAGAAACCGCAGCCGCTCTCTGGAATTCGGTCTCCGCCGTTCAGCACAGTGTTGACGCGGTGCTGCCCGTCCTCGGGCCCGAGAGCGTCACAGGCAGAAGCTAGCCTGGTAGACTGGAGGGCGCCCACGGGCCCGTGGGCGGCTTCCTCTCCTGGAAGCACCTGCTGTGGCCCCGCCCGCAGCGGTTCTCCGTCTGTTTCGTCCCGTTCCACCGGCCGGGAGGGGGGTCCCGCACCCCGCTCCTCTGACAGAACTCCTGTGAGTGTCTCTGCTCTGCGCGTTTGAAAAGAATGAAATAGCTTTCTACTATTTTTAATAAAAAGTCAGATTGCATTGTAAGTAAAAGAAAGCAAGTTGAATAATAACATACACAATGCTCACATTTTTATTAAAGTTGTGTAATATTTGGCATTTATTGATACACTATTATAACATAATTGATGTCTTCAATGGTGATGGAATGTAATTCTTAGAGCAAGAGGAGGATATTAAAAATAGTTATTTTAATACATAATTGCCTGTAAATATTCGGCCCGTTCTGTCTTTCTGCACACCTGGGGCTCAGGTGTTCCAGGGGCGTGGACCGGAGCCGGAGTCCCTGCGCTGGCGGGGCGGCCAGCACGCCGCGAGGTGAGGGCGCGGCCCGGAGAGGGGCGCCGGGCAGTCCCCCCTCCCGTCCCTGTCCCGGAGAGATGTCCTGTGTTCCCGCGGACCGCCAGTGCCGGCTCTCGCGCCCTTCGCCGGTCCGGGGAGCACCCTCACATTCTCCAGCAGCAGAACAAGCCCAGCGCAGGGGTCCCACTGCCCCCTCGTCCGAAGTTCTCTCCCCGCCGGGGGTCGGACACGTCTGGGAGCGGCCGGCGGTGCACGGCAGCGCTGTCTCAGACACTCACTCGCCTGCCGCACCGGCGCAGAAGGCCGAGGCTCGGCGTGGTGGGGGGCCGGGTCTGCTCCCCGAGGGGCTTCCTGGGGGCCCGGACGTGACTCTGCTCCATGCACGGACTGGTGTGAAAACCACAGCACTGGGCACTAAGTTCGTTCTGCGCCTGCACAAGTGCCTGGACTTATCACTCGGACAACGTGCAGGCTCCCCATCACAGCACTCCTCCGAGCGTCCCTCGGAGACGCCTGCTCTGCAGACGCCCGTGGCTCCCAGGCGCCCGCTGCCCGTGCCAGAAGCCGCTCCTTTTCTGAAAACGGACCAGCGCCCCACGCTCTTACTCGTCCGCCCTCCCCACCTCCGTGGCGCCCAACTGCGTCCTCTGCACAACCGGTCCAGAGCCTTCCGTGGCCAGCTCTGTCCATCTGTTAGGTTTTGGCCTCACGTCCCCTGCGGGCCGAGGTTCGTAGGCGTTGCCCTGTCATTGTTGATCGCGTCACCTTCACACTCAAGTACCCGTGTGCAGAGGGAGTCCACGGGTCTCCCGTGGGCTCTGGCAGCCACACGCCTTTCACGAGGTCTTCCCCCTCCCCACGGCCGCAGGAACCCAGGGGCGCAGGCCAGAGAGGCCCGTGCCGAGCAGCGGGGCCCCTCCTCTGTGCTCCGGCCCGCCGGGACGCCTCCCCTTGACCGTCGCCCCCAGGCCTCTTGTCCGCGGCCTCCTGCTGCCTCTGCCCGTTTCTGTCCCCAGCTCTGGCTCCTTCTTTCACGGAGAGGGGAGAACCCATCAGGGGGGCTCCACCGACTCCCTTCCCACGCCCTCACCGACACTTGCACCTGCCCGTGGCCCTGCGTCTCGTCCCCGGGGCAGCCGCAGCCGCAGCCCGCCTGCCCCTCGGCGGCGGCCCTGTCTCCGTAGCGCCTTGCCGGATGGATGGCCCCTCTGCCTCCTGCCTTTTCAGCTTCTTCTTCCAGAGACACGTTCCCTTTTACCTGTAAACACGCTCGCGTCTTCTGATACGAGAAAGGCCGACTAAACGCCCAGCCAATCTCAGCTGGCTTCTTCTCCGTTCCTTCCACACCTGAGGCTTAAGTAGTTTTCTCTGGTGCCTCCCGTTCCCTCTCCAGTCCATTCCGGCCCGTCTCCTGCTGCCACTGTCACTGTCACCCCAGGGTGTTCTCACGCGAGTCACCGCCACGCTCGGCCACCCGTCCCCTTGACCGTCCCGTCTGTCCTCTTTGTGGTGTGGCGTTCGGCACTTGCGACCGCGGCCGTCCTCGGCTTCTGTGGCTCGCCTGCCCCGACGGCGCGGTCCCGCTGCGCGGGGCTCCTCACACCGTCCGGAAGGCCGTCTTCCCCGGGAGGCCGGGGCGCTGGGCTCGCTGGCCCCGTCTCCTCGCACGGGACCCAGTCTCATCGGCGGCACGGGAGTTCCTTCTCGGCACGGCCCCAGCAGCGGTGTCTGGTGCCGTTTCCAAGTTCCCTTTCTCTGCCAACAGCCGTTGTATCCGGTTTTCCTGCCCAGTGTCTGCTGACAGTGATGCGGCTTCTCGGGTGTCCCCGTCTGTGGGCCGCTCCCACGTCCGTGTTGGTGCCCCCGCCCCCGCCTGCCACCCGGGGACCGAGTCACCGGCTGGTTCCAGCCGGGCCCCCACAGCCCCGGAGCAGGGCCTTCCTGTCTGCCCGCCACCCTGTCCACCCGGCCGTCAGCAGGCCCAGCGGCCTCTCAGTTGTCCCCTGAGGGCCCCGCCCTCAGCTTCCGCAGGCTTTCCAGCTGTTTATCCCAGGCAGGCCGACCCCCCAGGGTGTGTTAATTCATCAGCTCACACACCCTGGATGAACCGGGCCCGTCCCCCAGAGGGAAGTCAGGCATAACCCCTGTCCCCAAAGGGCTCCCAGCCTCGCGAGTCCGAGTCCGAGACAGGCGGGCCGCGCTGCAGGGAAGCGCTCTGAGGCCGTGACCCCCAGGCCTCACGGGCACGTCGGGGGCGACTCATCCCGGGAGAGGGGATGGCTTGGTTGTCAGGGCGACGACGAGGGAGCCAGGTGAGAGCGAGGGGGGCCGCTCCGGGGGAGAGAACTGCGCATGGACAGGCGCGGAGAGGCGAGGCCACGGGGGCTTTCTGGATACACACACACACACACACACACACACACACACACACACATACATAGTCCTGAATTCCTTAAATGTCCTGTCTTGCCTTGTTTGTTTCTGTACTTTTGGCAGCGAAATTTTTACAACAGAGGTCTGGCTTCTAAATGGATAAATTACTTAACTAATAAAATCATATATATATATGGTGTGTACTATACAATAAAATTATACAGAGAGAAACTGTATACAGGGGGTGACAGAAGCAGGTTTGCAGTTGTCCAGTAGGAAACAATACAATACTTAGTACGTAATCACACCAGCACGAACTGCTTTGAGGACGCACCGCCGTAAACCCACCTTTGCCCCACCCTGCGCCCACGACCATGACGATGATGACGGTGCAGCAGCTAAAACACCGACACGTGGGCGGGCGTGGATTTCCACGTGGGTGTTTTCCACCGGATCCTGTGCGGCACCATGGGTGGTTGGCGTGAATCAGCTCTAGTCGTGATACACTTCCCATCTCATTCAGTCACGGCAAGGCCAAGGCCTCTGTCCGAACTGGCAGCTCCCTTCTCCCCGTCCCCCCGGCTCCGGGCCGCCGGGTCTCATCCGTGGGGCCGGCTCTCCTGCGTCCGTGACGCTGAGCTGCTCCACGGCCACACTCAGTCTCTTCCTCCTGGGTCCTCTGGGCGCCGTGCTCCGACTCATCGGCGGAAGGCTGCAAAACCACGGTGTCTCGCGGCTGCGAAGCTGCTCAGCCTGGTGTTTACGCATGCCCAGAGGATGTGCCCTCGTTGGAAGGTGATTGTGGGTGAATTAAGAAGACTATCTGGCAGCTGCCCCAGTCTGACTCTTCCCAAGTGGTTGGTGGAGTAAGTTCCAAGATACGCTGTGATCCCAGCAGGTCCGAGGAAGTCTGCTGGGGGGATCCCAACTGTGTCACTTCTTCACGTTTCGGGGAGGAGGAAGGGCCATCTGTGGTGGTGGGAACATGGAACAAAATGAAGGAAAGTGAATCCAGGACCACACACAGCCGGGTGGACTTGACTTTGAACCATCGCCCTCTGTTTGTGTGACTCGGGACCGGCTGCTCGACCTCTTGGCGCCCCCACTGTTGGGCATGCCGAGTGGGGCGTGTCTGTCTCTCAGGGTTCTGTGACACGGCAGTGAGATGAGACACAGCAGAGTGCCTGATAAAGGTCCGTCCCCACACAGGCCTGGACCCTGAGAGGGGGGAGGGTGGGGTGTAACAACTCCGGGGCCGGCAGAGCAGTGATACTCCGCGTGTCTGACGTGCCCGTGATCAGCCGTCACGGCTGTGCCAACAGAGAGACGAGCTGGCGCGGGCACAGCATTTGGTGACATGCATAAAAAGCTATGTTATGGGTTTTACGTTATGTTAGTAAACAAATAATGTGCCTAAGTGTCTGATGTCACACACGTCCTGCTTCTCAGGTGAAAACACCGCATTTTTGTGCCAGAAGGAGCTTCCTTGTGACCGAGGGCACTGGAGGTCACGGCAGGCTGACAGGCTCCCGTGACGAATTCCAGCCGAGCCTGGGGGTGCGGCAGCCTCCGGAGGGGAAGCTGTTTGCAAGAAGGAACTCCACCACTACACGTGACATGTTAAAGGGACTCATCTAGGAAAAGGAGATCAACACTATGAACGGCAAAATGACAACACACTCACAACTATCAACCAAAGAACCTAAAAACCAAAACCAAACTAAGCAAACTAGTAGAACAGGAATAGAATCACAGGAATGGAGATCACATGGAGGGTTATCCGTGGGGAGGGGAGGGGGAGAATGGGGGGAAAGGTCCAGGGAACAAGAGACATAACTGGTCGGTACAAAATAGACAGGGGGAGGGTGAGAACACTATGGGAAATGGGGAAGCCAAAGAACTCACATGCACGACCCACGGATGTGCACTAGGTGGGGGAATGCTGGTGGGGGGAGGGGTGCAGGGCGGAGGGGAATAAAGGGGGGAAAAAGAATGGGACAACTGTAATAGCATAATCAATAAAATGTACTTGGAAAAGAAATTAATAGAAATAGACTAGAATAAAATTATTGGACAAATATGTAATAATTATACTTATCTTCATCCTGGGCATCTATTTTTGTGTTAGTTATTCGTAACATTGTAAGAAATGTTTTTCATTTTCATTTTTTAATATATTTATTGATATTAGTGCCTCCCAGTCGCCCCACCCGGTCCCACGCCCCGAGTGTTGGCGGGACGGCTTCCTGCTGAGGCCGCGTCGGACCGACGCCACGGACACGAAGACGCTCGCGGCGGACGTGGTCTGTCTTCTCTCAGGGTCAGAGAGCACCTGGGAAGGCGCTGTCGGTGCGTCAGACAGTCAGACAGCAGTGTGATGTTTTGTTCCCGGACCAGCGTAGAATAGACCACACATTGTGGAAGGGCCGAAGGCTGCCTGGAAGAAGTGGCGTCTGCAGGTTGAGGAGGGGCGTGGGAGAGCGCCGGACAGGGAAGGTGGGTCTCTCCGGGCGTGTTTGTGAGTCTCCGTCTGCGTGTGGGCGTCTCTCTGTGGGTCTGTGGGTCTCTGTGTGTGTGCGTGTGTTACAGAAGCGGGGGGAGCCAGGGCGCTAGGAGGAAGCGATGGGAGAGGAACAGACGCTTCATGAGCCACAATAACCGGAAAACGTTCCATGCGGAAAACGAAATGATCCCGAGACAGAGAGAGAGGCTCAATGTTGAAATGACCACATGTTACATCTCGAGTCACGGTGGAGCTGAAATTTAATGTGTCCAGCCTGTTTTCTAGGACGTGAATGTTTTCATTTCGCACACAAGGGCCGCGGCTGCTCGTCACGACGGAGTAGATGACACCGTCCACCCCCTAGACGCGCCTCGAGGTGCATGGCCCTGCCCTGCAAGAGGCCTTTCTGAATCGTCAGGTTCAATGAACTCTGCTACCAACCTGCCCCACGCGTACTGGGACGCTGTCTCGGGGGGCAGCTGCCCGAGCCCCGGAAACAGGATCCCGCGGAGGCTTCTCCAGCGGCCGCCCCTTAACCCCACCCACCCGGACCCTCCCACCTCCGCGTTTCCCGCCCCCGTGCGCCCTGCTAGGGCTCCGCCTCCCCGGGTCTCCGCGCGGTGTTGTGTCTTCATCGTCCTCAGGTCCCCCATCCTCTGGACCCTCCCCAAACCCAAACATCACGCGGATGACCCAGCACGTGGACACGCAACGCCCAGATGCTCCAGCAGTAAACCGACAGAAGACCACGCCCTACCCACGCCCCAGGGACAGACCGACGGCGCCCACGGACCGCGGTCCCTGGAGTCTCATTCCCCAGTTCGCTGTCGGACGCGAGCTCCTCGGTGGAATCCGGGGCACCTGCTGTGGCCGGCCCCGCCCGTCCGGACCCCTTCCGTGTGTCCCTTCTGCCCCGAGCACCCCCAGCGCCCTTCGGTGCTCCGCGCTGGAGTCGCCACGGCCCGCATCGCGGACCCGGGTGGGCATCTGCGCCGCACCTCGGTTTCCCCCTCGGGCTCGCCTCCGCCCTGTCCGAGGACAGCCTCCCGCGGAGTGGGGCCTGGAGCGGGGCTTGCCCACGGGGCCTTGGGGGAGGGGGAGCGAGGCGAGAGGACAGCCTGTGCAGGCAGCGGGGCAGGTGCAAGCGGGCGGCTGAGGTCTGGCTCTCCTCACCCCGGAGGAGCCCAGGGGTCCGCAGGGCGCCCAGGGGGGGCCCCTTTAGGTGGGGGTGGGGCGGGGTGGGGCTTTGTCCCCCCACCCCGGCTCTGCATCGGTTGGTGTAAGACAGCCCAAGTTCCTCCAAAACTGAAGACCAACCTCGGACGCCACGCATAACAGACATTTGTCGAGGGAGTGGGCGTGAGAATGACCGAACGCAAAGCCGTCGTGGTTCCCTCGTGTCCTGTTCCCTTGGGGTGCAGGGCGGACGTCGGGGCTCATCAGAGGTGTCCCTTCTCCATCCGTCTGTGACAGCTCACCGGTCTGCGCGCGGGTCCCGGGCCGGCAGCCCAGACCCCGAGGGCCACAGTGACTCCGCGGCTCAGCCGCCTGCGGACGGGGCCTCCAGCCCAGGTTCCCTCTCGGCGCGCCCCCCTGCGGCTCAGGGGCGCGTGGGCAGCCTGGGCCGCGGAAGACGCCCTTCACCTGGCACGTGGGGCGTGTCCTCCGTGGCCCGAGGCCTCCACGACGCGCCACCTTGCTGATGCCCTGGGTCCCGCGTGTCTTTCTGGAGAGCACTCGCACCCGTTCAGCGCTTGGTGGGCGTCAGGGCTGCAGGGGCCACCCTGCCGACCCCTTCACTGTCCTGTCCTTTGTGCCCGGGTGACAACCCTGTCAGGTGGGCGCTGTGACTAAGCCCCGTCCCCATCATTTACTTGTGACACTTTATGTGGCTTAGATCACTGAAATCACGTAGTAATTTTTCTGTGCGGCCTCGGACCACCGGGGATTTCCCGCGGCAGTACAAGGCCTGATGCTGAACACCGTGTTTCATTACGGCAAAGGGTTTGGTGTTGCCCGAGCACTTCGTTTGACTGTTCCTCCGCTGTACACGTAGGTTGTGTTTCATTCTTGTTTTCCTTATTGTAGGAGCTACTGAGATAAGTGCCTCTGGGCGGCACTTTTATCATCATTTGGTATCTGATCCTCAGGGAGAGTTATAATTATTACATGTATTGTGCATTCCGAAGTCTTTTTTTTTCTTTCTAGGAATGATTCCTGACTTTTGCTGCGTACTCCCTGGCAGCTGTCACCGACATTAATGGTACGACAAGTGTCCGCAGGACAAAAGGACACCTCCTTCCCCGATGGGGTCCCGCCTGGCCCCGAGGTCCGAGGAGACAGCCTTCCGCGCGTGCGCAGAACACACCGCGGGGTGCAGTCGAGGACGAGGGCACGGGGCGTGGCCTGCGGTGTGTGAACGCAGACGCCGTGCAGCCAGGCCTTATTCTCCCGTCACTGCAAGGATCGACGGCAGAAGATGCTCTTGTCAGAGTCCTCGACAGCAGCTGGAGGCGTGGCGACAGGGGACACGTTGGTAAATGCAGTCCCGCCGTGGCCGGAGAAAACTGTGATCCACCGCTTTGCACCCACCCAAGGATACTTGCTAGAGAGCTCCCTGTTAAAACAGCATGAGCATCACGCCCAGAAACCCCGTGCCAGTTTCGCTTCCCTCGCTCAGCCTGGACGACCGAGCTGTCCCGCTGAGTCCTAGGTCATGTTTCGGGAGGGGCGCGGGGGACCGAGGAATCTGTGTTGTGGTGGGCGGGAAGCCCCGTGCCTTATAGCATCCGCTCCTACAGCAGTAGAATCCTGTGAAAATCGCTGTGCCTGTTATAGATTACTTTATTTTTTTAAAGGTTTTATTTATTTATTTTTAGAGAGAGGAAGGGAGGGAGAAAGAGAGAGAAACATCCATGGGTGGTTGCCTCTCCTGCGCCCCCTGCTGGGGACCTGGCCCGCAGCCCAGGTCTGTGCCCGGATGGGGAATCGAACCGGGTTTTGGTTCACAGGCCTGCGCTCAGTCCACTGAGCCGCACCAGCCAGGGCTGTTACAGATTATTGTTAAGAATATGAGGATAGCATTCAGAATACCCCAGTACTGTGGACTTCAGACCGATCTGTTCTGTGGTTGACAGCAAAGAGCTAAAGAAACCTCGGAATGAACCACGGCCTGCGTTGCTGGGGCCGCTCGCTTGGGCTCTTTTGCACCGTTGACGTGCAGACCATCCGTGTCTGCGGGGAGGGCGGGCGGGCGGGCGGCCAGGTGCTGAGGTGGAGTGAGGACCTTGGTTCCAGCGTTCGAGGCTTCTACGTCAGGACGTGCTGGGGAGGAAATCAAACAAACAAAACAGAAGGCAAAGTAGTTCGGATGGTTAGTTCATGGGGTTAAAAATAACAGAGAGGTGACGAACTTCACGCATTAATCAAAGACATCTAGTTGCAAAGAAAACACAGCCTTTAGCCCACCGGTGCATCGGAGGGGAAGCCGGTTGTGACAAGGGTGGGGCAGGCTGTGGTTGCCAGAGAAGCACAGGTGGGGGGGTCGGGGGGACCCAGTGGGAGGCCTGCACAGGTGACCTCGGATGCTGCTCAGTGGACGCACACAGGAAGTGGGCTGGGCAGTTACATTTTCCGGAATATAATGGGCACAGGGCCTGGCTCCAGCAATGTGTTGACAAGAAGCACTCCTTGCATAGCTAATGCTCCTGGGCTCGCAGAGGACCGACGGAAGGATCCGGAATCTCCCAGGCAGCCAGATCTCCCGAAGCCTCCTGGGAGAGCCTTGACCGCCCTGATGAACCTCTCGGATCCGAAGTCGGGCTCCTCAGCGGGGAGGCGGGTCACGGGTTGGGCTCAGTCGGGGCGCTGGGATCAGACTCGTTTGTCAGGGGCCAGCGCTGGCGAGTTCCTGCAGACCGGCTACAAAACACAAGCCGACCGGTGAGTAGGAAGCGATTGTCGCAGGGACTGAAACCCTTGAGTCTGCCTGACTGGTGAACCCTCCTTGCAGTGAACCTGCATGGAAATCCAACTGTAATCGGATCATTTTATCCATTCGCAGAGACGAAGCCCTGTCCTGGAGGGATGAAAACACCCACAGCCCATTTTACCACCACGTCCTCTCGCGTTATGCGGGGGATGAACCCATGGCCAGAGACCAGCCGACAGACTCACGGCGAGGCGGCGAAGGCTCACCCCATGCCTCCTCCTTCCCCCTAAGGAGGGCGAAGCCTTCCTTCCGTCCGCGGGCGAAGGGAGACTGGGGGTGGGAGATTTGTTTCTGCTACTTAAAAACATCCCCCAACGTACGTGTGATGCCGGATGGGTACTTGAATTATCGAAAGAATCACTGTGTCAGTTATATGACTTTCCAATCACTGTGTGGTACATCTGAGACTCACACGAGATAACATCGAATGCCAACTGTAATCGAACGATAAAATTATAAAAAACCCTTCACTGCCTCAACACTGTGGGAAGTTGAGTGTCCTCTACTAGGGCCCAAGATGCCCAGCCCATGAGTCACCTAACTCAGCTTCTATTAACTTCATGTGCTTTTAACTGCTGGCTGTCTCTACAGCTTGAGATTCCATTTAAAGTGCTGTGTTTGTGTACGTTTCTCTGTGAGAGTGCTGCCTCTAATTTCCAGCGATTTGACACACTGAAGGGCACATAACTTCCAGAACTTCGTGACAATGACGAAGACGTCATACTTCACTCTTCCAAATGTAGTATTTGTCCAATCAGTAATAATTCCAGCAAATAATTACTTTACGCATTGGGAGTGTGCTGCCAGTAGGTGTCAGTAGTGGTCACTTGCTTTCAAAATGAAAAAGGTAAATACAGTATATATTAAAAAAAAGCCAAATAGAAAGGAAAAATAGAACAACAACAACAACAACAACAAAACACAAGACAAAAAGTCCTCCAAAATAATGTACAAATTGAAAACATTATCTAGTCCGGATGTTACACGTTAATAATGGTGCAATTGGTAATAAAGTTACAATTCTTGTCAGCTGCGAGCCAAGCACTAGCGCCTGAAATGATGGGAAGGGAAATATTCAAATTTGAGGGGAACACATCTGATGCGTGATAACTTACCACACGACCATAAATTTAGAGAAAGCCATAGATGAAGTAAAAATACAGTTGGTGCTGCAGAAAAACAGTGCTGTTCTTAACCACTCTTTCCAGTAATTTGTAGGATATTGAGAAAAACAGCAAGCAGAAGTGAAACTTCTGGCCGAGAGGGAGGCGTAGGCAGATACACTTGCCTCCTTGCACAACCGAAAGAAGGACAACAACAATTTAAAAATGAAAAACAACCAGAACTTACAGAAAATCAAACTGTATGGAAGTCCGACAACCAAGGAGTTAAGGAAGAAACTTTCACCCAGATGGGTGGGAGGGCCGGAGACGGGCAGCGGGAGGACAGGACTCTTGGCAAGGCGGCCGCTGGCGGACCACATGGACTCACATTTGGGCGCAGATAAACCGGGAGGAACAACCAGGCAGCAAGACAGACCACACAGCCCAGGGCTCCAGCTCAGGGAGATAAACTCTCAAAAATGGACTGAAAACACCTGTGGGGGGTGAGGCAGTGGGAGAAACTCCCAGCCTCACAGGAGAGTTTGTTGGAGAGACCCACTGGGTCCTACAACACACAGACTCACCCACCCGGGAGCCAACAGCAGAAGGGCCCAATTTGACTGTGGGCAGCTGGGGCAGTGACTGAGAGCCGGCGGAGAGCCGAGCAAGTGGCAGTGTTCCCTCTCGGACCCCTCCCCCCCACACAGCGCCACAACACAGCCCTGTGGGCTGCCCTGCCCTGGTGAATGCCCAAAGCTCTGCCCCTTACAACATAATGGGTGTGCTGAGACAAAGAAGTATGGCCCAAATAAAGGGATAGATCAAAACTCCAGAAAAAAGTACAACTAAGTGACAAGGACATAGCCAACGTATCAGATGCATAGTTCAAAACACTGGTAATCAGGGTGCTCACAGAAATGATTGAGTATGGTCACAAAATAGAGAAAAAAGTGAAGGCTATGAAAGTTAAATAAAGGCAAGTGTACAGGGAACCAACAGTGAGAGGAAGGAAACTGGGACTCAAATAAACGGTTTGGAACAAAGAAAGAAATAAACATTCAATCAGAACAGAATTAAGAAACAAGAATTCAAACAAATGAGGAGAGGCTTAGGAACCTCTGGAACAACTTCAAATGTTCCAACATCCAAATCATAGGCATGCCAGAAGGAGAAGAGGAAGAGCAAAAAACTGAAAACTTATTGAAAACACAATGAAGGAGAACTTCCCCAATCTGGCAGAGGAAATAGACTTCCAGGAAGTCCAAGAAGCTCAGAGAATCCCGAAGAAGTTGGACTCAAGGAGGAACACACCAAGACACATCATCATTAAGTTACCCAAGATTAAAGATAAGGACAGACTCTTAAAAGCACTAAGGGGAAAGGAGAGAGTTACCTACAAAGGAGTTCCCATAAGACTGTCAGTTAATTTCTCAAAAGAAACCTTACAGTCAAGAAGAAGCTGAAAGAAGTATTCCAGGTCATGAAAGGCAAGGACCTACATCCAAGATCACTCTACCCAGCAAAGCTATCATTTAGAATAGAAGGGCAGATAAAGTGCTTCCCAGATAAGGTCAAGTTAAATGAGTTCTTCATCACCAAGCCCTTATTAAATGAAATGTCAAAGGAACTTACTAAGAAAAAGAAGACGGTAAGAAATATGAACAGTAAAATGACAACCAACTCACAACTATCAACAGCCAAACCTAAAATGAAACAAAAACAAAAACCAAACTAAGCAAACAACTAGAACAGGAACAGAATCACAGAAATGGAGATCACAGGGAGGGTTATCAGTAGGGAGGGGAGGGGGAGAATGGGAGGAAATGTACAGGGAATAAGAAGCACAGATGGCAGGTAGAAAACAGACACGGGGAGGGTAAGAACAGTGTAGGAAATGGAGAAGCCGAAGATCTCACATGTACAGCCCACGGACCTGAATGAAGGGCGGGGGTGTGTGTGGGAGGGGGTGCAGGGAACAGAGGGGGGAAATGGGACAACTCTAATAGCCTAATCAATAAAATGTATTTAGATAATAAAAAGAAAAGAAAAACAGCAAGCATAATCCATGTCTCAGAAGAAGCTCAATAACTAACAGATATTTTTAAGTGGTATTTATCAACCCATGATGATAAAACACCAGAGACTGGTTCACTAAAAACTTTATTGAAATATGTATTTTAATTAAGTCGTGAGCAGAAGAAAACATCCAGTATAAAACAATAAAACCAAGTCTGTTTTATTGCACATGACAATAACAGAAAGGCTGTTTTATTGTGTATGAAAATAACAGAAAATCTGTTTTATTGCATATAAAAATTTAAACTTCTCAATGTATAAAATGAAACATAGTCAGTGCTTTAAGTATGTTTATTATGTGACATTAACAATTAAAGGAATAAAATTAAAGGTATATTTATGAAATTCAAAAGTTAGGAGGCGGCCAAAAAGGCAATTACATGCAAAGAGGAAGTTACAAAATTAAAGCAAACAGCGAAATATTAGAATGTAGAAAGATAGTAGAGTCAATAAATAGATCAGTTGGTTGAAGAAATTAAAAAAAGATCTGGGGTGTAAATTGTGTGTGTGTACAAGAAATTAAATATAAGCAAGAAAATATAAAATGATTACAGAAGAGTTTTTCTCCCACATTGTAGGTCAACAACATTCAGGTTGCATGCCAAGAAGCTACAAACATCTCAATAAAAGTTGTGCTTTAACTCTATAAATATTTTAAGAGCTTTAAAAAGTTGTGCTTTGGAACTAGTTAGGGCCCCACTGCATATTTTAAGAGTTGTGCTTTAACTCTATAAATGTTTTAATATTTTGAGATGGGCAACTTAATTAGAACAGTAATTATGGAAGTAAATCAGAATATTTCCAACAAATATTTCAGAGGCATTGTTTTAGGTTGTCAAAGGTTAGATGGGCCAGTAGGGAAATACATTGTGTAAAGTTAACATTACGTTTGTACTTAGACTTAAAAACAATAGCACAAAAGACAACTAAACAGTTAATGCCCTCCTTTATAGCCACAAAATCCCCAAAGAAACCACCAGGAGATGAACGCACTTGAAGATAAATTGAAGTTTTTAGTGCCTTCTCACGAACGGTTAATTCTAACAAAGGTGCCGTGCTGTTTTCTTTTACATATTTTAGTACCTGCTGGGGACGTTCTAATGTGGAAGACTATACACTCTTTCAGATAGATATTGAGATAATTCTGGAACTAGTTAGGGCCCCACTGCATTTATAAATTAAAACCGGGAGGAATTATCATCATTTCTGCATGTTATCTTCTCACGTAATAAAGGAGACGTGAAACTCCACTCGTTCCAGCCTTCCGTGTCCTTCCGCGCGGTGCTCACCACGCGACCCCTGGCACCCGCGCTCCGCGCTCACTCCATCGCTGCGTGACACTGGCGTCGCAGTGCAATAGGCTGTTACCCGCCAATACTTTCGGAGAGGCTCCGGCGGCGTGTACAGAAGGGTCTTGAAGGGTATAATGTTTATTTTGCTACAGCCCGCCTCAGCGCAGTCTTTGTTGCTCTCCCGGTCTCTGCTGTGATGTGCTCGTGTGGCCAGGTGTGACCGCGCGGTGCGCCCTCCCGCGGCCGGGATGCGCCCTCCGCGGGCCCGCCCCCGCCCCCGCCCGCTCCCGTTCCAGGCGCGCCGGCCCTCGCCGCGGGAACCCGGTCTGCGGCGGTGCTGACGGTGGAGGCTGCCGTCGCCTCATCTCAGCGTCCCTCTGCAGCGCCTGTGCGTGGTTTTCACACTGACGACGACACGCAACAGCGAACTCGGATCGCAGCAGCCACTTCGGGAAACACAGAAACAGAGAATCGCTCGCTTTCCGTGGCTGAGTGTCCACAGAGTCACTTCATGGGAAAAGCATGTCTTTATCTTGCCAAAGTATTGTCACCGTCGGGATTGCCGGGAAAACGACCTAGAGATTTTGCGTCGGATATTTAACACAACCTCTGCCCATAAAAACCGTGTCGTGTCTCGAATAACTTCATCCCACAGAGACGCTCGCACCCTTCCCCGGTACATGGAACTCTCTGGTCGCGTTTACACGCCACTCCTCACACCACCGCCGTTCCTCCTCACGTCAGCCGTGAGCGGCTGGCGGTGCACACGCTTCTCGAGCACGAGCGGAGCTGCAGTTGGCGTTGTGGGTGGCGACGCGGAGACCCGACGGGAAGCCCGGGCCGTGTCGCCAGGCCGGACTCGGTGAGAACGTGGCGCGGCCCTCATCTCAGGTGTTGGCGGCGGCTCGTGCAGCGCGGAGAACATCGCGACCCTGCGCACAGTTGGTGTCACTGACGCTTCGCACGCCTTCCCGGGGTTGGCTGAATGTTCCCCGATGTGCCTTTCACTGACCCCGGGTGTCACTAGGAAATACCGAGGGGATCGGTTACGGAGAGTGTGAGGAGGGACCCGTGTGTCTTAGGTGTTGGTGTACAGGATACACCTGTCGATACATACAGTTACTCTGCACGTGTGCCTTTAAAGACACACACAAGTGTCACACACACACACACACAAATTATAGACACACCTACTTTCCACCAGCAAACACCTTTTAGGTCGCTCACGCTTAGGAAACGCGGACGCGCGTCAAACTCAGCAGCACAGCGCCCCCGGGAAGCGCCCGGACCGGGAGGAAGGCCGCGCCGAGAACCAGCCTGCACGCACGACCGGCCGTCCAGCGCCAGAGTCAGTTCTGCCGAGAACTAAAACGAGGCAGAAGGCCGTGTTTGTCTGGGCGTCGGGCGCCTCTCCCGAAACGAAAACGGGGACCGCGTGGCTGGCGAACACCAGCGGCCCTGCGCGCCCGCCGGGCGGCCCGCGCCCTGCACGCACCGTGGGGCGTGGGCCCATTTCTCAGCAAGATCGAGCGGCGAGTGTGGCTTCCGGGACGCCAAGGCAGGGAGCTCGGCCGCAGAGCTCGCGGCGGCCGTGAGTGCGGTTTTATTACTCAAGGCCTCCGTCCACTGTGAGGAATTCGGAGGCAGCAATAAAGAACTCGGGGACGAGTGGGTGTGAGGGCCTCCTGTCTGGTGGCCACAAGGGTAATGACCTAGTTTTCGTGCCAATCAGGTGTCAAACACAAGCAGGGCTGCTTGTTGGTCACGCCCGCGGCCCCGGGGTGTATAAAAGGCCCAGCTGCGGCCACATTGCCATCCTGCTCACAGACTCGCCTTGTCCTCCAACCCTCACCTCCCGGCACCATGAGCTGCTGCGGCAGCTACTACGGCAACTACTACGGGGGCCTGGGCTGCGGCTACGGCTGCTACCGAGGCCTGGGCTGCGGCTACGGCGGCTGGGGCTGCGGCCTCGGGGGCCTGGGCTGGGGCTACGGCGGGTGCGGGTACAGCTGCTACCGGCCCTGCTGCTACGGGAGGTTCTGGTCCTCCGGCTACTACTGAGCGGCCTTGCCCATGACCGGGGTCCCCTCGCTGACCCTCCCGGGACACGCCCCTCTGTCGGCACCTGGTTCGGATGCTGAAGTTATGGGCCAGCCCCAGGCCGCCGGGACCACCTGAGATTTCAGTACCCCGCACCGAACGGACAGTCACCGGAACTTGCAACTCCAGTGGGGTGGGGTGGGGGGGCATTTGGGCAACGACGCTCCTTGTGGATTCATACTTTGGCAGCACCCTCATTCCAGACTGTCCACGGAGATGTGGAAATCCGCGTCGCATTAAAATCTCTCCCCCAGCACTTTCGGTGTGTTCTTGGGTCCTGTCTCTGCCTCGAAGCTGGGCTTCCCGTCCCCGCAAGCGGCTTGGGCTTCCGTGTGTCCGTCCGCAGTGTGTCTGCATGCTTGCGGTTGGGCCATGCCTGGCGATGGTGGCATGGCTGTCACCCGGTGTCAGCCTGCGGGGGGGTTGGGGGGCAGTCCAGTTCTCCGAGCACTTTGTCGGCAGGGTGTCCGCCCAGCCGCTCCTGCTCTGGTCCGGTCTCTGGTCCTCAGAGGGACCTCTGTCCACGGCCCCGCGCTGTTAGTGCTCGCTGTGCAAGCTGTCCCGCTGCCGTTCCGGCTCCGGGCTCCGGGCAGGTCGCGCTCCGGTGCTGTCGGAAGCGGTGCTGTGACTGGGTCTCTTCTACTGCGGCCGCTCCTCTGGACTCAGCCACACCTGAGACGCTCAAACGGCCTTCGCCATTGGTGGCGATGGGTTGGCCAAGTTGCCGGCCCGGTTTACAGGAACCTGGGGCTTTGCGCTGTATGTCAGTGTGCGGCTCAGGAAGTCCTTACCTCCGGAGTCCACACAGACCCTTGCCAACTGCAGGCGTTGGCTCCTGGGAACGCCGCTCCCTTGGTTAGTGCTTCCCCCGATAGTCGGACCGATTGCACGTCCGTGACTCCGGGTGTGACTCTACTTAAAGGGCCCCAGTCCCGCCCGGGGCTCGTGCGTGAGCGTGTTTCTGTGTCCAGGCTTCACGGAGCCCCCGCGCCCGCCCCGCTGCTCTGTTCCCCCATCGGTTCCGCCTCCAGTTGCGTCACCACGCACTCACATAAAAACAGCACACACAGAACGGCGTCACTGGTGGCAGCATCCTGCCAAATGGAATTCTGTTGCCTCTTCCGGGAACTTCTTTCTCAGCCGTCAGGACAGGAGTTCTCACGAAATGCCTTAGCGGGAACGGCAGCTTCTGCAAGGCCCTCTGACCCACTTACGTATCAATTATGTGGGTTGCATCCTTAGCTCTGGATTCTAGAAACCGCACTGATCAAAGGCAGAAGCACATAACATTTGGAAAAACGGGGTGAAAAACCTCCGTGAGACGCCACATTTAATTTCTTTCCAGAACCTCAGATCATCATGAAAATAAAGTAGTCGTGTGTCTGCTGTGTCACTGCACACAGACACAGTGGGTGTCTTCCGAGGTCCACTCCTGGAACGGTGGGGGCAGCTTTCAGTGACAATGGTGGACAGGAGACAAGACAGGTCACCTGTAGTACAAGTTCAAGGGCCTGAGACCAGAAGTTCTGTAAATTTACAAAGTAAGTATGCAGTAGTCCACGTTGCAAAGCAACTCGTATTCCTAGACAGCTCGGGCTTGGCACCTGGGAAGAACCGTGCTGTGAACTGTGTCAGCCGGAGCCAAGCTCACTCAGCAGGGCTGTGCGTGGTGTCACCCTGGTGACAGTGCCTCCCAGGATGGACACCATCACTCACTTGTCCCGTCAGACCCCCGAGAATAACATGTCATCACGCGGGCCCGGAGTGCACTGAACACCGGAGGCAGAGACACAGAAAGTTCCCTGTGACCCAGATGGCCCTGCAGCTCAGACGGAAGGAGTTACTGTCTCAGTTACAGTCTCTGGGCTCACTCGTGAGGGAGGGTGAGGTACTGGGTGCAGTGCGCCTCCCAGGAGGGGCATCGCACCGAACCTCTCGCAGCCAGGGAGCGCTCCCTGCCTGAACTTAGCGTTAAAGAGAAGTCCGACCGGAGAGCATGCTGCTGCGGCCGGGTGGCTCCGGTGGCTCCGGTGGCCGGAGCATCCTCCCACACACCGAAAGGTGGGGGGTCCGATTCTGGGTCAGGGAACATGCCTAGGTTGCGGGTTCAATCCCTGGTCAGAATCAGACTGCATATGGGAGACAACCAACTCACTCCCTTCCACTCTCTAAAATCAATAAACATTTTTATTAAGATATACTTTTTATTGTTGTTCAGTTACAGTACTCCGCTTTTTCCCTCCCCCTCCCCTCCCCCCACTCCCGCAGTCAAGCCCCCCGTTGACCACGCCCATGAGCCCTCTACTCGCGTTCCTTTGCTTGACCCTTCCCCTTCTTCCCCGTTATCTCCCTCCTCTGCCCGCCCCCCGTCACTGTCAGCCTGTCCCCTATTTCAGTGTCTCTGCTTATATTTTGCTTGTTTCTTTGTTTTGTTGTTCAGGTTCCTGTTAAAGGTGAGATCATATGGTATTTGTCTCTCACTGCCTGGCTTGTTTCACTGAGCACAGTGCTCTCCAGCTCCATCCACGGTGTCACAAAGGGTAGGAGCGCCTTCTTTCTCTCTGCTGCATAGAATTCCATCGTGTGAATGTACCTCAGTTTTCTGATCCACTCACTTACTGATGGGCACCTAGGTTGTTTCTAGCACTTGGCTATTGTGAATTGTGCGGCTGTGAACATCGGGGTGCACAGGTTCTTTGGATTGGTGTTTTAGGGTTCTTAGGATACAATCCCAGCAGTGGAATTGCTGGGTCAAAAGGCAGATCCATTTTTAGTTTTCTGAGGAAACCCCATACTGCTTCCCACAGCGGCTGCACCAGTTTGCATTCCCACCAGCAGTGCACTGGGGTCCCCTTTCTCCATGTCCTCTCCAGCACTTGTTGTTTGTTGATGTGTTTATGATGGCCATTCTGACCGGTGTGAGGTGGTCTCTCACTGTGGGTTTCATTTGCATGTCTCTGATGGCCAGTGATGCTGAGCATCTTTTCATGTGACCATGGGCCCTCCATAGAAGTCCTAGACGAAAACATAGGCAGAAAAATTTCAGATATCCCATGAGAAAATATTTTCACCGATATGTCCCCTCGGTCAAGGGATATAAGGAAAGAATAAACAAATGGGATCTCATCAAATTAAAAACTTTCTGCATGGCTAAAGAAAACATCAGCAAAATGGAAAGGGAGCCAACCGTATGGGAAAACACATTTGCCAATGAAACCTCAGACAAGGGTTTGATCTCCAAAATATGCAAAGAACTCACACAACTCCACTCCAGGAAGAAAAACTCTCCAATTAAAAAGTGGGCAAAGGACTTAAACAGACCCTTCTCCAAGGAGGACACACAGAGGTCAGTCAACATATTGCAAAAAAATTACAAAGAAAAAAGGGAGGATTCAACTGTGTTGAGGCACAGTGTGTGTGTCAGGCTGAGCAGTCTGGGCGGCGTCTCCCTGCAGCCAATGGCTGGAGGCAGCTGGCCCAGGGAGTACCCACCCATCCCACAGCTTCCGGGAGGCTCGCTCCGAAACTGGACGTGGGGGTGGGCTGGGCGGCCGACTGTGGTCGTCGCGATCATCGGGGACAGTGGTGACCGTCGGGCAGGATTGCTACGAGTGCAGATATGAAAACGATGGGAGATGACTTGGAAGAATCACAGCCCGGTTTTGTAACCATTATCAGTCTAAAGATCGAATTTGCAGAACTGACCGTGTAAGAAAGACAGTAGTTTAATGGCCATAGGTTCTAATCATAAATATATTGCCGAAGGCTTTCATTGAACTCTCCTTAAGTCAAACATCAGTGAAGGATATTTTTACTTGGTAGAGAATATCGTATTCTTTTCAAAGTGCTTTATGCTCCCCTTTAACATTTACAACAGCTTTTTCTGAATTACAGTCATTTTCATTCTAGTTTCCTTGATGAATCGCTAGGTGAATGTCTCTGTGACAGATCACCCACTAGAAAGCCATGCAGGCTAGTGGGTCCCCTAGGAACTTCTGGGTGACAGCATTACATCGGTCGCCACCCACGACAGCGTCCTGCGGCATTCAGACAGGCGACGTTCCGAGCCCACCAGAGTGGATAGAAAAAGAAATGTTTGAAGCATTGATTTTAATTTCCTTTTAAAAAGAATCGTGTTTTTCACAGCCTGTGCTTCTCGTGTGAATGTGAAGGACTTTCCTCTGAAGCCACGCTCCCCCCGAAGGCCTTGACAGGGACGGTGTTCAGGGCGCGCCCTGCACTGCGCTCGGAAGTGCAGGTTCTTGAGCCAAAAGGAGTGGCTTTCAGCTCATCTCAGCCGCCAGCCAGCTGCCTGACCTTGAGCCAGTAACTAAGCGGGACTGTGGCAGTGCCGCAGGGAACGTTCACACGGATGAGCAGGAACTCTTCTGATAGAGGCTGCAGCGGCGTCTCCCCAGCAGGCTTCTCCCGCGGGACCTGCGGTGTCTGGGGAGTTGCTTCGACTTCGGCCTGTGGCTCCCTCGAAGGTTAAACGTGGGTGCGTGTGGCTCTCGGCCGAGAGGAAGAGCGTGCTGCCGTGCGAGGTGCGTCACGGCCGCTGCGATCTCGCACGGGACCCGTGTTTCGGGGAAGAATGGGCTCCGGTGTGTGTGTGTTCCTGGGATAAGGACCATAGCGCCCTTGGCTTAGGAGAGAGCGAGTGGCCGCAGGCCGTCACGGGGAGGGCGCAATTAGGGCAGACGCAGCCCACGCGGTGCAGCTGGAAGACTCTCTGAAGTCCTAGAGATTAACTATTTATGGGGTGTGACACTCAGAAACGCAAACAAGTGTGCGGATCATAAAAACACGGCAGCATCTCATGGACGGTAAATATCTTTCTAGGAATCCACATAAAGCACACAAACACGTCAGGTGCCTCTTCAATAACTGGTCACACGGACCAGGGGAAGGCACGGGTCACTGTCAGGAAATCAGGTGATCCACGCAAGTCTCAAGGAACTTGTCCTTGTGGATGACACTCACAGGTGGGGCTTCCCACGCCCACCCGAGCATTGAAATGTCTCTCTGTGCTGTCACACTCACGAAACCGACCCATGACATCAGGCCTCAGTCATCTCCCTGACACCATGAGCTACCACGGCAGCTACTACAGAGGCCCTGGCTATGGCTATGGTGGCTTCGGTGGCCTGGGCTATGGCTGTGGCTACAGAGGCTATGCGTGCGGCTGCTGGCGTCCGTGCTGCTATGGAAGGTACTGGTCCTCTGGCTTCTACTGAATGAGTCTGTGACCACCTCCTGAGTGTGCACCTGGACTTCTGCAAGGCCAGTGCACCTGGACCCACGCCCACCACCTGCAGGCTGCGTCTCCTGCCCGGATCACCCCACTGCTGTCTGACCACCTGGCTTCTGACACCCAGGGGAGGGAGGCTGGGGAACTGGATGCTGGTGACCGCTCAGCCATGGTCCTCGGGTCCACTTCTGGCAGGAGGGAGGGTCGTCCCCTTCCAGCCGAGCAGCGTCTCTCCAGCTCTGGGGTCTGACAGTGAACTTGTCTGACGGGGGCGGCCTGTTCTGAGCCTCAGTCCCGGTCCTCATGAGGAACCTCTGGGCTGTGTCAACACGGTCATCGGCTGAGGACCTGGTTTCTTCCTGTGTTGCCGGAGTTTATCAGTATATTTTACGTCCTGTGCACTTCTTCCTTTTCTTCTTCCTTCCTCCCTTCTCTCACCCCTTCCTCCTCCTCCTCTTCCTCTTCCTGTCCGTCCTCATCCTCCTCCTCTTCTCTCCTTTCTTCCCGACCCAAACATGGGTTTTTATGAATGAAGGTAAACGGATCTGTGATAATAATCAAACTTCAGTTTAACATTTTTATTTATTATTCCTTCGAAATTATATTGTTAATTTCAAAGCAAAGCAATAAGGAGAAACTGAAGTTTGCATGTGAATTATTTCAGAACCCTTGAGAAAATAAAATACAAGAATTATATGAAAATGTTAATAACCGTAAACTCTCAGAAATGGGTGTGTGCTATCTGTTCTGCTATCTAGTCTTCCTCATTTTGGGCATGTTTAAAATATCTTATAAAATAAAGAATCTGAAATAAAAGCAAAAACCATTTTTTGGCCTCCAATATTTATTGTTATTTTAAATTTGTGAAGAATGACCCAAGAAGAAAAAAGTCCATATTGCTGTATATCTCATGTAGAAATTAGATCCACATTAAAAATTTCCTCAGAAATCCTGTTTAAGATCAGACAGTTTCACTGGTGAATTCTTTCTATTCCAGAGAATGATGGAAACACCTGTATTTGTTTTGCAATGTCTGAAAACAAAAATATAACGTCATCAGCAGGGAGAAGCACAGGCCAGCATTTCTCATGAAGACATGCCCAAAACTGAGACGTGTGTGAAACTCCCCAGAACTTACGAACAAACTGAGTGTAGCAGTGTGTGTGACACGGGAAGCCCGTGAGGACCAAGTGAGTTTCACGTGAGGAATGGGAGGAAAGCGCACCGTCAGAAAATCAGAAAGATAAGCCGATACGTCAGCCGAGTGAAGGCCCAACTGGAGCGCACCCGTAGGCTGTTTTCAGCTCTCAGCCTGTTGATTCCAACCTGCGTGTTGCATCTGAGCCCGGCTCTGGTGATTTGTTGCCGAGTGCTTTTCCCCTGGCCTGTCGGCATTTCACAGTACAAACATTTACGTTCTCGCGGTTGCTGAAAGTCAGACACGCTGCTTCCCCGGCGCTGGGCCCTGGAGCGGACACCCGCGGGGCGAGGGCCTGTCACCCGGGGGTGGGGGGTGGGGTGGGGGGCGGTGGCTGTGGGCCCGGCTGGCTCCCTTCCCTTCGGTGGATCCTGCGTCTCTCCTCCAGGCAGAGCCTGTGTCCCCCCACGACACCAGCGCCCCCTGGTGGGAGGATTGTTATCTTACAGTCAAGTCTCGTCTTCCGTGGCCTGGTGGCCCTCGGCCAGCATTCCAGTGCTCCATCAGTGGTCCAGCCTCGCGTCTCCCGGGGGTTTACCGGAACCCTGACCCCTGGCCTTTCCGTGTCTTCCCCTCCCGGTGAGACAGGGCGGCTGGAGGGGCTGGAGGGGCTGGGGTGGGCGGAGCCCCCTCCTCGCAGGTGGGCTGAAGCTCCGGGAGGCCTTCGTCCCCGGTGAGGAGGCCTTTGTTGAGGGCAAGGCCCCGGATGTCTTATGCATTGATGACTATGGAGGCCTCCGCGACGTTGGCCTCCGGGGCTCGGCCATCCCTACATCCTCGGCCTCCGGAAATTTGTCAACACCGCCGTCCAGGGGTCTCTTCCGGCCGATGTCGCCCACAGCCTCTGGCCCAGGGACACAGGTCTGGGTGCGACCCCAGACCTCCTCTCTGCAGACGTGGGGTGTGGATTCGCTCCGTCCTGGGTCTCCAAGCCCTCGGCGCCAGAGGAGGCCCGTCTCCTGCGTGCGTCTCTCTGGTTCTCTGAAGCGGCAACGGTTCTCTGTTGTTAGGGACCCAGGTGACCGGATCGGGCCCAGCTGCGCAGACAGGACAACGCCCACCTCTCAGGTCCAGCGCCACAGTCGCGTTGTGGCCGAGGGCTCTTCGCCACGTACTGTTAACAGACTTCCGGGCTGTGGGCACGCAGGCCCGGGCATGGTGGGGGCGTCGTTCTCCCGGCTGCTCGCCCCACCTGGGTGTGAGCAGCGTGGGTGCCCACCCGCCACACGGGAGAAGGTCTGTCGCCCCCCCAGCCTCACTGGGACAGGGCCCCAGGCTGCCCCCCGCTGCGCCCGCATCTCCTTCTTGTTCCTTGCAGCCACCCCTCCGTCGGCTTCATGGAGCCTCTGCGGCTCCTCAGCGTCGTCTGCTGCTTCCGCCTGAAGCCGAGCTTCTGCGGGCGTTTTGGAGCTTGGTCTTCATTTGATGCGACTTGACCTTTTTCTCTTACTTTTTTTTTTTACCAGTTTTTCATCTCATATTATGACTTTGGATTTCTTGTACGTTTACCTTTTTAATATTTAATTCGGAGGGAAGTGCTTTATTAGAGTTTCCTCCTGCTTCTTCGGTTGGTTGGTTGGTTGGCTGGTGGGTGGGGGGCGCGGGGGCTGTCGGCTGAACGCTCGGGTGTTTCTGTCACCACTTTGCACGGACTGCGGACCGCCGGCGCCTCCGAATCTGCGGACAGGGCTGCCTGAGGTTCGTTACGACGTTCCCCACATCCTCTCTCCCCGTGTTTTAATTTTCCGCTCTTACGTTTTAAATTCACCAAAAGAGTGTGAGTCCAGGTAACCGTTGACCCTAACCCTTGACCCTGGCCGAAGCAGACGCTCGGGCCCCTGCTCTCTCTCTCTCTCCCCCGCCACCACCACCACGCAGCCCGCACCCTCTGCCGAGTGGGCCCAGGCGTTCTGTGCCGTTCCCGGGCCTTGTGGGCGATAACCCTGCACCTTCTCGGAGTGTCCCGGTGGTCACTGCCGAGGGCATCTTGCGATTCTAAGGCCACCGCGGCCGGCCCGGCGAGGACGCTGGTTCCTGACAGGCCGCGCCCAGCACTAGGCGGCGCATTTTGTGGTGTGACGGTGAAGATGACTCTCGCTGACCGTCAGCGATGAAACTGCCGTTTTGTGTTATTGTTTCAGTGCTCGTGCTTGACGTCCCCTAAATAATCCAGGTCCTTGTGTTGTTGACCCTTCGATTGTAAGACGGGTCTTGGGGATGGGGTCCCGGCTGCGAACAGTTCGCGGAGGAAGCCTGACTATTTATTCGTGCGACACCGACCTGCTTCCCCGAGTTCCGTTTCCTCTGCCTCGCAGACCCCGCAGACCCCCGACAGCGGCTCCTGGCCGAGAGGGGGCGGCGCCCCGGCCACGGTTCCCGCGGTGAGCCGCTGCGGCCGCCTGGCCGCCCGCGTTCACGAGAGGACGCAGAGCAAACCCACCGCTCTCTGACGGCCGGTCACAGACGACCCTCTCGTTGCCGGTTTAGACACAGTCCGTCTGAGTCAAAGTCACCGTGTCCTCTCCTCGAATGTCTTCCAGTTACAGGGAGAGACGCTTAGCATTGTGGAGAGAATTCGAGGAGAAATCAAGTCTGACGCTGAATCACCTGTTTCTGGTCGATCCTCTAGGAATTACGCGACCTGAATAAAGTGGCATTAGACACAACATCTCCCCCACCCACCCGTGAGGTGTATCGGAGACCTGGCGTGACCCCGCACACACCTGTGGGTGCAACTCTGTTTGGGAACTGGCCTCTGCACATTTAATCACGTGCAGAGGGGTCACGAGGAGGGCGTCAGGGTGGGCCTCACTGACAGGATCACGCAGGAGGCCGGGGGTGCGCGTCAGGGGAGGGGACTTGGACACAGAGACTGACACTCACAGAGGGGCGGGGGTGTGGGGACACGGAGGGGTGCACCCCGCGGTGACGGAGGAGGCAGGATCGGGGACACACAGGTGCAGGCCAGCAGCCACCGGGGTCGCCTGCAGGACCAGCAGAGGGTGGGGCGGGCAGGAGAGCCCCCGCCCCGGCGGAGGGAGGGAGCGCTGCCTTGGGAGCACCGGGATCGGGGACCCCAGCCTCGGGCGCTGCGGGGCGGCAGCCACCCTGGTTCCCAGACCCGAGTCGGCGGCCCCTCGGCGCTGCAGCCCCCGAGACGCAGCAGACGCAGCCGGCTTTCCTGGGGGCCGCCGGCCCGGGTTCTTTTCCTTTCGCTCCTGTGGCTTTTCCGGACTTGCTCTTGAATACACTTCCTGGTGAACGTGACATACTCACCTTTATTTCTTTCGACTGTTCAAAGCAACAAATGTCTGCGTCTCCAGCATTCATTAGTATGTTTGCCTTGAAAAGTATTCTCCCGTGGAACATTCGACCTTTTATTCCTGCTTCTTAGAAACGACTCTCGCAGCTAACCCACTTGGGGGATTATTCACTTATTTATATTTTGCTAAATCGATGCCTCTCTTTCTACACGGCACCCCACAGGGCAAAGTAGGTTCAGACACTTCCTCCAGGCACGGAAGTCACGCCCCTCGTCCACAGGAGGCGAGTCTGCCGGGGCGCCCGCTCTCTTCGCCCCGAGAGGTGAGCGGGACCCGGCCGGCGAGGGAGCGCGTCCCCCGGGCCGTTTGCGGCCGAGACGGAGCTGCTTGCCGCGCCCGGGGCGGAGGCAGCGTCACTCCTCTGACTGTGGTTTGTCACCCACACGTGGGGGGACTTGCCTGCGAGAGACGCTCCCGCTCCACGAGGGAGAGAGAGCCCGAGGAGTCCGCGCACCCGGCACTGGGGTCCTCCCAGCGCTGCAGCACGTGCTGACCGACTTCTGAGAAGGGGCGGCTCTCACTTCCCAGGCGCCCGAAACCCAGACGCCCACTCGGAATCAGCGCCTCTCTCCGTCGGACCCTCCGCTGGTGCTGTCCACCATTCACGTGCCGGTCACGGCCTCGCTGCAGACACGGGCCCCTGACTGCGCCCAGGCTGGGCTGCCCGGGTCCCAGCCTCACCTGGGGGCTCACCGGAGCCCCCTGACCTCCGGCGCCGTGAACCGTGAGCCCCGCGGCCCCACCCCCCGGGGCTCACACGCACGCCCCACGCTGTGCTGAGAGAAAAGCTTGTCGCAGTGCGCAGGCACCTCCGGTCCCGGAGAGGCAGGCTGCGCTCTGCCTCCTCTCGTGCCAGCCCCTCGCCTTTCGGACCCAGCTCCCTCCGACCCCGCTCTGCGCGCTCACCTCGGGCCGCCGCCGCGCTCCCACCGCGCCCGCGGAGCGCTCTCGCAGGGGCAGAGCGCGTGTTTCCTGTTGTCCTCCCGCCGGCGAGGCTCGTGTTTACCCCTTCGGGAACACCCGCCGCACCTGTGGCCGCGTGTCCCGGAGCGTGGCCGGCCCCGCCCTCTGGACGAGCATGACTCCTGCGCGACCAGCCCCCCAGTTCCCTCTCGGTGCTCACCTCCGAGCCGGCGCCGGCCCAGGAGAGCAGGACGCTGGGGACCCTCACGTCACGGAAATATTTCCATGTGGGCACCGCAAAACCCGTGACTTTAGGTTCTACCACAGCCGTGATACTATTGGGTCATCGCACACATAAAATGCACCTCATTTTCTATTTATTTGCCTTAACAGCAAATCCGTTAACAGAAAGAACTAGGTATTATTTATCTCTTCCTGTCCAGAAATACTGTGTAGCTCCTACAAAGTCAGGATATATGCACTACATAGAATATTGTATTACATAAGATTTATATATATATATATACGGCATCGGAGTGAGGTTAAGAGCAAGGATGGGAGGGAGGAAGGGAGGAGAAAGGGAGCAGTGTCTCCATAAATGAGACAGTTTTCGCTTTAATAATCAAATATCACTTATTAAAAATTATAAAATTGTTTCGGCCTTGCAAAGATTGAAAAAGGCATTAGTGGAAGCGCTCTGGCCGTTTGTCATGTTTCGACACACGCAGCTGAAGGAGAGAGGACGGGAGAGCGTGAACTGCGCTGTTCCTACCCGAACAGAACCCCAAACCCTCCCCCGTGTTGCCGGGTGCCCGCTGACCCGCGCGCCCCAAACCCCGCCCTCAGGACACCGCAGGGTCGCTGCGAGGCCACGGCAGGGTTCGGGGAACAGATGTCCAGACGCAGCACAAGACCGTTTACAGAAGTTGAACTACAGAAAGGTTTTAAAGGACGCACTTGTCACCCAACGACCATCCTGTGGTCACGCGCCGCTGAGCGGAGTTTCTCTGGGCAGCATCGCGGCTGCAGTGCGGGGACTGGAGAGGGGGCTGGAGAGGGGGCAGGACCCCCGAACAGGCAGAAGTGACGCGCTCGCTGGACCTGCTGGGAGTGGTGGCCAAGGGGTGGGCTGGGCTGGGGTCAGGGTCTCCGGGGACGCCCGAGGGCTGGAGCTGCCCGCCTGGCGCAGGGGGACTCAGAGAGCTGCGCCCTGGCCGCCACCTCCCTGCGGGGCCTGCCCGGCCTTCTCCCGCGGGCGAGCTCGGGCACGCGGCCCGCAGCCGGCCTCCAGCAGGCCCTCGTCCCGCCCCGCGGCTGCTGCGGGCACCGGCGTGGGCACCGGCGCGGGCACCACGGGCCCGGCCGCCCGCCTGTGCTTTGGCTCTGCCGCGGGGTCTCCGTGCCGGCCCCGGCCTCAGTTCTGCACACGCGGACGTGCCTCCTTCCGAGCCCAGCGAAGCCCGCGGGGCTCAGAAACAGGGAGCTGGCTCCCCGGGGGGGTTCTTACCGCGAAGGGCTCCCCGTCCTGCTGCTCGCGGGGGGCGGGGGGTGCTGTGAAAGGCCGCCGTCTGCCCGCTGGGGGCGGGGGCGGGGGGGCGCAGCGGCCGGGGCAGGGCCGAGGGTGCCCGGGCCGAGAGCCTGCGCCCGGCTCCCCACCTGTCACTCCCGCACCGCCGCTGCCTCCGTGGCTGAGAAGACTTCTCTGGGGGGTCGGGGCTGCACGGGTCCTCCTCTCCCGCCCCCGCCCCCAGCCGGTCAGAAGTAAAGGGCGTTTCCAATCCGGGCGTGAAGCGGTCTCACCGGAGTGGGGCCCCCCCCCCCATCGCTCTCTGGGTCCCAGCCCGCTCCGTGCCTGCGCAGCTCGCGTTCCAAGGAGTTCGTGGACTCTGCTGGTGGCCGTAGCTATTTTTAAAGAGAACAGAAATTTGGGGTGTGAAGAATGTCACTTCTTTGTGACATTCTAACAGATGCACCTTAGGTCTCCAATAATTTTTTATTCCCGGTGTGAAACAAGAATAAACGGCAAAATTGTTGCTCTCAAAGAACTCCACTTTTAGGGCATTCTTAGCAGATTAAGGGGAGGGGTGGGGGGTGGGGTGCCGGAGGTGAAGGCGTTAAGAGAAGAGCAACCAGCCCTGGACCCACGGAGAGCGGGCTGGTGGAGGGAGGGAGGGGGGGTGGGGGGGTAGAAGAGGGTAAGGGGGTGCATGGTGAGGGAACCAGGCCGGACTTGGGGGGTGAACACTCAGTACAGTGCACAGATGATGTGTTACAGAACTGTACCCCCGAAACCTGTGTAGTTTTGTTAACCAACGTCACCCCAATAAATTCAATAAACAGAACTTAAAAAGGGAAACATTCTTCAGTGACATAATGGTCTAGTAACTGAGTCTGAGGCTGCAAGGCCAGGACAGAGGCGAGCAGCTCTTGGGCTCGGGTGGCCACACAGGGGCCACCCATTCCGCACAGACACTCACTCACACATCTCCTCCTTCGGCGGTGACGAGTTCCAAATGTTCCCACGTTTGAGGAAGTTCCCACGGTCAGGGACAGCCTCGGCCTACTCTTGAGACAAGTCACCGCGACTCATGGCACCTGCACTTTCGCCCCCTCCCTCATCAGCTCCTGCACAGGAAGGTCCGCGGGGACCTGTGTCCCCCTCCCTCCAGCCTGGCCTCGCCCCCTGGGGGGGCCCAGAGAGCGCCCCCCCCCCGTCCTGATTGGGTCTGGCGGCTGTGAGGGGCATCAACTCTGATTTAACCGGGGTGCGGCGGTCCTGATGAGGCTCAGACAGGACGAGGGGGTGGGGACCGACGGTGGGAGGCGGGGCAGGGGAGAGCAACTGGGGGGATGGGACAACTTTAACCGAACAACAATAACAAATAATAATAAAGTAAAAAATTAAAAAGTGGAATTTCAATGAACAACCAGTCACCAAAGGCATTTTATTGTTGGTGCTTCACGTAATAGGATGCCGGAGAGACGCGATCCAGCACACGGCCTGTTGAAAGGTGGAGGATGGCACGCACAGGTGAGGTTGGTGGTGAAGGTTTTCCGTTCTGGTTGGCGAAACCCACTAAGGCGAGGGCTGCACAGTGCTGCCCCCTGGAGCCCACGCGGGGCACTGCACACAGCGAGGGAGCCTCTGGGCGGGGAGCATCACAGGGTGGGATCCAGGAGCAGAAAGGGTCCTGGCGCCCTGGTGCTGGCTGCGCCCCGCCCTGCGCCCCTGGCCTTCCATTGTTTGTCCGTGAATCTCAGCACCACCCGGAAAGTTCTTCTCACGTGTCCACGAACAGCCGCGGTTTTATAGCTGCGTTTAGGGGGATTCGTTTCCTCTGCTGGATTAACTGCCGTTCGCTGGCTGTGCTTTCTCGAACACTTTCATCGCTGCAACCTTATTTCAGAGTCTATAGTCCCCTGCGTCTCGAGTTTCTGACGTCGTTGGACTTCCAGGCAAAACACGAGTTGTTGTTAAAACTCGATCTTTGCGACCGTGGGCTTCTGTTAGAAAGATTTGGATTTGTTTACACCACGTGAGGATAGAAGAGAAAACACACCTGGCCAGCTCACCGGCTTCTCCCGAAACTCTCGCTGGAGGAGGACGGAGCTCTGGCTGCGTCGGAGGGGCCGTGACCATCGGGGGCACTGAGTCTGAAACTACCCCGTCCTCCCACCGGCCAGCACCGTCCCAGCCCGGGGAAGAAAGGGCGAAGTTGCAAATAAAAAGCATTACGAGCACAATCAGACGAAGAAAAAAGCACCCAGTGACACTCCTGGGATAATTCCATACGTTTTTGTGGTCTGCATGCCCACATTGTATTGATCTGTGTCTGAGTCACAGGAAAACCTCCGTAATGTGTCACGAGAGTCTCCAGTTTGTGGAGGTGAAGGCTCCTACTTATCCTGAGTGAGACACATCGTCTGCTTTCCTCCCCATTATCTTAGGTTACCTAACCTCTCAAAGGAAACTCCTTAAAAGGGAAAAGGACAAAACAGAAAGGTCATCGTCCCAACTACTTTGGGTCTAAGGACTGAGCAGAAAACTCACACTTCCGCAGAGAAGTACGTGTCTCTCATTTTCCAGCAGGTCCTTCCATTTCGGTTATTTTTTTTCACTTGGGACATAACAAGACGAGTATTTGTCACACGCATGTATAATATTTTAGTGTAATATTGTATATCTAACGATCACAGGCTGCTTCTGCGAGACTGTCACGTTTTGTTTCAGAGAGACGCACCCTTTCGCTCCCCCACACACGCAAGCGTCCGTCGTGCACTCGCACGGCGGTGACCGAGGTAAACGGGCGGCGATGGGATGTGTCGAGTCCTCTCGGAGTTGTTTGTGGTTCCGCGTCTTCACAAGTGCTCACTGGCAGTGAGAAACCCAGCCCATCAGCTGAGTGTATCAACTGTTTGTAGTTCACGACGACACACAATTAACCAGGATTAGGATGAAGAGACACGGCAAACCGCGGCTTTCGGCCCCCGAACCGGGGGCGTGCTCAGCGGCAGCGGGAGAGACCGCACAGCTGTGGCCCCCGACGGACACCGTGAATTTATTGTGACTTCTACCTTACTGCAACAGCCCGCCTTCGTTCCTTATGCTGCCGCTTCAGACTGAAACAGCCACTAAGGAAACTCATCTTTGATAAAAAAAATGTTTGGAAATCTCACAAAAAGTCAAAGGCACGTTCAAAATCATGTAAATGAAGTTGTTAGTGGCCCGAGTCAAGGTCAGGTGCGCCCCGGAGACGCATCGGGGGTCTGGTCCCCCTCGGACCCGGGTCACCCACTCAGCGCCGCTCGTGAAGGGCCTCGGCGGCGTCACAGCCAGACGTCCTCACAGACGGTCCCTGGTGCCGTTTCACCGTGGTGCCCGCACCTGGAAAACTTCAGGATGTCCCCAGTTTCACGGTGCTCCCTTCGTGTTCAGAAGGCTTCGGGTGCTGTTGCACGTTTAAAAATGAGACCTTAGTGAAGCACTAACAGATCAGCAGGGAGGGGTGGCAGTTGCCCGACAAGAGGGGGGTACAGAACAGACTTCCAGGAGCAGAAGGAGAGCTGTCGTGGCGGCTGTGGCGAGGGGCAGAAAGAAGGGAGCGCTGATCGGGAGAAGCGAGGGGAAGCCTGGGCGGGGGAGGGGGGACTGCTGTCCCCTTACACGGGCACCTGGCGTGTGAGGGAGGTGCGGGCAGGAGGGAGAGGCGGGGACAGGGACAGCGAGAATGGGGATGGAGATCAGACCGGTGACTGGGGGGGTGGAGAGAGGAGGACGCTGGCTGGGGAGTGTGCGAACCCAGGTCGGCATGCAGGCTGCTGTCTCAGGGCCTCAGGCCGAACCGCTTACGGAGGAGGGCGCTGGGGCCTGAGACCAACATGCAGCTGCTGCTCGACCCGCCTGCTTTGGAGGCGGGCTCGGTGCCGTCGGCTTCTGAAGTCCATTTTGACGGAAGGCGCTGAAGCTGGTGTGTAAAGACAAAAATATTCTACAGATTATTACGATTCAAATGCTAAAAAAATATGTGCCTTCTTTAAAAAAAATTTAAAATGTTTTCATATATTCTCAATAGAGGCACTTTTCTCAGTCCTCCCTTGAAAAATAAGTTTGCTTTTTTTTTAAGCTTTTTTTAAAAGATTTTTTAAAATTTATTTATTTTCAGAGAGGGAAGGGAGGGAGATAGAGAGAAAGAAACATCAATGTGCGGTTGCTGGGGGTCACGGTGCAACCCAGGCATGTGCCCTGCCTGGGAACTGAACCTGCGAAACTTTGGTTCACAGCCTGCGCTCAGTCCACTGAGCTACGCCAGCCAGGGCATAAGTTTGCTCTTTGGTGAGCAGGAGCTTAGCATCCGAAGACCGAACAGATATCTGTGGGTTTGGGGGAAGGGAGCTCCCGGCCTGCGAGCTGACGGAGCAGAGGGAGTGATAGCTGAAGCGGGACGCCACCGCCTGCAAACGGCGGGCCCCGTCCGGCACACGAGCGGTTCGGTGCAGGGCGTGCAGCGCACAAGTATGGAGGACTAGGCCACTTCTTCCCTTCAAAGCAGAGCAGCACGCTCCGGGACGTGCCAAAGAGGAACCTGAAGAAGCTGAACTATTTTCACGAGCATGCGGGCCTCTTCCTGTGACAGGACACAGACCATTTACGAGTTCCACCGTCACAGGTCACATGTCGAGTGGCAAACATGCAGGACAGCCCCCTCGTGCATCACATGCCCTGCGCAGGGTATATAAGTGCCCCTGCACACTCACCGACAGACACGCTCAGGATCTTGTCTTGAACAGCAGACACACTCTCTCTCCTGACACCATGAGCTACTACGGCAGCTACTACGGAGGCCTGGGCTACGGCTATCGTGGCTTCGGTGGCCTGGGTTACGGCTATGGTGGCTTTGGTGGCCTGGGCTATGGCTGTGGCTACAGAGGCTATGGGTGCGGCTGCTGGCGTCCTTGCTGCTATGGAAGGTACTGGTCCTCTGGCTTCTACTGAATGAGTCTGTGACCACCTCCAGTGTGCGCACCTGGAGTTCTGGGGTGCCGGTGCACCTGGACCGCGCCCACCACCTGCAGGCTGCGTCTCCTGCCCGGATCACCCCACTGCTGTCTGAGCACCTGGCTTCTGACACTCAGAGGAGGGAGGCTGGGGAACTGGATGCTGGTGACTGCTCAGCTATGGTCCTTGGGTCCATTTCTGAGCAGGAGGCAGGGTCATCCTGTTCCAGCCGAGCAGCGTCTCTCCAGCTCTGAGGTCTGACAGTGAACTTGTCTGACGGGGACGGCCTGTTCTGAGCCTCAGTCCCGGTCTTCCCGATGAACCTCTGGGCTGCGTCAACACGGTCATCCACTCGGGCGGTGATTTCTTCCTGTGTCACCGGAGTTTATCAATGTGCTTTACGTCCTGTGCACTTCTTTCTTTTCTCCTTACTTCCTCCCTTCTCTCACCCCTTCCTCCTCCTCCTCTTCCTCTGCAGTATCTCTCCCTCCTCATCCTCCTCCTCTTCTCTCCTTTCTTCCCGACCCAAGCATGGGATTTTATGTCTAAAGGTAAAAGGGCTCTGTGATGATAATCAAACTTCAGTTTAACATTTTTATTTACGATTCCTTGGAAATTATGTTGTTAATTTCAAAACAAAGCAATAAGGAGAAATTGTACTTTGCATGTGAATTATTTTAGAACCCATGAGAAAATAAAATACAAGAGTTATATGAAAATGTTAACAACCGTACCCTCTCGGACATGGGTGTGTGCTATCTGCTGTGCTATGTAGCCTTCCTTCCTTTAGGGGTGTTCAAAATATCTTATAAAATAAAAATTCTGAAATAAAAGCAAAAACCATTTTTCTTGGTCTAAAATGTTTATTGTTATTTTAAATTTGTGAATAGTGACCTGAGAAGAAAAAAGTCTGCATCGCTGTATATCTCATGTAGAAATTAGATCCATGATAAAAATTTCTTCACAAATCCTATTTAAGGTCAGACAGTTTCACTGGTGAATTCTTTCTGTTTCAGAGAATAACAGAAATACTGATATTTGTTTTGCAATATCTGAAAACAAAAATATAATGTCATCAGCAGGGAGAACCACAGGCCAGCATTTCTCATTAAGACATGGGGAAAATTAAGACGTGTGTGAAACTCCCCAGAACTTGTGAACAAATTGAATGTAGCAATGTATGAAATAGGAAATAGGTGAGGACCAAGTGAGTTTCACTTGAGGAATGGAAGACAAGCTCACCACTAGAAAATCACACCAACATACACCATACACACAGATAAACTCAAGATGGAGAGAAGACTTAAATATATAAATCACGACACCAAAAACATCCTAGAGGAGAACATAGGCAGGGAAATCTCAGACATTCCCAGCAGCAACACCTGCACTGACATGTCCCCTAGAGCAAGGACCATAAAGGAAGGAGTAATCAAATGGGATCTCATCAAATTCAAAAGCTTCTGCATGGATAAGGAAGCATCAACAAAATGAAGAGAGAACCAATCGTACAGGAAATACATATTATTTTTTTTAATTTCATTTTAATTGTTGTTCAAGTACAATTTTCTATCTTTTCCTCCCATCCCAGCCCACCTACCCAGCCCTCCCAAACTGGAAAATATATTTCTCAATGATACCTCAGACAAGGGTTTGATGTCCAAACATATGAGGAACTCACAAAACTCCTCACCAGGAAAACTAACAATACAATTAAAAAAGAGGCAAAGGACCTGAACAGACACTTCCTCAAGGAGGACACACAGAGGGCCCAGGGACATATGAAAGGATGCTCAGCATCACCAGCCATCAGACAGATGCAGATGAAAACCACAGTGAGACACCACCTCACACCGGTCAGAGTGGCCATCAACAACAAATCAACAAACAACAAGTGCTGGAGAGATGTGGAGAAAGGGGACCCCAGTGCACTGCTGGTGGGAGTGCAGACTGGTGCAGCCCCTGTGGGAAGCGGTGTGGAGTTTCCTCAGGAAACTAAAAATGAAACGGCCTTTTGACCCAGCAGTTCCACTGCTGGGATTGTACCCTAAACCTGAAACACCAATCCAAGAGAACCTGTGCACCCCAATGTTCATAGCAGCACAATTCACAATAGCCAAGTGCTGGAAGCAACCTAGGTGCCCACCAGTAAGTGAGTGGATCAGAAAACTGTGGTACATTCACACAGTGGAACTCTATGCAGCAGAGAGAAAGAAGCAGCTCCTACCCTTCTCAACAGCCTGGATGGAGCTGGAGGGCACTGTGCTCAGTGAAACAGGCCAGGCGGTGAGAGACAAATCCCACATGATCTCACCTGTAAGTGGAACCTAAACAACAAAACAAGCGAGTAAAATATGACCAGAGACGTGGAAATTAGGAACAATCTAACAATAGACAGAAGGGGAGGCGGGAAGGGGGACAGTGGAGCAAAGAAGGGGGAGGGTCCGGGAGGAAGGTGTATGAAGGACCCAGGGACACAGACCACAGGTGTCGGGGGGATTGAGTGTGTGGGGGGTGGGGGGGGTGGGTAGGGGAGGGGAGAGCAATGGGGGAAATGGGGACAACTGTAATTGCACAGCAATAAAAATAAGCATATAAAATCACCAAGATAAATTAATATGTTAGTTGAGGAAATGCCCAAAACAGAATCTATCTATAGATTATCTCAGCCTGTTACCTCTAATGTCCTTGTTCCACCTGAGTCTGGTTCTGCTGATTCATGGCTGAGTGTTTTTTCTTGCCCTTTGGCATTTCATAAATAACACGAATATTTACATTCTTGTTGTTGCTGACAGTTAGATGTGTTTTGATTGGGTGCCGGGGCCCCAGGCAGATGCCTGTCTTGGGTGTGAGGGCGGGTGTCAGCCCCCGAGCAGTGCTGTGGGGAGGGGGAGTCTCCAGCTTGCACTGAAATCCCGTCCTGGGATCCCGGGGCTGAGGCTCTGAGAAGATCAATCGAATTACCCAGATTTTGCAGGAGGCGAGGTCACTGGGGCGCAGCCCGGATCAAACCCCTTCAGCCTCTCAGATTTCCTGACCATCTGCCATCTCCTGGCTGTTTGGCTGCTGGGTCCCCTGGTGCCCTCGCTCTGCACAGTCATCACGGGGCACTTTTCTATTCCCTCTGAAACAAATTACCCTTCTTCGAAGGGGCACCCATGGCTTCAGTCATGTATTTATTTAACTACATTGTGGCCCCGTTCACTGTGTACCCCTCCAGGATTCCTCCCGGACACACAGCACACAGTTGGGTTGTATGTCTGTCCCCGACCCCGACGACCTCAGTGCAGAGCAGCAAGGATCGGCCTGCCCTCCGCGTTCATCACCCCATTTGGCAGAGCGGCACTCGTGTTCATTTAGAATCGTTAACCTATGAATTTCTAGTTGAGCTAGACCTGAAAAAAAAAAACAAAGTAGTAAACACGGTGGAGTCCAACTGCCATAGAGCATTAGGGTGGATGTTAAAGACTCAGGCTTGTTCACTCAACCTAAGGGTGGGTTTGCTCAGCCAGCGGGAGTGGGGGGAGGTGCCAAACCTGGGGGTCCTCCCCTCTCTCCTGCGGGTCGGCTCTGCACTGCCCAGGCCCGACAAGCACGAGACTCTGCCGGACAACTCACTACCAGGGCGAGACTAGGTCTTCAGTTGTGAGTGTGCAAAACACCATTCACTTTGGTATTGTTATTGATGAATTATGGCGTTCTTGATTATCATTGCTGTTGACCTGCTTTTGCCCACCCCTGGACACTTCTTAGTTTGACAGATCCCCACCAAAACCTTTCTGTGTTTTAATGGTGGACAGCCTTTCTCCATGAGCGAGGAAAGGCTTTGTGGAAGGAGAACAAGGGTCACAGCTCCTTGGATGAGGCGTCGACACTCCTGCTCGGCAGCGGAGTGACTGTGGCATCGGAGTCGGAAATCAGTGCTTCCGGGGCTTCTGCCCAATGCTGGGTCCCGGGCCCGTGAGGGCGGGAGGGGCCCCGTGCTGTGTGCAAACAGACTACTGGGCGGGCCGGTCTCCCTACGGGTCCGGGGAAGGCAGGGTGAGATGCTCAGGACACCGGGGAGCCAAGTGACCTGCATTTTTGGTGGCACAGTGAGCAGAGCATGTGCCAGCTAGGAGTCAGGATGTGGAAAGAAAGTTTTTAATGTTTTTATGCAGCTTTGAAATAGATGTTTGATTACTGTAACCTGCCTTTCCCATTTGAACATGGTCACCCCATGTTACTGATCCAAGTGTCTTTTATTTTCCAATCTAGTCTGTAAAATCAGAAACAGGGTGTTGTTCGTGATGGCCAATGTTACGGAATAACAAAAAAAAACAGTTGTATTTCCACATTTTGTCCCAAAGTTCTATCTGAGGGTTCTCAGGGGGCAGGTGGACGCCTTCAGCCTCTGTGACGTGTCTTGGCCTTGAAACCGGCTGCACCAAGAGGTATCAGGTGACTTTGAAAGCACAGGACTAATTGTAGCCTCAATTTGGGCAATCTTTTTCATTTAACCTTCGGTGAGGCATAATAACTCCAGGAAAGCCACAGATGAAGCAATACTTAGTTTTAAAACACAGCGCTACCAAGTGTGCAAACCCATTACGCAGTGTGCTCGCCCAGGGAGAACTCCTGCAGTCTGGTATGTGCGGGCTTTGAAGATGCTGCAATATCTTCTCATAAAAGAGATGCCACATGTTTGAGGCACCGGTGCAAGCTGAAAGGCTTTAATGGGAACAGAGACCTCATCCTCAGATGCTGGGTTGCGTCAGCCGGGGCCACGCACAGAGACGCAGCCCAGGAGGCACGTGTCCACGGCGTGCTCTGCGCCAGGTATATAAGCGCCCCTGCCCACTCGCCCACAGACACGCTCAGGACCTTGTCTTGAACAGCAGACACACTCTCTCTCCTGACACCATGAGCTACTACGGCAGCTACTACGGAGGCCTGGGCTACGGCTATCGCGGCTTCGGTGGCCTGGGTTACGGCTATGGTGGCTTTCGGTGGCCTGGGCTATGGCTGTGGCTACAGAGGCTATGGAGTGCGGCTGCTGGCGTCCGTGCTGCTATGGAAGGTACTGGTCCTCTGGCTTCTACTGAATGAGTCTGTGACCACCTCCTGAGTGTGCGCACCTGGACTTCTGGGGCGCCGGTGCACCTGGACCCGCGCCCACCACCTGCAGGCTGCGTCTCCTGCCCGCATCACCCCACTGCTGTCTGACAACCTGGCTTCTGACAACCAGGGGAGGGAGGCTGGGGAACTGGATGCTGGTGACTGCTCAGCCAAGGTTCTCGGGTCCACTTCTGAGCAGGAGGGAGGGTCGTCCCCTTCCAGCCGAGCAGTGTCTCTCCAGCTCTGAGGTCTGACAGTGAACTTGTCTGATGGGTTCGTTAGTCCCATTTCTGACGACACATCTCTGGGCTGTGTCAACACCATCATCCGCTTGGGCGCTGGTTTCTTCCTGTGTTGCCGGAGTTTATCAGTATATTTTATGTCCTGTGCACTTCTTCCTTTTCTTCTTACCTCCTCCCTTCTCTCACCCCTTGCTCCTCCTCCTCTTTCTCCGCAGTATCTCTCCCCTCATCATCCTCTGCATCTCTACTTTCTTCTGGACCCAAACATGGGATTTTATGTCTAAAGATAAAAGGGCTCTGTGATGATAATCAAACTCCAGTTTAACATTTTTATTTATTATTCCTTGGAAATTATATTGTTAATTTCAAAGCAAAGCAATAAGGAGAAACTGTCATTTGCATGTAAACTACACTTTCCTTTTTTAGAAAACATGAGAAAACAAAATACAAGCATTATATGAAAATGTTAACAACTGTAACCTCTCGGTAATAAGTGTGTGCTATCTGCTGTATTATTTAGTCTTCCTCATTTTTGCTGTGTTTAAAATATCTTATAAAATAAAAATTCTGAAATAAAAGCAAAAACCATTTTTCTTGGCCTCCTATATTTATTGTTATTTTAAATTTGTGAAGAGAGACCCGAGAAGAAAAACAGCCTCCATCATTGTATATCTCATGTAGAAATTAGACCCATGATAAAAATTTCCTCAGAAATCCTGTTTAAGGTCAGACAATTTCACTGGTGAATTCTTTCTGTTCCAGAGAATAATAGAAACACCTGTATTTTTTGCAATGTCTCAAAACAAAAATATAATGTCATCAGCAGGGAGAACCACAGGCCAGCATTTCTCATTAAGACATGGGGAAAAATAAGACATGTGTGAAACTCCCCAGAACTTGTGAACAAATTGAAGGTAGAAATGTATGAAATCGGAATTATGTCAGGACCAAGTGAGTTTCACTTGAGGAATGGAAGACAAGCTCACCACTAGAAAATCACACCAACGTACACCATACAAACAGATAAACTCAAGATGGAGAGAAGACTTAAAGATAAATCGTGACACCAAAACTGTCCTAGAGGAGAACACAGGCAGGGAAATCTCAGACATTCCCAGCAGCAACACCTGCACTGACATGTCCCCTAGAGCAAGAGACATAAAAGAAAGAGTAATCAAATGGGATCTCATCAAATTCAAAAGCTTCTGCATGGATAAGGAAGCATCAACAAAATGACAAAAGAACCAATCATGTAGGAAAATATATTTCTTTTTTTTTAATTTCATTTTAATTGTTGTTCAAGTACAATTTTCTATCTTTTCCTCTATCCCAGCCCACCCACCCAGCCCTCCCCACCTGGAAAATATATTTCTCAATGATGCCTCAGACAAGGGTTTGATCTCCAAATATATGAAGAACTCCCACAACCCCACCCCAGGAACACAAATAATCCAATTAAAAATGAGCAAAGGACCTGAACAGACACTTCTCCACAGAGGACACACAGAGGGCCCAGAGACATATGAAAGGATGCTCAGCATCAGCAGCCATCAGACAGATGCAGATGAAAACCACAGTGAGACAGCACCTCACAGCGGTCAGAGTGGCCATCATAAACACATCAACAAACAACAAGTGCTGGAGAGGACTCGGAGAAAGGGGACCCCAGTGCACTGCTGGTGGGAGTGCAGACTGGTGCAGCCCCTGTGGAAAACAGTATGGTTTCCTCAGAAAACTAAAAATGAAACGGCCTTTTGACCCAGCAATTCCACTGCTGAGACTCTATCCTAAGAATCCTGAAACACCAATCCAGAAGAACCTATGCACCCCAATGTTCATAGCAGCACAATTCACAATAGCCAAGTGCTGGAAGCAACCTAGATGCCCACCAGTAAGTGAGTGGATCAGAAAACTCTGGTACATTCACACAGTGGAACTCTGTGCAGCAGAAAGAAAGAAGCAGCTCCTACCCTTCTCAACAGCCTGGATGGAGCTGGAGGGCACTGTGCTCAGTGAAACAGGCCAGGCGGTGAGAGACAAATCCCACATGATCTCACCTGTAAGTGGAACCTAAACAACAAAACAAGCGAGTAAAATATGACCAGAGACGTGGAAATTAGGAACAATCTAACAATAGACAGAAGGGAGGCGGGAAGGGGACAGTGGAGCAAAGAAGGGGGAGGGTCCGGGAGGAAGGTGTATGAAGGACCCAGGGACACAGACCACAGGTGTCGGGGGATTGAGTGTGTGGGGGGTGTGGGGGGTGGGTAGGGGAGAGGGAGAGCAATGGGGGAAATGGGGACAACTGTAATTACACAATAAAAAGCAAGTAAATAAAATCACAAACAGGTTAATATGTTAGTTGAGGAAATGCCCAAAACAGAATCTATCCGTAGATTATCTCAGCCTGTTAGCTCTAATGTCCTTGTTCCACCTGAGTCTGGTTCTGGTAACTCACGGCTGAGGTTTTTTCTTGCCTTTTGGCATTTCATAAATAACACGAATATTTACATTCTTGTTGCTGCTGACAGTCAGACGTGTTTTGATTGGGTGCCGGGGCCCCAGGCAGACGCCTGTCTTGGGTGTGAGGGTGGGTGTCAGCCCCCCGGGCAGCGCTGTGGAGAGGGGGAGTCTCCAGCTCGCACTGAAATCCCGTCCTGGGATTCCGGGGCTGAGGCTCAGAGAAGATCAATCAAATTACCCAGATTTTGCAGGAGGCGAGGTCACTGGGGCGCAGCCCGGATCAAACCCCTTCAGCCTCTCAGATTTCCTGACCATCTGCCATCTCCTGGCTGTTTGGCTGCCAGGTCCCCTGGTGCCCTCGCTCTGCACAGTCATCACGGGACACTTTTCTGTTCCCTCTGCAACAAATTACCCTTCTTCGAAGGGGCACCCATGGCTTCAGTCGTGTATTTATTTAACTACATTGTGGCCCCATTCACTGTGTGTCCTCCAGATTCCTCCGGGACAGACAGCGCCGCAGTTGGGTTGTGCGTCTGTCCCTGACCCCGACGACCTCAGCGTAGAGCTCCAAGGGTCGGCCCGCCCTCCGGGTTCATCACCGCATTTTGCAGAGCGGTGGTCGTTTTCATTTAGAATCGTTAACCTATGAATTTCTAGTTGAGCTAGGCCTGAAAAAACAAACTGGTAAACACGGTGGAGTCCACTGCCATAGAGCATTAGGGTGGATGTTAAAGACTCAGGCTTGTTCACTCAACCTAAGGATGGGTTTGCTCAGCCAGCGGGGGGGAGGGGAGTTGCAGAACCTGGGGGTCCTCCCCACTCTCCTGCGGGTCGGCTCTGCACTGCCCAGGCCCGACAAGACTCTGCTGGACAACTCACTACCAGGGCGAGACTAGGTCTTCAGTTGTGAGTGTGCAAAACACCATTCACTTTGGTATTGTTATTGATGAATTATTGCGTTCTTGATTATCATTGCTGTTGACCTGCTTTTGCCCACCCCTGGACACTTCTTAGTTTGACAGATCCCCACCAAACCTTTCTGTGTTTTAATGGTGGACAACCTTTCTGCATGAGCGGAGGAAAGGCTTTGTGGAAGGAGAACAAGGGTCACAGCTCCTTGGATGAGGCGTCGACACTCCTGCTCGGCAGCGGAGTGACTGTGGCATCGGAGTCGGAAATCAGTGCTTCCGGGGCCTCTGCCCAATGCCGGGTCCCGGGCCCGTGAGGGCGGGAGGGGCCCCGTGCTGTGTGCAAACAGACTACTGGGGGGGCCGGTCTCCCTACGGGTCCGGGGAAGGCAGGACGCGGCGCTCGGGCCGACAGGGAGCCGTGTGACCAGCATTTCTGGTGGCACGGTGAGCAGAGCACATGCCAGCCAGGAGTCAGGATGTGGAAACAGGGTTTTGAACATTTTATGCAGCTTTAAAATAGACGTTTGATTACGGATATTGTAACGTGCCTTTCATATTTGAACATGGTCATCCCATGTTACTGATGCAAATATCTTTTATTTTCCAAACTAGTCTGTAAAACCCAAAACAGGATATTGTTTGTGATGGCCAATGTTACAGAATAACAGAAAAAGGATGGTTGTATTTCCACATTTTGTCCTAAAGTTCTATCTGAGGGTTCTCAGGGGGCAGGTGGACGCCTTCAGCCTCTGTGTCGTGTCTTGGCCTTGAAACCGGCTGCACCAAGAGGTATCAGGTGACTTTGAAAGCACAGGACTAATTGTAGCCTCCATTTGGGCAATCTGTTTCATTTCACCCTCGGTGAGGCATAATAACTCCAGGAAAGCCACAGATGAAGCAACACGTAGCTCTAAAACACAGCGCTACCAAGTGTGCAAGCCCATTACGCAATGTGCTCGCCCAGGGAGAACTCCTGCAGTCTGGTATGTGCGGGCTTTGAAGATGCTGCAATATCTTCTCATAAAAGAGATGCCACATGTTTGAGGCACTGGTGCAAGCTGAAAGGCTTTAATGGGAACAGAGACCTCATCCTCAGATGCTGGGGTTGCGTCAGCCGGGGCCACGCACAGAGACGCAGCCCAGGAGGCACGTGTCCACGGCGTGCTCTGCGCCTGGTATATAAGCGCCCCTGCCCACTCGCTGACAGACACACTCAGGACCTTGTCTTGAACAGCAGACACACTCTCTCTCCTGACACCATGAGCTACTACGGCAGCTACTACGGAGGCCTGGGCTATGGCTATGGCGGCTTTGGTGGCCTGGGCTATGGCTATGGTGGCTTTGGTGGCCTGGGCTATGGCTGTGGCTACAGAGGCTATGGGTGTGGCTGCTGGCGCCCGTGCTGCTATGGAAGGTACTGGTCCTCTGGCTTCTACTGAATGAGTCTGTGACCACCTCCAGTGTGCACACCTGGACTTTCTGGGGCGCCGGTGCACCTGGACCCACGCCCACCACCTGCAGGCTGCGTCTCCTGCCCGCATCACCCCACTGCTGTCTGACAACCCGGCTTCTGACAACCAGGGGTGGGAGGCTGGGGCACTGGATGCAGGGGACCGCTTAGCCATGGTCCTCGGGTCCATTTCTGGCAGGAGGGAGGGTCGTCCCGTTCCAGCCAAGCAGCTTCTCTCCAGCTCTGGGGTCTGACAGTGAACTTGTCTGACGGGGGCGGCCTGTTCTGAGCCTCAGTCCCGGTCCTCATGAGGAACCTCTGGGCTGCGTCAACAAGGTCATCGACTGAGGACCTGTTTTCTTCCTGTGTTGACGGAGTTTATCAGTATATTTTACGTCCTGTGCACTTCTTCCTTTTCTTCTTACTTCCTCCCTTCTCTCACCCCTTCCTCCTCCTTCTCTTTTTCTTCCTCTCCCTCCTCATCCTCCTCCTCTTCTCTCCTTTCTTCCCGACCCAAACATGGGATTTTGTGTCTAAAGGTAAAAGGGCTCTGTGATGATAATCAAACTTCAGTCTAACATTTTAATTTATGATTTGTTGGAAATTATATTGTTAATTTCAAAGCAAAGCAATAAGGAGAAACTGTCGTTTGCATGTAAACTACACTTTCTTTTTTTAGAAAACATGAGAAAACAAAATACAAGCATTATATGAAAATGTTAACAACTGTAACCTCTCGGTAATGGGTGTGTGCTATCTGCTGTATTATTTAGTCTTCCTCATTTTTGCTGTGTTTAAAATATCTTATAAAATAAAGAATCTAAAACAAAAGCAAAAACCATTTTTCTTGGCCTCCAATATTTATTGTTATTTTAAATTTGTGAAGAGTGACCCGAGAAGAAAAACAGCTTCCATCACTGTATATCTCATGTAGAAATTAGACCCATGATAAAAATTTCCTCAGAAATCCTGTTTAAGGTCAGACAGTTTCACTGGTGAATTCTTTCTGTTCAAGAGAGTAATAGAAACACCTGTATATTTTTTGCAATATCTGAAAACAAAAATAAAATGTCATCAGCAGGGAGAACCACAAGCCAGCATTTCTCATGAAGACATGGGGAAAATTAAGACGTGTGTGAAACTCCCCAGAACTTGTGAACAAATTGAACGTAGCAATGTATGACATGGGAAACACGTTCAGGACCAAGTGAGTTTCACTTGAGGAATGGAAGAAAAGCTCACCTTTAGAAAATCACACCAACGTACACCATACACACAGATAAACTCAAGATAGATAGAAGACTTAAATATATAAATCGCGACACCAAAAACATCCTAGAGGAGAACACAGGCAGGAAAATCTCAGACATTCCCTGCATCAGCACCTTCACTGACATGTCCCCTAGAGCAAGGGCCATAAAGGAAGGAGTAATCAAATGGGATCTCATCAAATTCAAAAGCTTCTGCATGGATAAGGAAGCATCAACAAAATGACAAAAGAACCAATCATACAGAAAAATATATTTCTTTTTTAAAATTTCATTTTAATTGTTGTTCAAGTGCAATTTTCTATATTTTCCTCCCATCCCAGCCCACCTACCCAGCCCTCCACACCTGGAAAATATATTTCTCAATGATACCTCAGACAAGGGTTTGATGTCCAAACATATGAAGAACACACAAAAGTCCTGACCAGGAAAACAAACACTACAATTAAAAAAGGGGCAAAGGACGAGAACAGACACTTCCTCAAGGAGGACACACAGAGGGCCCAGGGACATATGAAAGGATGCTCAGCATCACTAGCCATCAAACAGATGCAGATGAAAACCACAATGAGATATTACCTCACAGCGGTCAGAATGGCCGTCATAAACACATCAACAAACAACAAGTGCTGGAGAGGACTCGGAGAAAGGGGACCCCAGTGCACTGCTGGTGGGAGTGCAGACTGGTGCAGCCCCTGTGGAAAACAGTATGGTTTCCTCAGAAAACTAAAAATGAAACGGCCTTTTGACCCAGCAATTCCACTGCTGAGACTCTATCCTAAGAATCCTGAAACACCAATCCAGAAGAACCTATGCACCCCAATGTTCATAGCAGCACAATTCACAATAGCCAAGTGCTGGAAGCAACCTAGGTGCCCACCAGTAAGTGAGTGGATCAGAAAACTCTGGTACATTCACACAGTGGAACTCTGTGCAGCAGAAAGAAAGAAGCAGCTCCTACCCTTCTCAACAGCCTGGATGGACCTGGAGGGCACTGTGCTCAGTGAAACAAGCCAGGCGGTGAGGGACAAATCCCACATGATCTCACCTGTAAGTGGAACCTAAACAACAAAACAAGCGAGTAAAATATGACCAGAGACGTGGAAATTAGGAACAATCTAACAATAGACAGAAGGGAGGCGGGAAGGGGACAGTGGAGCAAAGAAGGGGGAGGGTCCGGGAGGAAGGTGTATGAAGGACCCAGGGACACAGACCACAGGTGTCGGGGATTGAGTGTGTGTGTGTGGGTGGGGGGTGCGTAGGGGAGGGGAGAGCAATGGGGGGAAATGGGGACAACTGTAATTACACAATAAAAAGCAAGTAAATAAAATCACAAACAGGTTAATATGTTAGTTGAGGAAATGCCCAAAACAGAATCTATCCGTAGATTATCTCAGCCTGTTAGCTCTAATGTCCTTGTTCCACCTGAGTCTGGTTCTGGTAACTCACGGCTGAGGTTTTTTCTTGCCTTTTGGCATTTCATAAATAACACGAATATTTACATTCTTGTTGCTGCTGACAGTCAGACGTGTTTTGATTGGGTGCTGGGCCCCGAGGCAGACGCCTGCCTTCGGTGTGAGGGTGGGTGTCAGCCCCCCGGGCAGCGCTGTGGAGAAGGGGGTTCTCCAGCTCGCACTGAAATCGCATCCTGAGAAGATCAATCAAATTATCCAGAATTTGCAGGAGGCCAGGTCACTGGGGCGCAGCCCGGATCAAACCCCTTCAGCCTCTCAGATTTCCAGACCATCTGCCATCTCCTGGCTGTTTGTCTGCCAGGTCCCCTGGTGCCCTCGCTCTGCACCGTCATCACGGGGCACTTTTCTGTTCTCTTTGCAACTAATTACCCTTCTTCGAAGGGGCACCCGTGGCTTCAGTCGTGTATTTATTTACACAACTACATCATGGCCCCGTTCACTGTGTGTCCCCCCGGATTCCTCCGGGACAGACAGCGCGGCAATTGGGTTGTGCGTCTGTCCCCGACCCCAGCGACCTCAGGGAAGAGCGCCAAGGGTTGGCCCGCCCTCCGGGTTCATCGCCGCATTTTGCAGAGCGGTGGTCGTTTTCATTTAGAATCGTTAACCTATGAATTTCTAGTTTAGCTAGACCTGAAAAAACAAACTAGTAAACACGGTGGAGTCCAACTGCCATAGAACATTAGGGTGGATGTTAAAGACTCAGGCTTGTTCACTCAACCTAAGGATGGGTTTGCTCAACCAGTGAGGGGTGAGGGGAGGGGTCGCACCTGGGGGTCCTCCCCACTCTCCTGCGGGTCAGGTCTGCGCTGCCCAGGTCAGAGAAGCACGTGACTCTGCCGGACAACTCACTACCAGGGGAAGGCTAGGTCTTCAGTTGTGAGTGTGCAAACCACCATTCACTTTGGTATTGTTATTGCTGAATTATTGCGTTCTTGATTATCATTGCTGTTGACCTGCTTTTGCCCACCCCTGGATACTTCTTAGTTTGACAGATCCCCACCAAACCTTTCTGTGTTTTAATGGTGGACAGCCTTTCTCCATGAGCGGAGGAAAGGCTTTGTGGAAGGAGAACAAGGGTCACACTCCTTGGATGAGGCGTCGACACTCCTGCTCGGCAGCGGAGTGACTGCGGCATCGGAGTCGGAAATCAGTGCCTCTGCCCAATGCCAGGTGGGGGCTGCATCACTGCCTCACGCCCGAGAACGAGCTTTGCTATCTCAGGAGAGCGCATCCAGGCAGGTCCCGGTGAGGATGCGAGTCCTCACCTGCACAGTGCGCCTGGCCCAGGCGGTGCAGTGACACCTGCTGGTTGACTGTGGTCCTGTGTCTTGAGCTTGACCTCAGGACCCTGAGATGCTCCAACTACCAATGAACGGCCTTTTATTCTTAGAGTGATCAACTGAAAGGGAACAAGCTCGGAAGAAAGAAGAGAAACGCAAGGAAATACTGATGTGTGGGGTAAGAATGTCTGAAGTAGAACAGAAAAATAAACGTAGAAGAACAAGGTGAGTGAGTAGCTGCCACATCCCAGTGTCTGCTCGCAGACAGGAACCGTAGTAAAGGGAAAAAGTGCCACCCAACGCTGGGTGAAAATGTTTTCATCACCCGAGTCTGACGGACAGCAGCACCCCTCAATGCAGAGAACTCCTGCCCACCGACAAGAAAATACCGGTTGAAAAAGCCCCGTCCCCCCAGGACAACGCGGTCCAGTGGGACTTCCGGAGGAAGGCTGTGTGGGTGGCCGGTGAACGTCTGCAAGGACGCCCAGTGTCCCTGCACACCGAACCAGCACACTGGTCAGCGGTCGGTGACACCGGGCCGAACGCTGAGACTGGGGGATCCGACAGGGGACGGAGCGGGTGGGACTGTGCAGCCGCCACCACCCAGCAGGCTGCTGCCAGTTCTGTGGCCACAGCGAGGACCTCGGCAGACTGCCGGGCAGTTCCTGTCCTGTGTGTGTGTCTGACGGAGGACAGGCTGCCCGGGGGAACACAGAGGGATCTCTGTGAAAAGGAGGGCATCGGTGTGATCCGTGTACGACAGCCAGAAAAAGAAAGACGGGGGAAAGGAAGAAAGAAAAGAACCTTGTCAGGACCCGAGTTCACCAGAGCAGCCTGGTTCGCAGAGGGAAGACAACACCGACCCCACCTGCAGCAGCCAAGATGCTTCCCACAGCCTCCGCGGGGCCCGGCGGGGACAGCAGCTGGGACCCTGTGTGAGCCCCTGCCGGCGGCACCCAGAGGAGGCCAGCTTCTGGGGGGTGCCGCTACTCGGGGGCGGTCAAGAGAGAAACTGGGGGAACTGGAGTTTGGTCGTTCAAGGTGACCTGAGAATACAGGAAGCACATCATTCACTCCTACATTTAATGTGTTACAATACGATTAATGTGGGGATTTGGACAACAGCACACAAATGAAAGGATGGGCTATACATATTTTTTCCCTAAAGAAATAAAGCGATTTGAGCCGATTCCCTCTTTAAATTCCCCGGGCACTGGCAGAGCCACGCACGTCTGCGAGAGGCGTGGCCTCCCAGGCGAGACCCTGGGAGGCGTTTCCTCCGCCCGGCGCGCTCTCACCGAGCCTCTGCCGCACGCTAGTGACCGGGCAGCGGTCAGCACGTCCTCCCGGGAAACGCAGCGTTCGGTAACTTCTTATAAACTCCACAAAAGATGAACAGAATTCTTGAAGTCATGAAAAGTTAAGAGGAATTGTAGATGCTTCGTTCAAGATAAGTGAACATCTGGAGGTGCTTACCACAGGGTTCGGGTCCGCCTGGGTGTGGGTGACGCGCTTCGTGGGGTAAGCCGGAGGGATTTTTGTCTCCATCAGTATTTCCCCCGGCCCCCGCCTTTTTCGCTATACATACCTGTTTTTGAGATTCTGAAAATATTCCCAGTGTTAACAGCCTCTTACTAAATTGACCAAGGTCTTTGGACATGACGTGTACTTCAACATCAAAGCTCTTAGTGAATATTTAACATTTTAGGAGTCTAGTTGCCCATTTTTAGAAGGAGAAAACTGAACTCACAGCAGGCAGAGAGAATATAAAGGCGGCTGTACGGGTGGCGGTGGGGGCGGATGTAACAGTGCGTCCGAAGGGGTGACATGGAAGCGTTCGGGGCCAGAGAGAAAGAGCAGCTGTTTCCCTTCCCCACCTGGTCCCCGGCCCGTGAGGGCGGGAGGGGCCCCGTGCTGTGTGCAAACAGACTACTGGGGGCGCCGGTCTCCCTACGGGTCCGGGGAAGGCAGGACGCGGCGCTCGGGACACCGGGGAGCCGAGTGACCTGCATTTTTGGTGGCACGGTGAGCAGAGCACATGCCAGCCAGGAGTCAGGATGTGGAAACAGGGTTGTGAATGTTTTTATGCAGCTTTGAAATAGACGTTTGATTTCTATAACCTGCCTTTCCCATTTGAACATGGTCACCCCATGTTACTGATCCAAATATCTTTTATTTTCCAAACTAGTTTGTAAAACCAAAAACAGGATATTGTTCGAGGTGGCCAATGTTAAGAATAGCAGAAAAAGGACGGTTGTATTTCCACATCTCGTCCCAAAGTTCTGTCTAAGGGTTCACAGGGGGCAGGTGGACACCCTCAGCCTCTGTGGTGTGTCTTGGCCTTGAAACCGGCTGAACCAAGAGGTATCAGGTGCCTTTGAAAGCACAGGGTTAATTGTAGCCTCCATTTGGGCAATCTGTTTCATTACACCGTCAGGGAGACATAATAGTTCAAGAAAAGCCACAGATGAAGCAATACTTAGTTTTAAAACACAGCGCTACCAAGTGTGCAAGCCCATTACGCAGTGTGCTCGCCCAGGGAGAACTCCTGCAGTCTGGTATGTGCGGGCTTTGAAGATGCTGCAATATCTTCTCATAAAAGAGATGCCACACGGTTGAGGGCACCGGTGCAAGCCGAAAGGCTTTAATGGGAACAGAGACATCATCCTCAGATGCTGGGGTTGCGTCAGCTGGGGCCACGCACAGAGGCGCAGCCCAGGAGGCACGTGTCCAGGGCGTGCTCTGCGCCTGGTATATAAGCGCCCCTGCCCACTCGCCCACAGACACGCTCAGGACCTTGTCTTGAACAGCAGACACACTCTCTCTCCTGACACCATGAGCTACTACGGCAGCTACTACGGAGGCCTGGGCTACGGCTATGGCGGCTTCGGTGGCCTGGGCTATGGCTATGGTGGCTTTGGTGGCCTGGGCTATGGCTGTGGCTACAGAGGCTATGGGTGTGGCTGCTGGCGTCCGTGCTGCTATGGAAGGTACTGGTCCTCTGGCTTCTACTGAATGAGTCTGTGACCACCTCCAGTGTGCGCACCTGGACTTCTGGGGCGCCGGTGCACCTGGACCCGCGCCCACCACCTGCAGGCTGCGTCTCCTGCCTGCATCACCCCACTGCTGTCTGAAACCCGGCTTCTGACAACCAGGGGAGGGAGGCTGGGGCACTGGATGCTGGCGACCGCTCAGCCATGGTCCTTGGGTCCACTTCTGAGCAGGAGGGAGGGTTATCCCGTTCCAGCCGAGCAGCGTCTCTCCAGCTCTGGGGTCTGACACTGAACTTGTCTGACGGGGACGGCCTGTTCTGAGCCTCAGTCCCGGTCCTCATGAGGAACCTCTGGGCTGCGTCAACACGGTCATCGGCTGAGGAGCTGGTTTCTTCCTGTTTTGCCGGAGTTTATCAGTATATTTTACGTCCTGTGCACTTCTTCCTTTTCTTCTTACCTCCTCCCTTCTCTCACCCCTTGCTCCTCCCCCTCTTTCTCCGCAGTATCTCTCCCCTCATCATCCTCTGCATCTCTACTTTCTTCTGGACCCAAACATGGGATTTTATGTCTAAAGATAAAAGGGCTCTGTGATGATAATCAAACTTCAGTTTAACATTTTTATTTATTATTCCTTGGAAATTATATTGTTAATTTCAAAGCAAAGCAATAAGGAGAAACTGTCGTTTGCCTGTAAACTACACTTTCCTTTTTTAGAAAACATGAGAAAATAAAATACAAGCATTATATGAATATGTTAACAACCGTAACCTCTCGGTAATGGGTGTGTGCTATCTGCTGTATTATTTAGTCTTCCTCATTTTTGCTGTGTTTAAAATATCTTATAAAATAAAGAATCTAAAACAAAAGCAAAAACCATTTTTCTTGGCCTCCAATATTTATTGTTATTTTAAATTTGTGAAGAGTGACCCGAGAAGAAAAACAGCCTCCATCACTGTATATCTCATGTAGAAATTAGACCCATGATAAACATTTCCTCAGAAATCCTGTTTAAGGTCAGGCAGTTTCACTGGTGAATTCTTTCTGTTCCAGAGAATAATAGAAACACCTGTATTTTTTGCAATGTCTCAAAACAAAAATATAATGTAATCAGCAGGGAGAACCACAGGCCAGCATTTCTCATGAAGACATGAGGAAAATTAAGACGTGTGTGAAACTCCCCAGAACTTATGAACAAATTGAAGGTAGAAATGTATGAAATAGGAAACATGTCAGGACAAAGTGAGTTTCATGTGCAGAATGGAAGGAAAGCTCACCATTGGAAAATCACACCAATGTACACCATACACACAGATAAACTCAAGATGGAGAGAAGACTTAAATATATAAATCGTGACACCAAAACCATCCTACAGGAGAACACAGGCAGGGAAATCTCAGACATTCCCAGCAGCGACACCTGCACTGACATGTCCCCTAGAGCAAGGACCATAAAGGAAAGAGTAATCAAATGGGATCTCATCAATTTAAAAAGCTTATGCATGGATAAGGAAGCATCAACAAAATGACAGAAGAACCAATCATGTAGGAAAATATATTTCTTTTTTTAAAATTTCATTTTAATTGTTGTTCAAGTACAATTTTCTATCTTTTCCTCTATCCCAGCCCACCCACCCAGCCCTCCCCACCTGGAAAATATATTTCTCAATGATGCTTCAGACAAGGATTTGATCTCCAAATATATGAAGAACTCCCACAACCCCACCCCAGGAAGACAAATAATCCAATTAAAAATGAGCAAAGGACCTGAACAGACACTTCTCCACAGAGGACACACAGAGGGCCCAGGGACATATGAAAGGATGCTCAGCATCACCAGCCATCAGACAGATGCAGATGAAAACCACAGTGAGACACCACCTCACACCGGTCAGAGTGGCCATCATCAACACATCAACAAACAACAAGTGCTGGAGAGGACGTGGAGAAAGGGGACCCCAGTGCACTGCTGGTGGGAGTGCAGACTGGTGCAGCCCCTGTGGAAAACAGTATGGTTTCCTCAGAAAACTAAAAATGAAACGGCCTTTTGACCCAGCAGTTCCACTGCTGGGATTGTACCCTAAACCTGAAACACCAATCCAAGAGAACCTGTGCACCCCAATGTTCATAGCAGCACAATTCACAATAGCCAAGTGCTGGAAGCAACCTAGGTGCCCACCAGTAAGTGAGTGGATCAGAAAACTCTGGTACATTTACACAGTGGAACTCTATGCAGCAGAAAGAAAGAAGCAGCTCCTACCCTTCTCAACAGCGTGGATGGAGCTGGAGGGCACTGTGCTCAGTGAAACAAGCCAGGCGGTGAGAGACAAATCCCACATGATCTCACCTGTAAGTGGAACCTAAACAACAAAACAAGCGAGTAAAATATGACCAGAGACGTGGAAATTAGGAACAATCTAACAATAGACAGAAGAGGGCGGGAAGGGGACAGTGGAGCAAAGAAGGGGGAGGGTCCGGGAGGAAGGTGTATGAAGGACCCAGGGACACAGACCACAGGTGTCGGGGGATTGAGTGTGTGGGGGGTGGGGGGGGTGGGTAGGGGGAGGGGAGAGCAATGGGGGAAATGGGGACAACTGTAATTGCACAACAATAAAAAATAAGCATATAAAATCACCAAGATAAATTAATATGTTAGTTGAGGAAATGCCCAAAACAGAATCTATCTATAGATTATCTCAGCCTGTTAGCTCTAATGTCCTTGTTCCACCTGAGTCTGGTTCTGCTGATTCACGGCTGAGGTTTTTCTTGCCCTTTGGCATTTCATAAATAACACGAATATTTACATTCTTGTTGTTGCTGACAGTCAGACGTGTTTTGATTGGGTGCCGGGGCCCCAGGCAGATGCCTGCCTTCGGTGTGAGGGTGGGTGTCAGCCCCCGAGCAGCGCTGTGGGGAGGGGGAGTCTCCGGCTCGCCCTGAAATCCCGTCCTGGGATCCCGGGGCTGAGGCTTGAGAAGATCAATCAAATTACCCAGAATTTGCAGGAGGCCAGGTCACTGGGGCGCAGCCCGGATCAAACCCCTTCAGCCTCTCAGATTTCCTGACCATCTGCCATCTCCTGGCTGTTTGGCTGCTGGGTCCCCTGGTGCCCTGGCTCTGCACAGTCATCACGGGGCACTTTTTTGTTCCCTCTGCAACAAATTACCCTTCTTCGAAGTGGTACCATGGCTTCAGTCGTGTATTTATTTAATTACATTGTGGCCCCGTTCACTGTGTGTCCCCCCGGATTCCTCCGGGACAGACAGCGCGGCAGTTGGGTTGTGCGTCTGTCCCTGACCCCGACGACCTCAGCGCAGAGTGCCAAGGGTTGGCCCGCCCTCTGGGTTCATCGCCGCATTTTGCAGAGCGGTGGTCGTTTTCATTTAGAATCGTTAACCTATGAATTTCTAGTTGAGCTAGGCCTGAAAAAACAAACTGGTAAACACGGTGGAGTCCAACTGCCATAGAGCATTAGGGTGGATGTTAAAGACTCAGGCTTGTTCACTCAACCTAAGGGTGGGTTTGCTCAGCCAGAGGGGGGGAGGGGAGTTGCAGAACCTGGGGGTCCTCCCCACTCTCCTGCGGGTCGGCTCTGACTGCCCAGGTCCGACAAGCCCTGGACTCTGCCGGACAACTCACTACCAGGGCGAGACTAGGTCTTCAGTTGTGAGTGTGCAAAACACCATTCACTTTGGTATTGTTATTGATGAATTATTGCGTTCCTGATTATCATTGCTGTTGACCTGCTTTTGCCCACCCCTGGATACTTCTTAGTTTGACAGATCCCCACCAAACCTTTCTGTGTTTTAATGGTGGACAACCTTTCTGCATGAGCGGAGGAAAGGCTTTGTGGAAGGAGAACAAGGGTCACAGCTCCTTGGATGAGGCGTCGACACTCCTGCTCGGCAGCGGAGTGACTGTGGCATCGGAGTCGGAAATCAGTGCTTCCGGGGCCTCAGCCCAATGCCGGGTCCCGGTCCTGTGAGGGCGGGAGGGGCCCCGTGCTGTGTGCAAACAGACTACTGGGGGGGCCAGTCTCCCTACGGGTCCAGGGAAGGCAGGGTGAGATGCTCAGGACACCGGGGAGCCGTGTGACCTGCATTTTTGGTGGCACGGTGAGCAGAGCACGTGCCAGCCAGGAGTCAGGATGTGGAAAGAGAGTTTTGAACATTTTTACGCAGCTTTAAAATAGACGTTTGATTTCTGTAACCTGGCTTTCCCATTTGAACATGGTCACCCCATGTTACTGATCCAAGTAACTTCTATTTTCCAAACTAGTCTGTAAAACCAAAAACAGGATATTGTTTGTGATGGCCAATGTTACAGAATACTAGAAAAAGGATGGTTATATTTCCACATTTCGTCCCAAAGTTCTATCTGAGGGTTCTCAGGGGGCACGTGGACGCCTTCAGCCTCTGTGACGTGTCTTGGCCTTGAAACCGGCTGCACCAAGAGGTATCAGGTGCCTTTGAAAGCACAGGGTTAATTGTAGCCTCCATTTGGGCAATCTGTTTCATTTCACCCTCGGTGAGGCATAATAACTCCAGGAAAGCCACAGATGAAGCAATACTTAGTTTTAAAACACAGCGCTACCAAGTGTGCAAGCCCATTACGCAGTGTGCTCGCCCAGGGAGAACTCCTGCAGTCTGGTATGTGCGGGCTTTGAAGATGCTGCAATATCTTCTCATAAAAGAGATGCCACACGGTTGAGGCACCGGTGCAAGCCGAAAGGCTTTAATGGGAACAGAGACCTCATCCTCAGATGCTGGGGTTGCGTCAGCCGGGGCCACGCACAGAGACGCAGCCCAGGAGGCACGTGTCCAGGGCGTGCTCTGCGCCGGGTATATAAGCGCCCCTGCCCACTCGCCCACAGACACGCTCAGGACCTTGTCTTGAACAGCAGACACACTCTCTCTACCAACACCATGAGCTACTATGGCAGCCACTACAGAGGCCTGGGCTACGGCTATGGTGGCTTTGGTGGCCTGGGCTATGGCTATGGTGGCCTCAGTGGCCTGGGCTACGGCTCTGGGCGTGACTATGGAGGCTACAGGCATGGGAGCTGGCGTCCATGGTTCTATGGCGGATATGGAGTCTCTGGTATCTACTAAAAAATTGCTGAAAGTAGACGCAGGTGGGAAACCTCCAAAGTGTTTGGTCCCACCTTGGGCTTTCATTCCCGAAATGCTCACCCCCCCTCCCGCTGGGAGCTGTGTACCTGTCGTCAGTCTGGGTCTGTGGACACCTGGAACCTCCCCCCTACAAAGCCATCCTCCCGGTGCACGTTCCACACCAATAACCATTCTGTCTGAACACATTTCGGTTTCCGCTTCTCGGCACCACGGCAGCGATCTCATCTGCCTTGGCAGATGCCAGAGAGCGCGTGTGTTTGTATTTGTCTAATGAATTGATAGAATATGAGTAAACTGGCGTATTGTGATGTGTCTGTTCTCATTACTCGGCACGGTGTAATGCAGATGTTTCTAGTCACCGTGTTACACAAGTGTGAGAGCACACGGGGCAGTGTTAGGACTGATGGACAGTAACTTGCCCCGTCCACTCACTCAGGGCATCAGCCTCCGTGCGTGTCCCTCAGGGTTCCCTGGAGTCACCGAGGGTGTGGTGTCACCGTATCACATCCTTCTGCGCCACTTTGTGGCGAAGTAAATGTCTCCTTTGTATGACTCTGTGTGGGGGGCGGTTTCAGGGCCCCAGTGACCTGCAGAGCAGGTGAGGGGTGTCCCGCACACCTGTCCCCCTCAGGTGCCACCTGCCGCATCACTCAGGTCTCCCACCGGACGGCACATGTGCTCCGACTGACGGATGAGCCCAGAGTTACTCGTTCACTGTGGGTCCCTTCTCGGTGGTGCGCCCGCGGGTGTGGACACGCAGGTGACGATGGGCACCCACCATTGTGACGCACAGGTGACACACAGCGTGTCTTCTCTGCGGTGCACCGCCTCTGTGCTCCTGCTGTGTGTCCCCCGCCCCTGCCCCGCCCCCGCTGAATGTCCGGCCGGACCCAGCCTGGCCCAGGGCCTTTGCTCCTTCACAGCCCGTGTCCTGAGCGGAGGAGGGGCGGCCAGGACGCGCCGCTGACTCCCTGGGCAGGGGCGACCCGCCATACTCGGGTCTGCGAGGTCCCCAGGCTGGTCGGTGGAGCTCGGCCGCCCGGCCCGGGGGCCTGGGGGAGGGCTCTGGGGACAACGGCGGTGGCGGTGGGGCGGCGCGCCGTGTCCTTCCACGCCCCCTCGGCGGGCTCTCCCTGGGGCCCAGACGTTCTCACGAGCGGACGCAGGCGTGAAGCCCACCCTCGTGAGCACGCGAGTCGGGGCCCCACCGGTTCGCCTCTCTCGGCCGCCAGACGGGTCGGGGTCCGGAGCCTGGCCCCCTTCCTTCCCGTCCGTGGTCACCCAGGAAAGTCGTCATGTGCCCAAAGGGACTCGCACTCAGGTGCCTCCCACCGGGTCGCTGCGTGGAGCTGCCGCCCCTGGAACGCGGACTGCGCAGTGGGTGGGGCGCCCCGGGGGCCTCGCCGACTGGTCAGTCCCAGGACGGCCTGTTCCGCGGTGTGTCCCTGGCCCGTCTGGACCCTGCAGTGGTGCCTGGGAAACCCTGTGTGCCCGTCTGTGCTCGGCGGGAGGGACGCCCCCGTGCGGGAACAGCCCCCCCGGAGGAACTGTTTGGACTTCAGATCCGCGCAAGGAGAGGGGGAGAGCAGAGCAAAGTGGGGGAGCTCACAGGTCGGCCGGCCGCCCCCCCGGCTGGGGGGTTGGGCGAGAGCCGGAGTGAGGGCGTGTCCCTGAGTCGTCAGACGGGGGTGGGGGGGGCTTCGCTCCAGAGGACCCTGGGACCCTGCCCCGGACGTCGCCTTCCAGCGAGGTATCGCCTGGCTGGTCCCAAACCCCTGGGACGAGACAGAAGATTCTGCCCATCACCGTGTGGTGCTTTACCCAGAAGGTGCCTCGGAGTGGCCTGCAGTTCCCTGTAATCGCTCTCTGTGTGATTAACGTCTCTGATTTTTTATCTTTCGTTGTTTCAAATTTAACACCGTGCGAAGCGGTTTGATCTCCGAGGGATGTAATACCCAGAAGGCTGAGGGCGTCTGCAGCTTGCCCTGAGAAACATGAACCGTCTCGGGCCTTGCAGAGGACCCCCGCTCGCACCGCGTGACCTGTCTCCCCACACGGGCTGAGCACCGCGCCCGCTGCGGCAGAACCCGGTCTCACCGGAAGGCCTCTTCGGATTTTGATCTGAACCGTCCAGAAGCTTTTCCATTCCATTTGTGCCCAAACACAACGAGCGATTCTCCTGAATGTTACAGCTTTTAGAAGCTTATCGTAAAAGCTGCATTTATGTTCTTGCTTTGATTGTTGAAAGATTGGGGGTCAGAAACGTATTTCTTAAAATTGCAATCGCTGACAATGGTTCTGTCGAGAGAATTTTGTTTGTGTCTGTCACGGCAGCACGACGCGTGGTCACATGGGTCTTCCTGGGGAGAGCGGAGGGACAGCTCCTGACTGAAGACGCAGGCCTTCGTGTGGAAGGAGGCACGGGACGCTCAGTGCGCCCCGGTGTGCGCGTGAAGAGCGGGCATCGTTCGGGGCCGGTGTAAACGGTGAAGGATAAAACTGGAGGGGGAGTAATTGCTTGAAACGTGGACACAAAAGGGAAAATTCTTGCCTCCCCGGAGAGGGTTTCAGAGACACAATCGCCGTGATCACCTCTCAGCACTGATCTCCACTGGTCACGAGGAATCTAATGATGAAAATCAATGTGAAAACCCTTTAATCAATGAGAAACACCCTCTTACTCTGCAAAGGCGGTTTAGGGAGTTTATTGTCGTACGTGTATACAGAGTAAAAATTCAGGCCCCCTTATCCGTCTTTCGAGTTTGAAGAAAATGTGTCTGCATGGGCACACGCAGGGTCTGGCACCAACAATGACCCCTTTTTGTGACAAAATCTTTTATGACAAAACCTTCAGCACGTCCTTCTGTAGCACAACAGGGTCACACTCAGGCGCGCCATGGGACGCTGCAGGCGAGGTGTTCAAGGGAGAACTGTGGGCACCCGTCGCGCCACCCGTCCGACCGCGCTCAAGCCGGCGTCCCCTCGGCCGGACCCCGGACGCACGCGCACAGGTGCTCCCCAGGTGTGATCGCTGGCCCCCAGTTCGGAGGACAGGTGAAGCGCTGGCTCCACCCATGGCCGTCGCGATGAACCTGGGGACTCCGGGCTTCCTGCCGGCGCGTTTCCAGTTGCGCCGCTTCCAGGCGCCTGCCGAGGGCTCCGGGGACCGTGTGGACTCGTGCTCCGGGCGGTGGCCGGTGGCGCCGGGACCCACACAGCCACGCAGGCCGGAACTGGGCGGCGGGGCCTCCGGCGTCTCCTCTCTGATGTCCACACCCGGCGACATTTCCGAAGGCGCACCTGCCTTGTGCCACCTCCTTACACGCACACACTCACCCGTGTTCCAATGCCCCTCGTCACCGTCGGTCACTGGCACTGGGACTGTCCCTCCGCCCCGCTCCTGCCCGGTTCCGGGACTCACGGCCGCCCCCGCCCTGTAAGTCCTTTGTTCCGATGGCCCCCCACGTGCCTTCCCGGCCTGGTACGCGACGCTGCTGTTACCAGCAGAACAAGGCTGGCACGGAAACACAGAAGCTAGTTCGGTTAGAGGTCGGCTCGCAACAGAGCGGGGGCCCTGAAGCTGGCCCGGCAGCTGCGAGGTCAGTAAACCTGACCGAAAGGACCCGCATGATTCCCCAAATGCCCCGCAGTCTTCCTCCCACGGCTGCCTTTGTCCTGGGCTCGGGTGGGGCGCTCGCCACGCTTCGTGATGAGATCCCATCAGCTCTAAAACACACCACCTGTGGTCCCTGCTGGGACGCCCCCCCACCCACAGGTCCCCGACGACGTCTCGCTCGGAGGCCCCTGCCTGAGCACCCGGGGCCTCGGTCCCTCCCCTAGCCGGGCGTTCTCCTCGCGCTGGCTCGTTCCCCTGGGTGCTGTGTGTGAGATCGCGTGCTCACATAGACTCGGTCCGCTTCACTCGCCCCCGGACCCCCGGTGCCCGGGGAGATGCCCGGCCCCCAGGAAGTGCTCCACAAGATGGGGGCCGAGTAAATCCGTGACAGCAGCCATCTGTCGTTCTTGATTCCTACTCCAGATTCTCCGTTACATTAAGCGTTCTGTTAATTATAACATAATCTTTGTTTTTATTGCTGTTCAAGTACTACAGTTGTCTCCATTCCCCCCCACTCTCCCCCGCACCATACCCCCCCTCGGTCCCGCCCCCCTTTGGCGGTGCCTGGTGCTGGCGTAACGGCGGACGCGTAGATCGGCGGAACAGGGCAGAGGGCCCGGCAGTACACCCAGGTCTCTGCAGTCGGTGAATATTCAACAAAGGGGGGAGAAGTATAAAATGGAGTAAAAATAGCCTCTTCTACAAATGGTGTTGGGAGATCTGGACAGCTACATTCAAAAAAATGAAACTCAACCACTGACTTACACCGCACACAAAAATAAACTCAAGGTGGATAAAAGATTTAAATATAAGTCGTGGCACCATGAAAGTCCTTGAAGAGAACACAGGCAGGGAAATCTCAGACATTCCCAGCAGCAACACCTGCACTGACATGTCCCCTAGAGCAAGGACCATAAAGGAAAGAATAAACAAATGGGATCTCATCAAATTCAAAAGCTTCTGCATGGATAAAGAAAGCACCAACAAAATGAAAAAAAGAACCAACTGTATGGGAAAATATATTTGTCAATGATACCTTAGACAAGGGTTTGATATGCAAATATATGAAGAACTTAGACGACTCCACCCCAGGAAGACAAACAACACATTAAAAAGTGGTCAAAGGACCTGGACAGACACTTCTCCAAGGAGGACACACAGAGGGCCCAGAGACACCTGACGGTGCTCAGCATCACCAGGCATCAGACAGATGCAGATGAAACCCACAGTGAGACACCACCTCACACCGGTCAGAGTGGCCGTCATGAACACATCAACAAACAACAGGTGTTGGAGAGGACCTGGGGAAAGGGGACCCCAGTGCACTGTGGAGGGAATGCAGACCGGTGCAGCCCCTGTGGGAAGCTGTGTGGAGTTTCCTCAGGAAACTAAAAATGGGATTATAATTCCATTAATGAAAAATAAGCGTTTATTTTCACTTTAAGCCTCTTTCCTCTCAGCTCTGCTTGCCCGGCAGGCCTGACACGCCCGAGCGCCAGACCCCGGGAGACGGGCTTCGCTGTGGCCGTGAGCGAGCGCCGGACCGAAGTGAGCTTGGGGCGCTGCCCTCGCCTGCAGGTCCTGAAATCGTGGGCTGTGGGACAGCAGAGGCAAGTCCGAAGGTGGAGAGTTTCCAGCCTGAGCCCCGGTCCCTGCACCTGAGAACACGTGATAAGGCGGTTGGGAGAGGGCCCCATGAGTGCCGCTGTGACTTCGCCGCCTAAGGAGCAACCGCGTAGACACCCTGAGTCTGTGCGGGAATAAGACCCACGCTTATCCACCCGAGGGCTGAGGGAGAGGGGCTGCGAAGGCGGGGTTCGCTTGTGCGCCCCGGGGTGGCTGCAGGTGGGCCCAGGGAGGTGGGGGAGAGGCCCATCCCACCTGCCTCCCCTCCCCCTCTGGGCTAGAGCAGGTGTGCTCTCGTGGCGACTTGGGGTGTGGCAGCAAGACAGACCCCGGCGAGAACACCAGACACCCGTGCCCAGGACTGGGGTGCCCCTAATTCTGTCTCCTTTTTCTGGCCAAAGCTCAACGAGGCATGGCTGAGCTGGAGTCCGTGGGGAGAACACGACAGAGCTCTGGGAGGAGAGTGTGTCGGCCGCGGGGCCACCCCTGCCTCCTGCCCTGGACCCCACGGTCTGGGATTCTCCTGGAGGGGCGGGGTTTGGGGGCGGGGCTCACAGGGTCGCCTCTCGTGTCCGCAGGGAAGCCAGACCAAATGCAGCTCAACCTGAGGCGTGTGAATCTCAGATCAACAAAAACGTGTCTTAAAAGTAAGAATGAGCAAAGCACCGCATGAAACATATTTATACCCCAGTTTGTCATTTATCTGAGATGCACGTTTAATTGGAGCTCCGTGTTTTTATTCGCACCGCACAGCGTCCTTCCCAGTCGGGCCTTTCTCCTGGTATTTTCCTGTTTGGAGCACGTTTCCCAGTGTGTCTCCAGGGGCCACCGGGACTCAGCGGTTCTGGTCCGCAGATCACGCTTCTCCTGCCCGGCCCCCCGACCTCCGCCCTGGCTTCTCCGTCCCCCCGGCACTCCTCCGGCGCTGGAAAGCCGGTCCTGAAAACAAGTCTTCATTTCTCTCCTCTGCTTGCTAACGGGTCACTAGTCATCCTTCACTCTGCCGTCGAAACCTTCCTCAACGAGACGCCGTCGTCTTCATCCCCGAGTCCGCCCCTCCTCGCGTCCCTTCCTCTCGCCCTCAGGACAGGGCCTGGGAGCGTGCGTCGCACTCAGCTGCGCTCCGCTCACGTGCTCAGCTCTCCCCTTGGTGGCTAGAGACCCAGGGACCCAGGCGGCCTGGGGGGCAGCATCAGCCCCACTGTTGGTCCCGTCCGTGGTCTGGCGCCATTCACCTGACCTCGTTAACCCTCATTTCTGTCATCCGCAAATGCCGATGACTCGGCTGTTTCTCCTGCGGCGTGGCGAGGATTCACGGAAGGGTGACGCCGACGCCGGCGAGGCACGGAAGGGTGGCCAGACGCGGGGTAAACAACAGCTGTTCGCTCTGACTGTGGTGATCACCTTTCTGCTTTCATCTCCTCGTAGTAACTTCTTTTCTCTCTTTCATTCCGTAGAAACACTTGCTCTCCCTCCAAGGCCTAGCGCCTAAAAACCACTCTTATATCGCGGCTCAGAAGGAAAAAAGCCAGTCTGGGATCAACGATGTTCTTCCCACGGGTTTTATTTTTTCTACGACTGCCCTTGTCCCATGCGGTGACGCTGGCCTGTCGCTCCTGCTCCGCGGCGGGCGGCTCCGAGGACGGCTGCATCCACCCAGCCCGACGCTCCTGCTCCGCCGGCACCCGTTCCCGCTCCCACGGTGGGTGCGGTGTCTTCCTCCCACCTCTCACTGATGGCTGGACGGCCGGACGGCTCTCAAACTCCATGTGTTCCCGTTGTCAGGTGTGTTGATCCTATGCTACACTTCCATGGTAAAACGGTAACGAAGATGATTTGCTAAATACTTCTGAACAGCTCGCATGGCACGCCAGGTGGCTTCCTAGGCGCACAGTGAGTGCACAGCGCGAGGACCACGGACTACTGGAACCCCGCCCCAGGGGTCCGCACTCAACCTCTCTCCACCGGCCTGCCTCCTCCAAGGCTCGGGTCAGGGTCTCAGGAGAGCGGCGATGTGAAAGGAAATGTCTAAGCTGTCGCCACTGTCTTTACGGCACATGATATATAACAGTATAGTAGTTTAATAGTGATACACTGGGAGAGAGAGAGAGAGAGGGTTCGTGCGCACACTGCTGGTTTCTTTGCCTGGAGACCCCTGCTGGATACGCCCGCCAAACCATCTCCCGGTTTTCCGTAGACAGCGGTTTTCACTGAGCCGCAAGAATCTGTAAAACATGTGACACCTGACTGTTCCTCCAGGGGCACCGACCTCTTTTTCCCTTAGATTGTCAGATAGAAAAAGTGACAACAGCCAACACAACAATAGCCACCTGGTGTGAATGAATCAACATCCTACCTATTATTTTAAATCAGGTTGGCAAAAACTACCTGTTCTGGTGTGTTAGCACTAGAGTGTCAGTAACTAGTTTGTGTGCGCCCCGAGATGAAGAAGGTTGAAGATCGCAGCTCCAGAGGATGAGAATCCCCCCAAATCCAATCAGATCCCCACATGACACGCGGGCCGTGACAGGTGATGCGGTGAGAACAATCCGGGTGTTTGCGGGCTCCACAGGAGGGCGGGCTGCACGTCGTCACTCCCAGCCCTCCCCGGAACGGCGTGTGCGCGCTCTCTCTCACACACACACGCCGTGCGAGCACGTTGGGAGGAAGAGAAGGCACGGATCTGGACTAGACGTCGGTGTCGCGAGGGCAGGCTCGCGGGTGGTGACAGTGGCAGACGGGGGGCCCACGCGAGTGAGTGCCTGGGGGCGGACGTGGGGGGGTGGGCCGAGACCGAAGGGAGTGGATGGGGCGTCAGCCAAGACCCAGACCTCTGCAAAGTGACGCCCCAGCTTGGGGTTGGTCTAAGCGTGTCGTGGGGAACCTGGTAGAGGAGGGTCTACCCTATTCCCCTTCCCTGCCCCCCGAAAGCTCCCTGAGTCGGCCGTGCGGCCACGCGGGGAACACACGTGTCTCCTTTCCTGAGTTCACGCCCAGCCCCCCACACGGCAGCGGCAGCGGCGGTGCCCGCGGCCGAGCTGACCCTGCGGCTCGCCCAGCGCCCTGAGAGCCGAGGGCCATCGTAGTGACCACCTCACCGGAAGATCGCGTTCAGTGAGCTCACACGTCTGAAGTTCGAGCTCCGTAGTGAGTGTGGATAAACACTGTTCTCCCCACCACCATCGCCAGGGTGAGAGACGCCACCTGTGCCCACGGGTCGGCGGGGGCGGGGGGTTGTGAGCCCTTCCCTGGAGGTCAGCTGAGAGTCCCGACCCTGCACAGACTGTCACACGCACTCCCGTGGGCCGAGCGCGCCCCGGCCGTCTCCTGGAACTCGGTGGTGCCGTGCCCTCACGTCGGGGATGGGCTTCCGGGCACCAGCCAGGGGTGGGTGCAAGCGCAGGCTTGGAGGACGGAGCCCCCCAAACTGGCACCCGCCGACTGAGGGAGCCTGAAGTTAACACGCGCCAACACGCACTGACACGTGCCAACACGCAGCAGGCCCCCGTGCTGGCATTGAGGGGACAGGGAAGGGCTTGGGGGACCCGGGCCGTTAGACATGTGCAGGCTGCCGGCCTCGCCGCGCCGCTTCGGAGGGTTTGCGAGGCCGCTGCGCAGCGGGACGCGGGGCTCACGGGTCCGGCCTTTGCCGCCCCAGGGCACCCGCCCCGCCGCCGAGACTGAGCCCGGGTCACCGAGGGCCCCGCGGCCACCACAGTGCACCAGGGGCGTCGCAGAGGCGGTGGGTCAAGCCGCTGTTTGTGTTCTGGCCGCGGCGACGAGGACCTGGGGCGCAAGGTGAGGGCGACGTTCCGGCTCCGGCTGGGGGGAAGGGAGCCCGCCCCAGTGACCAGCTCAGCACCCGCGACGCAGCCGCGAGCGCCTGGTGCTCCCTGAGCCAGTGCCGCCGTCGTCCCGTCACGGGAACTAACTCACATTTGCCGACCAGGGTCTTTAAAGGGACACATCCCCCCCACCCCCACCAAGTGGCTGCAGTGCGACTCGCTCAGTAGTTAACCGTAGAGTAAACTTCAACTTCAGCGCCGTACAGATCACCCTGCCGTCCCCCGGCTGCTGGGTCCCCACCTCAGACGGACCCCGCAGGGGTGGGGGGGGAGGGCGTTTTCCTGGGGGGAAGGAGAAACAGCCTCAGGGGGCAGCCTGGGTCTCAGAGGAGGCGACGGAGGTCCCTTGGGAGGAAGCTTCACCGAGACCCTCCTCCCAAGGGTGGCGCTCTGCGGTTCCGGGCGGCGTTCCTTATTCTGGCGTCTGAGACTGAAAACAGCGAACCAGCGACTGGGCCTTGGGAGCGGCCGGGGCGCTAGGGAGAGGCGGGGTCTCCGGCGCGGAAAGCACGTCCGCCCGAGCTCAGGTTCACTGAAGCCTCGCTGTGCGACAGGCAGGGCCAGGCTGGTGTTTACTTTTCATTCCTTCTCGAATACTTGTGATGCGCCGAACATTCAGGGCCCGGGCTGAGAGCACCCGTCTTCATGGTGAGAGACACACGTGTGCAGAAGAACTAGCCGCCTGGTCTCCACGGAGACTCAGCAGCAAGGGAACGCCGGGACGACGGCGCCCCGTACCCGCGCGGCCTGGTTGGTCGGGTCCGTCCTCGGGTCTGGGAGGCCGGTTTCACCTGCTGCTCCCTCGGCTTCGTGGTCGCGCTGGCGCGGCGACGCCGTAACCTCTGCTCGACCCTGACCCCTGCACTCAGTGCATGTCCTCCGCGCGGGCTGTGTGCGGCCGGCTCCTCCGCACTTGCACGCTTCTTCTGTGTGGAACGGATCTTCTAAGGGAGCCGAGATTTCTTGTTTTTGGCAACAAAATACGCGTCGTTCCCATGGGCACCGACCCTCCCGACCGGGATCCAGCGGTGTTTGTCGCCGTTTAAGCGACGCAGCGGGCAACGCAGCAGGGACTCAGCCTTCCAGCTCTGAGCAGAAACTGTCCTCCCGTCCCGTCCCTTGCAGACACGCCCACGGACTGTCTGTGGCGGCTTCAGCTGGGAGGCGTCCGTGGGGTCAAGGTGTCCGGCTTTCGTTCCACAGAGCGGCCCCGTGCAAACGTCCTGCCGCGTTCGCACCGCCGCGTGCTCACGCCCACGTGCTCCTGCCCACGTGCTGCCTTCGGAGTGGCTGCCCCGCGCCCTCCGCGTCTGTGGGATAAGGGGGCGGCCCAGGCATTTTTACGGTCCATGACCCCGTTTCCGCCGTCACTGCAAAGCAGAGTTTCCTTGGAAAATACAGCCAGATGCCTTATGAGGAATATTTTTGGATTAAGACAAATGGCTAAGAATTCTTACGACCATTACAGATTATTACCGAATGTATATGCTTTCATAAGTTTTTATGTTATCATAAAAACATTTCTCAAATGTTGATTATCCGTCTCTCTCCGTGGGCTGATGACCTGATAGGGAACCTGTGGGGTCTGTGAGGAAAACGCTACAACTCTCAAGTCAAACGCTTTCCCCCCCAGCTCCGCGGAAAGCACACGCCGCGGAGAAGGCCGTGTGGCCGCGCTTGCCGAGGAGCCCAGAGAGCGTTTAAATCCACGACTCGCAGTGACTTAGATGGACCAACTTTTATTTTCAAGACGGTGTCTTTCCCTTTAGGAACTGGCATTCATTGCTAAAAACACAAAGGCGGACTTATGCTTCCGGATGAGTCCGAGTTACGCGGTGCAGGGCAGCGGGGCTGCCTGGCCTCAGACTCGATCACCTGGGATGCATGGGTCTGAATTTAAATGAGAAACTCTGCTGCCTGAGACCGCATAGTTTGCAACAACACGGAGAAACCCGCAGAAACGTTATGGTGAGTGAAGTAAGCCAGACACGAAGAGAAACACTTCCTAATATAATCACGTCCACGCGGGATCTGGAAACTCCGCCCCCACGGTGAGAGAGACAGGCGGGGTCCCACGGGAAGGGGACGGGCGAAGGTCCGAACCGCCGGTCACAGGATGAGCGAGTCCCGGAGGCCCCGCGGACAGCACAGCACGGGGATTGCGGTTAATAATAAATAATGTGACCTTGAGCTTCGCTAGGAGGCCAAGTCCCCCCTGCTCTGACCGTAGAAAGTGAGGCAGGGTTAGCTCGACTGTGATAATCACTTCACAATCCATACGCATGTGAAAATATCTCGTGGTACACCTCGAAGATCTGTAACGTTTATGATTTGCCAACCACGTCTCCATAAAGCTGTGAAGAGTTCACCACTTCAATGTGCGATTTCACATAAAAACCCCTCCCCCCCGTGTCACGCACGCACACGTGGGGAGGAGGCCAGAGGCCCCTCCCGCCACAAAGTCCACTCACGCTGCTGTCCCAAGGTCACAGGCAGCGGTGGCCAAGACCACTGCTCACCTCTCAGTCTCACCGACTTTCTTTTTTTACTTGTCTCATTCCTTTCTTTTTTTAAAAAAAAAAATATTTATTTATTTTTAGAGAGAGGGGAAGGGAGGGAGAAAGAGAGGGAGAGAGACCTCAATCAGTTGCCTCGAGAACACCCCCCACTGGGGACCTGGCCCACAACCCAGGCATGTGCCCTGACCAGGAATCGAACCGGCGACCTTTAGGTTCGAAGACTGGCGCTCAATCCACTGAGCCACTGCCTTCCTTCATCGTATCTGCCTTAGGTCACATCGTCTTTTCCCCTCCACTCATACTTCTTATTCTTCCCTCTGACATTTCAACTGAACGTGTCCTTTACCAAAAGAGACAAAAAAGAACCCCTCTGCAACATGTTTGCTTCCGTAAGTTCTTCCTACGGCGTGCTGCGTCTCAAATTCATGACAGAAAGGACACAGAACCACCTCAGATGTTCTCTGACAGAACAGACAGAAACTCCAAGTGTCAAAAAGAGCTCCATTTTTTGTAACTATTATGTGTCTGCATTTGAACGAATGCACGGGGACGTTTATATTTGATTTTGAATTATGTGAGCAACACCCCTCGCAAGCAATCTACCTGCAGAACTTGCATTAGTCTCCACCAGGACAATATTAGGAGGAGTGTATTCACCCTGCAGAGCTGAAAGGTTTGGAGAATCAGAGCTAAAAGCAGGGGAAGGAAGAACGAGGAGTGTATTTCTCCCATAAGTTGATAAAGTATCCAAGTCGGATGTTTCAGCTTGAGTGTCTACCCGCCAGTGCCACTGGAATTACGAAGACATTATTTTTTAACGACGTTTCTTCTTTGCGTCCTGAAGGAAGAGGATTGAGTCCTCAGAAATCAAAATGAGAAGTGCAGAGGAAATAGAAGAACGCTCTGCTAAATTGCTTTCCCTCTTTTATGCGAATGTCAGGAAGCCGTCCCCGAAGGGAGGGGCGGGCTAGTTTCTCACAGGCACCTGCTTGCTCGCCGGGAATCCGCTCACAAGACATCTCTCATCTCCTGTTTAAAACCAGCTTCTGATAAGTTTAATAAACTCCTGTTTACACGAGCGATGTTCCAATAACACCGTGAGTGCCCTGACTCGGCTTTGACATTTGTATTAATTTCTAAACCGAAGAGAAATCTCCCAGCCCTGTCGGTCCTTACTGGGTGCAATTCTCCCCTGCTCTGCTCTCGCTTTGGTTTTTGTAGACGGCGCTACGGAAGTACGACTGCGATGCAGAGGGCCGTCCGTGCTTCGTGTTGGAGCCGAGCGCACCTCCATGAAACCATCGCCACGCCCTGTGCCGCGGGCGTACCCATCGCCCGGGGAGGCTTCCTCCACCTTTGGGGTGAGGATGACGATGGTGATGAGGATGGCGACACCGACCAGGATCTACCCTCTTAGCGGATTTTAAGTAAATGGCACAGCATTGTTAACTGCGGCTCTATGCCACACAGATCTCTGGGGTTTAGTCAGGTTTCATGGCTAACACCTGTCACCCTCTGACGGATACCCCGCCTTCCCCTTCGGTCTCAACCCCACAACCACCGTTCTGTGAGCCTGAGTCTGACGGATTCCTCATTTACGTGGGTCGTGTGGTATTTGTCCTTCTGTGTCTGTTCAATTAGCATAACGCCCTCCCGGTTCATCCGCGTGGTCACAGGTGGCGAGGTTTCCTTCCTCGTAAAGGCTGACTGGCATTCTTCTTGCACATGCCGCCTTTTCTTCGTCCATTCGTCCGCTGGTGGGCACGCGGGTCACTCCGACGGCGTGGGCCTGGCTGACAGCGCTCGGGGAACAGGGAGGGCAGAGCTGGCTGCCTCCACGTTGAGGGGAAGGCACTGCGCCGTCTGCATTCCCACCAACGGTGCGCGGGGTCCCCTTCTCCGTCCCCGACAACACTCGTTTGGTGATTTATCGACGGCAGCCGTTCCGGCAGGGGTGAGGTGACGCCGCACTGATTTCTCCTCAAGCATCTGGCAGTCCAAGGTGTGCAAGTTCATCTTGTAGGAAGTGTCCAGGAGTCTGCGGTTGCTTCTGTGGACATCCAGGGACCCATCGCTGACCCGCGGTTGAGTGAGGATTTTGCTTCACTTACTGGGAGGGGCAGAGAGAGGGGCCGTGGGCCGTTACACGGGGGAGTGGGAGACGGAGGCCGGTCCAGCTGGGAGACCTGAGAGAGGCCACCGGGATGCAGCACCTCCCCTGGGGGCAGTGTCTGTCTCGGGAGCGTTCGACGAGTGAGTCTGGCCTCATTGGTGGGCCACCACATCCATTCACTGACGACTGTTTTCAGGCTTCTTTTAATGGGAAATAATAGAGTGAAATTGGATGGGACAGAAACTGCACAGTCATCTCATACTTTTGTTTTGAAAGATGGTTCGAGAGAGAGAGAGAGAGAGAGCCAGGCTCAGAAGGGAAATGTGGGTCCAGCCGGGGTCGGGGTCCCACGGATGGAAAGCCCCTGGTCCCCGAGACCCGCCCCTGTCACCCCCGAGCTGGCTGCCCGGGAAGCGCTGTGCTGGGTGCTCCGGGTGTTCTGCCAGGGGAGCTGTGGGGGCCGCCCCGACGCTGAACAGGGAGGGGTGATGAAATGCCCCTCCCCTGGTTAGAGCCGTGTGAAGGGTCTGCTCTAACCTCACGGCCCTGGAAGACGCATGGCCCCCCAGCAACGCAGAGCCTGCTGTCTCGAACGCACTGAGTCTGCCGGGGTCCCCCCTTTCTCCGACTTCGTCTTCACCCCCGTGTCAGTCGTCTGAGAGCGACGCCGTCTTTTCCCCTCTGTAAACCCGCGGCGGCCACGGTGCCCGTTCGCACAGGGACACTCCGTCCGTGCTGGGTAGCTCTCCACCCACACTGGAGTGCCCGTGTCTTAGGGCAAGTGCGTTAAAGCGAGTGAAAACGGCAGGGGGAGGACGTGACACCAGCCAGCTGCCTTCCTTGGGGTAATAAGTGGTTTTTTAAAAACACAATATCTCCTTTAACCCCTGGACTGACCCTGCCAGGGACATGATTTCACTCAATCACAAAAGTGAGGACGCTGAGCCTAGGCGCAGAGTCACCGAAGGTCACTAGCTCCTGTGACAGATAAGTCACCCCATGGAAGAAAACTTGTAACAAAAACAGTTGAGTGGATTTCTCAGGGATAATGCGTGGAGACCGAGAGACAAAATTGTAAGTCACCTTCCCCAGAACCTGCTCAGGGGGACACTCGGACTCTGGGCCTCTCCGTAAAAATTGTCCTCCCTCCCTCCCTTCCTTCCTCCCTCCCTCCCTCCCTTCCTTCCCTCCTTCCTTCCTTCCCTCCTTCCTTCCTTCCTTCCTTCCCTCCTTCCTCCCTTCCTTCCTTCCTTCCTTCCCTCCTTCCTTTTTCTTTCTTTCCCTTACTCCCTCTCCTCCTTTCCCTCTTTCTTTCCTTTCCTTTTTGTCTTATCAGTTTAAGAAAACACTTTCAAAAAAGAAAACATTTCTATGTTTACTAGAGCTCATGACAACTTTTATTCTTAATACAGCTTGTTTAATGTATCAAATAGAAAATGGTCTCACAAGTAAAATGACTGTGTGTGCATCATATTTAAAAATAAAAGTATTGGATGGTTATACATTCACACGGAAATGCAGGGTATCTTTGGGGATTGGGGGGGGCAACAAATAAACTAAGTAAGCTCTAATTCCTTACAGTAGAGTTTGCACAAAATTGGCAGATTTCCTGATTTTTAAGGGATCAGAATAAATTTGCAATCGACGGACAGCAGCTTCACGGCAGGCAGCCTGGTGCTGTGGCCTTGAGTAATTTGGAATTTATCATTACAGACGTTCATTACCCTTGCAGTATGCAGCAACAGTAGTGGGAGCATGACGTTTGAAAGGACAAAATTAAAACGTCCCGTATTCTTCATTCCCTTGCTGGTTCTCAGTGTGCTCCCTCGGGATTCTGTAAAACCCAGCGACCAACATCACTGCGACCACAGTTAGATGCCTCTCGGAGCCCGTGGTGGCCAGGGGCTCACCGGGGATGCGCCGTGTCCCACACGGAGAGCCCGCTCTTGTCCTAGGCCGCCTGCACAGCCCGCTGGACTCTGTGCTCAGGGAGGACCCCGCTCTGCAGGGGGCGCTGCCGAGTTCTCCACCCGATCCCCCAGGTCCGCCTCCCTCAGCCCGAGACCACGTGCTCAGAGAGGAGTCTGAGACGCTTCCGCGTGCGCTGCTCTCTCCACCGAGAACATCTCCCGGCGTTGACTTCACTGGTTACTGGCATTTGGAACATAAATTTGTAGAAATGCAATTTGTTAACCATGCATGCTTTTATTTATTTTTACTCCCTGCCTAAGGTAACATGTTTTTTAAAAGTTTTAAAAGGGAACTGAGTTTTCGGTAGACTACTAAGCAGCGGTGTGATCTTGGGCAAATTAACTTCTCTGTACCTCAGATGTCTTATTTAAATTTAAAAAAATGTAGGAAAAAAATGACTGAACCCATACCCAGCCCAACTCTTTATGTTGTTTTATGAATTATAAGAGTATATATTCCTGCAACATGTACTGTTAAACATGAGCGCTCACAACATTTGACTACTGCTTTTAAAACAATATAAAAGTGAATACAGTAATGACTTCCATTTTCATAAATTATTTTTATTTTCATCTACAGCAAAACCTTTTAAACGGTGCAATCTTGTTTTCAGCCAGCGACGGAATCAGACCAAGGTAATTTGGTATTAACTGCGATGCAGGCTTTGGAACAGTTTCACTCCTTTATACGCAAACACGCTTGAGACGGTCATTAGTAAAAGCACCTGCTGCTGCTGAGACGGATGTCCGTGCCCTCTGCGGGGGTGGCATCCTCTCCAGCGGGGCGCTCCCGCCCATCGGGAGGCGTGACGTGCAGGGGACAGAATGAGCGGCAGGCCTGGAATGCCGGCGAGTGGTGGCGGGCGTTTGGCTGGTGAGAGTGCCGTCCGTCCGAGAGACGGGCGGTAGCACGTTCGTCTCTACGTTTAGTAATTCCTGTGCACCGGGTCTGCTGTGCGCTCGCGAGCCTTGTGTTAAAACAGCGTGCTGGGAGCAGCAGCTCCTGTCCCGGGAGCTCCCTCCAGGGGAGCCGGCAGCAGCTGGCAGACAGGATCTAGCCCACGAACTTTGACATGTTTCTGGTACCTTTCTGTCTCAAAGGATTCCAAATGCTAAGCATGGGAATTGAATTGCAAAATGTGAATTGCAAATGTGATTGCAAACGGAATATTGACTAAAAGAAATCAAAGTTCTTATTCAAAAAATCTGCCCCCCAAGGCGTATTATTAAATTTAGGTGAAAGAATAAATCCCTAAAATGACTACTCAGAAATGTCCGTTGATCTGTAGTTCCTGTGTAACACGATTCAAGTTTGTTAGCAGGATACCCATGGCCACGTAGACGTCCCAGTTCAAGGTCAAGCTCCGCTTCCCACGCAGAAGACAAGGGAGCACCCGTGTGCTCCGCACCTGTCCCCTCCGCCTTCCTGTCCTGCGAGTGCGCGCCGCCGGCCGAAGGTGTCATCCTCTGGGTCCTGGCCGGGCTTTACCGTTTCTGGGAAGAGTCCTCCAATTTTCGTTTCTTTTTCATGAGATTGGATCAGCCTGACTGAAGCTACAGTCAGTGTATAATGCTTTGGCAGCTGTGTGTCAATTCTATTACCTTATTACCTGAATCTGCAGCCCCCGGAGCCTGGCATAAACCCCAGCAACAGGGACCAATAAACGCCCGTTTCAGTGAGCCTGTTTTCGTGTGTTGGAAACAGAAGCGTCTCTGAGTAGAGGTTTGTTCCGGAGACACGTGGTAGACATGGCTGAAGAAGTCTCGGTCAACAAAGCCTCTTCCGGTCAACTGAACTCAGGTGCCGGGCTGCTCAGAGCGTCCAGCCTGTGGTACCGGCTGCAGAGCCTCACCGTGAAGAAAATGCAGTTCAGGGTCAGTGCTACCACTGCCACCGGGCACTGAAAGAGTGCCTGTCTCCTTTTTGTGCAAGACGCAGAATGAGCCAGACAGATCAGAGAAAGCCCTCGGGACGCCCCAACGAACCGAAGCAGAGTCTACAAGCCAGCCGTCGGTCCCCGCTGGTCCTGTTCCAAACTCGGCCGGACAGTGACCCAAGTCTTCCTGTCCTTCCCGGTCTAGGATGGTCGGAGGGTGGGTGTGATCACAGGGGAGGACTCGGAAATTCTAGATCTGCGACGCCTGTCACAGAAAGTCATCATTTTCCCCTCTAACTGTAGTTGAACAGGTCATTACCATTGTAAACACAATTTTACAATATAACTGTAAACACAGTATTATAATTACAAACACAATAATTGCAATGGTAAACAAAATCACCACTACTATATTCCTGTGCACTAGCGGACTCTATTTATTAAGTCGGTAGCTCAACGTCGGTTTAGGTTTACGAAGCATCAATACAGTTATCGGCAGCCCTCCCCCACGGCCCCTCATTCACACGTGGAGTCGTACAGCATTGAACCTCGCTGTCCCACCCTCACCCCAGACAAGGGTCAGGTCCAGTGTTCGCACTTTAGAACCCCCCCACAGGCCACGGCCAGGACACGCATGTAAATTAACGGCTGTCATCGGGGGATAATTTTGTCCCTGGAGGATGTTTGCTGATGTGTGGGGACACATCTCATCGTCACAACTGGTGGTGGTGGTGGTGCCACCGGCGTCCAGTGGGAAGAGGCCAGGGACGCGGCCGACCAGCTCAGCACGCACAGGACGGCCCGATCCTGACGAGGAGTGTGCAGCCCAACGGCGTGAGTGCCGCGGGCCGTGGACACGGCATGGAAGAGAGGGGACGTCTGGGGAGCGGGCAGGCCCCTGCGGGCTGATAGAGATGACAAGGAAGAGCGTGATGGAGAAAGGGGGCCGTGACGGAAACGAACAAAGGAGGGAAGGGTGAGCGAGGTGGCGGCCTGAACCACCCAGTTACTCTCTGTGGCCGCTCGTGTCCGGTTCAGGGTTAGACGTTTGCATGATGACCTCCGCCCAACAGGGCGCGATGTGGGAATTGATGTTTCGATCAAAGTTAGGTAAAATAGGGTGTATCGAACTTAACCCCTGAAAATTCCGTGGGCTCATCGATCATCGCCCCATACACCCATTACCACTTCGGCTGATGTAAAACCAGAATAGCTCACGGACACGGAAGCTCGGAGGGGGTCAGGCCCCCGCTGCTGGGTGCATGACGGACCGAGAGCTCCCGCTGCCCCTCTGCACCCGCTCTGGGGCGTAGGCCAAGGTCGGGGGAGCCCTGTCACGGGGCTGGCTGGGGCACTAAGGAGGGCCCGTCTCCGCGATGCAGGGAGTTCCTTTAAGGAGTGGTGTGCCGAAACTCTCTTGGAATTACCCTCAGGAGTATTATTCTAACCCAATCTTCCCTTTCCTTCCCTTCCCTTCCCTTCCCTTCCCTTCCCTCCTCCCTCCTCCCTTCCTTCCTTCCTTCCTTTCCTTCCTTCCTTCCTTCCTTCCTTCCTTCCCTCCTCCCTCCTCCCTTCCTTCCTTCCTTCCTTCCTTCCTCCCTTCCTGCCCTCCCTTTGCCCCTCCCCCTTCCCTGAGTCCCGACCTGCTCCGGCTCTGACGGCTCTCCCGGAGTCCCCCTGCGACCTCCCCACTCTCCCCGACAAGTGTCCTCACCGACACGCCTACTTCCCGTCCAGCCCCGCGGGGCAGGCCCTTCCCGGAGGCCCCGCCGGCACGCACACCGGCAGACCGACTTGCCGTCAGGGGCGCCGCCTCACCCTTCCTGTTGCCAGCGGCGCTTTTACCTGATTTCCGCCGGCTGTTTGGAAGCCCTTGTTGTCCGGGTCCCCCCCGAAACATTGGTTTTTGTCCCCGCGGGTGCCCTGGCTCTGCGACGGCGGGTGAGCACGGCGTGCACGTGACTCTGTGAGGGGGAGGCCCTGTCCCCCCGCAGCGCCAGGCTGCTCCGCAGCCGGGGCTCAAGCACATTTCCCCACGAACGCCGGACTGGGAACAGCGTTTCTGAAGCAATTAGATGAGCAAATGCAACTATGAGGGGATGTGGGTCTCTTAAGATGCAAGACATGCCATGTATTTAAATTCTCCTCTGGATTCCCCATTTTCTACCCAGCAAAACGGCAATAAAACGCACGAAACGCAGACAACAAAGAAAGGCTCTCCCAGGGCGGCAGGCGAGGGCCGGCGCCCACTCCCCAACGCGCCAGATACACGGCCAGTGCAACGCCACAGTTCATCTCGGAGAAGTGACTTTATTTGGGTGCCAAGTTTATCTGAAATACAGTTACGTGAACAAACGCTAGGAGAGAGAGAAGAGAGGAATCTTAGAAAGTAGAAGACGTGAATCTGAGCTGTGGCACAAGAATGCAAATTAGCTCTATCTCACGTGTATGGTTCAGAGAAGGTCACAGACAAGGTCACTTTGTCCACAATAAGTCACAGGCTTCCAGGAGCCGGGACGGGAGACCCGGCCAGGCCGGGAGTCAGCAGTCCTGGCTTTCGGGCCGGAGGCCTGTTCTGGCTTCAGAGGTCGCAGGCACCGCCGTGAGACGACCCGGGACGCTCAGTAAGTTGGCCCGAAGTAGCGATGGCTGAAGGCCGGCTGGACGCAGGCCGACTGGCAGCTCCTGGAAGAAAAGCAAGTGGGGGTGGGGCGGTAGAAGCTGGGCCCGCAGCCCAGAGACTGGACGTGGGGGCTGCCATAGCCGGAGGGCTTGAGGCCTGTGGGGCCGCATCCCGAGGACCCCGAGTAGCTGGACGGGCAGGGGCTGCCGAAGGCGGAGGTCCTGGGACGGAAGCAGGACGTCTGGCAGCTGGTGGGTGCGCAGTAGGCGTCCTGGCAGCCGCCGTAGAGAGACGGGCCCGGCTGGCAGGGGCCCGGCTGGCAGGGGCCCGGCTGGCAGGTGCCCGGAGAGTAGACGGCGTGGCCCTGGAAGACGGGCTCGCAGGGGGAGCCGGGGCAGCGCAGGGCCCGCCGGTAGGAGCGGGTGGAGCGGCTCCCGGAGCTGAGGCTGCAGGACATGGTGAGCGAGGCCGAGTGAGCTGAGTCTGGTGGAGTCACGGCGAGGAGTCGTTGGGCGGTGGGTGCCCTGGTCTGCGCCGGACGCTTTTATGCCCCGGCCGTGGGCGTGGCAGCCGGGGCCTCGTCGTCAGGATGCTCAATCAGGCCGCAGGCAAGATGAGATGCACCGGCCTTCAAAGGACTCTTTTACGAATGCAGCCTTTTAAAGGAGAATTTCATTAGTTTTCCGAAGCAATTACTCAGGAAGCACAGAAGCCGTTTCTCATTCATCCAGCTTGGGTGGGTGAATTAATTGTGCCGTAATTGCACCTATAATGTCGGCGTTTCATTCATCCTGGCCCTGGATACAGCCTGCTGAGGGGGTCACGCCGCGGTAACTGGGTTGTGTTTGAAGCCCCAAAACTGGTTTTTAGTCTGGAGGTGGCACTTACTTTGCTCCATTTCAGGAACCCAGACAAGAACAGAAAAGTACTCCTCGATATCTGTTCCATCTCCCAGACCTGTGGGCCTTGTAGAAAAATCACTTGGTAACAACTCTTACTGCTGGAAATACGAAATGAATGACACGTTTGAATTTTAGTTTCCTTACAGTACAAGCACCCCCGGCACTCTTGGGGACACGGAGTTATTTGTTTACTTATTCGGCAATTCACGTTCACATTCGTCATAACGTTGTACTGGGCTCCGGCGTGCAGCACGGGCTGCACAGTCACACACTTTACACAGCACCCCCTGGTATCATCGCCAGCACCGCCTGCCCCGCCCCCCCGCACGGTCATCACAATATTATTGACCATGTTCTCTGTGCTGGACTTCATGGCCCGGTGGCTGTTTGGGTCCCCACCGCCCTGTACGTCCTCATGGCTCCTCCCCTTCCACCCCGCCCCCTCGCACCCGCCCCCTCTGGTGACCGCCACTCTGTTTCCCGTGTCTGTGAGTCTGTTTCTGTTCTTCTTGTTCATTCATTCTGTTCTGTAGATCCTGCATACAAGTAAACTCATCCGGTGTTTGTCTTTCTCAGCTGACTTATCTCACTTAGCCTAATACCCTCGGGGTATTAGGGGTGTCACACTCATTGTCACCAGGGACACAGCAGCCTCGCGGTTGCCTTCCAAGGGCCGAATGTAACTTGAGGACTGTGTCAATGTAACTGCTCCTTAACAGTTAAGCGAGAGCTTGACGCTGCCGACGGGTAGAAACAAGGTGGAGGGCCGGATAAGACCAGGTGCAGGGCCGGGATTTGGCCCTCGGGCCTTGTGTTTGCCACCCGTGCTCCAGGCAAAGCCAGGCTGGCACAAATGGTGAGATTTCGTTCTTTTTTGCAGCTGAGTGACATTCCACTGTCCACATGCACTACCGCTTTCTCACGCCGTCGTCTGCCGACACGTACACGTGGGCGGCTTCCGTGTCCCCACCGCTGTACGGAATGCCGAGAGGAACATGAGGTGCCCGTAACTTTTCAGATCAGTGTTTCAGATTGTGCACATGTGTCCCCAGAGGGGGAGTCCCGGCCGGGAGACAGTTCCCGGTGTAACGGCTGACGGGCCCTGAGGTCCAGTGTCCGCGGGAGGGCCCCAGCAGTCCCGCCGCGAAGATGCCGGCGCGGAGGGATCCTGGCTCCGAGGCTGGCTGGCTTCTCACGAGAGGCCGTCGATGAGGTGGACGGTCAGAAATGCCCCATGTGCACACATTTTCAGTGATTCTTGGTCACGGCGATGCCACTGAGAACACAGCAGCAAGTACTCCCCTGAAAAACAGGCCTTTATGCTCTTCGTTCCCTCGCACAGGGCGGGGTTTTTACTGCGGAAGGTAAAGAAAATCAAGAAATCAGAAAGTGTGTCCTCCATGTAGGCTTTGCAGAAAGGTGAGGTATTTGAAGACTTTATGGCTACGCGTGAATGAGCTTTATAAACTGACCCGGGGCGGGGCATCGGCGCGAGTGATCCCACAAAGCCCAGGACGCAGGCCGCTGGGGCCCGCACGGGGCCCGGGAACCGAGACGCGTGAGCTCTGCCCGGAGGACGAGGACGCGGGCTGCTTCCCAGACTCTCTCCTGAGGCCGCCCCTGCCCCCCGCTGGCGGGCCCCGAACCCCGGACGGCAGGGCTCACAGCGGCCGGCAGCAACGGGCGGCCCCTCGAGACGCCCACCTTCCACAGCTGATCCCTGTTCAGTGCAAATGAGCTCAGACTCCTTCCATGGAGAATGGAGCTTTCCAGGTGGAGGTGACCGGGGAAGACTTGGCTAGAAAGATAAAAGGAGGGAATGTGGATACAGGGGTTTCACCTTGCGGGCCCTGGGAAGATCGAGTCCCGGTGTGGGTGGGGCGGGTTCCAAGCCGGAGGGAGCTGGAGATCGCCGCCGCTCAGTGTAGCGAATGTACGTAGTAAGTGTGTGGCACACTCACACTTTGGTAAGTGCACCCAAGTGTGGACCCGATAGTGTGAACACGTTTGAAGAGGCATGCACACCTCAATCGATACTTCATTGATTAGTTAGCGTAGTTTGTCCTCCCTGTACAAAATACATCATTCTCGTTTATTAGTCTTCTTAGTCATGAATAACAAAAGGCATTCCAGTAGACTCCGAACCTCCTCCCTGTTTTATTTGTCCATGAAAGAGTGAACACGACAACATCCGTATCAGTATTGCAGCCACCTAAATTGAATTTGCTTCCTCGCTTCAGTGCCACCCTCTCTCAGAGACGCTATTTCCGAGGAAGAACATTGTGAGATCCGCTATTAAGTGATATCGAACGTTCTTTTCTCGAGTAAATGGAGGTCTTTGTCCCCAGACACTCCTGCCGGGGAGTGCCAGGGAGACGATTTTCTGGGAAATGAATCCATCGGAGACCACGGCGCCGCAGGGAGCAGAGGCCCCCATCCCCTCCCCCGCAGCCGGCCAGCCCTCCGCCCGAGCCGCCCGTCTCCGGCCCCTGCCGCCCCGGCCGCAGAGCCAGTGGCCAGCGGAGAAACAGGACACTTGTCAGGAACACCAGGAAGCAGCTTCGTCCACTGTGAGGCCTGCCACTTCGTGAAGCAGAGGAAGAGTGTCCCTAAGACGGCTCCTTTGGTCCCCAGCACTCCGAGGTCATTACCTTATAAACTCCCTGGAGAACAAGGATATTTTCTCGAGTCTGGGCATCCTTCTAGAGGTCAAGACGGGCTCCGGTCAGAAGTCAGACCCCATGGGGCGTTCGTGCCTGCGTTCGGTGCTCATGTTCACAGCTGCTCCCCGCATCTCAGACGAAGGAGCTCTCACACCCCTACGTGCCAGAAAGCCAGTCGTGACCTCTGACTCCCAGCGAGCTCAGTGAGCGCCAAGGGGCAGAGCTCAGAGGGACCAGACCAGTGTGCAGGCAGCCCAGAGCGGGAGCTCGGGGAGGGGGGACGCCTGTGCTCCTGCCTCCCTGAGGCAGGGCCCACTGAGACCGGGTCGGAAAGGACCCCCGTGGCTCGCACACCACCCTGCGGCTGCATTTGTAGAGCAGCCCTGTCACTTCCTGGGCACCAGCACCGCCGCCGCCACCGCCAGCACCTGCTGCAGCTGCTGGGGGGCAGCGACAGAGACGGGGTCCCTGTGCACCTGGCTGTCCAGATGGGGCCCTGGTGGGGCGGGCTGTGAAAGGCATACCGATCACTTCTAATTTCGCCGGCGCCCCTCAGCCCGGCCCCGGCCCGCCTCTAACGCCGCTCTCGGGGTGACCTTCCCGGTGAGCTTCGGGAGACGGGAGGCCCAGGGGCCCAGCAGCTTTGAGGATCCGACCAGACCGCCTGACCGGACCACTTGCCTCCGGGGCACAGACAGGACGCCGCTGACTGTCGTAAACCCACAGCCACCACGCAGGAGTGGCTGGGATGGTCTTTTCAACTCCGTGAGAAGCAGAAGGTGACATGTTTTTACGTGCTTTGCAGCTGGCACACCCAGCGACCAGGGAATATAAATGTCCCAGAGCAAGACGTGACTCTCAATCTCAGAATCTTCTTATGATAAGTCACACCCCTCAACATGTCCCCCGCTGCTGCCCTGGAGACCGCCCTACTGGCTCCCTGGGGGGTGCCCGGCGCTGCCCACGCTCCTCCCGCGGCTCCCCCCACCCCAGCACCCTGGTCCCCAGCAGGGGCCTCCGTTCCCCCAGCCGCTGTCCATGGGGCCCCTCTCTCCACAGTGGCTGCCGGGTCACCTGCTGGGAGCCCAGCAGCTGCCGGCCGTCCTGCTGCGGCCCAAGGGCCCCCGCACTGGGCAGCTCCCGCCAGGCCCCTGCCCTGGGGCCCCTGGGCCGTGGGTCTCGTTGTTTCTGACCAGCGGGGTGTGGTCCCCGTGCGGCCTCATCTCTAGGTGGCCGGCCTGGCTTTTCCTGTCCAACCTGCTTCTCCGCTGGAGGCTGCGAGTCAGCGTGCGACCAACCAGCCCGCGGGCCTGGCTTGTGCCCGTCTGAGTTCGAACAGAACACCTGCGCTTTCTAGAAATTAACACCGCGCCTGCCACATCAAGGCCCGTATTATCTGTCGATCTCATGTCCCACTTTCAGCGGACAAACACGACCTTCCCTGTCACCTACTGTGGGTTCCCAGAGAGATGCCCGGCTGCTTCCCCGGTGTCACGCAGACACGCACCTCGGAGCCCTCTCCTCTGTGGCCATCCCCAGTGCATTTGCTCCGGATTTTACCCAGTGGAAGGGTGTTCTGCGTTTAAATGAAAGTGTTGTGTGGCATTCACGTGTTTGCTTAATAATAGTGTTTGTTGACTGTCTTCGAAGCTCCTTGTAAGTTACCTGGCTGGATATTTCTGTATCTTATATTTATCATTTAAAAGAATTTCCTTTAAAAAGTGAAACTGTCCCATGCCTTCTGGGTTTGGAAGCAATTATTTTTTCTTTTATGTTTATTCCACCCGTTAACGATTTCATAAGTCAAAATCTCAAAACATGCTTTTAAGACTATAGACAGACTAACTAACAACCATGGCCTTGTTCTGGAGGGAGCTAGAAACTTCACTCCTTTTATATAAAATCATTACAAAGGGCAAGGTATATGAAATCGACTGCATCCCATGCTTTTGGAAGAAAAAGTACCCATCAGATAAATCCTCAGATATTCGCACAGTTGGAGCGAGGGCGCCCAGGGAGGAGGCAGAGGTCGGGCAGTCAGGTCTGGGGAGGGTGCCTGGGCGGTGCTTCCCTGGGCAGCGGAAGCCGGGCCTCTGGGTGGGATTCCTGGCGAGGCCCAGTGCCTGTCGGCAAGGAGGCCGGCGCTCAGCCCCGCCCAGCCCTGTGAGCTCGAAGTGCTCCCCTGTCCTGTGTTTTCCCTTGTTCAGCTCATAGCACATACATGGGGGGAAAACCACCTCAGAACCAAGGCAGGTAGTCTCACGTGACAGAGGTCAGCCAGATATCCATCAGCTGAGGGCCCCTGACCAGCGGTCGTGCCCCGAACCAGTGTCCCTTGAGTGGAGGACGAGGTGACTAAGGCACAGGTGATTCGGATTCCGCCCAAGGGCAACCACAGGTCTTCGTTTACCGGGTTCGCCTCAGCATTCTGCCCCGTTTGGTAACTGTCTTAGGTTTTTCACTTTTCCCTCATAATGGTCGGCCGTTGAATTAGCCTAGGGACCGGCTGGTCACCGTTCCAGCCCAGCTGGCGGCTCCCCCCGCCCCCGCCCCCCGGCAGGACTGGCAGCCTCTGCAGGTGCAGCCTGGGAAGGGGAGCAGGGCTGGTGCGGTGACCGGTGGTGGCGGTCTGAAACCTCCTGCAACCGCCCCCGGCAGAGGGCGGGGCAGACCCGAGAGAAAGTCAGCCTCCTCGGGGGAGGTGGGGGCTTTAGCAGGCAGAGTGAGTGACGCAGAAGGCTTGTCCTGGGTGACCGCAAGAGGGACAGGTTCCCCACCCGCCCATAAATCTTCAAAGTGTGCGGAGGCCTCGGCCGGGGTCAGGCAGGCATTAGCCCACCCAGACACAGAGGGCATCAGCACCCCTTTCCTGCGTGTCCTGGGGCAGCTCCCAGCTCGGGGAGGGCCCACGGGGCCCGGGTCCGAGCAGGGGCCTGGGCATGGCATCTCCAGTGGCCTGGAGCCTAGGGGGTCAGGCTGGCAGTCACCTCTCCTGTATGACCCTCCCGAACAAGAAGTCCCCCTCGTCTGTGGTTCGAGTTCCATGGTTTCTGTTACCTACGGCCAGCCACACCCCAGAGTACTAAGTGCGAAATTACAGAAATAAACAATCTATAAGTTTTGAATTGCAGGCTGTGCTGGCAGGGACAGGCCATCCCCAAGTCTTCATGTCATCCCACCTGGAACGTGACTATCTGGCTCTCCCTGCGGGAGACGCCCCGCCCCCTTAGACCCTGGGGATCCCCCTGGGGTACCCCCCTGGGGTACCGGTCAGGTATCACAGTGCTTGCACAAGTCGCCCTCATTTACTTAGGAACGGCCCCAAAGCCCAAGGGGAGTGGGGCTGGCAATTCGGACACGCCAGGGAGACGCCAGGAAGGACACCTTTCAGTGAAAAGGTGCAAGTTCTTGCCTGAGTATAGAAAAGGAAGTCCGTACGCCAGGTCGCTAAAACCGATGGTGAGAACCAATCTATTGTCACTGGAATTCAGAAGCCGGACAAAGGAATTCGCACCCGTTTCGCCGCCGCACTCACACCCCAGAGGTCGCAGTCACAGAGAGAGACGCGCGCTCTTTGGGATGGAAAAGGCATTAGACTCGCGGCGGACCAGCGAGCGGAGAACGAGTTCCGGTCGGCGGTCGCGCGTGTTGCCCCGGGAACACCACGCCCGCAGCGGGGCTCAGCCGCGACCGCACAGCGACCGCACAGCGACCCCAGGCCGGGCACTGCCAGGGCGGTGGTCACAATAAGACATTTGAGAGAAAGAGCGAGACCACGTTCACATGACTTTTATTACACTGCAGCGTTAGAGTTGTTCTATTTTATTGCTGCTAGTTATCGCTGTTAGTCTCCCACTGAGCCTAAGTTTAAAAATTAAACTTTATAGATATGTAATCGGGACAAAAAGCAGCATCCGTAGGGTCTGGTGCTTCTGCAGGTCAGGGGTCTGCTGGGGGTCTTGGAACAGACCCCGGAGTGCAAGGGGTCACTGTACGTGAAATGTGGTGTAAAAAAGGGGCATGAAATTGAGGTTGCCTGTATTTCAAACAAGAATTAAACGCTCAAAGTGGAAGTACAGTTTACAGTATCAGGAGATGTCACAGGAGTTGGGCAATGTTACCTTTTTAGAATGTTTTTTCAGAGAGAAGCTTCCAGGAGTGACTCAGCATTTATGTGGCGGAATTTAGAGGGGTGGTGAGAATTCTGCTAAGTTACATGAGAATCCTTTTCATATTCTTTTTTTAAAGATTTTATTTATTTATTTTTAGAGAGGGAAGGGAGGGAGAAAGAGAGAAAGAGAGAAACATCAATGTGTGGTTGCTGGGGGTCATGGCCAGCAACCCAGGCACGTGCCCTGACTGGGAATCGAACCTGCGACACTTTGGTTCGCAGCCCGCGCTCAATCCACTGAGCTACGCCAGCCAGGGCTTTCATATTCTTTATTTTATTTTTAAATTTGTAACAAGAAGCTGATCATCCGCGGTGTTTTGGCTGCTGGCGTTGAATTCGTATTTGTTACCTTCTCCCGTTGAGAGTGCCAGACGGTGACGAAGGAAGCAGACGTGACGCTGACGACGGTAATCAGCGAGAGTGACACGAGGCTGCCCTGGCTCCCGAGACCCCCAGCGGTATCTTCCCGGGCGGTGATCGGACCCTTCCCTCCCCGCCCGGTACTGGTATCACCGTCAACGCAGCTCTTCTCAAAACAAACCGGTGATCTCCCCCTAAACTCCAAACCCGCCTCCAGGTCCACTCTCTGTCACGGGTACAACCACGAGGCTAAAACGCCAGGACCGGAGGGAGCCGAAGCCTGTTCCGAGACAGCGATTTCTGTGGACCTGGGGGCCCCAGGGCTCCGTGGTCAAACGGGAGTTCCGCGTAAAAACGGCAGCTGAGGACAGAACAGCCGAAGTCGCGTCTACAAGATCCTTGATCTGTGAACCTCGGCAAGCCCCTGCGCTGTGGGGCCCTTCGGCCCCTCGTGCCTGGGGCAGTCTGTAGGATGCCATGCCGGTCTGTCGCACAGGGATGCTGCAGGCTTGAACGAGAGGGCTGTGCTGATGACGCCTGGGACTTCGCCCCGCCCCGGCCCCGCCCACCCCAGGGCCCCGCCCCGGCCCCGCCCCCACCCAGGACCCCGCCCCCACTCAGGGCCCCGCCCCAACTCAGAGCTCAGCCCCTGGCCCCGCCCCCACCCAGGGCCCCCGCCCCGGGCTCCCGCCCTCTCCAGGGCCCCGCCCCTACTCAGGGCCCCGCCCCACTCTGGCCCCGCCCCTCAACAGGCCCCGCCCCTCCCCAGGCCCCGCCCCCACTCAGGGCTCAGCCCCTGGCCCCGCCCCCACCCAGGCCCCCGCCCCGGGCCCCCCCCCACCCTGGGCCCCGCCCGGGCCCCGCCCACGACACCGGGTGTCGCTGTCTTGCCAGCCGCATTCCCTTCGCACAGACAGCCCCGGCCTCAGGCTCGCACACCGCTCCTTCCCCTTTCTGCCCGGGCTTCTCCGAGGTCACAGCGAGGACACGAGAGGAGCCCACCGGCGATCCTCTGCCCGGCGATGAAGTCCCGGGGAGTCACCGCACGTCCGAGACGGCATTCGCCCCTCGGGAGGCGGAGCCGCTGGGTAAATGCTTCTCCTACTAAAATCACATCTGGGGGCGGACAACCCCAAGAGTCACTCTGCAATTCCTGAAATGCCCCGAAGGATGGACTCTCCACTGTCCACTTTAACATCAAGTGAGATTTTCCCGTTTGATCGATATGAGGCCCACGGCCTTGTACGCCTGCTTCCTGGAACCCTGCGCAGACCCTGCGCAGACAGACTGTTCGCACCGAGCTCCGGGGCTCAGTTCCGCAGGAGGGCGGGCCCAGGCCTGGACTAGGAAGGAATTCTGCAACACGGCTCGGGCGTGCCGCGCTTCGTTTGCTTCGTCTGAGCCTGGAGAAGCGTCAGGGGGGTCCCCCACCCCCTGTACTCAGCCTCCCGCCCCCCTGCAGTCGCAGTGACTTGTACCCACGTACCCACGGGTACAGACGCGGCCCTGCAGCGCCGCCTGCGGGGCGCAGGGACAGGGGCGCCGCCGTGAGCCGGCCGGAGCCAAGCCGCAGTCCCAGGGAAACCTACGCTCAGATACCAGACGTGAAGTTTTCCTCTACGTGTGAGCTCGCAGCAGACATTGTGTCACGCGCCTGTTGTCGGCGCTTCTAGTCTGCGCACCGACCTCCTGCTTCCCCCTGTCGGTGGGGACACCGGCCTCCTGTTCTGGGGAAATGCCTCCCACACCGAGAGACGCAAACACCGGCGGGAAGACCACCCTCTGTGAGGGCGCACGCGCGGTACCAGCAGCAGGAGCCACTCAGCTCTGCCAGACGGCGCTGGGCCCGAACCCGGTTTCTAAGGTTGATGGCGATTCACTTCCTCCTCCAAACCCTCGAATACGAAAACGGTAGGCGGGTCTGGAGAGCAGAGGAATGGTAATACCGCGAACAATACGCTGGGAAGCCGAGTTATATGAATTTATTAGGTTGAAACTCATTTTCACTTGCTCTTCCATGGAAATGCAGGAGCAGGAGGACTGAATTTCGGGTGTCTCATTAATTTCAGGGTCTGTCCAAGCCGGTGAGGCAAGAAACTGATGGTTTACCGATAAAATAACTGTGGCAACTGGCGACGGAATGATGGTGGCACTGGGTGGACTCGGTCCTCAGTACTTGAGAGAATCGGGACCGTTCACAAGCTCGTCAGAAGAAGCCAGACCCGCAGGACGGTCTGTAGCAGGAGGACTGGCAGCTCCTGGGGGTCCCGCAGGTCGGGCGGCGGGATCCGGATCCAGGGCCCGGGGAAGGGACCCCACAGATGCCGTAACCCTGGGGTCTGAGGCCACCGGACCCACAGCCCAGGGAGTAGGAGCATCTGGACACTCGGCCCTGAGCCCCAGTGGACGGGGCCTGGCAGGGCCTGCTCGGCACGGGGACCCTCGGGCTGCAGCAGGACGGCCGGCAGCTGCTGGGCTCCCAGCAGATGACCTGGTAGCCGCTGCGGAGAGGGGGGCCCTGCGGGCAGCGGCTGGAGGAGCAGAGGTCCCTGCTGGGGGCCAGGGTGCCGGGGCGGGAGGAGCCGCAGGAGGAGCCGCAGTAGGAGCCTGGGCAGCGCAGGGAGCTGCCCAGGGAGCGGGAGGAGAAGTTTCCAGAGCGGCAGCTGGCAGACATGCTGGCGGAGGTCAAGGTCGGCCGAGTGACAGCGAGCAGAGTCTGAGTTCAATGCCACAGTGTGGGCTGGGGTGCTTTATACTCTCAGCGCCGGGTGTGGCCTCCCGCCCGGTCACCTTTTCCACGCTTGGAACCTCGCATTCCCGCCTGTGTAATTCCACTGGGTTCTCTGTAATTGAGGATGAATAATTCCCTCTGTCTCCTGTTGCTGGGTGGGTGCATGGTGCTGTCACAGGGCTAGGCCGGTGAGCTATTTCAGTGTCAGAGTGATGTGACTACAGCCATTAATGCCTTCTAACCAGGACCGGAAGTGCCCCCCCTTCTCGGCCAAGACCCAGGGTGCTTCCCAGGCAGACGGGCTGGGGGGCTTCTCTCTAAGGGCGGGATCAAGTGAAGTCACTCTCTCTAAGTCAGCGGAATGAAGACACCCTGTTTGTCACCACAATTCCCTTCCCCTAAATTTACTTCATTCCCAGAAGTTATTTCCCACGTATTTCCTTACATAATATACTGCTTCTTAAATTCATTGGGAAAGGAAAACAGATAAGATGAATCGAGAAAGAAACTCGGTGGGTCCCGGCCGGAAGCAGATCACTGGTGACTTCAAGGGTTTTCCATCTGCACGACTTAGATAGAAAGTTCGACTTCGATGGCGCGTAAGCTCCTCGTGGGGACCCTGTCTCCTTGGCCATGTCCACTCCCCGTGAGCCTGGAGTCCCCTCTCTCCAGACGAGCCCCGCACGCAGGACCTTCTGGGCAGTTTTATTTTCAAGTCCTTTTCACACAATGTTCTCCTTCATTGTAAAACACACGCTACTTATTTAAGATTATTTTTCCACTGTAAAATATCTAAATATCTTTTCACGGAGCTCTCTATTTCGGCAAACCTGAGCTAACACGAGTCCCGACACGTTGTCCCCAGTGGGAAAGGCAGTAATCTCCACGGTGATTGGGAGTGGCAGGAGGTGTGTGGTCCTGGGTGTACGGGTGCAAGCAAACACACGCGCCGGGGATGGCCGAGGAAAATCCCTTACACTGCTTAAAAATTAAAAACCTGGAAAACAGTGAATTAAAAGGGCAATTTTATAGCATTGAGCTGTTTTAGTGCCCCTCCCAAAGCATGAGGGAAGGTGAGACGGAACACAGGCCATGACTCACATGGCAGCAGAGTAGTAAACATTAGGTAGAAATCTGGATGTATCACATCTCAGAGAGCAAATTTCAGAGAACATCAGACTTAAAATAGGTTTTCTTAAATATCAGGAAACAGAAAAGGGAAAAATAAAAGGATGTATCAGGCAAATGAAACCAACCACGAATGCTAATGCTGCATTACTAATCTCAAAGTTTGCTGCGTGGTAGGAAGTCCATTAGCCGTTTCCCAGCAACCGACCCACCCTCCTGGCAGGAGGGTCCCGTCATCTCACTCTGCACTCAGAGGGGATGATGCTGGGGCCACGCCCTTCAGGAGAGCAGCCATCACCCATGCGTGTCCAGTTCCAGGCACGCTAATTAAGTTAGAATTCAGTTCCTCAGTCGTATTTGCCACATTTCAAGCGCAAAAACAGATACGTGTGGCTCATGGATACCACATTTTGGAAAGTGAAGATCAAAATATCTCAGCATCACACAAAGTTCCATTAGATACTGCTTCCTTAGACAGACGGCATGCATGATAGCATGGCTGGCTAATATAAATTAATACCTCCCCTATTTCCTCTAGAATGCAAGAATGTTAGAAATGACAAGGCCATTTCATTTACCCCAATTCACGTATTACCATGTTTAAGGAATTTCTGTACTTTAATTTTGTGTATGCTTACGTGTATTTACACATATCTGTCCCCGTGTTTTTATGGGCAGCATTTTCTTAAGTGTACCCAATATTTTTATCTCTTCCTTTACTGATAATTCCTTCTTACATCTTCTTGCTACATTCTGGGGCCACTTCGCTTTCGACAGTTACTGCAGGTTTTGGTGCTGGAAGTCCGGGGACAAGCTCAGCGTCTGCTCGTCTGAAAGTGTTTCGTATCTGCCCTTCCTTTCTGAAATGGACACTCACTAGCCAAGTACTCGAACGTCCCCTTTCTGCAGAAATTGAGCATATTTAATTTCTTCCACCTTCATTTTTTTTCTGTTCATAATACAGTCATCGATTTTATTATTACTTTTTAAAACATAACTTATATTCTCCCCCTCTGGTTGCCTTAAATTGTTCTTTTCCTTTCTTGCTCATCAGTCTGACTTCATGTGCCTCGGGCTGGGCCTTCGTTCACATTCACCTGCACGGGTGTGTAACAGTTCGTAAATGTGTGCACTGATGTTCTTCCACTTGGAACAGTCGCACTGGGTCCGTTGTGTACATGCTGACCCTCTTGGACTCATTAATATCTTGACTTGTCAACGGTCGTTAAATGTTCATTGAACATCACTGTGTCTGTATACACACACACAAACACAGTCTCCTTCTAGGACTTCAACTGAAATGACATGAGACCTCTCCATGTTCTCTGAAGCTGCACTCAATATTTTTATAGTTTTTTTCATTTTTTATTTTAAATCTATCCTAGTGACCAATCGCTGACTCTGCCTCTATCTCTATCTAAAAATCTATCCTTTTGTTTTCCAAGTACATCAGTTATCGTTACTTTGACATCTAGATCTAATGTTTTCATTTACTGAATGGCCTGTGAGTGTGTTTGTGCTACATGAAACATATTTGGGATTTGGTCATTTCCTAACTTCCCGAAGTCTGGTGAAGTTTCCTTGGGAATCAGACTACCTCTATACCTGTATCATCTTTACACTCATCTATATCTGGAGCTATGTATCCATCTATACTTCCATAACCATGTTTGTAACTTTACCTCTATTCATAAGTGTACACATGCGTCCACATTTATGTCATGTCCACTTGCATAAAGATGCAATGCAAGGCTCATGTGTCGTTAACTCAGTCTCTCTTTCACGTGTAGCCCTAGCCGTTCGGATCAAGCATCACTGCTGTTCCCTGCATGTCCTACACGACTGTCACCCCGTCTGCCACCTGTGCCTCTTGGCATGCACAGGGGCCCCACATCTTATGAGAGAATCATTCTAACTCCTGGCTTTGAGATTTTAATTCATAAAAATCAACACATTCAAACAAGAGTCCTCAACTACCTATGGTTTGAGGAAGAAAAATATCTGAGGTTCTTCAAAATTAGTTCAAACCCCCAACTTTCTGGGACTTCACAACCTATTCCCATGTGCACACTGATCCTTTCATAATACCTGTTTCATATCCCAATCAAAACCCCAGTAAAAAACAGCTGGCACCAGTAGACAAAGCTGGGTAGCAGAACGAAGAGATTTATTAGATTATAATGATTTTTCATTTCGTACAGTTTTGGGGGGGGGGAAACAATAATACCCATCCCATCTCCAGTGGAGAGATGATACAGCAATCGTTGAATTCTTTAGGCGCATTTGGGGCCTGATGGGCAGTGAGGCCTCGATACTCAGAGAATGAGGGAGCGACTCATCCTGCAGGGGACGCGGAGACAGGAGGGGATGAGTGCAGGCAGGGATAGTAGGGACGACAGGGTTAGAAATCCAGTGAGATGATCAGTAGCAGTTGGATCCACAGGCTGGTCTGGAACCACAGGAGGACTGGCAGCTCCTGGGGGTCCCGCAGGTCGGGCGGCGGGATCCGGATCCAGGGCCCGGGGAAGGGACCCCACAGGCACCACAACCCTGGGGTCTGAGGCCACCAGACCCAGAGCCCAGGGAGCAGCTGCTGCTGGACCCCCGGCCCTGAGCCCCAGTGGATGGGGCCTGGCAGGGGCTGCTGGGCACGGGGACCCTCGGGCTGCAGCAGGACGGCCGGCGGCTGCTGGGTGCCCAGCAGATGACCTGGTAGCTGCTCTGGGGAGAGGGGCCCTGCGGGCAGCGGCTGGAGGAGCAGGGGTCCCTGCTGGGGGCCGGGGTGCTGGGGCGGGAGGACCCGCAGGAGGAGCCGCAGGAGGAGCCTGGGCAGCGCTGGGAGCTGCCCAGGGAGCAGGAGGAGGAGTTTCCAGAGCGGCAGCTGGCGGACATGCTGGCGGAGGTCGAGGTCGGCCGAGTGACAGGGAGCGGAGTCCGAGTTTGGGTGTCCCTCCTGGACGGGGGCGTTTATATGCCCCCGGCACTGGGTGTGGCCCCTTCCGGGACCGTCTTTTCCACATTTGAAGTCCCTCATTTGAGTACACGTAACTCAGTAATTCTCCTCGTAATGGCTGTTCCCCTGCTCGCTTCACTTGCACTCATGGGTGAGCGCGTTGTGGTTTCACGGTTGGGTGGCAGTGGGTTGCCCCGGTGACACACGGCGGGTCGGTGTGTGGTCACCCGCACCCTGGCCAGGAGAGCCCCTCCTGGGTACCGTCCCCCGTTCCTCGTGCACCTGCTCCCGCCGTGGCTGCTCCGGACTTTGCTTCCCGGGCGGAGCCTGAAATGCAGTCGCCTCCCGCTGGGTCGGCGGCCAAGGGGCAGACACCTGGTGCCGATGAGAGGCCTTGGACGGGCCGGCCCCGCTGGGACCGCGGATCCGCAGCGCCCGGCAGAGAGCCCCTCCTCTGACTCCCCATTAGCAGTGCTTCCCTGTCCAGCCTGGGGGTCTGCGGAAAAGCTGGCCAAAGGGGCTGAGAAGGAAGACTAGCAAAGCGCAGCCCGAGCCACTTCCTTTCTGACTGGGTGTTTCACAAAGGAGACCGTCCGTAGAGCAGGCAGAGCCCACGCCGGACGCACGTGAGGGAGAGCGAAGCGGAGGGTCAGGAACAAGGGACAGCGCTGGCCAGGGGACGGGAGGCGCAGGAGGCCCTCCGACCCGGCCGGACGGCCTGCGGCTTCTGCGGACGCGTTTCTACTGGTGAACCGTCCAGGGCCCCCCTTTCCCAGAGCGTCTCCGAGCCCCCACCCCGAATGCTGACCGTCCGTGGGCGTTTCCAAGGGCGCGAGAGAGGCTGGTTTCTCCTGCTTGTGCTACGTGACCGCTGTCCCGACTGTCTGACCGGATTGGACCCAGGTTTTGTGAGTCTTGAAGTGCATGATTTTGGAGTCCTCTTTAAGGAAAAAAATGCATTATGAATATAACAGCAGATATAAATATGAACAGTAACTTAGAATAAGAGTGATATTAACAAAGAAAAACTCGCAGGGTGACAACACCCCCCATAAATATCAGAAAGTCGGAACAATCAGGTGTCACAGTCATCACGTCATCTGTAACCTTTCGCCTGTGTCTTTGCTGCAGTCCGATCGTTTCTGCGTGACAGTGACTGTGTCAGCAGGAGTCGCGTGATTTTCCGCAGACAGAAGTAGAGTTCACCTTTTCCTTCAGGACTGCACACGAAGCTACGTAAGTTGTCCTTGATGGCACGGAAGAGTTCCAGATTCTTCCCTGGTACCAGTGACGCCACCTCCTCCCTCTGTCTTCAGTCAGGGCTTCAGGCCTGGCGACAGGGTCACCTCAGCCGGGGTGCTCGATTCACGTCCCACCCCGGTCCGCTGCCCTGGGGGTGGGGACTCGGGGGAGGGTCGGCTGTGGCCCGGGTTCCCGTGGCTTCCTGGCAGGTAGCAGAGCAGTGTCTCGGTCTGCACCCTTCTCCTCGAGGCCCAGCTCCCTGAGCTGTGGGGCCAGGAGGCTGACCTCCGGGGCTGGAGGCAGGCACAGGTGGGCAGCTCTGCGGACCCACCCACAGCCCAGGACGGCTGCACCGATGCACCAGCGGCCCCCTGGCTGCCGTGGCCCCGCGGGGGTGGCGGGGTCCTCCGGGCCTGCCTGGCACGTGCCCACGGAGCCTCGGAAAGGCTGGGCAGAGCACCTTCGGGACTGAAGCTTCGTAGGTTCTCCCTCTCTCTCTCTCTCTCTCTCTGGCCCCAGACGCCCCGGCCGAGAGTCCGGGCGTGTGCCATCGTGGCATCCCGGCTGAGGGCTCAGGGCCTGCAGGGGCCCCCGGTCACTCTCCAAGGCACCTTCCACGGCGATGGCTCCTTCCGGAGCTTTGACCGGACTCCCAGTGGTTACATTGCTGTATTTTTTGTTGCTTTTATTGTCTTTCGCCCTCTTTCAATCCAAATAAAAATTAAGAACATGTCTGACAGACTTATCACATTCTTCGAATGCATTGTCTCGTTTCTGGACAACTTTAAGACAAAGGCACCAACGGAACCCACACCGACGGCCCCACGTGCGGCGTCGGGGGTTCAGGAGTGTGACGCCACTGCGGCTCCCGGCGCTGAGCGAAGACGGCCTTTGGTGGCTCACACTGCGCGTGCTTAGAGTGTAAACGTTCTCTCGATCTAACGGACGCTCGACGGTGACTTTAACGACAGGGGGCACCGCACGGGCTTTGTAAAGCAGAGGAGTGACAAGGGGGCTGCCCTCGCAGCCAACAGCCACTTCAAACACTCACCTTGTGAGCTTCTGATTCTCTCAAGTTCTCCCGTGGGCTCCACGCCACCGGGGGAACAGTTCTCATCCCTGCAGTGGGGTGAGTGTCAGGCCTTGCTCGAGGCTCTGGTGTCCAAAGAACTTCTCGAAAGTGGTTGTCTTCTTACACGCAAGAGTGACTTTTTACTGACTGGAGGCAGGAACAGTGTTCATCAAAATAACAGTCAGTAAAGGGCCCATCCAACTCAACACCAAAAAACACAAGCCACCTGACGAGAAAATGGGTCAGGGGCCTGAACGGACAGTTCTTCCGAGAAGACCTGCAAACGGCCCACAGACACGTGAAGAGGTGCGCAGCTTCACCAGCTGTCAGGGAAACGCAAGTTAAAACTGCAAGACACCACCTCGGACGGGTTAGGGTGGCTGCCTCCGACGAGACAGGCGATCACAAGGGTGGGGGAGGTGGTGGGGAGAGGGGGGCCCCGTTCACTGCGGGCGGGAACGGGAGCTGGGGCAGCTGCCGTGCAAAAGTCTGGAGACGCCTCAGAAAATTAGGAATACAGTTTTCATGTGACCCAGCAACCCCTCTGACGGGTATCTACGCCCCAAATTTGAAACATTTATTTGCAAAGACATGTGCGCCCCTATGTTCTCTGCAGCACCATCCACAGCGGCCGAGACACTGAGGCAGCGGAGTGTCCCCCGGGAGAGGACTGGACAGAGGGGACGCGGTGCGTCTGCACAGTGGACACCGCGCAGCTGCAGGAAAAGGTGAAGCCCTGCCATCTGCGATGATGCGGATGGAGATTAAGAATATCGTGCTGAGTGAAATAAACTGGGAAGAGCTAAGGACCGTGTGAGTTCACTCATATGTGGGACATACAACTGAAGGCAACAAAGAAATTCATACACAAGGACAACAGCTTGGGGGTTACCCCAAGGGGTGGGGAATGGGAAGGGGTGGGGGGAGCTTGGAAAGGGTATAGGGGTCAACTACGTGGTGACGGAAGGAGACTGGTCTCTGGGGGACGAGCACAATGTGCACATACAGATGACGTGTCAGAGAGATGTACACTCAGTCCTATAGGAGCTTGTTACTCAGTGTCATGCCAATACATTCAATGTTTAAAAGTTGAGTTAAGAATGTTTGTCTGCAGTGACAAATCTCCAGGCTGCCCCTCTCGTCCCTGCGCCTCCCCAGCCCCTCGCTCTGGTGCAGCGGCGAAGGGAGCCACTGGAACGATGCGTCACGTGCTCTCTGGTCCCCCATCGAACCCGGCCCGCACAGCTTGTTCCTCGCACAAGTGCGGGCCTCTGTGGGCTTTCCACTAAATTCCGACTTAGTTGCCAGCATTTAGATATCAGAGGAATTCACACAAAATATGGTCTTCTGACTTCTTTTAAAAATTCTGGGTGCCTGTGCCACCAGAGTCTGAGCCGCCCCACTCCTGCGGGGTGTGCTCCCCATGATTCCCCGAAAGCCCCACCACTACCCTTCCCATCTGGCTCTGAGGCCACATTTCGGTTGCCATTGGTTACCAATCCTGCGCCATTATTTTGTTGTGTTCGTTAAGGTCCCTCTCATTGGGGGGAGAATGAGAGAGAAACCGAGAGGCTTTGGTTCTAAGACAATTTGTGAAAACAAGCTTCCTTACGGCCAGGAAGGGTATTCCTCCACCCTTACTAGAAACGCGCTGTGTCTGTGTTGATGGGTTAGAACACGGAACCTCAAGCCTGAAACAGACGGCAGGGCGACGAGACCGCCTTATCGACGTGCACGGTCCTCCGACTTAAAGCACCTCGGACAGCCACAGAATCTGAGCGGGTTTTGTGCGGCGGGCAAAGGCTTACATCAGTGGTTCCCTACCTCCGAACCGACAGGAGCACATGCCAACCAACCAGAAGATAAATAAACGATGGAGAAAAACAGACGAGCAAACACCTTGGGCCACTGCCCCGCCCGGAACTGCGATGTGTCACCTGCCCCTGCTGGAAACCATTCCCTCCGACATCGGGCAACATGTAGCGAGGCGCCAACGGAGCCGCTCAGAGCCCTAGGGGTCATACTGCTTTCCCGACAACTGTGACCGCTCTGCGCAGCGAGGGTCTCTCCACGGGTGGAAAGGACAACATTGGAAATGGAGAAACGGGGGTCTGTTTTCTGTGGATGGCATCCTAGCTCGGCGGCAATGGGCAGCCCTGGCTAAGAACATGCTGCCGCCTCTCTTCGTGCCATCGCGGCGCCCTCGCCGAGGGGAGGCTGCTGTTTGCATGTGAGGAAGATGGATTTCGTGGCATCGCTATCCGTCCTGCGAGATGCCGCATCTTAGGGTTTGAACAAAGGCGGTGTGTCTCTACCCAGGGACACTGTGCAGATGGCCTCGTGATGCCTAGCAGCGAGTGACTCACTGGGAATCCTGGCGAGAAGAGTAGCAACTGTGACAGCTAACACTGGGAGGCAGTGCAACAACAAAGCCTTTAGTCAGAAATCAGAGGCCTGCCCGCTGACTGCCCGCTGACTGCCCGCTGACAGCGTGAGTGGCACCGCGTGGTGGCCGGTAGGCGCTCCTTGATGACTGTTGATCAGAAGGAAGAGAAGGGAAGCTCCGTAGCAGGGGGCTTAGATGACAGGAGCCGTGTGAGAAGGGGTGAATATTAACGACTGTGTTTGCTCGTCCTTCCTTTGTCTGGGGAGCTGAGAGAGGGTCACTGCTCCTAGGAGCTGGTTTGGATGCTTTTCTGCCCTGAAGCGACAGTCAGATGAGATGCGGGGCCGACACGTCCCCGCTGGTGTCCAGTTGTGGTCGGGGGGACAGCAGTGAGGGGAAGGAAAGAGCCCGGGCGGGAAGCTGTCTGGGTGACCTCTGTGTGCGTGAGCCCGTCCCCTCCTGCCATGTCCTGTCCTGAGTGTCACCAGCGCCTCCTCCTGTCCTTTTTCCCAAAGTCTCTGCTGAGTGAAGGCACGAGGTGCGTGAGGCAGGTCACGCCACGGCCGTTCCCGTAACCCCCCCAGAGTGGCGCAGGGCTGGGCGAGCTTTCTGCCCGTGAACTCTGTCTCCGGGACAGGGCTGGGGCGTTGGTGGAACCCGGGAGGGGATGGCGTGGAGGCGGATGTGGCTGATCCGCGGTGCTGCTGGGCTCCTTTGTGCCGGAGCCTGTGCACGCCCGTGGGCAGGCAGCAGCCCGAGGCAGGAGTCCAGCCCGGCTCTCCCGAGTGCAGTGGGCCGGGTGGAGTGTGGCTCCCTGGGCGGAGTGCCGCTCGGGTGGATGGCGGGGACACACACGCAGCAGAGGCGGCGGTGTCCCGGCGTCCGGAGGAGACGACTGGATGGGGCCTCAGCTCCTGGGGAACCTCTGACCTGGGGACCCCCTTCCGGCTTTCTTGCTCACCAGCCGTGTGCGCTCAGTTCGCTCGCTCTGCCATTTCGCTGTTCAAATTCTGCAGCGCCTAAACTTGGCCCTGGCACGTGCTTGGTGCCCCGAGATGAACCCCTTGCACGTCTTGTCCCACTCGGAGCGGACCAAGCCGTCGCTGAGCGTGGCCGTCGAGCTGTGAGTCGTAGGTGAGGCTGTTCCTCCCCGGGGAGGGTTGTGCGCAGGGTTCTGTCTTTCTTGTCACCTTTCTTGATGCTGACTTTTCAACGTGTCCCAGTGCCAGGACTTATTTTTAAAGACTTGGAATTCAACAAACCAACAAACGAGGTAATCTCAGGGCATCGTGAAAAGAAGTGTGTTTGATCGCTCAGGACCTGAAACTCTGGTGAGTTTACGGGATGCCCGTTAGCACATGGATGTCGGCATCCCACCGGCCCGGTGACTGGTTCTGTGGAGGGGACACGCCCTTGAGATTGAGGGACGGTGTGACAGAAGGCTAAAAGCTTGTCCCCATTGTCAGGACTCCTGGGAACCAAACCCTGACGCTACCCTTTCCGGCACTGTGAGCTTGTGCAGTGACGGAGCCCATCACGCCCCAATCTTCTCATCCGTGATGTGGGGGTGACAATGGTACCTCTCTCACTGGGTAATTATGAAAATTAATGCAGTAATATATGGGAAATACCCAGGGTACTGTCTGCCAATTAGTAAGGAACGCATGTAACTCTTTGCCTAAAATAAACAAAGAAAACCATTCCCAAGTGATTCTAACTCAGCAGGGGTGTCCAACCTTTCGGTGTCTCCGGGCCACACTGGAAGAAGAAGAACTGTCTTGGGCCACACATTAAATACGCAAACAGTAATGAAAACTGATGAGACAAAAAAAAGGTTCTAAGTAAATGTACGATTTTGTGTTGGGCCGCACACGGGCCGAGGGCCGCGGGTCGGACACCCTTGCCAGGTGCCAATTTCAAGAATCACTGCTCTACATTTTTCTTGTGTGAGCCATTCCTTGGTAAAAAGAGCGAAATGTTTGTAATTCAATGAGAAACTTGGGATTTAAAAAAATACACTTGAAAAAAAATAAGAGTAACTGCAGCCCCACGTGGAAAGCACCATTTTAGGCTCCATGGGACCAGAGCAGCGTTTGGAAGCCCATGATGCGTGGCCTCGCTCAGCGACACGACAGGGAGCTGACCGCCGACTGGCTCTTCTCCTGTCCCCCCTACGTCTCCCGGCCCTTACATGTATCTCTTCGTCGCCTAGCTTTACGAAGTGGTAATGCTCTCTAAGCAAGGACGCCTTTCTGTGTATTTTATTGATGGAATAAAACTGCTCTCCTCTGGGCTTGTTTTCAAGAGTAGTTAAGTGTTTCTGTTTCCTGTTGAAATGCTCTAAATGTTATTGGTTTAATTGGTATTTTAGATCGGAGATTATGGAGTGAAGAGTTTCCAGGGCCCGTTTTAAGTTTTGCACCTTCAGTGTTACAAGGCCTCTTTGATAGACTCTTCCTCCAAAGGCAGACAATTTCAAGGCGATTTGCGCGGCGGCCCTGATGGGACTCTGCTCACCGCTGCGCGCGTCTGGCCCCGTCGCGCTCGGCTGGTCTGTCCCTACGGAGGAAGCCCCCAAGCAGACCCCCTGGGCCCCGCAGGGACAGCACCGGGTGCAGCCGTGACGTCCTACTCGGTTTCCAGCACAGAAGGACGTTCAGAGACGTTTATTAAAAGGATGCGTCTAGGCATTCCCAGTGTAGACTTTATCGCTTTTACTTGTGGCCAGGGGCCAGTGTGTGATTGTTGCTTCGTGAGCTGAGATTTTGCTGTCTGGGTCCTTAGGGAACGGACAGGTGTAAGGAAACCAGGCGTCTAGTCTGAGTGTGTGTGTGTGGGGGGCGGTGTGCCGGCCCTACTGTGCTGCACGGTGATTGGCAGAGTGGGGGGGCGGGGCCTGCTGTGCTGCACGGTGATTGGCAGGGTGGGGGCGGGGTCTGCTGTGCTGCATGGTGATTGGCAGAATGTGCTGCACGGTGATTGGCAGAGTGGGGGCGGGGCCTGGTGGGGCACGGTGATTGGCAGGGAGGGGCGGGGCCTGCTGAGCTGCACGGTGATTGGCAGCGTGGGGGCGGGGCCTGGTGGGGGCATGGTGATTGGCAGGGAGGGGGCGGGGCCCCGGCTGCGTGGCGACGCCCTGATTCCTGGCCCTGAAAACAGGCAGCTTCCTCCCATGAATGAGAAAGGAATGATCTGTCTCTTAAGTAAATGAATAAAACATACTCAGCCATGTCTGTGCAGGGGAAAATCAATCTCATGTTAATGAGCAAACTGATGAGCGACGCCCCAGAGGCCTGCACCCGGAAGGGCCCTCCTGGGGCGCAGCCGGGGGAGGGTTCACAAGGGTCTTCGGGAGGAAATCCGCGCTGCGGCCTCATTGCGCCCAAGGAGGATGGAAATTGGGAGACGCATCTAAATCAGCCTCCTAAGGCGCCTCCGGCTCTGCTCTCGGTAGAGACGAGCCTGCGGAGAGAACCCGCCCCACGCCGGCACCGGGACCTGAGCCCAGCCCGCGCCGCAGCGCACGCCTGTCCGTGGTGCCTCCAGCCCGTGGCGCTCCGCACGGCCGCCCCAGCCGACTAACTCAGCCCCGCCTCGGGAAGGGAATGGCCGCAGAGGCTCCCTCTGCCCAGACCAGACCAGCCATGTTTCTTTGAGCCTCCAGGGACCAACCCCTGCCCCGAGCGGCCCGAGGCCCTTCCCCATCAGTTTGACCTGTGTCCCCATTTCTCACAACACACTTACACATGCCTAGCCCCTGGACCATCTCTTCCCAGCGTGTTACAAAGGAATAGAGACACACCAGCCAATTCTGCAATAATTTGCTTAACTTAACATAGGAATCAGGTTCATGATTTTGCTTATTTATTTCAGTGGGTTTCGTGCTTTTGCTCAGTTCCTGTTGGCGTGAAAATGCATCATTGCTGCTTTCCCCGCAGAACACCATTTAACTGGGAGGTTCAGAGCTTCCGGAGAAAGCACACAACCAGGTGCCCCAGATGCTGAAGTCCCGGCTGTGGGCAGACTCAATTCTCTCTCCTTGCCTCTTTTCTTCTCTCAGTCTCTGTCTAAACCTGGAGCCTCACACAAGATATTTTTGCAAACCCCAACAATGATTGGCTTCTCCCCACCTCCTGTGAGATAAAGCAAAGCACAGAACTTAAGAAATGTGCTGAGAAAAGATATTTCTTTCATGCTAGCTGTTCCATTCAAGATCTAAGTGTTATCTCACAGAAGCAGGATCCAAGCTGAACCCAAGATCAGAATATAGTTCTTGTCATCCAGAAATATATTTCAGGCTCCTAGCAGAGTCAGAGCTGAAGAGAACTCGGGAATGGGTTTGGCGCTAATAACTCAGACTGCTGTGACCCCAACGACTGTTCATTGGCTCAGTCACTTGTCTATCTCTGCATTAACTCATCTGCTCAAGTCTAATAAATATCCATCCTGAGAAAGAAATTCATGAGGACAAATGAAATAATTGAATGAATGAATGAAAAGAGTGAAATTTGAAGACAAACCTGAACTTAAACCTTAGTTCTATTACTTACAAGAAATGCCTTCACATAAATTACTAAATGTTGTTAGTGCATTATACAAGGCCTGTCCAGAAAAAGTCCAGCCATTGTTAACACAATGAGAATGGCTTGCGTGACATCAGTGTGACCTGGCAGCCAAGGAGCGTGGACTGGAATGCACATGCGTGAACAATGACCACTTCACTGTACTGGTCAGTGGGGGTGTAGACGCCACTGAGTGAGCATGTGCGCTGTGTGGCCATCGCATCCAAAATGACTGAGTGAGTAGAGCAATGACTCTGCATCCAATTTTGCATTAAGCTCGAACATTCCTCCAAGGAAACTATTTGGATGATTCAGAAATCCACAGCCATAGGCAACCAGTGGCTGGCAGCGTCAGCACGACAACGTGCCTGCTCATTGTCTGCTCACTGTCTCATTGTCACAGAGTTTTTTGGTGAAACATCCAATCACCCAGGTGACTCAGCCCCGCTACAGCCCAGGTTTGGTGCCCTGAGACTTGTGGGTTTTCCCCAAACTAAAATCACCTTTGAAAGGGACGAGATTTCAGACCATCGATGTTGTGTTTTCAGGAAACCACAACAGGGCAGGTGATGGTGCCTGGGAGAACTAACTGCATGAGGTCCCACGGTGCCTGCTTTGACGGAGACTGAGGTGTCATCGTCCTGGGTGCAATGTTTCTTGTATCTTCTTCAATAAATGTCTCTACATTTTACATTACATGGCTGGATCCCTTCCAGACAGACTATACATAGGACTGCATATATCAGTTGGTTTTGTTTCTCCAGAAAACTCGGGCACACTCTCTAAGAAACAGGTAAGTTTCTACATGCTTGCTGCCCGCATCCTCTCCAACCGGGTATGCCGTGCGCTCCTTGAGTCCTGCTTGCATTTCACTGGGCGGGGGAGGGAGTGGAGCGCTTCCTGCACAGCCGGCGGCGGAGCAAACTCTCAGCAACGAACGGTCGTCCCGTGGAAGCTCACTGCAGAGACGGAAGGATCAGACGCGTTTCCAACTCGGAGTCTCGGAATGTTACATGGTCGGGACCCTCAGCGGCCACGGCGTCTCCCCCGATACACGCAGCAGCCGAGCGCTGACCGCTGTCCTCCGTTCGGTTCCCGTCAGGACGACCCGAAATGCACCAGCGCAGGGAGGTGGACGCCGTGACCCCTGGCCCCGCGCCAGCCTCTCCCGCGCGGGTTTGGTGACGCCCAGCTCTGCAGCGGTGCCGGCGCTTCGCACCGCGCCTGCTCCGTTTCTCTCCCTGGTCCGTCTGCGGGGCCGACGCGAACACATCGCACGGCAAGGGACCCGCGAGCTGAACGTGAAGCTGGGCTCCCTCTCCGGCCCCTGAGACCTCCCCCCTCTCTGACACACATCTTCACACGGACCAGGATGCAGACGGGGAACTAAGTCGTGGAAACAGGAGGGGGGCCGGCTCTTTCCCGGGCCGCCCCAAAGAGCCGGCGATGTCTGTCTGCCGACCGGCCAGCTGAACACAGAGGGCTTCCCCCGGCCTCCACCAGTGCAACGGCCCATCGGCACCCAGGGCGCGGTCTCCACCCCGAACGCAAGGTGAACAGCCGCCGCCGCCGCCGCGGTCTGCCAAACCAGGCACCGGGAGCAGGCGAGGTCCAGCGGCGGCGGGAAGGCTCTGGGGCGTCGGCAGCGGGAACATGGGTCCCCTCTGGAGGCGGTCGAGTTGAGCAGGGTTCAAAGGCGTTTGGTTTCTCTAAAATAATTTTAACAAATCTAAGTAATGAAGTTTGATTCCAATGGACATTTGCGAGAAGATGGGTATGTTAGGGTCATGAAAAAAAAGATTAAAATGGAGACAAAACCAAACAGGGAGGATGGTGAAGATGACATTGTTGATTTCACTTTTTCTGGGCTCAGTCTCTGCGCCCACCAAGCCACAGAGCCGCACTTCCCCTGCTTCCTAGCCTGACCCCCGGCGGGGGTCGGCAGGTCCGAGGACCCCCAGTCCGACTGCACGGCCGTCACGACGCTGTGGTAGTTAGGGCGCCACGGCGCGGGCGTGTGCCTGCACGGAACGGAAGGGGGGGTCCAGAAATGGATGCATGCAGACCACACGGATGGACACAATGGTGTCTCGGTGATGCCATGGGCAAGGGCGGTCTCTTCAACTAATGGCGCTGGGATAAGTGGACACCTACACACCTACACACACACACACACACACACAAGCTTGACTTGAACTTTGCACCATATCCCGTTGCCCCTTCCGTGAAGGTCTGAACTGCCCACCTGTGTACAGGTTTTTTCCTCTGACCTGCGCAGGTCAAATCCTCCTTGTCCAAGGGTCCACTGGCCGCTGAGAATCTGTGTTTGTGGAGGGCTGACTTGAGTTACGCGTGGATTTTGGACTTTGTGGGCCGTGGGCACCCCTAACCCCACCATTATCTGTGGGTCAACCGTGGCAACATATTTTTTGGTAAATTAGACTTAATTGAAACTTGAAAGCATCCGCTCTTAAAACCCGTTGGTAAGAAAATGAAAGGACAAGCCCGAGCCGCAGGCTTGGAGAGAAAATCTGAAAAGCACAGAGTGGACGAAGACCTTGGACCTAGGACCCATGTGGGACTCTCACAACTCAATGATAAGGGAGACACGACCCCAGAGATTTGAACAGGCCCCACGGAAGCAGAGACCTGGGAGGCGAGGGGCTCATGAAAGGACAGCTCATCCTGTGAATCGTGAGGCAAACGAAACTGAAATCACACGGGACACGGCTCCGTGCATTGCCAGCGTAGGCGAGTAGTAACAGCAACGACGATGCCGCTGATAACGAGCGTGGTGCTGACGAGGACGCGGAGCCGCTGCGCGTCGCTGCGGGAAGCGAGCCACAGCCACCGCGGGACACCGCTCGGCACTTCCGCACGAAGCCGCACCTGCAGTCACCGGCAGCGCCACCCCCGGCTTACCCAGGGAGGACGAGGGGCCGGGTCTGCAGCCAGGCCCACACCTGGCCGTGGGGCAGCTCTGCCCACGACACCCAGACGGGAAGGCGCCCGGGGGTCCCGTGCCCGGCCCGTGAATGACCACCCTGTGCCACGTACTCGCGGAGGAACACCGGTCGGCAGTGACAGTGGCCGCAGCGCCACTGAAAGGCACAGGTACACGGAGGGACCTCAGGAGCACCGTGCTCTGGGAAGGAGCCTGGACACGGAAGCCTGCATGAGACACAGCTCCTGCCACAGTGCGCTCAGGAAGCAGAAGGTGATCGGGACAGGAACTCACATTCGCGCTGGGAGGGGTTTGACAGGAGGGGGCCCGAGGGAACTGGGGGATGATGGAAACGCTTTGTTTCTCAGCCGTGTCGGGGGTCACACGACTGTCTGCGTTTGTCAAACTCGCGGAACCGCACATCTCGAGGGTGGGCTTCACTGTGTGCGTGCTGCACCTCGGTAGAACCGACCAAAATAGTAGCAGTAGTAATAATAGTAATAATAATAGTAATAATAATAATAATAACAACAGTCAAACGCCTGACCGGAGAAGCGTATTTGCAGGAGAAGGCCGACACGTAAAGTAAAGGATGCACGAAGAGCACCCTGAAGGTAGCTCTAACAGAAGAAGCGACTAGAAAGCTCTCGGCAGAAGGAAGTCACAGCGAAGAGAACCGAGGCCTCTGGGCGGCCCAGCCCATCGGTGCGGCAGCCGGGACCCGCCCGCCCCCGAGCCCGAGGGCGGGGAGCCTGGCGGCTGAGCAGCCCCGAGGGCCTCGGGCCCGGCAACCCCCTCCCACCGAATGCACGCTTGGCAGGAGCCCTCGGCACGGTGCAAGGTTTCAAGTGCAAATACGTCCTTCGTCCGTGACGTGTGGTGCTGAGCCACGACAAAGCGGGAGGAAGACGACGAGTAATGTGCAGCCCTTACGCGGCCGAGCTCGGCGAAGCCGCCGCGGGAGCAGCCGGGGCCTCGTGCCCCAGCCAGGCGGCCGGCTGTGCGGACTCTGGCAGCAGCGGGGCAAACCCGTCCTCACCGTGACTGCAGGAGCCCTCAGCGGGGGCGGGGGGTGGGGGGGGGTGGGCCCTGCTTGCGTCTCAGCTCGGCCACACGTAGAAGATGGGACCAAGTGTGTGCTGAGCAGGGTCTCTGTGAAGGCCGATGCGCTGACATCAGTCACGACGGGCCCGGAACGGTGCGTGCACACGCAACCCCTCCCCCCCCCGATGTGGTGGCAAAGCACACGCACGTCGGCGTCAGCATGGGTGCACTGAAAACAGCTCTAATATAGAACTACAAGTACATGCACAATGCAATTGTGTTCTTGTAACTGAAAATAACGCTAGAACCACCAACTGTGCAAACTTACAATGTGTGTGAGGAAAACCGCCTGGAACGCTCCTGAAACCCAATGGACGTGTTCCTGGGACGACCTTGAAAAGACAGGAGGGAGACTCAGGCCGGGGGTGGCCCAGGAAGGACTCCTCTCTGTCGTGTTTTGAGACAGAGAGAGAGAGGGAGAGAGAGAGAGGGAGAGAGAGAGAGAAATATGATAGAACGGCAACAGTTGCGAGTGGAGGTGATCCAGAAAACTGCTCTGGAGTTTGCCTTTCCTTCACGTATTTTCCATGGCTGCAGTGGGTTGGCAAAACAACAGTCTGAGGAGATCACGGAGGTCTGCATGGAAGCAGAGGGCTTCGGAGACCTGGGCACTGACCGCTCCACGGAACCGTGCGGAGGGTCCGTCCCGGAGACACACGTGGCCAGTCTGCCGCCGGGTGACCCCAGGGAACGGAGGCCCAGCCCCGTGCCCGGTGCCTGGAGAGGGCCAGAGGCTCTCAGAACCGGGTCCCGGGCCCAGACCCAGCAGTAACCGGGGTGAACGGGCGGGTCCCCTTCTGGGCCAGAGGGTGTGGACAGTCGCACCCGGGGGAGAGGCAGAGGGGGCCCTGCAGGCCCAGAGAGGGTGGGTTCCAGGAACCCGGGGGCCAGCGAACGGGAGGACAGGGCGATGGACGGGATCGCACGGTGTCCACGCTTTCTCCCAGGGCCGCACGTCCGCCCGGCGGAGGGTGTTCCCACACCCGCGGGGACTCCGCGCTCAGAGAGCCAGCGTGCGCTCAGACACGGGCTCGGTTCGCGGGGGGCTTGGAGCAGCAGCCACCGCCGCCACTGGGGCACCCAGGCCAGCCTGGGGGCGCCCCCGGGTTGGTCTTCTTCCCGGCAGTGCTGGTGTGCCCCCACTCATAAGAGGAAAAAAGACGTTTCCCATCGCCGCCCTTTTCCTCGGACACACCACGCGGTGACTCTGTCCTCAGACGCTCAGCCGCGCCCCAGGAGAGCGCGGGAGAACCTCGCCCCGTCCCGGACAGGCCACCCAGGGCCCGCTGGGCGCTGCTCGAGGTCCCACCCCCCCTCCTTGTTCCTCCCCGCGGGACACGGTCAGGAGCACCCGCCTGTCCTTCATCAGCATCTGCACGGAGCGCACCGGAGGCTCTGATGAATGAAGCCTTGACCTAATTAGGAGTGGGTGGGGGGTTAATTAGAATTGACTTAGTCCCCAGTTATTTTCAGGTTCACTCCCAGAGGTGGGAGCTGGCCTCGAAAAGCAAGAACTTCTGGATCTTAAAAAGCCTTTTTAAAATTTTTTTTCAGTAGAATCCACTTGAGCAGGATGAGAGACAACGAGAGAACTGTCCCCTGGGGAAATGCAGTCAAACGCGGGGAGCCCAGGGGGCGTGTCCTGGGCGTGGTCCCTGGGGCGCCCCGCATTCCCTCCGGGAGTCGGAGCGGCCGTGGGAGGGGCGCCGGGGCGGCGGTGGGGGGTGAGCCGCACTGGGCGTGGGGGAGAGCGGCAGGCAGCCTGGCCGGTGTGCGCCCGCAGCAGGGCCGTTGGCCGCCGGTCGGAGAAGGACCGCCCTCCGCACGGAGGGCCCGGAGTTCACGCCCCTCGGTGAGGCCCTGCGCAGCGCCGGGTTCAACAGGAGGCGGAGGAGCCCACCCCAGACGCTCCCGTTCTCCTCCTGCTGCGCTTTCCCCCCATGAATCCAAGAACTGGCTTCTGGCTCTTGGGCTAGAAAGTAAAACATACGCCACAGGTATACAGTTCAGTGATGTGTGCAGCGCCGCTCGAGAATACACTCCTCGGTGCAAATGCTCCTAAGAAGGGTAAATAAGGCTCTCCTGCCTTATATAAACACGCCTAATAGATTCGGGCTGACGCAAAGTCAAGTCAAATTTGCTTTTGTCTTCGCAGAGTGTTGGAGTCTTGACTGTGCATAAGGAGCCTGTGTGTGGTTCAGGTCTTAATTTTGCCCCTGTCTCACCGAGCCATCAGGAGGAATTTACTGGACGTTTCTGAGACGGTTTCTCCAGCGCGGACGGACCAGAGGGTGTTGGAGCCCCGCGGGGCTCTCATGCTTCAGGTTCATCGCTGCGGAGAACGGTGCCCACCCCTGAAACGCGAGTGATCGCAGCTGTGAGCGCGTGTGCCCTTCCGTCGGGGACCTAACGCAGCAGACACCGTGAGCCGCCGACACCGCAGGCAGAGGCGCACGTCTCCGGTGAGACAGGCCTGTCGGAAAGCACAGGGGACGCCGCTCCAGCGAACCCTTCCATCCGAAGCCTCACTGACGGGGCCTCGGGGAACCCTGCTGGCCCCCCGCCCTTGAAGTCCGTCGGCGGGAACACCGAGGACGGGGTCTGGGCCCCTTAACGCCGACCTCCGGCTCCGGAGGTCGGGGAGTCGAGTGTGTCACGGGGAAGGCGGCCGTGTGCCAGGCCGAGGGGCCCACGGTCGGTTACGCTCCGCCGGCGACCGTCAGGATCCCGTGGGTCAGGTCAGCCAGAGGGCGGGCGGAAGGCGGCCCTGGTTGCTGGGGCTCCTGCGTGTGGTGCTGGGGGAGAGCCACGGTCGCACGCCGTGAAGAAGACACGTCACAGGTCAGGCAGCGGGTGACCAGGGGTGTCCCCGAGGCCAGGCCCCCCGCCGTTTCCCGGGGGAACTGTCTGAGGGCGGCCACCGCGCGCCTGATGCCCTGGCGGGAGGCAGGGAGGCTGACGCGACTGCGTGTGGCGAGAGGACGGCCCACGGGCCCGCAGACAAACGGGGGGGTGGGGGGCGCGTGTGCCCACGTGGCCTCCAAGGGCGGGACGCGGGACATTCCCGGGAGGAAACGGAGCGGCTCCTTCCCAAGCGCATCCGAGTGATTCACGTCCAACCAACCACGTGACGATGCAATGAACGCGACCTCGGCAGTGACCTACGGGGCCCTCCCCCCGTCCAGCGGCGAGCAGGAAGCGCCGGCCAGGGACACACCCAGGTCCGTGCGGGTATATAACGTGCAGCCCAGACCGTGGCATTGAACTCGGACTCCGCTCGCTGTCACTCGGCTGACCTCGACCTCCGCCAGCATGTCCACCAGCTGCCGCTCTGGAAACTCCTCCTCCCGCTCCCTGGGCAGCTCCCAGCGCTGCCCCAGCTCCTCCTGCGGCTCCTCCTGCGGGTCCTCCTGCAGCTCCTCCAACCCCGGCACCCCGGCCCCCAGCAGGGACCCCTGCCCCTGCCTGCAGGGCCCCTCTCCCCAGAGCAGCTACCAGGTCATCTGCTGGGCGCCCAGCAGCTGCCGGCCGTCCTGCTGCAGCCCGAGGGTCCCCGTGCCCAGCAGCCCCTGCCAGGTCCCGTCCACTGGGGCTCAGGGCCAGGGGTCCAGCAGCAGCTGCTCCCAGGGCTCTGGGTCTGGTGGCCTCAGACCCCAGGGTTGTGGTGCCTGTGGGGTCCCTTCCCCGGACCCTGGATCCGGATCCCGCCGCCCGACCTGCGGGACCCCCAGGAGCTGCCAGTCCTCCGGCGGCCGACCGTCCTGCGGGTCGTCTGCCTGTTAGACCGGCTTCCTGACCGTCCGACCACAGCGCCCCCTCCTCTGCTTGGAGCTGCTCCTGCGGCCTCTCCCGGGGGATGGGGGGCACCCGGCCGCTCTCCCCACCGGCTCTCCCCCTCGCTGGCGTTCACCCTGGCTGACAGACGGGTCTTTCCAACAGTGAAGTCCACGAGTGATCGAAACACCGAGTCCAACGTCTGTAATTCTGAAACAACTGCTGCAGATCGACATAAACTCTCCTCGCGCCACGTGTTTGACCCAATAAACTCACTCCTGCATCTGATGTGTTCTCATCGGTGTTTGCTGGCTCTCAAAGCTCGGTGACCTGTCTCTGGGCCCCAGACCTTCCGAGTGAGCGCCCCATTTCCCTGGGAAACGGCGGGGGGCCTGGCCTCGAGGACACCCCCGGTCACCCGCCGCCGGGAGGATCCGACGCCCGAGGGTCGGCCCACCGTGGGGGCCGCAGGCCAGCCGTGTTTGCCGCGAGGACCCCTTCCACGGGCAGTCACCTTCGGTTCTGAGTGTGCATACTCAGACCAACAGGCGTTAGAGCTCACCCCAAGTACGCCAGCGAGGCGATGAGATCTTTACAAAATGTCACGTAAAACACTTGAATGAATCTAAAATAATGGCAGGAAAAGAGAGAAAACGTGGAATGCCAGGAGTTGGAAGGAGTTATGGTTCTCTCTGAGAGTGCGGGCAGTGGGTCTTCCAGTGTGAATGAGTGTGTGTGCGTGTGTGTGTGTGTGTGTGTGTGCGCCTGTGTGTGCCTGTGTGTGTGTGTGTGTGTGTGTGTGTGAGAGAGAGAGAGAGAGAGAGGGAGAGAGAGAGAACGAGGGAGACAGAGCCAGACACGGAGTTCTAACGGTGAGAACCACGCGGGAGTTACAGGGAGGGAGATGTTGTCTGTGGTGGAAAGCACGTCCGTGTGAATTACCGACTCACAGAACGGTTATAGCCTGGGTGGTGCTCACTGAACTCCCCCAGGTAGTGGGGGCTGCAGACCGCGCCCCTCGGGGGGGACTTGCCCGCGGAACGGGGGGCTCAGTCGGGGGAGTGTGATGCTCTAAACCTCGTCACCCGCCTGGGTGAGGGCCTTGGGGCCCCGGCCCCACGGGGACGGTCTGACGGAACCAGATCCTTGTGGGGTGAAACTCAGGTCCGGGACAGGACACGGTCTGTGTGTGTTTTCTATTTCCGTCGGTCATGTGTCTCCGCGGCCAAACGCAGGGTGGGCACCCAGTTACAACTCCTCCACGCCCGGTTCACCGACAACTGTCCGTGGGCGGGAGAGCGGCCGTCACCGACGACCACCCACTCCAGACGTGGGATCCGAGCGCTGGCCGCTGTGCCCCCCCCACCCCCCCAGCTCCTTCCTCAGCCTCTGGCTCAGCCTCTGGAATCCGAGAAAATGGGCCTCTTCCCTCGCGCCCTCAAGGAGATCAAGGCCTCAGCGTGGTGAAGGGGGGTGTCCCGGGCTCCGTGCCCACCAACCAACCCGGACTCAGGGGCGGGAAGTGAGGCGGGAGACCGGGGGTTGGGGGGCCTGGAACCCCGGTCCTCACCGTCCCTCGAGCCAGTTTCTCGGGTCCTTGACGCGCGTCACTTGCACAGGCCCGTAAAATCGTCTCTTGGTTTGAACTAATTAGGACGATTCCAGCGGAACAAGGTGTCTGCCGCTCACACCCGAGGAGCAGCAGCTGTTAAAAAAGCGAGTCACTGAGTGCGGAGCGCTCTCTGACGCGGGTGCACCGGAGCAGGTAGCGTCTGTATCGGCCAGGCGGAGAGGGCCGGGGAGCCCGAGCGACGGCTGGGCGCGGGGGGGGGGATTGCACGCGCAGTGCTTCTCTCCGACGACCACCCCAGGGTGGAAGGACGGGTCTCCGGGCACAGAGAGGGTCTCGCTCTGGAGCGACCGGGAATTTCTCCGTCTGACGCCGCCGGGAGGGGCGGGGCCAGACAGCACCGCGGGCGGGGCGGCGAGGTCGGGAGAGGAAGTGCCGGGTTTGGAGAGTTCAAGTTCAGACTCCCCGAAGGGTCACGTGAAGATCGGGTTTCAGGAACCAGACTGGACGCGTGAGTGCCCTTTGCACCCTGTCTCCCTGTAATGTGTCCTTAGTGTCTGTCTCCTCACCGCGAATTTCCAGCTGTTTTCCCGCCGATCTTGACTTGCTTCTGCTTCCTTCCTCTGTCTCCCGGACTTCTGACCTCCCCTGCCTCCCCGGCGCCCACCTCACCCCGGTCACTGCCCTGTCACACCGCTCGTACAGGGAACCAGCCCCACTCTTTCGTCAAAGCGCAGACCTACTTCGATAACGTGGCGTGCGTGTAAAATGACAGAGTAGACGTTTCCTGGTTCTGCCCCTTTGCACTTTCTGACAATAAAGGTCAGGGATCGGTGGAGCAGTTCTCCGCGTGCCCCAGACACCCGTCTTCGGGGGGGTTTCCCCTGGACTCGGGGTGCGGGTCACACCCTCGCCGTTCGTGGGTGCCCGGTGTTGGGGTGCTTTGATCCAGGCGGAGGAGGGAGGGGCAGGCCTGGCCTGCGCCACTGAGACTCGCTCGGGGCACCGCGATGTCAAGCATCTGCAAAATGATGGTTAGTTTATTAAATACGGAGAAAAGGAACTGTTGTCTTTCCAGGTTCACTTGTGAGCTTTTACCGTATCCCCTCGTGCTGCTGACGTTGGGTCAAGGTAACGAGGCAGAAAGCCGGCAGAGCCTCCTCCAAAGAGCCGGTCCCCACCGAGACCCTGCCTTGGAGAAGCTTCTAGAGACCACAGCCGCGGGCGCGTCAGGGGAACCTGACAGTGGAACCAAGGCCGGGGTGCCCCCCGCCACGGGCCCTGCTCTCGGGGCCACGGCGCCATCCCTCTCCCACGACTCCGTGGGGGACGCCGACAGAGAGTGGCCCCCGGGGCTCCCGAACCTCAGAAGGAGCGAGCCAGCGCCCGCCGAGAGGCGCCACCCTTGCCGTTGGCCTCCGAGGACCGAGGACGGCCGGACCGGAGGGAGAGGAGATCCCTCGCCTGCCATCGGCCAAGCCGCGCAGATCCCACACGCCCCACGTGGGCGCCGGCCCCCGAACGGCGGGTCCCTTGGGAGGTCCTCACTCACACGTTGGCAGGAACCCCTTCCTCCTGAGATGCAGCGACACCCGAGCTGGCTGGTTCCGGGGGAGGACAGGGTCGGCCTGTGAAGGGGACAGAGGGGCGGGGCGGCCAGATCTGGGGAGCCGCGGGCGACCCCGCCTGCCCCCAGGCGCCTGGCTGTCCTCCAGGCGACGGACGGCGTGATCCGCGGGATGCCACCTTGGGGTCCCCACCGGGAGGGGCTTCGGCGTCTCTCCGCCTCAAACCGTTCCTCAGAGTGCCCAGTGCTTCTCTTCGTCCCTCGTGCATTGCTCAGCCTGTCTGCTGGGGGGAGGGGCCCGTTCCATCTAAGCACGTGCGTGACTCCTGAATCAGCGCCAGGTGCAGCCCGCTCCCCAGCTCGGGCGCGCGCTGGCCGTTTGTCTGGCGCACACCCCGGACCCGCCCCAGAGTTCAATCTCCTGTCACGTAGAAGGGAGACACCGGTGCCATGTAGACCGCAGCACTGCAGCAGGGAGCAGGCGATAAGATGTGTGCAGCAGCGCGGAGGGCTCCTCGAACAGGACAGCACGCCATAAATGTGAACTGTCACGAGACTGTAAATACAGGCGGCTGTGCCCCAAAAGTGAATGCGCACGGGCCCAGCACTCTGGTCGTGTGGGCCGTCAGCACCACGTTCTTCCACGCGGCCGAGAGCTGAGCCGTCTCCTCCCAGTCTGTGAACACTGCGCACGCCCACGAGAGGACAAGGCCGTACCTCCGTTCCCTCCCAGAGGCACGGACGTGTAAATGAGCACGTTTTACTCCCCTTCCTCGATCACTTCTATTCCAGGGGTAACCCAGTTCCGCATTTCCTTGTCATGCCTTTTTCTGTCTGTGTCTGTCTGTCTGTGTATCATCCATCCGTCTGTCTCTGCAAACACCCCCTCCCCCACCCCCGAGCACGGTGCCGCCTCTCTGCCTCCCCTGCCCCCCATCCCCCAGCCGGTCCCGCCTGCCCCTCCCGCCCCCACAGTCCCGCGCGTGAGCGAACGGGCTCTTCAGGCAGGATGACCCCTCGCACGGCAGCGGGGGACACGCTGTGACATTGCTTTGACACTTGTATTTGTTCGGCAGTTCTCAACGCTCTTGGAGAAAATAATTTAGTATTTATTTTACTGCTTATCGGCACAGCCCCTCAGGGGCCATAACAATTTCACACACTACAAACTTGATAGTAGATTGGTTTTTTAATGTATCTGGGCTGGGATTTCCATCTTCTCAGCTGACACAATTGAAGTCCACTTACACGAGGCGTCCCACGTCCATCCAGCTGGTAGAGAGAGCTGAGCGGAATTATCTTCCCACAAAACTGCTTTGGTCCTTACGGCGCATCGGGACCAGGCGGTGGTATCTCTCCTCTGACGCACCGTTTATACCACGCGTGCTTGTTGCTGCTGGGCACGAGGGCATGCTGCATTACACGGCAGGTCACGAGAGGAGCGGCCGGGGAGAGGGGCGCAGTGGAACACCACACACGCCGCAGGGAGGGCAGGGCACAGCCGGACCTCGGCCCCCTGCAAACGACTGGTGAGCCACCCGTCAAACCGGCCACGAGGTGACCGCCACGCGGGCCTCGGCTCCGGGGCAGAGCGGCGGGCCGGCGTCCAGCCCCAGAACACAGGGAGGCACCTGTACGCCGGCACTGACCTACGTGCGTGAGATGCGGCCACCCGGCGCGGAGATGCTCCTAGGAAAGTTGCAGTGGACGGGGTGGACGGGACGTCACAGTCTCGGGTCGCAGACGTCTCGCCTGCTTGGGGCGGGGGAGAGCGCTCGGCCAGCAGGGATGGTTGGACACTCTGGGGTGGACAACGCACTGAAGAGGTCCGGCGGGGACATGCTGCAGCGGCCGCACTGGACGCTTCCCCGCCTGCTCCGCCTGGGTTTCTGGTCTACCCACCTTCCGCTGTGCTCCTTCCTCGCCCGCCTGCCTGCCCCCCTTCTCCCGGCCGAGTCGGGGTGCCCCGTCACGACACCCAGGGAAGCGGCCCCCAGCCCCCCGCAGCCACACCTGTCCCTTCTCTACAGACCTGAGGCTCCCAAACCAAAGTCGCCACCCCAGGCCCCTGCCACGCAGCCTACGCCCCTGCTAGGCCCCCTGCGAGCGGACTGCGGCTCGTCCGAGCTCCGTGCCTCGCCGCTCCTGCACAGAGCGCCGCTGCCGTCAGACCCACACGCCTCGGCCCCAGGCCCAGGACCGGGCTGACCGCCGGCGACTCAGTTTCCCTCCAGGACACGTTCTGTCATCGCAGCACAGTCAGAGATGGGACACTGCCTCAGGGAGCTCCGTCCGACACTCGGGGAAGTTACGTGTAAGAGAAACGGCGAGGCCATTTCTCGTGGGTTTTTTTTTCCCCATGAAATAAAAGACACACATTTCTCAGTTTCACCAATAACTTTGCTGATTTGGATATTTTGAGCATGCCAGCTCTCTCCCCCGTGGTAGAAGGCTGATTGTTCTCAATTCACGTCTCGGTTTGATCGCTATTGACTTCACCTGGTCCCCCGACCGTGGGGCACCGTCCAGCGAGGAGTCTCCAGCACGAAACTCCACAGACCACTGCTGACACGTTCGATCCGTCCCAGCACCTTCTCCACACACGGCACCCATCATTTTTTTGCATTTAGTTGCATTTTTACCCTTTCTGAAATTAGTAAGGCATAATATGCCGAAAATGTTGCATATTTTCTTCTGTCTTCAATGTTAAAATGGCTGCACAAAAATTCACCCATTTTGATAAATTTTTAAATGCACGCTGATACGACAGCTGTCATAACACAATCTAAAAATTGTTCTGAATGAAGTTAGAGACAACTAAGTGCTACTAGAGCCATCGTAAAGGAAAACACCAAACGAGTTCTGTGGCCACCCCAGTGGCATCCATCCTGTACCAGACACTGTTGAGACTGTGGCCATTTTCAAATGAAAACAAAGCGAAGCAGAACCTTGTCGACGACAGCGACAGCGACACGCAGTCTCTGACCGTGACACGCCCAGACTCGGGGGGGGCGGGGGGGCGGTCTCCACCTCCCCACCGAATCTGAATCCGAAGCCCACCTCCTCCCACACTGGCGGCTGGCGGTGACCTCCCTGTGCCTGAAATGCATCTTCACCTTGACCCTTGCGCATGGCCGGCATCCTCCCCACGCTCCGGCAGCCTCCCGTGGGGCCCTATGGCCGTGCGGACTCCTCCAGTGCAAGGCTGCGCTGGGGGGGGTGGGGGGGGACACTGCCCCAGGCCCCTTTCTCGTCTGAGTCGGCACCGGTTGTTCGGCCGTGTTGACTGTTCTATGGGCGGCCCCCAAGCGCTGTGGGGGAAAGTACAGGCCACTGAGGGTCACGGCCACGGTCTGCCCCCCACCCCCGGCCCGCCCTTTCCTCTTTCGGACCCTTCTCGGCGCTCGTCCCGGCGCGGCAGGTCATCCTGTGGGAGGCGCCACTGACCTCCTTCTGTCACATGGATAACCTGTCAATGGCTCTACTGTTGCGGACCCCCTGCTCGTGCCGGAGCCACTGGGACAGACACGGTTCAGAGTCCAGGGTCTCCCATGTTTTAGAAAGACGGCAGACAAACACACTGCATGCCACGTGATGCCCCGGGAGCATCCGGAAACCACACCCCCAGAGCACACGTGTTGACCTGCTTCTGAAACGCACCATCCAGGCGTCCACCCGAGAAGCAGGCAGACAGGGTCCCGTTCCCGTGAGCTCGAGCCGTGCGAGTGCCCTGAGGAGCAGACCGTCTCCGCCCGCCACCGGCTAGCTCTGGGGAAGGGCTCTGATGTGCAGAGCCTGTGGGGCCTGGGAGGGAGGTGCGGACCTGCACCCCGGCTTACGGAGACTGTCCCCAGTCTCGCCTCTGACCTCCGCTCCTCCTCCGACCGCCACGGCCACGGCTCAGCCCGCGCTTCCCGAGACCAGACCCCTTCGCCGGACTGACCCCGCCTCTGCCGCCGGGTGCGGCTGAGCCGGACGACCTGCTGTCTTTTGAAGATAAAACGAGGACGCTGAGACACCAGGTGCAAAACGACAGATCAGCACGTAACCGGCATTCGAGTCGGAAAAGGCCAACACAGACTCTTGGGAAAACATAAATTCGGAGAAAATAGGGCTGGCGTGGGCAAGACCAGTCGAGTCTCGGGAGGCAGCCGGCGGGGCGGCGGGGGGGGGGCACCGGCCATCACAGCGACGAGGCAGCTGGGTCTGGGGACCTCGGGAGGCCAAGGACGTGGACGCGTCTGCAGACAGAAGTGCCCAGAAACGCTGACCCGGGTCGGACTCGGGCAGTGAGGCAGAGGGGCAGCGGGCGTCTCCCGGGCCGTGTTCAGAGGCGGTGCGCTGTAACTGCGACGGTGTGCACGTGAGCGGGGGCGGGGGGGTCTGGGCGGGGAGGCCGCTGGGGGCCGCTGAGCCCCCGCTGGTTCCGTGAGACACCCAGGAGGCCTGGGCGGCAGGCCAAAGTCTGGCGGTCTGGAGACGCAGTGAGGTAGAAGATGCACCGGCGACCACAAAACCACCAGCTTCCACCCCGACCGGTGCGGCTCCGTTGGCGGGAGCGTCATCTTGTAAACCTGACGCCCGCGGGTCTGACCGCGGGTCAGGGCACAGGCCTACTTGTGGGTTGGTCCCGGTGGGTTGGGCGCACACGAGAGGCAGGCGCCGGATGCTTCTCTCTCACACGGCTGTCTCTTTTCCTCCTCCCTAGAATCAATAAGCATGTCCTCAGGTGAGGATTAAAAATAAAAAACCAAAAACCATCAATTTCCTAATTCATCCTTGAACTATTCACTGCTGAGCCACAGCAAGATGCCTTGGACTCTTGTCCAGCTGAGCATTCCGCGCGGAACAAGAAAGGACTTTATCGCCCCTCCTCTTGGAGATCACCCTCGGCCAGCCCGCAGCCAGGGCCCGCAGTGGGGTGGCCGAGCCGTGAACCCGCCGGGCCGAACCTCTAATCGAGTCCGGCCCCTTCATGAAGGAAGGGCGCATCGATTTCCCGCTGATGCATCTGCCTCTCGGCGGTGGGGACGCTCGGGCATCGACCGGCTGCCTGAGGTTTCGTTGCCCTGGGTCGAGGACGGTCTGAAAGCAGATCTGTGGTAAAGTGATAGAACTAAGCGCAGGAGTAATAGATGTCGAAGCAGGGAAGTTCATTTACCCTGGGACTCGGCGGTTAGAAAGTGCGGAAAGGCTTAATTATCTGAATCACCCAGACGAAGAAAGAACGCTCCAGGCAGAGGAGGCGGCGAGTCCTTGCGGTAGGACGGAGCCGGGGAGGTAACGGGGTGGGGGTGGGGGGGGCAGAGGGCGCGGGGAGGGGCGAGCATGGGCGGAAGAGGAGGCAAGGGACCTGGGTGGGCGCCCGCACAGCCCCCCAGTCCGGAGGGGTTGGAGCTGCATCACACGTGGGGTCATGGGGTCGATGAGAAAGTTTCAATCAGCTTGTTGTTTTAAGAAGATGCCCAGGCAGGGGGCGGGGACAGGACCGAGGGATGAGACGGCCCTCAGTGGAACCTTCAGGGGTCCCGCCACGCAAGGGGGCCGCCTGGGCTGGGAGCAGGGTCCCATCACACCCGCCCTGCCCCCACGCGGTTTGGGACTTTTTAACGGTCACGATGTGTGTACATGCGAGCAAAAGCTCCATTTCGTCGCTGTACAGGTTTGCCACCCTTATGAAATCCCCAGGTGGAAAAGACGAGTAAGAACTGACTATCTGGGCCTAGAATTTCAACTGGGAGTGTGGGCGGGAAAGGCACATCTGAGTGTCAGGGACTGTGGCGTAAGTGTGGAGGGGAGGTGCCTCCCCTCTGGAGAAGACGGGTTTTCTGGGAGGGTGGGGATCCCCCACCCCCACTCCTTGGGGTCTCGGGGCCGAACTGACAGTGAAACCCACACCAGACCAGGTTAACGGGGCACAAACCAGCGCGGTACGTGTGTCCGGGCCGGAAGGGGTGGCGCTCGCGGAGACGCGGCATCAGCCGGCTCTGCGTGCTCTTCGGACGGGAAGCCGTGAGCGTGGGGTGAACTGAGCATGAACAGGTGATGCCCGAGGAACTGGAAATGCACGGGGACCCCGGAGCACGCCCACCGTGCCCAGCGTCCCGGGGCCGCCGCCGCCAGTAGCGGTGACGTCTCGGACGTGTGTGGGCCCGCGGAGAAGCAGCAGGTCCACACTCGAAGTGAGCGGGGCGTGGCCCGGCTGCCCAGCTCTCCGGGAAGCTCCGCCTCTACAAACAGAAGGAGCCGCACGATAGTGGGGGTCGGTGTGTGTGTGTGGGGGGGGATGGCGTGACCCAGGGTGCTTGGATCGAAGGGGGCGGCCGCGTTTACAAAGCTGGGAAGACGGAACCACTGACGCGCGTTGTGAGGAAGCCGCGGACAAAGGAATCCCGCCGGCCAAGGCCCCGGAGGCAGGTTTGCCTGGGGCGGGGGACAGATATCTGGGGTCCCCCGGCACCCAACAGGCGGTCATTGGCTTGGGGATTGTAGCTAATGATGAAGGAGATACTTGCGTTCACTTCCTTTTCATTAAAGGTGACTTGCAAGATGAACACCCCTTCGTCCGCATGCATGTCTTTATCTCAGACGGAGCAAAGACAGAAAGTCAGTGGCCTGATCCCTCCCTTCATTCCGTAAACTCCCAGGAGTGCCCACCCTGTGCCGGACGCCTGAGAGGGGGGACCGGGCCCTGCGGCCGCCCCGAGGGCTTCCTGGCTTCCGGGCTCCGCCCACACGGTGCCTTTCCCGGGGGTTCAGAGACCCGGGATCTCGGTCTGCTCGGCCCGTTTCTGCACGGTGTGTGCGTGTGCACGTGTGAGCGTGTGCATATCCGTGTGTGTGTGCTGTGCTGTGCACATGTGTGTGTGCACGCTCACCCAGACGGGTAGCTTGTGGGACTCGGAGATCCTTGCGGCCAAGGGTTGGCGCTGAGGCGAGAGGGGCCCCCGGGAGACGCCAGGGTTTGGTTGGAACAAACAGAAGAGGTCGAATCACAGCTTCTTGCTCCCGAGTTCCAGAAGCCGCTTGGAGGCAGGAATCGGAATTCGAGACGGCCAGCGAGTCAGAAGGCCTCTCTCGTCTTAGGGCTCTTCCCCAGAGCGCTCGGTGTCCCGCGGCGACAAGGAGAGTTGTAGCCGCGCCGTGTGCGGGTCGGTGTTGAGCTGCTTTGTTTTCCGGACGGACGAGCACAGGGGGGGCCCAGCGGGGAGGAGGGGGGCCGCCCCACAGCGTCCCGTTCTCGCTCCCAGCGGGGAGGGGAAGGTCCGCGCACGGTCACGGCTCCAGCTTTGTGTCGGCCGCCGCGTTTCACCGGCGGTCCGCTCACTCACTCCCTCCAGTGTATCAGGTTTCGGCCCTCATTCTCAGGGGCAGCCTCAGGCCTTGCCACGGGACTCCCTGCCGCACACGGAGAGAGAAGCCAGTCGCTCCGCCCGCACCCGGCCGGCTCGCTTCAGGAGGGCCCCTCGACAGAGGGCGCGTGCAGGGGGTTTGGGGTGACCCTCCCCACAGCGGCTCTGGGAGTGGGAACACCCCCCCAGAGGCGTGGGGACGCCGCCCTCCAGCGGCTGGCTGCCTCCGGGGCTTTCACGGAGGGGGTGCGACCCCACAGGCCGGCACGTGTCGGGGGACGGGCAAAGGCGATTGCGCCGGAAGGTTCTGTCCTCACCGGGGTGTTCGTGGTGCCCGCGCATCTGGGAGCACAAGGGACCGGCTCCCCCAGCTGTCGGCGGGGCCTCCTGGCTCCTGCTGGCTTTGCAGACGACGCCCGGGCCCCTGCAGGGCGGCGACTCCGCTCTCACGCGGCTGTGGGAGAAGGCGAGGTTTCCCAGGTTCACGGCAGTAAACGCTCAGCACCACGAACGTGAGTGTCTGGGAGGGCGGCGCTGGCGACTGGACGGTGACGATTCCCACAAGCACGCCCAGAACGCGCGGGGCCAGCTCAGACTGAGGCGGGCGCGGTCTGCGTCCCACCCACCGAGGACACGGAGGGCACAGCGCCCCCGCCCCCAGGGGGAGGGGGAAGCAGGGCGGCGTCTGCTCACCCGCAATTAGGTCGCGGTTACGAGCGGGGCTGCGCTCAGTTACAGTTCGTTGCCGTGGAAGCCTGGGTTAATTAGCTGTTTTCACCACCAGACCGGCACCGGGCTGGGTGGGGGCGCATCCCGGCCACCCACCCCAGAGCCGGGAGACGCCCACAACTTCAGAGTACCTTCTCGCTGTAGCTCAGCTGAACTCGGTCTCTGCCAGCATGTCCACCAGCTGCCGCTCTGGAAACTTCTCCTCCCGCTCCCTGGGCAGCTCCCAGTGCTGCCCAGACTCCTCCTGCAGCTCCTCCAACCCCAGCACCCCGGCCCCCAGCAGGGACCCCTGCTCCTCCAGCCGCTGCCCGCAGGGCCCCTCTCCCCAGAGCAGCTACCAGGTCATCTGCTGGGCGCCCAGCAGCCGCCGGCCGTCCTGCTGCAGCCCGAGGGTCCCCGTGCCCAGCAGCCCCTGCCAGGCCCCGTCCACTGGGGCTCAGGGCCGGGGGTCCAGCAGCAGCTGCTCCCTGGGCTCTGGGTCTGGTGGCCTCAGACCCCAGGGTTGTGGTGCCTGTGGGGTCCCTTCCCCGGGCCCTGGATCCGGATCCCGCCGCCCGACCTGCGGGACCCCCAGGAGCTGCCAGTCCTCCTGTGGTTCCAGACCAGCCTGCGGGTCTGGCATTTACTGACCAGCTCGGGAAGGGTTCTGGTCTGTGACTGCACCGTCGTCCCCTCGCAGTCCACGTCAGCAGTCACCTGGCCGGCGCGACCGTCAGATGAAAGTCACGGGAGAACCACAGCGTTTCTCCCAGGGCCCAGCTTTGTCCTTCTGCGACTTCACCCCTCACTTCTCTCCTTAAAAACGGAGCGGGAAGTGCTCTTCTCTTCTCTTCAAGTGCACTCACTCAGTCCAGTATCCGATCACAAGCCTTGTTACTGTAAAAAGGAAAACTGTCAATAATTCCAACTTGACTGCTGCGGGACTGAACACACACACTGATTCAAGGAGCCGTCTCCTGGCAGGAGGTGTCGTGCGGCCCCTCCGAGTCCGTTTCCTGGAGGTTCCGGCAGACGGAACCCCAGGGGGGCCGGGGGCTGCCCTGCATGCACTGAGTGCGTGGGAGGGGCAGCAGCACCCCCCGCCACTCCCCCAGGCTGTCCGCGGAGAAACCCCTGCGTGGAAAAGGCAGGTTTGCGGGAGGAAAACAGCAAAGCTCAGTTTAGCAACACGCACACGGCCTGCAGACGTGGTGAGACCCAGGACAACGGAGCGAGTCCCCTTGAACGGCATCTCCGGCTGAGACGGGAGCCGCCCGGGACGGGGGCCAGGAGGGGGCTATAGGAGGGCCCCAGGAGCAGCGCGGGAAAGGACGGTGAGGCCCCTCCCGGACCCGGACCCGGACCCAAGCCTGGGCCCTCGCTAGGAGTCCCTGCAGGCCCGGCCGCCCGGCCCCGCCTGGGGCAGGTCAGCAGAGGGGTCTCTCGCCGCACAGTGCCGGCGTCACACAGGCCGACAGCGCGTCCCTGGGGAAGTTCCTGCTTTGATGTTGAAGTAAAAGCGTTACTGTTCAAGCAGAGCCGTTTTGTGTGTTTGTCCACCCTGGTTACTTCCTCACGGGACTCGGACGACCCTCGTCTCAGGGACCCGGCACGTGGCAAACATCCAGTGAAAGTCGACACAGAAATCAGGGGCAGAGGGTGGCCGTCTGCAGGGTGTTCTACGTCAGGGACAGCAGGCACGCCTCTGTCCTGGCTGGTTGAACTTGACTTAGATAAACCCATTGTATTGGTGTCACCCATCCTCTAGTCACTGTCGTCATCGTCGTCAAGAACGACCCAGCTCCCACTCCGAGGTCCAATTTCGCAGCTGCAGTGCGTGTGGACAGCGTCTGAGGGCCCAGAGATGAAGTCACACGTCTGGACCCCAGGGACAGAACGCGCCTTCCCGGAGCCGCCAAGGAAGAGAACGGAGGAGGGGCGTGACTGCTGACCTGACCCATGACCTGTGACCCCTGCTCCCCAAGGACACCCTGGAGCAAGGGGCTGGGGTGTGGGCTGCAAGCTCAGAAAACCCGGGGACTGGATTCATTCCTTTTTCTAACCACGCGTCGCTGAGGGCTATGCAGACCCTGCACAATCCTCTCAATTTTCTTCCTGTTTTCTTCGGTGGCTGTTTGAATTAAAGTCGGATGTGATCGAATCGTAAATAACCAAGAAGCAGAGCGACTTGGAGGAAGCTTCAGAAGTGCAACGAGATCGCAGAGTGAGTCCTTTCACTCGTTCCTGTGTTCGCAGAGAATCTTTTCATCCCCGAGACAGAGACAGCCGGCGGGAGGCCGTCTCCAGGGCCCACAGAGGGGTCACGGTCGGTGCCGTGGTTCTGCGTGCTCCAGACCCTAAAACACTTTCCTGGGGTGTGACGGTGGCTGAGAAGGCCTCTTGGGCACCTGGCCGATTCCACAAAATGCTACGTCTTTGGGGAGTCAGGCACTCCCCGAGACACACTCTTCAGAGACGGACCCGTGTGCTCCTGGTGGGAGACATGTTTCTGTTATTCTCAGACGGTAGGGCCATCCGTTTAAGGCTGGGGACCTCTGTCGGCACGGATGGCGACCAACAGCCGGCCGACTGCCCTGCGCTGTGGAACGTCTCGTGAGTGACCTGGATGGAGGTTAGAGCACGAACAGGGTGCGGGTTCATCTGGTGGGTGGGTCCGACCACAGTTGGAGTCCCACTGAGCTCTGAGACGCGGCGGTTCTGACAGGAAGTCCCAGACTGTGCCAGGAAGGACCTTAGTGACCCTCTCGCCTGAGGTCACTGTCCTGGGCGCCTTCCCCGGGCCCAGAGTGACACGTGCAAGTCCCTGCCGTGAGTGGACGGAGCAGCTGGGCGGGAGCCGGTCCGTCCAGTGCGTCCAAGGCTCCCCCACCACCCCGCGGTCTCCGGAAGGGGGGACACCCCGGTAGGAGACACGTGCAGGGTCTCAGTTAGCGCAGGTCACGGGCATGAGCTCGGTCGGCGGGAGAAAACCAAGGCACGCAGGAGACGCAACCTTGGGAGAACCGAGCTGAGCTACGGTACTTACGGCCGCCTCTAATTTTTCATGTTTTTTACCTTCACACAGTGGAGCGAGCGATTCCAAGCCCAGAACAGCCACAAACATAAAAGCAACATAAACCACTCAACCTTGCAATCACGAAGTGCCAAGCTCGTGCGAGGCAGAGACCGGCCACCCAGACCTCTCACGGGACGGACGGTCAGCATGCCCCAGCCCTGGAAAGGGCAGGTGTGCGGCGCCCGGCACGCACGACCGCCTCTCCGACAGACGACGGCACCCCGTCTGCTCTGCCTTGCAGCCGCGTGTCCGCCCCGACCGGCGTTGCCATAGGAACGGCACGGCGCTCTGCGTGAACGGCCTTCCCCGGGCGGAAGCCGCCGCTCCTTCCCCTTGTCCGCCACTCGGCGGGCGGGTGGCGGGCGTCTCGGATACGTATCGTCTCCTCTAACTAACGCGGGAAACAGCCACCCCGCGAGGTCCAGAGTCTCCCCGCGTCCATTTTGAAAGTTAAGAAGCCAAGGCGCAGACATCTCAGGGGAATGTTTAAGGCGATAGTTTGTGACCGTAGAACTCGGCTTAGGGTCCCGGCGGTGTGACTCCAGAATCCCCGCATTGGACTCTTATGTACCGTAAATCCACTCTTGTGTTTAATTGTGGGCGAAGCCGCCGCAAACGTTGGCGGCCCGCCCTCTGGCGGTCCGGAGGTGTCACTGCAGCAGTGATCGCGTGGGACCCGGAGAGGCGGGCAGTGGTTCCACCTTCCCCTGGCACCGCCTCCGGTCCCCGAGGGCGGCCACGCGGCTACTGCCACCCCTTTCCCGAGAGGTGGGAGGTGGGCCGCCTAATTACCACCATTAGAGCATCTGCAAAGCTAACACTTAGTGGACAGTAGTTTCACAAAGACAATTGCGAGGTGGCCGAGTGCCCGGCCCACGCGTTCCCGGATAATAAGCCGGGTAACTCCCTCCGTAAACCCGGCACCAGCCCAGGTCGGCGTCCAACAGTCAGGTAAACAGAATGTGCAAGGCGCCGTCTCCCACCCGAGAGGCAGGAGCTCGCGGGGGGCCTTGTTCACGAGTGGCGGGCCTGACACCGCTGCGGGGCCCTGCAGGTGTGGGACTGCACGGGGGTCCACCCGCTTTGTGCGTGTGGCCACGCTCGCGTGAAGGCGGCCGCCGGGCAGCGTGGGGGCCGGCCCAGGTGACGTCCGCCTCCACGTTCCCCGCGGGACTCCGCGTTGCCCCGGCGGGGGTCGCAGTGACCGACTCGGCCCCGCGGGGCTGCACGTGGCTTCGCACTCCGCTCACCACGGGCCCTGAGAGGCGGGCAAGCCTGGCTGGCGAGTCATTTGTCTCGGTCCGCACCCTGGCCGGGCTCTGGAAGGCACTCGTGGGCACATCAGCGTGCCCCAGGGCTGTCTGTCCTCGTGTCTCGACTGTAATTCACGCACATTTTTATTTGGCACTTTCTACCCACTGACTGTCAACGACACGTTCACGGAGCTCTGACCGCGCACAAGGCAGGCCCGGGGCTTGGTGTCGGGACACAGGCGCGAGGAAGATGCACCCGCCGCCCGCCCGGCCGGCCGGAGCGCAGCGCACCGCGTGGGGCGAAGGCAGGGGGCGCAGTAGAACTGCTGTAAACCCGGGTGCGTCCCAGGAACGACAAAGCTGGGCCTGAGAACGGAACCTTCTTCCAGGGGCGGGGGTGAGAGGTACCGGACTCTGAGACGGAGACCCTGGAGGGGGGCCGTGGAGCTGTGCACAGGGCAGGGCCGCGGAGAAGGAGTAGAACAGGCGGGCGGAGGGACAGACAGCGCACGCGCAGTGCCGAGCCCAGGAAAGGCCCCGCCCACTCCAGGAGCTGCACGTCTTGGCCAGTGCAGGGGAGGAGCCAGGTCCGGAGCCTGGAGAGGGGGGCGCAGCCGGGCCTCGCCGGCCACGTGCCCAGGGTCTCCTCTGAGGCCAGTGGGAGTCCGCCTAACACTTTTAAGCAGGAGGGTCAGACGCTGCAGCAGAAGCCTCCGGGCAAACGTGCCCACGTGTTAGACGGGTGGGGGAAGGGGTAGCGAGATCTTTGGACGGTCACACGAGAGGCGCCGTCCAACACTGAGAGTAACTCGAGAGGCGGGACACCCAGCCTCTCGGGCTGAGTGTGTTCCCATGTGGCCCTGGGAATACGAGATGTCCCCTCGGCCGCCGAGAGCGCCGCAGACACCGTGCTGGCCCGCCTTGGGCCGTGAGGGCGGAGCTGCGCCGGGCGCAGCGGCTCCTGTAGGTGGCAGGCGTCCGAGCCGGCCACCGCCCTGCGGCCAAACCACAGCGCAGAAACCGACGAAATGAGCGCGCCCGAGACAAGCGTGCTGCGGGTGCAGTTCATCGGCCTCCGAGGGCACTGGCAGGGGAGGCGCACTGCGCGGGGTAGCGCTGAGCCTAACAGCAAACGTCAGCCCCTTCGGTGATTGTGAGGAGCAGGTCAGAGCTCCTAAGGGAAGGAAGGGCCAGCTTTGCAAGAGCAGCAGCATCGAAACGCGGCCTTGGACACGTCAGCCGAAGGGGAGGGGTTTGTGGGGCGGGGGCTGCTCTCGGTAAGCGCTCCGAGCGGACCGGGGGGGCGGCGGGCGGGGGAGGACCTTCCCTGCCAGCTTCTCCGCGCACCGCCGGCCCAGCAGGGCAGACGGGCCGAGGCCGGAGCGCAGTGGGGGCGGCTCCGCGGGGTGGTCTCTGCGATGCCTCGGTGTCGTATCCTGTCGCACCAAGGTGGCACCTCTGAGAACGCCAGCTCTGCACACTCATCTCCGGCTGGCTGTTCCCGAGTGCATTTCTCACTGCCCTCTCACCGGCGTGGAGAGTCGCAGTGACTCAGAAAACCCCACTCGGCTTGGGGGACTCGCTGGGACTCGCAGAGGGCGAACCCCGCCCCGTGAGTCAGCCCCGACCCGGCCCCGGGGAAGCCGCTGTGCAGGCTCGGGAGGGGCTGGCCTCTGCTCCGGAGCTGTCATCCTCTTCCCACGTGACGACACAGCGCGCTAACCAGCCGCGGCCTCCAACCCGCTCGCTGGCGCTGGAGGTGGGACGGAGCCCACGCCCAGCTCCGGGCATATAACCTCCCGAGCAAAGCCTTCAGGCTTCAGACCCGGCAGGTCGGGTCCCCAGAGCCCACGTCCTCGGGGGCTTGGACGCCATGCCCCCCAGCCACCGCCCCTCGCTCAGGGGCCCCCGCGGCGCCCCACCGCTCTCTGCCATCGAGCACAGCTCGCCTCCCCCAAGCCGCGACGACGGGCTGTTTCTGCCCAGCAGCTGCCACAGCAGGACCTGGCTGCTGGACCGCTGCGGGGAGGAACCCCGCGGCCTCGAGCCGGAGCCGTGCCCGCGGGACGGCGGCGTGCCACGGTCTTGCCTCCCCGCGGCTGTCCGCTCGGCTGGCTCCCATGCCAGCACCCGTGAAAGGACCACGGGCCCGTCAGGAGGCTCCTCAGCCGAGTGCAGGCGCGAGTCGCAGCCGTGCGCCCCAGCATGCAGCCTGCCGGCGGGCTTTGCCATCCAGAGCTGCCCCCCCGGGGGCCACGGGGCACAGCCCTGCCCCTCCCGGACGGACGCGTCTACGCAGTGCCCAGCCCCGGAGTGTGGACCCAGCCAGGGCCGCCCTCAGGACCCCGGACCCAGGCCCTGCAGGCCTCCGGCCCCTGGCACGCCCAGCCCGCAGCCCCCGGGGCCTTCCGCTGACCCTGGTGAGCCCCCCTGCTGTGTGACCGGCGGCTGGGGACGGCCCCGTGAGTGAGGAGCACGCGGCCCGTGGAGGGGTGACATCCTGAGCGGGTGAACCGACGCCTGAGATGGCTGGGAATTTGGATTTCTCTCAGGACACACGACTGTGCTCCTGTTTGTAAGGGAATGAAATTGTTTCTCTTTGGAGCCGTTGGCGCTGAGCCGGGATTGGAAAACCTGTTAAACTACTTAGGTCACTGGGGCCCTGTTTGCTACAGGTCAGTGAGGTCACCAGTTCACTTTGTTACAGGTCAGTGAGGTCACCAGGACACTTTGTTACAGGTCAGTGAGGTCACCGGGACACCCTGTTACAGGCCAGTGAGGTCACTGGGACACTTTGTCACAGGTCAGTAAAAGTTCAAGCAGAGACCAACACTTGAGCTCCTTACTGGGCGTTACCTGTGGAAACACTGAGTCTGGCTGCAGCAGTGTGAATGTAAATACAGTGGAACTAGTCAGAAACGCACACGACACTGGAGTTCAAGGGGACCGGAAGCCCACCTAGCCCTGCGAACTCGGGTGGAAGGGGCCCACCCAAGTCTGGGTCGTGTACCGCCCACACAAGGTCGGTCAGCTGTGGTGGGACACTCTCATCCACTGACCACGAGACGGGCCCCATTCCTTGAAAAGTGCCTGGGGATTCTGAATTTCGCCTCCACACCCCTCATGGCCACTCGGTAGCCAGGACCTTTGAATGTGACGAGGTCAAGTTCAGCGTCGTCAGTGCACTTAAGCTGCTCATCTTCCTCTTTTCACTGTTTCTTAAGTGGGCTTTGAGTTGGGATTTGGTCCTGGCAGTAAATAAACTGAATTCATGTGAAATCACACAGTTCATTGTCGCAGTTAATGTTTTAGGTCGATGCTTCTGTGGGTTGCAGATGGCAGGGTTTCTCTTTTCTTTTTGCCACCCGATGACAATGGTGTGGATGTTCGCAGGGAGAAGAGAGAACTGGCTCCCTCACAGTGCTGGTGCGTGTGAACCAGAATCGCAGAGTGTGTGGGGGGAGGGGCCACGCCCGCCGGGGGGGTCAGGAGGCCGTGGAGCCGAGGGGAGCGGGAGGCCCTGACTCCGCCAGAGCAGCCGGGCTCCTGTGAAGCTGGGGTGGCCACCGCCTGGCTCCGTGACGGTTCGGGGCGACGTGGGTCGGGGTACACAGAGTGGGCCGTCAACTCGGGTTCCCTGGGCTCTGACTCTGAGCCGGGTGGTGGGGGGGGCCCCAGAGCCCTGACTTCGGGACTGTGAGCAGCTCCTCCAGCCGCTGCCCACCCCGGCCGCTCGCCTTCCAGGCTGGGAAGACCGTGACGGGCCCCTGAGACCTCGCGGGACCGTCCCACAGGAACGGCTCGGGGGGGAGGGGGGGCCCAGCCGGTGACCCCCCAGCTCTGACCCGGGACGAAGGGCGGAGTTGAGGGTTCACAGACGGACACGGGTGTCTGAGGCACGTCAGGACAACCAGCCGCCTGGAAAACGAGACCAGCTGTCCGTGTTCCCAAGTTGCAGGTCGCGCCTTCCGGTGAGGAAGACACGCAGGGAACACGCGTGTGCCCCGTCAGGGCCGCCAGCAAAGTCTGCGGGTCCCTCGTGGCGCGTCGATGGGAGCAGTCGTCTTGGGTGCACCAAGCGCAACCATTTTAACGGTCCCCATGCGTACATTTAAGGGCCACGCGGAGCACGTAAGCAGCCTCTACTGGGCCATGAACGTGTTCACCCCGAGTTAATACCCAGCCGAGGCAAACACTGGTCCGTCCCAGAGTTCCCGCTCTGCGTCGGCGAAGCCGGGACTCGGCTTCTCCAGGTGCCTGGTGCACTGCGCGGTGAGCAGGGCCGCACGCAGGTGCCCGTCGGAGGCTGTGAGCAGCCACGCTCTCCGACACCTGAGTAGCACAGTTCTGCTCGGTGCCGGTTTGGGGAGCGGCGAGGCCACCCTCACGAATGGAACCTTCTGGAAGCCTCAGCACAAAGGGGAAATAGCACTAAAAGCGGGTGCTTTGCTGGAATTTGGTCTCTCTGTAACTATTCAGCGACCAGCCGCGCTGTCGGTCCCTCCGGGGCTGTTTCTGCCATCGTGTCTAACACCTCGTCCCTGCCCGTGGGCCTTGCTCGTGCCCCGGTGCAGCCGTCAGCGGTCACGGCAGAACCAGCTCCGGCAGGACTGATTGGGGGGGTCCCCGGGAGCCACCAGCCTTGGCCCCCACGCCTGTCCCAGCTCCAGAGCCCGCCAGACACCCCCCTGCTGGGCTGGGACCACACCCGCCGGCCACACCGCCCCTGCTGGCCTTGCCCTCTGCTCTCTGCCGCTGCCACCCAGCAACCAAGCTCAGAACCCGGGCATGTGGACGGGGACAGCTCTCACAGCTGCTCGTCCTGAACACCCCCCTCTCCCGGGACGCACCCGGCGGGGCCCCGTCGCTGCTGAGCCCAGGGACCTGGCTTCCTCGCAGACACGCTGCGGAGTCTCCAGCGCTGGCCTCCGGCCCCCTGTCCTAAACCTTGGGGCAGTCTGAGGGCTCGCCCCTCGGTGCTGATTCCCGACCGAAGTCCCTTCGGTGACTCCCTCTGCCTGGCCCTGCCGGGAGGGGCGGGCAGGCGGGCTCTCGGGGAGCCCCTCGGGCGGCGGCGCTGTTTGGAGGGGAGCCTGGCACCACTGCCCACAGCCCCTCCCACCCGGACAGAAGGCCGCCCCCTCGCTCAGCCCCCGGCTCCCCCGGGGCTGTTCCTGCCGCTGTCACAGGCCCGCGAGGCAGCGACGCGGCCGCGGAGAAGCCGCCTGCGGCAGAGCCTGGGACAGCGGGAGACCCAGCGGCGTGGGCGCGTCCACCGAGCGTTAAAGCAGAAGAAACTGCTGGGAATTACACCGAGTTTTCGGCTGAAGAAAATCATACATTAGATCCTTAAAATCCCCAGCAAAACAGCCGCTGGAGCCGCCACACGGGAGAACACGGGGGGGGTGGGGCTGGACACGGTCACGCGTCTCCTGAAACGAACCTTCCCGGAAGGAGACTCCCCGACAGCCCGCGGCGTCCAGGCTGGGAGACGCTCTGCTCCCGCGGCGCCGCGGCCCAGGGGAGCGGCACAGGAGCTCCTCTCGGAACCGGTCCCGGGACCAAGGTCAGACCCGGGCCGTGTCTTCACGGTCGTCACCCGGAGCACCAGCCCTCAGTGGGGACTGGGGCCGCCACGCACGCGTCACCCCAAACCGTAAAAGCGTCCAGTCCCGCTGCCCCGCACGGCTCTGTCGGCCCGCCCCGGTTTGCTGGAGGACCCGCCCTTTCCGCCGGTCCGTCCGCCCGCCCGCAGGGAGCGCACCTCACACACCGACCAGCCCTCCCTCCCTCCGCCGATCCCCGCACGAGGACGGACACGACGCCCGGGGCTTTTAAAACAGGGACGCGTTGGTGGGAAGTCACTTCCCACCAGGATTCTAGAATAAAGCAAAGCGCACGTGGGGACACATCGAACGTTTTCATATTGCACGTCTTGGACACCGTGTGTGCTCTCAAATTTCTCACTTTGGGCAATTTCCCAGAAGAATAGAACTTCTCCTCGGAGGTAATTTGCTGGTGTTTCAGGGACGGCCGCTGCAGCCTCTGCAGACGAAGCCGGGGAGGGATTCCAGGAGCGGGGACCTCCCCGCGAGGGCAGGGCCCGGGGAGACTCCCCCCCCGCCCGAGCTGGAGAGAGACGCGTCGAGGGGAGGATCGGCCGTGTGCGGGGGGGGGGGGGGGAGCACCATCTGGAAGAGCCTGGACCAGCCTCACACGCCAAGCAGGTGCCTCTGCCTCTGCCTCTGCCACCTGGGGATGGGCTGGGGTCAGGCCGGAAGGGGGGACAGAGAGGCTGGAGACCGCCCCCCCTTTCCCAGGGAGCTGCCCCTGCTCCGGGGCCGCAGCTCCGACCCCTCGGGAACCCCTGCCACGCTCTCCCCGCCTGCCCACCGCCCTCTGCTCCGAGCAGGGGAGCTGTGGGGGTGCCCCCCGCCTGCCCGGCACCTGTCTGGACCCTGCCTGGCTCGGGGGCGGCCGCCGAGAGGCCCATGGGGCACCCACCCGCTGCCAGCCCCCGGCTGTGAGCCTGGCGGCGCCGACACCTCCTGCTGCCCGTCCACCACGAGCCGGGGACCCAGACCGGACACGTTCTCATCTCCAGCTCCCCTCCGTCCAGGGTCCGGCGGCGGCTGACCCCTGTGCCCCCCCCATTACAGGGCTGCCCCTTGGCTTGGATGCCCTCAGGTCCCCCACCACACAGAGCTGTGTGCAGCAGCCTCTGACCCCTGGGTCCTCTCCTCGCTGGGTGTCCACTTCTGACACATGCGTCCCCCCTTGTTGTCCACCTTGCCCGCAGCAGTGGGGGGGGTCAGTAGCTTCCCTGTCCCAGCCAGGGACCACCCCGAGGACCCAGGACAAGAGTCCAGTCTTCAAAGACTCCTGCCCTTTCCCGTGGTGACCATCGGTCGCCACGCTTCCTGCGTCTGGTCCGACGCGAGCCGCCCCTCCCACACGTCCATCCTCCTCCCGTCCCCCCGTGACGCCCCCGTGTCTGGGTTGCCACACTGGGTTCCCTCAGGTGTGTGTGTGGGGGGTTCGTTTGTTTCTGCTGTGACGACGAGGTGAAGTCAGAACTGAGAATCTGGTTCTCCACTGGGCTTCACGAATTCATTTAAATACGGAGATGAGCAGCCTTAGTGCGTGCAGGACAAACATCAGGACGTGGGGCTCCCGGCCCCGCGTTCTCGCGGCTGGGGAGAGCTCGGTGGTCTGCCTGGGGCGCTGCTTCCTAGGTCCTGACCCCCCGGGCTCGAGACCCCAGCGCCTCTGCTGGGGTCACTGACAAGATGAGGGACGAGCTCGCCGCCCTCTTCTGGGGAACGCCCACCAGAACGACCCTCTGTGGCCGACTGGACCGTGTTCTGCTTCTGCTCGCACCCTGGGCGGCCCCCTCCGGCCCCCTCCGCGGACCAGAAGTACAGACCCCTCCCAGCACCGCCAGGGCCCCCCCCCCCCGTCTCTCCCTCCCTCCCTCCCACCCAGCCTCACCCCTCCTCTGCCCCGCCCCCCCCAGAGCCCTGGGAGCGGACGTCCCGCAGCCGCGACTCACACGCAGACCCTCCAACGGGCCGCTTTCGCCGCGCCTGCCCCTGTGGAGGTGTTACCGTCAGAACCAGGGTGCACTTCCGGTGCAGCTATTCTGAAAAACCGTTCTTTCAAAACCAGAGCCCACCTTAATTCATGACACTGTCGGTTCATTCAGCAGAACTGTTGCCACCCGCCTGCTGGGCCCCAGAGCCCCCTCGGCCCGGCGCACGGGCTGCGGGGTGAGCGGGCGACCCTGCTCTGTCCGAGCCTCTCCCCGGAGTCACGGGCCAGGGGACTCATCTGCATTAACGATGCACCTTCCCCGAGCTCCCCATGGAACTGCAGGGGGTGTGTGTCACCAACCAGAATACCACCGACTGTCAGCGTGAACGCTCACGGTCCTGGGGAGTGGAAACATCTAGAAGCCGCCTCAGCCTGCAGGAGAAGCAGTGCCCCTGGGGCCACGCGGGTCTCGGCGCTGAGAGCCCCCTCTGCTCCGACCCCCGTCGCTGAGGCTGAGCGGCCCCTCTGGGCGTCACCCTCACCGCTGGGAGGACGTCCGGGCCTCGGGGTGCCCCGCGGCTCTCCCGCGTGCTGGGAGCTTGTGACGGCTGCACCCTTCCCTTCCAGAACCTTCCTCAGGCCCGCTCCTGCCCCCTTCCCGCTGTGATTCAGTCGTATTAAGGTGCCTTTAGCTCAGACGTATTCCTGGGGTCGACCTTATCGGACTGTTTGTATTAACAACAATTTTACGTGAGATTTTAGCTGCAGTGGAACACACACATTAATTTGTGCACAAGAGATACTTTTTCCACCATCAGCGTGCACTTCGCTGCCCACGGAAACAGCTGCCGTGGGGCTCAGGCCCGCCCCGCCCGCGCGGCCTCACCCAGCAGAGCCCACTGGACGCACCCCGCTCTCTGGCGGTGGACGATTTGACCCCGGGTTGCTCCTGCGGCACCGGGAGGTGCAGCCCAGGGGTGCGGAGACGACCTCGGTGCGGGGGCGGGGGGGGGCGCGCTCTGAAGTCCGCCCAGGGACGCACGCACTCGCCGCAGGGCGCGTGTCTCGGAACCGGTCCCCGTGGAGCAGCCGCCACCGTGTGATGTGCGCGCGGGGGGGGGGGGTGGCTCGTCCGCGCGGCCGGCACACGCGCCGCCTGTCCGCGCCCCCGGACGTGCGATGCGCGCGGCTCCGAACCAGCCGCGGCCCCGATCCCGGTGCTGCGGGCGAGCAGCGCGGCTGCGGCCAGTTCGCACCTTTCAGAACCGACGCACGAAATGCTCGTATTCTCCCGCCCGTCTGTTAACGCGCACACCAAGGTGTTCCCGCCGGGAGACGGACGGAGGCGGGGAAGCGGCAGACTGCGTGGGATGCGCGGGCGCAGCCCCAGCGCCCGCGGGGACCGCGGGGACGCAGCGTCCGCTCTCCGAGCCCCGGACGCGCACCGCCCTGGCCGGTAGCTGCCGCGGTCGGGCCTTTTAACTTCGCCCGTGCGAGTGAGCGTGTCACTGTAACAAACTGGTTTTATTTCGAGTTTCTCCGATGACTCATCCGATTGAGAACATTTTCAAAATGCTTCTGGCCACTTAAACATACTTTGTTGTGAAGTAACCACTCCCGTCCTTGCTCCTGGTCTGGGGTCGCCGGTTTGCCTCCAGACGGGAGGGGATCCTTCGGGTGGTTGGCCCGATCACCCTTGGCTGGGTGCCCGTGTCTTCAGTGTCTTCTTCCAGGTCACCACCGCCTTTTCCCTTTCTTGACGGTGTCTTTACACTCAAAGTTCCTTATTTGAAGGTAGCCCAATTTTATGGGTCCTACATCTTCGTCCTTTTCAAAAAACCTTTGTTTGCCCCGCATTGATTAAGACACGATATATGGACTCCAGGAACTTCACTGGCTTTGCCTTTAACAATGCACCATCCCTGTAAAATGGGCACACGTGTGTGTGTGTGCCGTGTCTCCCTGCATCTGTGTGCGCATCTGTGTGTGCCTCTGTGTGTGGTGTGTGTGACTGCGTGTGTCCGTGTGCCCCTCTGTGCTGCGGTGTTGCATGTGTCTGCCTCTGTGTGTTGCATGGAGAGGGGTCAGAACCCCGGGCTCCCGGTCCAGTCACCTCTGTGCACGGGGCCTCCGAGTGCCTGGCCTGGGAGTCCGCTCTCCCCCCTCAATACCCGCCGTGACTTTCTAGGCGAAGTTGGGTGCGGTGTTGGGTGCGGCGGTAAAGTCGGCCTCAACTGCCCTTTCTAGGGGCTCATCTCCTCTGGGTTCTCGGAAGAGTCTCTTTTGATGAAATATGTTTAATGAATGATGTTAGCATTGACTATCAAGATCCATACCTAGAAATCAAAAACACACACACTCTGGAGCCTCACTAAAATGCACGCAGAGCAATAATAAGACGCCATCCTCCACATCAAATCAGCAAACGTCTTGAAAGCCCTGGCACCGATACCGAAGGTGCCGAGAGTTTGGTGGTCGGACGCCAGTACGCGGCGTTAGAAGTGTAGACCTGGAAACACGCATCAAAGTCTTTAAAATGCATCGTGATCGAGTGAACTAGAACTTTTCGTGAATAGTAAACCGCACAGCAGAGGAGCAGGAAGATTTCAAGGGAGGAGTGCACCCTCCCCACAGACCCCACCGAGCGGGCTGGTTGCCATGGAGACCTGTGGCAATACCCGAAGGACACCTCGGGCTCCTAGAGACCACACCACCTCGGTAGCCAGTAGTCCGATGCATCGGACTTTCACACCTTGGCACTTTTTACGGGGAAATTTACATGTGGTCATAATCCGAATATAATACTAGAATAAATGCATTGTTTTGCCTTGAGAAATTACTTCACAAAACCCCAGCACACTGGGCACACGGTTCTCATGTTGCTGACGAGCAGAATCTCGAAACTTCAAGGAGGGGGAGTCGTCCTGGGTTTTGAGCTGCTCGCCGGTTCTCAGGCGCATGGCTCCCGCCGTGGGCAGCTAGAAACACTCCTTACCCCCCCCCGCCCCCCACCCCGTGCCGTGTCCCTCGCAGGCTGCCGTCCCTGCAGGTGACACGGGCCCTCTGCTGGAAGCAGCGGAGGGCCGAGGGCGGGCCCACGGGACAGGGAGCTCGGAAGGTCCAGTGAGCTTCAGGAGGAGCCCAGGGGCCGTTCGCACAGGCGCCGCGGTAGCTGTCCTCGGGGAGCTGCGGGCTGGTGGGAGAGCCCCAGCGGAGGGCAGGAGCGTGTCCGGGAGCGGCCAGGAGCCCACCCAGGGAGGCGGCCACCTTTGAGCGACCTGTGTGACCCGTCTGACCCGTGCCCCGCACCCGGGAGAGCACGGCGCCTGCTCCTGCCGTCCCCGGGTCTGCGGTCCCCGGCCCTGGGATGGACGGAGATGTCTGGGGTGCCCTCTGCTGCGGTGTGGCCGCCCTGCGGGCCCCTGGCCGCCCGTGGGGGCTCTCAGGAGCGCTGCCCAGGGGTGCTGGACGCTGCCCTCCACTTCCACTGGCCTGAGATTTCTCTCAGGGTTGGACTGGGGTCATGGGTTTACGGAGAAGCACCACGGAGGTCAAGCTGCGTATGGAGAACACCAGTGATGGACAGGCCTCACCATGGACGTTGGCCCTGACCCCCTGGCGGAGGTCGTGCTGTCAGGGTTTCCCTCTGTCAGCACTCGCTCCCGGCCCCGCTGCGCTCCCAGAAAGGAGGCCGTGACTCCTCAGCGAGGGGGGGGTCCCTGCTCCCCCAGGGTGCGGGCAGCTGCAGCTTCTGTGTGCACTGCTCCCCGCAGGGGGCCGGCCTGCTCCCCCTGACTCCTCCTGCGCACGGTCACTCGCTCACGCCAGCCAGGACCCGAGACGGGACGGGCACTGCACACTCCGGGGCACAGACTGACACCGTGTCGCCTGCTTGGTGGCCCTGGTCGCCCCAGTCCGGTCGCGAGGGGCTCTCGCTGCGGGTCCCCGGGGCTGGGTGACATCCCTTCCCGGCGGTTCAGTGTGCGATCGTTTCTGGGCACGCCTCCCGTCCTGCCGCAGGGCAGGGCGCCCCCAGTCTCAGCCGCAGCATTTCCTCCGAGGGCCTGAGTGTGGGGCTCCCCGCACCCCCCACCCCCCACCCCGTGCCTGAGCACGACGGCTTCTGACCCTGGAGGACGATCACGACAGCCTCTGACCTGGCGGACTCCGGTCAGTCTGCGGGTCTGTGAACAGCACCTGCGAGGACTCCCCTTGCCAGCCCCGCCCCCTCCTCTGCTGGGTCCTCCCCGGTCCCCTCCCCCACCACCCCACCGTTTGGACGGATCCTGAGAACACTCCAGGGTTCCTTCCCCGACGGAGCGAAGCCCAGCCCTCTGTAAATCCTGCTCCCAATCTCAGCTCGGAACAGTCTAGAACCTCCTCCTAAGCAAGCCCGCCCTCGGAGGCGGATGAAGAGCTCCTGAGTCCTGTAGCCTCGGGGAGGAATAGCATTTCCGTTCTGCCGTTCCTCCTGGCGTTTTATCCTCACAGAAACCGGAGCGGAGGGCCCGTCGGAGGCAAGCCGGCACTGTCCCCCTCAGTGAATACGGGCACACGCACGCTGACCGGACGACGAGAAGGGGAAACCCTCCTTCGTTCGTCGTGAAGCCCCGTTAGTCGGCGGCAGGTCTTTGACGGTGGTGATCTGCCCGTGGAGAGGAGTAATCCAGGCCGTGTTCCACCCAACAGCACGGCGGCGCCACTCCGTTGCCGCCCACCGAGGCAGCCCCTCCAGGGCAGATCCCCCCCGGGGGCCGCTCACGGTGCGTCTGGGAACCTGGCTGGTTTGAAGGACAGAGAACGCCGTTTCCGGAAGGAGCAGAGGCATGCTGCCCGTGTCCCCACTTTCCACATTAAGTGGCTGTTCGGCTCGTCTTTAAAAATAAATCCCTAACAGCAACATGAGGAGGGTGGGGTGTGTCGGTAGCCCCCACCGGCCTCACTGTGCGCTGACACTCACATCCTGACTCGTTCCACTCTTAGTCCATCCGAAAGACGTGTTCACGGTGCTATGGGCGCGTCAGGGGTTCCGGGCGAACCTGACTTTCAGATGCACATCCAGGGGCGGGGGCGTGGGCTCAGGGCCAGCGGAGGAGACCCCTCTAATTTCTGAGTCCACCCGAACAAGCGGGGGAGGGGCTAAGAGCTTCCGCAGGGAGGTCCGGCTCTGAGCCTGCCCTCGGCCGAAGGGCTGCCCCTCCCCGGGGTGCTGGCCTTCCTCACTGGCCGCCCTAAACCCACGGTCCACACAAACCCACCTTGGCCATCTCTCCGGCACGGCGACCTCGAATCCTCCGCTTCGGGCTGTGTGGCATGGGCCCCGGTCAGGGCCTCTCATGCGCGAGGGGGGACCCCAAACACCAGAACTCTTTTCTAAATGACTGTGAACTTATTCTCACGTGTTTAAGCTTCCGCCACCTTCCACGTGCTCTCCACGTGGCACAACCCACCTATCGACAGACACGTTTTTCCCATGGCTCAGAACAGTTTGAACTCGATGATGCCGATGCCTCTCCATGCTTCTGCTGGTTTTGGTTTCACCTCTTCCGCCCCTTCCCTTTGAGGACTTTTTCACCCGGGGAAACAAAAAAAATCGTGCAGGTTGAGACGGGGTGAATAGGAAGGGTAAGACATAGGGGTTGTGCCATTTTTGGTCAAACACTGCTGAACACTCAGTGTGGTGTGCGGGGGGGGGGTGTGCTTGCAATTCACCGTCACAAAGTGGACAAACATGCTGAGTCTTCAAAAAAATTCACTGAAGCCGAATGCAGCCTCTCACCACAACACCAGCTGGCGCACTCCTACAGATGGGTTCCTAGCACAACCACCTAGCAGGGGAAGCCTGTACTACAAGGGGCCTGTCCTGGGGAAGATAATTCCGGTTTTCATGGGTCCCCCCTTGTCCATTTCTAAATCATATCCTGAGAGACACTAGTAAGGTGGCATTTAACGTGCCCGTTTGCGCAGGAGGGAAGTGAGACTCGGCAAAGCTGTCGGTGAGGGCGAGGGCATTGTGACTGGATGGGCCAGACTCCCGAGCTCCGGCCGTGACGGCCACACTCGCGGCCTCTCCGGCCCGGTGACCTCGGTGCTGACCACGGGCGATAACACCGTTCCGCGCAGGACCTCGGCCCATCGTCCCACCGCGGCACGTGCCACCGAAGGCGGGTCTCTGGACGCACGAGACGTGAGTCCTCTCCCTGGAGGAAGCTCCTCACGGAACTCATGGAAGTCCGTTCATGCCCAGCTGGGGCCCAGGCCGGGTCGCAGAGCCCCACAACACCGCCGGGCCAGCACGTGTCTTCGCTGTTGTGGGCGGCGCGGTCCAGGAGTTTCCATCTTCTTTCCACGTGCAAGTGCTTCCGGGCTTCAGAAATCGACAGGCAAGTAAAGCTTTGGAAGAGAGCTCGGTCATAAATTAGGCTGTCTTTCTTAATTAAATAGTCAGAAAAAATATGAGTTGTGTAAAACCACGTGTGTGTGGGAAGACACTCGTGGGAAACTGTGACAACGGAACAAGTCACCCACACTCTGCGCGTCTGTGGGGAAATACGCCGGAGGTCACCCAGGCCGGCGTCCGCACGGCCTTCCTGCCGCGGGCACCCAGCTGTCTGCGAGTGGGAGCTCCTGGCGTTTTGTGTCAATAAAAGACACCCTGGTGACACGGAGTCTCCCTGGCTGGGGACCTCAGCGAAGCCGGTCGGAGCCGTCCAGGCCCCTGCTGTTCATGGGAAAGACACGTTCGAACACGACACCCGGAACACGTTTGCCAGGAGGTGAAGCAGCTTTGGAAAACACTGGGCGAAGTTGGGTAACTCCCCTTCCGTGAGCCGTGAAGGCTCAGCTCCCTCGTTCGATAAAGAGAGTTTGTTTCTTATTCCTCAGCAGGCATTTCTCGAGACTGCCTGAGGGCTGGACTTACTTCCTGCGAGTTAAACCCCCCTTCGATGCAGGACTCCTGTGACTGCACAGGCCGCCCAGCTCACCCATCGCGAGGCCCTTGACTAAGTCACATCTGCCAAGTCCCTGCTGCCACCAAGGTCACGTGCTGGGGATCAGGAAGTAGGTGTCGGGGTCGGGGGTTCTGTTCCGTCTTCTGCATGCAGACAATGTGACGAACAAGGGGGTTAACAGGAGGCAGCGTTCTTTCAGCGATGCGGTGCAAACAGACAAGGCGTCTGCTTCTCCAGCGCCTGAGGAGCACAGCGCTACCCGAATGACATCGGTCCTCGCTCCCTGCCACCACCTGCCACTGCTGCGAACTTGGTTCTGCTCTGGTGCCGACACCGTCTGCTCGGGCTGCTGCCCAGGCGGAGACCAGGGCAGCGGACGCCCCTGGACGGGTGTCATCCACCGAGGAGTGTGGGTGCGCGGGCCGTGCCGGTGGCCGGAGCGTGGCGAGTGGGCAGGACGGTCACGCCAGAGCGAGGAGAGGCCGAGGCCCACAGGTGTGGTGCCTGCACCCCCGTCTACCCGAGGCATCATCTCAGGCCTTACGTTTGGGTTGTTGACCTGGGCCGCTCTCATTTCCGTGAATGCCCACAGGTCGCGGTCCAGTTTCCGTCCTGCGCACGGCTCTCCGACTTTCCCAGCATCCTTTGGGCTCCCTCCCACGTGGGATACAAAACCGAAAGCAGCCGATGCGCAAACCAGACAAACAAGCAAAACCTCGTGGACAGGACAGCAGCGTGGGCGTCACCAGAGGGAGGGGGCGGGGCGTCGTGGAGGGTCGGGGGTCAAACCCGTGCTGGCAGAAGGCGATCTGACTTTGAGGGGTAAACACACAGTGCAACACACAGATCCTGTTTCATACAAACGTACACGTGACACCTAGGGAATCTTACCAACCATCGTCACCCGAATAAATTAAAAAAACAAATTTTTTTCAAAAGGCAAGCGAGAGGAGCGGAGCTACCTCCCCTCTGCGGACTCGTGCTCCACCGTCTGGGGCGTCGCTGTCCCGGGGTGAACGTGGCGGGCCCCAGAGTCTCCTGCCGGGAGTCTCGCTGCACGGCGCGATGTTCCGCGCTGTGTATTGTGGTGCACTTGCGCTGCTGTGGACGGCACTGACTTCAGACGCTCTGCGTGTAACGCTGAGTCAGGAGGGGAGCGGGTGGGCCTCACAGGGACCAGCTCACCCGTGCTTCCCCCGCACTCTGCCCGCTGCAGGGGGCCCACACCTGGGGTAACGGAGAGAGGCCGGAATAAGGACCCGTGGGCCTCTGGGCTCCTGCGCGTCACGGAGGCCCACAGAGTGACTCGGTGCAAAGTCGGCCGGAGCCGCCTTCCTTCCGTATCTCGTGTTCTGTGCTGCCCGCCTCCGGGCTGAACATTCCGGCCCCGAATCCCAGGATGCTCCACGGTCCAACAGCAGGATGAACACATGGTTCCCGGGGCCTGACCTCTCCTCCCGAGAGACGCTTCCCCAGACAACCGACTGCGCTCGATGCGGAGCTGCTCCCTCCAGGGGGGTGTCGCCTCGCCGAGTGAGTGCCGGGGGGGCAGCCGGGAGCCTCGGCGTGACAAGAGAGGGCTGGAGGACCTCCCCAGGAGCGGGCGGTGTGCCTCTGCGGAGCTCGGCTGCGAAGCGGAGACCGGGGAGGAGAGCTCCTGTCTTCTCCGAGGACCACGTCTTTGCAAACCGTCCCCACAGCCCGCCTTCCCCCGGTCCGAACTCGCCGCCGCCGCCGCCCACACACGCATGGCTGTTCCGGTGCAGTGGAGGCTGCACGTGTGAGTTGCCGTCTCTGTTTTCAGGAAGAAAACGTCAGTCCTTAGTTTAAGTGAAGATCTCAGAAGTGTCCTTCACCTCTGCCAGCAGCAGTGAAAAGCGCTATTTGCTGTGCACGGGCCCCGCAGGCTCTGCAGACGACATTTTAAACACGGTGGGCGCTCCCTCGGGTGGGCGCCGACCAAAACCAGCCGCACTCTCCGACACGGGAACAAAGTCCAGTGTGCGTGCAGGAAAGAGGGGAAGCGAGGACAGAAAAGCTCTGTTTGGGGAGAAAGGGGGGGGGCACGTCACGGGCCGGTGGCGTGGGGGGTTGACGGCAGGGAGGGCCAACCGTCCTCCCCCGGGGGGCGCAGCCCCAGGAAGCCAGCCTTTCGGAGGCCCCGACTGCACAGACTCTTCGGGGAAACCACCTCCTAGGAGACGGGTTGCTCGGCAACCACTAGCCCCTGAGGACGAGCTCCCTGTCAGCCCCGGGCAGGTCCCTCGGTCGCGGTGGGGCCGCCGGTGGAATGCTCCAGCCACGGCGGACCAGAACCGGCCACCGGGCCGTGGCCGGCACACGGCCCAGCACGGCACGTTTTGGGGGAAGCAGTTCTTTCTCGTGAAGGTCTCACGTCTCCCCCTCTCGCGGAGCAGCAGCGCTGGGACGGCCCGTGCCCTGGCCTGGTCAGCACACAGGACCGAGGCCTCTGGGGGCTGGCCGCGGTCAGGAGCCGGCTCCTTGTTCCGGGGACTCCTCGTTAACCTTTTAATCACCACGCTGCCGGAGCCCACAGAGGCACCGACTCTCGTAACCGCTGATTGGCAGGTGGCAGGCGGCCTGGTCACATTAAAACCCCGACCCACCGACGGCACGGCCCGTGGTGGTGCGTCGTGGCCGAGGGCCAACGGGGCGATGATTGCTACTTGGCAGAACCAAAGTAAATGCATTTTTGCGTGGGTGTGAAGGCATCGGCGGCGGTGGCTAAACACCACCTCCACGAGGGGATGCCGCGTGCCGCCCGTGGTCCCGGGGAGATATAAGGAGCCCTGGGCCGGCGCACCACACCGTCCCGCTGCGCTGACACACGCCGGCCCCATGTGCCTGCTGGGCCCCTCCGGGGGCTGCTGCCTCCCGGTGGTGACTCCTGTCGCCTTTTGCCCCCGGGGTGGGAGCCCCACCTCTGGGCTCTGCTTGCCCAGCAGCTGCCAAGGGAACCTCTGGCTCCTGGAGTACCGCCCGGACCCCGAGGGCGACAGGGCGCCCAGCTGCCGGCCGGGGACCTGCACCGCGGGGGGAGCCCCGTGGAGCTGCCGTGAGCCCTGCGACCCTGCAGCAGCGGTGGGGACAACGCGAGGTGCATGCGGCGCAGCCAGCGGGGGGCCCCGCCACGGCCCACGGGCTCAGACCGCTGTGGGGCGCACGACCCGGGTCGGCGCACCGATTCCCCGCGCCCCCACGGCGCGCCGGACCCTCACCGACGGCCCCCAGGGCCTCGGGCGACGCAGCACCGCGCCCAGGAGTTCCCGGCCGCTGCCCCACTGCAGACCCAGCAGCCTGGGGTGCAGGGGCTACCAAACTTGGGGCTTCACTCCTGGCGGCTTCTCGCCGTCCTACTGTGCGGCCAGCGGCTGCCAGTCCCCAAACTACTGGGTGAGACACCGGCCCCTGAGCTGCACGTCGCCGCGCTACCTGCCCAGCAGCCTCGGCGGCTGCCTGAGCTCCGTGCCCAACTCCTTCCCTCCCCTGAGGTACCTGCGCCCTGGCTGCTACTGATCGGCGGCGAGCGGCGTCTCTGGTGGCCGGTGGCCGGTGGCCGGTGGCTGGCCGCTGTCCGACGGAGCAGACCCTCCCGCGGGTGGCAGGCGCCGCTGTAACACTCCGCTGAATCACCGCCCTGCGCCCCGCCCGAGGCGTCTCCAGACGACAGCCTGCACGGCCCCGGGGCCTGGCTCACCGCCTGGGCACCGCTGGCTGTTTCCCTGCGCTCTGCCGCCGACGTCCTGTGCGGTCAAGGCAGACGCCGGAGGCGGCGTCGTTGTTCCTGGGGCTGCAGGGGCTGGGCACACGAAGGACTCCGCGGGTCCCCCGTGGCTTGATCCCAGCACATTTCCCCTGATCGATTTGCCTTCTGTCAAGTCTGTCAGCTGCTGGGCAGGCATGTTTCTAACAAGCAGAGAGATCGCATCGCCTTGAACCTGCTGAACCGACAGCCTTTCCATCCCCCCCGGGACCGGCTGGCTGGGACGCGCATGGGGTGCGGGGGGCGCGGGGCACCGGGCGGCCCTGGTGGGCCTCTTCCCCAGGAGCGTGAGGTGCGCCGGGTGGGCCCCGGCTGCGTCCTCAGTGCCCCGGACGGAGCCTGGCAAGGAGCAGAAGGACACAGGGCGTCTGTCGAAAGTGACAACACGCCCACGGAGACGCCTCCTGGTGAGTGACCATCTAATTGGGATTCTGCTCGGATCCGGCCCTGCTGAGGTAGTGCCTTCCGGTCCTGGAAGAGACTCTGGTTCCTCGTCAGCAAAGTGATTTCTAGGGGAAACGGCAACTGTCACTGTGTTTTATGTCACGTTCCCTGCGGTCGCGCCGTCACTCCGGCCCGTATGTGTTCCTCGGCCCCAGCACCAGCTCCCTGCCACCGAGGCTGTGTTTTCAGTTAGAGGTACGGAGGAGGCGGACTGTGAACCCTGCAGACTTGGATTTGTTTCTTCTGTTTTTAACACTTTAAGTAATATTTACCTTAGAGTGGCTGTGGTGGATATTTATATAGGAAAATGTGGGGAAATTACTATAAAATAAATCAACGTACTAAAAACATATAAGGCTTTAAACGTGTGTATATTTCTTTGCACAGGATGTGTATTTATTGGTTTTGTAGATAAAGTTTGGGCTTTGGGATAGATTTAATATTGAATTCTCTGAGAGGTGATTTCACCTCTATAAAGTTTTCCAAAAAATGAAAATAAAACCATTCATCTCGGTGGTAAAAGTAACATCTATCCCGAGAACTTTTTACAACTAAAAAAGCAACTTCACGTTGAAGGTCAAATGGGATGGTCCCTGCAGATCGGCGGAGTGGGGAGGGCGGTCACCATCAACGGTCAGACACTGACATGAAACCACTGAGGATACACACACGCACACACACATGCACACACACACACACACACGCACACGCACACGTACACGGGCTGCCCATGGGCTCACTTACCCAGCCGTGCACGGGAAAGGCTACGGCAGGAATGTCCACGTGTCACTTCTGCTGGAACACGTCAGGAGAGAGTCGAGTCACTGCTCTGTGAGATCATCCAGTTTTCAGATAATATTTGTTGTTGAGAACGGCTTCTTCAAACTGAGAAGAACCTACAGTCCTTAGCAACCACTGAGGGACCCCGCGGGCCAGTGCCCCTCCTCTGACACAGGGCGAGTATTGGAAAGTAACGCCTGGGCGTCCCAGAGGAGCATCCGGTTGCCCAGCCTCAACACACACCGCTCGTGCTTGCTCTCTGTGAATGCTGGCAGCAGATCTGTTCTCTGAGCATTGAGCGAGGCCGTGGGGACATCGAGACTTACGGGTTCTGTGTGCAGGGAGTATTCGGAGGGGTGAGACCCTGGAACATACACAATGCCGCCTCAGACGTTTCAGGCACAGCCCAAAGGCATCCGAGGAAGGAACGTAACTGGAAAGACGGAGGAAGGCCAGAGGGAAGGGACCGGCTGAGGGGAGGCTGGGGGGCGGGCGAGGTGGGTGGGGACGCAGGGAGGGGACAGAGGCGGGGGCCGCACGGAGACTGGGAAGTGGCATTTAGATTGGAACCCAGAAAGCAAACGTAAGATGACCAGTAAGACACCGAAAGAAAACATGAGACCGGAGATTAACCGGCTTGGATCGGGAAGCCTTCCCTAAGTTAGACAAACAGACAGGCAACAGTTACCAGCGGTTTATGAATCAGGCTACGTCTGAGTCAGAGCCTCCCGGGCACAGAAGACGCCCCAAAGGCTGAGATGAGGCGAGAGGCCCTGCGGGGCGAGGGCCCGTGAGAGCTCTCGGTCCTCCCCGCCCAGACTGTCCGCACACCTAGAGCCTCACGAGTAGCAGCTGGCTGGAAAATCAAACGAGCAAAGAAAAAAATGGCCAAGAAGCAGGACTGAGAACACGTGTTGTAATATTCCTGTCCGGAATATTTTAAAACTCCTGCACATTACGAGGAAAGGAACAAATGACTCACTGGAAAATAAAGAATATGGGGGGGGAGGGGGCAGTGGGGGGGAGGGGGAAGGTTCTCGGGAACATGCACGAAGGACACACGGATGAAACCAAGGGGGGCGGATCGAGGGTGGGATGTGGGGGGGACGGCCGGGGTGGGGGCAGTGGCGGGGGTGGGGGGGGATGGAGACAAGTGTTCTTGAACAACGCTCAAATTTTTTTAAAGAACACGAACCATTACTGATAAAGCAAACACAAGTGGTCAATAGATACGCTGGGCAGTGTCCAGCTGGGACGCAGTCAGCAGCTGTGAATGGAAGACAGCACGTGCGTCTTCGCCAGGCAGTCGCAGGCGGTTTGCAGGCAGCTGCGTTGCACGCCGTGGGGGGGGGGGGGACTTGGCGGCCACTCCCGTGCGCACACCCACAGTGCACAGGTCACATGACCAGGTGGTGTCGTGACTCAAAGTCCCCTCCCCGACGGGGACATTCAGGTTTCACAGTGTTCACTGCAGCACCGCCTGTGCGCCGAAGAAAAGTCGGAAACAGCAGAAACGCCCTTCGGTGGAGACCGCGACAACGGAACACCACGCCAATACATGTGTCAGACGAATTATATAAAATTCGAATTAAAATAAAAACCGAGGCATGGGTCCGTGTGACTGGCTGAGACAAGACCAGTTAGAAAGTAAAAATTCGCTTGTAAAATAGGATGCAAAAGTGTAACATAGGTGTGTAGGGAGGGAGGGGGAGGGAGGGAGGGAGGGGGGAGGGAGGGAGGGGGAGGGAGGGAGGGAGGAAACTATAAAAACACACCCCAAGTTGTGTCAGGTCTGGAGGAGTTTTAGGAATGGTGGTTGGTGGTGCTCAGTCGTCTTAAGATCTAACAGTTCTGCTTTGCTTCCCTAAGTCATTAAAACATTAGAAGCAGAGCGCAGCGGCCGTCCTGAGAGGCAAGGCCGGCCCCACCTGATGCCTCGGTGGAGCAGGAAGCCACCGCCTCTGCCAGGCTGCCGTCAACGGAGGCGGCGGCGAGCACGGTGACCAGGCGTCGGCGTCTGCGGCCCCCGGCCACCAGAGACCTGCGAAGTTCCGAGGGGACGCGTGTCCGTCTGTTCTGTTCGGTGGCGGTCGGCGAGAACATGCTAACACGCAGTGCGCCGGTCATCGCACCCACGGCCGCTGACTGCCGCGCCGCGCGAGGCCTGGGGAGTCGGCCCGTGAAGACGCACGAACGAGTCACTTCTTTTCCGAGGCGTTTCCCTGCCCTGCTCGCCCGCACCCCCCGCCTCCCGGCAGGACGGAGACCCGCCATTTGTTTCCCCAAGGCTCCTGAGAGATTTAAAACACTGCTTTCTGCAGCTGTGGGAGTCCCACAACTCCAGACACGAACATCCGAGTTTCCTCCGCTTTTCTGCACGGGAGAGAAAGGGATACGCCTGCACATGTGTCTGCTATCCGAACTAAACCAAACAAACTCTACCGTAGAATCTAATTCAATGCGCAATCTATTTATTGGATAAAGTCTGTATTTTAACTCACACGTTTGAGATCCTGTGTCGAGGCGACTAACAACTTACTCCGCACTGAGGTTTTAAGTGGCCGACAAAGCCGCGGCCTTGGGCCTGTTGCCCAGGGCCCGGGTGGAGTGCCCACGTTGCTCCCGCCTGTCTCGAGGCCGGTTCCCAGCCAACGTCCTTCGAAACCCTCCTTTCGTGGACCCCGTTTCCCGATGCGTGATTTCTAAGCCTAACGGACACAGGAATGGCTTTCAAACGTGGTGTTCCGTGACGTGTGTTCATGGCGTCTTCTTCTCTGAGTTCCGCAGGAGATGGTGTCCAGGTTCTCCAACCTCAGTGCCGCACGCGGCTCGGGCACGGAGCGGGAGTTTTATCTGCCGGGAGCCCGTGATGCAGAGCCGTCATACCTGACAGTGCGACTAACCACGCTGCCACCTCCGGCAGCCTGGGAGAATGTCTCAGACCAGCCCCCCCCCCCGCCAACGTTTATCGGAACCGCCCGCGGGTGAGGACCCGGAGGGAAGCGGGTGCGGAGCCCTGTGCGCCCCGAGGCCACCCGTCCTGGAACCCCCCCCCCCGACCTGTGAGCCCGGACGCGGGTGCTCGCACCCTGCCGGGGCTCCGCAATACCGTGGCCGCTTGTGTTAAGGTTGCGACCGCTGCCCGGGACAAGGGGGGCCGTGTGTCCTCTGCCTGGAGAGGCTGCGGTTTCACTTGTCCGGCGGCAGAACCCACGCAGCGCGCACGGCCTGCTCCCACGCCCCGGCGTGGCGCTTTCTGACGCAGGGCCCACCGCCGCGTGCCGGTCAGGGAGCGCCGTCCCTTCGCCGAGACGTCCCTCGCTCCGGGCAGGCCGCCGTGGAGCGCCCCCGGGCGCCACCGCCCCGCACCCGGTTCCGGCGCGGAGGACAGCACATCGGAGGACGGCGCCCGTTCGTCCCGGCGCTCCCCGCGGTGGTCGTCATAGTCAGGGGTCAGACTGAACTTGGGGCTGGAAAGCGCTCCTCTGACAGAACGCGGACGTGCCCTCGTAGTTTTGGAACACAGTGTACGAAAGGAATGTGATGACCGAGAGGGAAGTGTCGAGCGTGTGGGGGGAGCACAACCTCTCAGGCCCCGGAAAGTCGTTACGAACCTCCCGCACGGATGCCCCGCAGTCGGCTCCTGCCGCGTGCCCGTCCTTGGAGGGGGCTGAAGGGGGGACGCCAGGGTCAGCTCCCCGTGTGGGCCCCCTCCCCCCAATGGCCGCACGCCCTCCTGGAGTCAGAGCCTCACGGATTCACGCTCTGTGACGCCCAGCGCCAGAAAGCCAGCCAACCACCCACGGAGACAAATGTCTGAAACCGGATCTCAGACAGCAGCAAAGGCCCGTGGGAACGATGGAGAATGTGGGCTCCTGTCTGTACGAACTCCAGGGGCCGAGGACAGTCTAGGGCAGAAATGAGCTCATTTTCAAGACAAGGAGCCACCAGAGTCCCCGGAGTTTGTGGCCCTGGCCTGGGACACGCAGCCCCGGGTGGGCACCACCTCGGGTGAGCGGTGAGGGGAGGGCCGGGGCGGGAGGGGCGGGGATGCAGCAGGGGCAGCGGGGGAGGGGGAGGAGGGGAGCAGGGAGAGGGGGTGGGGAAGGAAGGGAAGGGGCTCTTGGGTTCTTTCCTAGGCGCCTCTTTCTGCCCCAGCTCAGGGTCATTCACTGGGTGGGCAGTAAATCAGAGCGGACCTCGGACTCAAACCCACACGGGTCATCCCGTACTGGGCCTCTTCGCCGCATCGGACACCGGAATGTCCGTTCCTGCAAACTTCCCACTCAACAGCCGTGTGACACAGACACACACGCGTTTCCCTCGGGGCCCCGGGGTGCGCCCCAGCCGAGTGGGGGAGCTGGAGAGAAAGTGTCCTCACCCCTCTGAGACAGGACCATGTGTCATTCCAGAGACGGGTCCACGATCCCGAGGAGCCGGCCCCGGGGCCCCCAGTGGACCAACCCCCACCGGGCCAGGGCCCCACCGGACACAGCACCGTGCTGGCCGCTGACCCGCGCCCGTCCCCGCGCGAACGGCACCTTAAATCCCCCCCCAGGCGACTCGGAACACCTAGCCCACCGTGACGTGGGGCAAGTCATTGGGAATAACAGCAAGAAAACGGTTCACTCCGCGTTCAGGACAGATGCGACCCCAGCAGCGCAAGGACGTTTCTTCTTCAAATACCCCCCCTCCGCGCTCGGGGGCCCGGCTGGGAGCCCGCGGCACAGGGGGCTGAGTGCGCGCCCCTCACCTCACGCGCTGAGTCTCTCAGGCCTGTCTGCGAGGCTTTGCTCCTCGGACGCCCGGCCCAGCGGGGACTCAACGATCGCGCACGTTTTAGCGACGTGGTCACATGAGCCACTAAATCACGCGAGCACAGGTCTTCTGGCAGTCGCCAGGGGTTCCCAGCCGAAGCGTCACACCCGACTTACGTGTGTCCCTCACGCCCCGCCCCCCGCTGGGAGCCGGCTCACACCCGAGGGAGCGGCGAGCCCGGGAAGTGCCCGCGCAGACCCGACCCGCTGGCCCCACGAGTGTTTCCTCAGGGTGAGCGGCCGCAGCAACGGTCACGGGCTGGTGACCCGTGCACCTGCCGGAGCCCACCGGCCTCCGCGCCAGGCCTGCGGCCGCGGGGCACGCCCCCACCGCAGACACCGCACCACACTTCGGTGACAGCAAGGCACGGGCCGGTGCGGGCCACCCTCTCTCTGCGACCCATCGACCCGTGGCAGGAGGACGATGATGCCAGCGTGACACAGGTCTGCAGCCCCGCCCGCCCTGGGCCGTCGGTGCAGAGAGCACCTTCCCAGTCGGTGAGAAGCATTACCCATTCCCGCTTGCTGCCCTCCTGGGGACGTCCAGAGATGTTATCCGTTTACTCTCGAAAGCGTGAGATGAAAGGAAACGCAAGGAAAGGGCAGGCGCACCGATCGATTCCGTCCATCACCCGACTCTGAAACTCGAGGAACGCCGGGGAGGAGAGGTTACGGAAACCAACCGGGCCCCAGGCGACGGGCGCGCAGTGGGGGGCGGGGGGGGGCAGGAAGAGATTGCCCTCAAACCGTGTAACCTTTGTCGGCTAAGCAGCAAAGGGGAGAAATTTTACTTTGTTTCTAAAGCTGTTGTGCGAGGTCAGGTGGCTACATCACCCCACGCAGGGGTGTTTCAAAGTGAAGCAAGAACACGCGGGTTTTTCCCCTCCTTAAATGTGGTCTCTCCTGCGGGCAACATCAGCTATAAAGTAACGGGTCTGAGAACCCGCGTTAACAGCGCAGGATCGCCTGAAGCTAATTCCCCAGCAGCCAGGTCCTGGTCCCAAGGTCCCCGCGGCCGACCCTCGCTCCGGCCGCAGGCACAGACGTTGGGCAATGCGGGGGCTCGTTAGGTTGTTTGTGAGCATTTTTCTTCTAGAAGGGGTGCCGGGCACACTCGGTCCCCGTGAGCCGCTGCTCGGAGGAGGGCGCCGTGCTGGCACGTCCAGGCCGCCCGTCAGCGGAGGACCCAGCGTGGCTGGAGAGGACCACTGGGCGGGGGGAGGCTGTTTTCCTTTCTGGAGCGTGTAGTAGGGTTTGACTGCTGTTCGGTGGCTGCTGGGGGGGGGCGGGTGCAGAAACCCAGAAAGAGGACAGTGTCACACGGAGACGTGGTGCAGTGACAACACTCGGGGACTTCCACGGCCACGGGGATGTCCAGCGGACGGCGCCGGGGTGCAGGAAGCGGGCCCCAGCGCTGCAGGCAGAGAAAGTCGGGTGCTCTGGTGGGGCCGGGGGGGCCCCATGGAGCTGGGGACCAGACCTCCGAGGAGGGGCGGTGGGCTTCTCCAGGTCGGAAGGTGGAGGGAGGGGACTGGGCGTTGGCAGGCGGGGGGAGGCCAGGCCCACCCACGGGTGAGCACTGAGCGCAGAGGGAAAGCCAGGTTCCCCGCCCCCCCCCACCGGACAGCCCCTCCCGTGGGCGTCTGACGGCGCAGGAACGGGGGGGCGGGACGAGGCCCCTCAGATCTGCGGCGCTTGGGCCCAAGCCCGGTGGGTCTGACGCCTCACAGCGCCCCCGTGGGCCGCGTGGAGCAGGTGCGCTCTCAGTCGGACGGAAACGTAGGGTAAACTCAACCCCGGCCTGCTACGACGCCGCAGGTTACTCTGGACGGTCCCCCGGACGCCTCTGGGCCCGGGTCCCTCGTGTGCCCGGTGGCGTCAGGAGCCTGACGGACGCCGAGACCCCGGCCTTCCCTCTGGGGCCTGGGGCTCCTCCGCCCTCGGCGCCGTGGGAACCCCCCGCGGGTTTGGTCGCCGTGGGGCCCGTGGCTCAGGCCAAGGCCCAGCCAGGCCTGTTTAACGGGTGGGCACACACCGGGCACGAGTCTACCCACGAGTTTTCCCTCAGTTCCCTTTGTTAGCATTTTATTCCTCATGGAGACAGTGCCGCAGCTGGGGCAGCCGTGCTGTTCTCCTGCATTCTGCCTCCCTGAGTCCTCTGCGGTGCGGGGAGGGGTCGGCCGTGCAGTGGGTGTCCGCCGTGGCTGTCCGGTGACCGCCGTGGCTGTTCCGTGACCGACGCAGAAGCCAGCGTGCGAGCGCGAGTCCCAGGCTCGTCGGAGCCGGCAGGGCCGCCCGGGAGACGGGCGTGGAAAGGGCAGACAGGACAGCTGACTGGGTTCCCCCCCACCCCCCCGACCTGGGACCGGCTCTCTGGGGACGTGCGGAGCCCTCGGGCTCCTCGCTCGTGAAGTAAGGGGCTGCGGTCTGTCTCTCCTCCCTCTTCCAAACCCAGCACCCGACAATGCAGGCTGATGCCCTAAAGGATTCGAGGCATTTGTGCAGCTAGAGGTTGGCCGGTTGAAATACAAGTTTTAACTCTTGAGATTCGTTTCCTGGTTACATAGACAAAAAAAATATATAAAAGACTCAAAGTGCTGCCCTTGTTAGGTTTGGCTGGGAGCTAAATTCGTAAAGAGCCCCTCCAAGGGCACTCTGACCTTGGCCGTGGACTCTGCAGACCCCTGGGTCAGCCCCGGCCCCGGCCTGGGTGCAGGGCAGGGCAGGTACGGACCTCGGGCTGCGGGACCGTCTGGGCTCCAGTGAGTCCTGGGACCACGTGGCCCCGGGGGGTTTGCGTGGTTGTTTCAGCTCCTCCGTGGGAGCATTCCCTCAGAGAGGAGTATATTTCATAGGAATATGTTTTATATATTTGATATTCCTACAAAACAGGGACCCCGATAGCATCTACTTCACTGAGCGGGGGAAAGGACTGGATGGGTCAGTGGGCACAGAGCCCACAGACCCCCCAGGCTCGCGGCAGCCGCTCAGAACGCGCCAGCCCGTGTCACTGCTACCAGCGACGACGGGAACCTGTGCCCAGGGGGCCTGTTTAAGGCCTGTCACTCAGCGGAGACTTAGCGCGAGGGACAGGAGATCCGCTAGACCCGCGGCCGTGGTGGCAGGAGGCGGGGAGACCGCGGAGGGCGGGGACGCCGGAGACGCTCGCCCCCGCGCGGCCACGGGGCGGAACTGCAGCGCGACCGGGAGCAGGACGCCCCGCGCGGAACCGTGGAGTAAGAAAGGAGCCGGGTTCTTCCCGCGTGTGAGAAAACGACGGCACCGCCGGAGCGCGTGGCGCCCGGATCGGGGACGGGAAGGTCGGAGCACGTCGATCTGGGCCACCCTGCGTGTCAGAGATGCTGCGCCGCTTCCACCCCCCCGCGTCCCGGGGGCGCGCGCGACCCGCCCCTCCGCGGAGTCGGCGGGGGGGGGCGGGGGGGTAGGTGGTCCGATGCAGCGGGGAGGGTGGGAAGACCCCCGGAAAGAGACACCCCGAAATAAGGGCCACGTCTCCACCTCCTGCTCCGCAAAGGAATCCGCGAATTAGTTTACGGTCCAGCCTCGGGGCCGAGGACACGCGAGGCCCGGGCAGACCTGCGTGGGGGGGGGGCGGTCCAGGCGCGCTGAGAGCAGGGACCGGAAACCAGGGGCGGGAGGGCGCGACGGCCCCTGTGCGGTGGGGAAGCCGGGGGAGGAGACCGCCCTGGCCGGTGCCACTCCGTGAGCACCGCACCCGCGTGCGCAGAGGCGCCGGAAGGGGCCGGCGCCCGCGTCTCCGAAGGGGAGGAGGGAAGTTCGCGCGGTGGGGGCGGGGGGCCTCCGTTTCCTGCCTCCATCGGCGTGTGCGAATCCATTTCAATGCAAACGGTTCATGAATTATTCATATAATAAAGCGCTTTTTAACGGGCTGATTTCAAACACAAACTCCAGCTGCCGGTGGGAGTGGGTGCGCGCTGGCGCGGTGGTTCTCGCTTCCGACTCCGGCTAACGAGCGGCCGGGTTCATTAGGCGCTGGCCGGGAGCCCGGGGCGCGGCTGCCGCCCGAGCACGCGGGTCCCATTCGGGGCAGGGCCTCGGGAACGTGGTCTCTTTAAAAATACATACATATTACCTCTTGAGTGTTCAAATCGTGGACGAAAGTTCTAGCACCACCAGTGGAACACGTTAAACAGAGCCTGGAAGAGCTCGGGAAGCTTTCGACCGATGCCGCTGGTGCGCAGCGCGGCCCCGCGGGCGGCCTCTCCGGAGAAAAGCCCGTGGTCAGAACCGAGTTCTCGCGTCTGCCCGACCTCCTGCACCCGGGCCCCGCTGGGCCCCCGCCGTGGGCACCGAGGCGGGACAGGACCCCTCTCCAGGGGAGGTGGGGTGGGGTGGGGGCGGGGTGGGGGCGGGAAAGCCCAGGCTGACGGGCCTCCTGGGGATCTGACCCCCGCCCCCGCCCCCGGCGCTGCCCGCCCCCTGCCTTCCTCATCCTGGCCCAGACCTCGGCCGGGGTCGCCTGGGCACTGAATTTCTAGCAATGCTGTCGCCCTCTGCCAAGGTTCACGGCCGAGTCAGGGCGGTGGACGCCTGGCTTTACTCGAGGAGTTGGAGGACGAGGGAGGACGGTCACTCTCCACTCGCCGGTTAAGAGGCCTCGGCCCCGAGTCCGTGACCGTAATCAGAGGGCGGCGCGCGCAGTGGGAGACAGCGCACTGGCGCTGCGTGTTGATTGGCCGACAGGAAACTGTGGCCATAAATTATTCAAACATTTCTCTCCGGCTAATTACAGGAAGGGGGTTGATGAAGCCTGTTCTTTGCTAAATTATTTGCTTTTTAAAGAGGCCACAGACTCTGAACTTTTTACGGCATAGTCGGGGAGAGTCGCCTCCTTAAAGCTCCACCAGTGATTCCGTAAAACACCTCTGAGTTGACCCCCAGCTGTTCTTCCGTGTGCCTGCCGGGGGACAGCTGGAAGGTGCTAGAAACAGGGAAATGGCGCAGACCAAGGTCCAACTTCTGTGACGCCCAGGCCCCCAGAATTCTAGCTGTCCCTCAAGTGTGTATTTCAGACAGAGACTCACAAGCCTTTTGCACACACACATGTGCACACACACACACACACACACCGGGGAAATTTCTTCCCGTTCAGTATTTGTTCAACAAGCGTCTTGTTGACGATCCACATTGAAGATCCACATTGCACAGGAGTCTGTGGGGGTCGTGGGGATTTGGGGGCCTGTTCTTGCTCTCTGGAGCAACCTAGGGTGCCCCGGACAGCGGGCGTGCGCAGGCTCTGCCTGTGGAGGGCCGTCCGTGTTGGGGCGTGGATGGTTCCGGAACCCTTTGTCCCCCTTCCCGGCCCTTTCCTGACGATCCTGGGGAACGTTCTGTCTTTCCCCCTAAGAATCACCGTTAGAAAGCTCCTGGCAGTTTTAGCGATTCGTCTGGAGGTTGGGTTGGAATTGAAGACAAATGAGGAGAAATCAGGAAAACGTACTCCCCACGGCCACTTTCTCCGTCCCTCTTGGCGGGTAAACATTCCTCAGAACGGTCTTCCCTGCCCCCGCTCCTTGCTCCAGGTCCTGTCTGCCTTCCCGACGCTGTCTGTTGTCCTGAGACAACGGGAGCAAATGTGTCCTTTCCCTGCGCCCCCCCCCCCCCCGTCCCGGAGGCCCCGAACCGTAAGGCTCCCCCGTCCCTGAGGCCCCGTGTGGCCCAGGAGGGTGTCGCGGAGACACTGAAACCAGAAATGCCAACGTGAAAATGTCAGCTCCCTAAAGGGTCCCGTGAGTTTCGGCATGTTCCCCAACCCCTCCAACCTTCACTTTATGAAAAATGTGGTTAATACTGTGCGCCTGGAAGAGTTCTTGTGGGGACTAAACACCGAGTGCCCGGGGCCGGCGCACCCTTCAGCCTTCCAGCGGCCCCTTCGGTCCCTCTCCCCGAGTCCCAGTCCGTCCGTCTGTCCGTCTGTCAGTCCCCCGCCCCCGCCCCCGAGACACCGAGAACCAAGGATTAGCTCCCTCGTCTGCTCAGTCCTCGGAGTAACGAAGACCCACACTTTGAACCTTCAAAAACACCTGCTGGTGGGTCGTGTCATCCAATTTTATCTTTACCTAGAAAGACTAATATACAAATTTTAAAAAACTGCATTACTGACTGAATTTTTCCAGTGCTTGCTGAATTTCTGCTCTCTCCAAAGCGCGTCTGAAGCCTTATCAGGAAGTATAATTCAGTCACATGTTGTCACATTCTGTCAGAATTTGAAAGATCTGCATGCTTGCATAAATTATTCCGGGAAAAGGAAAGTAGCAGATGCCGTGGGAGAGGATTCACTGAGCACTGGGGTGGGGAAGGAAAAAAGGTCGGCTCTGACTTGGGGAGTTCGGGTGAGGGCCTGAAACACCACGGCACAAATATTCCCTGAACGCCGGACACGGAGGCCGAACGTGGAGCCGCGGAGACCCGTGGGGTCCTCTCCGCCGAGACTCGTTCCCCTCGATGGCCACCCAGCCCACGCCCACCCTCGTCCCGGGAGACGGGGCCTCGTTTATGGACGAGGAGGCGGCAACTGTTCAAGGCCGCCCCGCTGCTGTCAGCGGCCCGACGACTCCCTCCAGCCCAGGAACAGAGAAGGGACTTGGAGAGAGGGGCCCGGGTGCCCTGGGGTCCCCGTGTGGTGTCCCGGGCTGGCTCGTCCGGGTCTGGGCTGACCCAGGGCGGGAGAGGCCCCCGCGGCACCGCGGGCCCCCGGCAGGTCGCCTGGCCGTGAGGGTGCTCGCTGCTGCGGGCGGGGGCTGGACTAGGTGCACGGTCATCCTCCACGCCGGGTGCCGCCCTGCACTCCCTGGTGTGAAGAGGCAGCTCAGGGTCAGGACACGGGGGGCCCCAGCCACGTGCCGGTGTGACCGGGCCGCGGGTCAGAGCCCCGGGAAACCAGTCTCCGTCCGTCCAGCCGCGAGCCCCGCCACCCACCGGGCGGACCGAGGAGCAAGCGGATCGGCCTCGGCGGCTTGCAGAAGCCCACGCGGTCCCCCCAAGGTCTCCACAGACGCAGGGCCGCGAGGAGCGGCCCACCCCTCGTCTCCGGCGACCCTGAACGTGCTTCCGAGTGCCGCCCCGGCTGAAGCACAGCACCTGCCCTCGTACCCATTCCCCAGATCCCAGCTGCTCTCGCCGGAAGTCGGCCAGCAGTGCCCACCTGTGACTTCCTCACGCGAGGCGAAAACACAGTCCGTGCCCCCGCAAGCACGGTTCAGAAGTGCGTTCGGACAGGCTTCCGCACAATCCGCTTGTTACTACGAGCCAAAAATACAGATTACTCCGATGACCCGGACCTACAAGCATTTTCCTCCGGGCGAGTAGGATGCTCGGTCCCGAGGAGACGAATTCAAAGCGCCACTCATACATTTATTTGCAACCACGTGAATACTCAAAAATTATAAGTGTATGCATTGGTACACCCCACCCTCACCCCTTACCACAACACAGCGCTAACAAGTACACCCTCCTCCTGACGGCTCCTGTCCCCGGCCCTGCCTGCCCCCACGGCGTGAAACCCCTGAGACGGGCAACCCGGCCACGGCTCTGAGCGACGCGGCTGCCGCCGCCGCTGAACCTGAGCTCCTTGAGACGGAAGGAACGTGGGAGTGAGAGCTGCGCGGGTGTCGTCTGCGGGTGTCCGAGAGTCACAGGAGGGCGATGCCAGCGAGTTTATTTCCTTTCACTCTAAAGCCGAGGGTGCCCCGTCGCTATGGTTGGACTAATGACGCCCAACCGCCCATCCGACCGGGAAACCAACCGCAGGGCGTCAACTCAGCCCCCTGGCTGCAAATGAATTACATCCCTGGCTACAAACGGTCACATTTGTTTGCTCTCCCTGAATGAAACGTCTCCCAGCGAGCATGTGTCTCCCACCGGAGATGGGCCGGCTGCGGTGGGTCCTGGCGGGCACTTCTGCGGAACTGTGTCTTCAGAGTCTCCTGGGCCCTGGAGCTGCGAGAGACGCCAGAAGGAAGCCACGGAGGACGCACACCCACCGCAGGGCGGCGCGCGCCGGGCGAGGAGGCCCGGTGCACTCTTTATATGAGAACTCGAAGTTTCGTTTATTTTCCATGGTGTCGTCTTCACAACGTTTAGGCCTGTCGGGAACGGCCCTGAATCGTAAACGGAACGTGCAAAGACTTCATGCAGACTGTAACTTACAAGTACCTTAGATTTGTGCATTAAATGTCCGTCAGCGTGGAGGCCGTAAAAACAGGGTTTGTTTTAGGCCCTAGAAGTGACCTCGGGTAAAATGGGTTTTCTGAGGTAACTGGGGGTCTCGGCATCGGCCCATGGAGACGGTGCGAGCACGTCCAGTACACATCGCACACCCCCCCCCCCGCCACCCCTGCAGCTCCGCCCGCCGGCGGGAGGTGGCTTCCCCGCGGCTCTGCAGGGAGGCCTTCGTCGCAGACCGCGCGTCCGCACGGGTGAGTCCGGTTCGGGATTCTCCGCTCGCTCTGGCTGTCCACTCGGTCAGCGCGTCCACTCCGGCACCGCCGTCGTCTCGGCGGCTTCTCACTCTTCGCCCGCGCGTATAAATTCCATGATCGGCTCGGCGACTTCCAAAGAGAAACCTTGACGAGACTCTGAGGGAGGGGGCATTGAACTGATAGATCTGCTGGGGATAACTGGGTTTCCAGCAGGACTGCACCTTCCAATCAGCGCGTGGTGAATACCTCATTTGTGGAGGTCGTCTGTAGTTAAACCCATAGCGCTGTACTAGTTTAAATGCAATTGTAGCCTATTTTGCGTTTTATTTCTTTGACCGTTCATGTTGGGACAAGCAGACACACGGATGCTGCAGTCACTGGACGCGCAGCGACCCTGCCGAGTGCACTGCTTTGTTTTAGGGTTTTGTCGGCGGGCTCTTCGGGGTTCCCCAGGTGTGCACCCCCATCATCTCGAATAATGTCCGTGTGGTTCTGCCCGATTCTCATTCTTGGTTTTTCTCCCTCAACGGGCGCAGTGGGCAGGACCCCGGTGGGAAAGCAAGCACCAGGCTCCCCGCCGGCTGTCCTGGCCTGACCCGGCCTCCGGCCCAGGGGCGGGCTCTCCGCACCAGCCACCCTCCGTCAGGCGGGAGAATCCTCTCCGGTTCCCGGCGGGTGGTGGGGCTTCATTTCCTTCACCGATGAGTGGGGGGGTTTGTGGAAATGCCTCTTCACTCTGTCTGTTGAGAATATCCCGGGCGACTTCCTAGTCTCTCTTCCCTGAGAGAAGTTAAGTCACCACCTTTTGAATGTTAAACAAAATCCACATTCCTGAGATGAAATGGTTTGCCTGTGACACATTCTTCCTTTAAAGATGGTGAGATTTAATTTGTTAACATTTGGCTTCAAGCTTTCACCACAAAACCCACAGGAGAGAACGGGGTGCGGCTGCGACATCTCGAGGTTCCTCTGGGCCGCCGGGCTGCGCACCCCCGGGCCCGTTCTTTCCTCCCCGGTCGCAATCTCGGGCCACTGGCATTTGTGATTGGATACAAGCCTCTGGGAAGGCTTTGCGCAGACGCTGTTTTCCCCAGGTGAGTCTGCGGCGCGTCCCCGGCGGCAGGTAGGTGGAGCCTGGGAGACCTCGCCGCTCTCCGCGCATTAGCCTGTTTGAGGGCGGCCGGGGTCTCTGTGAGGCCTCAGACACTGACGTTGTCCCTGCACCCCCAGAACATCTGTCGCCTTTCCGGGGTACAGGCGGACCTGGCCAGCAGACCAGCACCTGTCCGCACTGAGACGCGCAGTGTGGCCCCCAGCAGGGAGGACGGCCGGCGTCTCTGCGGGGCTTTCTGGCCTCTGGGCTGTTTGCAAACTTCCGAGTCTCCAGGCCTGCCCGGCCCGGAGGGGACGGATGCGAGAGGGGAGGCGGCCCCCTTTCCTGTGCTTCCCCCTCCCCCCGCTGGGATGTGGCTCGCCGGTGGTCTGCACACCAGCTAGGTCTCTAACGCCTGAGACCACCAACATCGCTACCCGGGGCCCCCACAGGAGTCTCTCTCTCCCCTGTCTCAGCCACACCCTGGATGGCGTCCTCCTGGCGCTGTCCCTGTTAGCGCCGCAGGAGCTTGTCTGCTCCCCCCTTTTCCCACCCCCTCACGTCCTCTGGGCCCCCTGCCCCCACCCCGTGCCCTCGGGGACACGATGCAGAACCTGACGCTCCCCCCGCCCAGCACTTCCTCCCTCTGGAGCGCTCGCTGCTCTGGTCCCGGCTGCCCTGGGGGCTTCCGGGCGTCTCCAGACACGCTTTGGAAAACCAAACAAGGTTTTCCTTGTTGGGGGGCTCCCGATGCTGCGGTGGGAGGATCGGCCTCCTGCTGGCTGGCTCACCACGGCACGGGTCGGAGAGAGCAGTCAGGGTTCGAAGTAAGAAAATGACTTCTGTGCCACAAGCTACCCTCTTGCCTCTAGACCCGAGGGTCCACACTCCCAAGGCCCAGGCCTCCTGCCGGACTCCAGAAACTCTGGTCCGCGCCAGACAGCACTGCACCCCGACCCGCCCGCCCCCTGGTCTGGCTTCGGAGTGGAGTTCCGTTGTCCCGGGGAAACCTCGTAATCCTGAGTCAGCTTCCTTCAGACAGAGGGAGACTCGGCAGGACGGACACACAGACACGTACTCACAGACCCCAAAGCTCAGACAGAGGCGGCATCTACACCCCCCGCCCCCAACAACTAGGAACGGTGTGTGTTTTCCGTCTGTCTGTGTGTGTCTGTGTTTAGACAGGACATGGGGATCACAAAGCCAACCAGCAGGCCCCCAGGCCACCTGCCCCGGCCCGCAGGACGCCCCGGCCCACAGGACGCCCCGCTCAGCCACCTCCCTCTGCGGCCCGCCCCAGGGCTGGCTGCTGGGGGAGCAGCGGGGGCCCCCCTGTGCAGACAGCCCTGCCCCAGCACCCCACACACAGTCTTGGAGAACACACAGCCTCACCCACGAAGGAGACGGCTCTTCCCACCCGAGAGCTGAGAAGCTTCGCCCCGTGTTCCTGGAATCTCTGCAGTCTCACCGCCGTCCCCATTAAAGTTTTACTGCCCGCCCTGCCCTTCCCAGCAGTTTGCTCCCAGAGGCGAGGTCAAGACTCCACTTTCAGGAAAACACGTTTGATGTTTAAGGCGCCAGTCTTGTCCTCGTAAAGAGGAAAGGACACTTCCTCACTGCCGGACACTACACTAGCGGCGTGACCGAGCTCCTGCCTGCGCCGGGCACCCCGTGACGCCAGAGGCTCCCCGGGAGAACGCAGGAGACAGAATCGCCTCCTCGAAGACACGGGTGGCCGCTCCTGGGTCCCCCTCATGCGCCCCCCCGCCCCGAGACGCAGCCCGGCCCTCGCAGGCTCTCATCATCAGGTGGGCACCAGGCGGACCAGACCCCGGCTCACGTCGAAGACCTGTCCTCCCTCCACGGCTCCCGCGTACGAGCCCTGGCCTCTCGCCCGGCCGAGGAATAGTCCGGAAAGACGCCCCTGTGAGGGGCCAGAGGCTGAGCCCTCTCTCAGCGGCCTTCCCAGCTCGGGTCTCCAGGAGCAAGGGCGGTGGCCTCCACGCACCGAGGTCACAGTCCGGGTCGGAGACGGGTGCCCGACGGGCGTCCGGTGCGGGGAGGGGGAGGCCCCCGCAGGTGCGCCGCACGGACCGGGATCGACGAGGACGGACAACCACAAGGACACAGCTGAGCGCCTGGCTCGGAGAGGGGAACGAGAGGGACTCCGGCGCGGGGGCCTCGGGTGCCGGTGGCGAGGAGGGCACCCAGGGTCTCCCTTCACGACCCCGCAGGCACCGCCCGGCCCCGTGGACGGGGGCTCTCCGCCGCGAGCGAACGAAGTCGTTCTTCACAGGCGTGTGAAGCCGGCCGGGAGCACGAGAAACCCAGTCGAGCAGCCCGGACCGTGAGCCGGAACCCGGAACCCGGAACCCTCTGGCCTGCGCCCAGCCACAGCTTCGGCGCGACCCGTCGTTTCAGAGGCGCGACTTCACGCCCTGGGCTCCGGGAAGCTGGCGGCAGCCCAGCGCGGCTAACGGGCCGTGCAGCGCCTGTTACTTAAAAACGGATTAATGGCCCTGGCTGGCGTGGCTCAGTGGGTTGAGCTCGGGCTGCAAACCAGGCATCGCAGGTTCGATTCCCAGTCAGGGCACGCACCTGGGTTGCAGGCCACGGCCCCCAGCAACCGCACATTGATGTTTCTCTCTCTCTCCCTCCCTAAAAATAAATAAATAAATAATCTTAAAAAAATGGATTAATGCTCTTGCCTTTCCTGTGTGAGTTCCGTACGCTTATTGTGTGAGGTGCCGTACGCGATAGACCAAACCGGACATGGTTCGAGACGGCCACTGTCCGGATCACGAGAGCCCACTGACACCCATTCCCTCTACGGGTTTCGGGGATTCACTGACCCAAACGGCCGCCACGGTGGAGTCGGAGACTAGGCTTCTTACAAGGGGCAGCCACGACGAGAAGCAGCGGCCCCGTGTCCCGCGGGGCGGCCACCCTGCGGGTGCTGAGAGCGGGGTCGGGACGAAAGAGTAAAAGGGCCACCACCACCCCGCGGTGATGCACCGAGAACTCACAGGACTCGACGCCACACGCACACACCCCAGCGCGTCAGGAATCGGGCCTTGGACCTGGACAGACGCCTGTCCTGAGGGGACGCACGGACGGCCCACAGACACACGGCCCGTCTGTGAGCAAGGACAGGCTCAGCGGGTGAACGGGCCGTGGCGCTCGCCACAGCTTTGCCGACCGCAGCGCTCTGCTCGCGGGGGGCGGCTCGCGCGGGGCGGCCGGGGTCCCCCGGTCCCGCTGAAGGGTCCGGTGAGGGGCGTCCGTGCTGGGGGCAGACCGTGAAAATCTGCAGATCTGCAGAATATGCCCATCGGCACCTCTTTTTACCTCCTCACTCACCTGGAGTCCCTTCCGGGAACACACCCATTTCTCTTCCCTGCGGGAAGCGCCTACGAGAAGAAGCAAGTAAGTGAGCTCTTAGCAGGGTCCTCCCCCGGGATTCGAACCGTGGGTTCTCCTGTCTGCAGGGTCGTCCACGACCCATCCGGTGAGCCTGCTTAGTCAGACCAGACACGTATATTTGTTTTTAGCCATTTTTAATTTTAGGGTTTTTTTTTAGGTTTCCTTTCCTCTGAAGTCATTTTTCTATTTTATGGTTTGAAAAATGAGTTACGGATCTGAACCAACGCGAAGGCGAGGCCTGAAACACACCCGGCGATTTGTTTTCTGGCGCATGATGAGCACCAGCGTGAAAGCATCTCTTCGTACCGTGGCTCAGAGGAAGGGGTTCCGTTGGGGGGAGCTTTGTAATAGTGAAGGAGGCGCCACTACTCACTGCACAGTAAAAGGGAGGCATCACAGTAGACAGGGAGACAACGCGAGTGCTTAACCATCCTGACGCTTCCTTGGAAGCCATTTTCGGAGCGAACCTGCGGTGCGCGACCTTAGCCGGCGCTCCTCCCGGGCCGGGGGGCCTCTCCTCTGCCTCCGCACGGCCACTGTCGTCGCCGCGGCCGCAGCTGCGACAAGACGCATGGGTTCTGTGCGTGATAAACACACACCCGTCGGGCTGTGCGTGCGGGCTCCTAGTTTCGGAGTTAGCCGGCTGTTTTTAAGGCCGCCAGTTTCAGAGTTTGCCTCTGGGGCTCAGGGGGTCCCGGTAAACGGGGCCAGTGAGGAGCACAGAAGTGGACACCTGCGCTCTCGGAGAGCGCGTGATCATCTGTCGGCTGGCGCCCCCCCACCCCCCCGCGCCGCGGCTCCCCCGCGTCCGAGAGAGCACGCGACCCCGAGAGTCGGCCGCCACGTGTCTGCGTGCAGCCGGGAGGGCCTGTGCAGTTTGTGGGGTTTCAGAGTGAGTCCCCCCCAAGACGCGCCCCCTGGGCATGCAGACAGTTTTGCACTACGGCCGACCTCAGCCTCAGGCCCAGGAGAAGTGCAGCACCCCCCCCCCCGCCCGCCCTCCCCCCGAAACAACCTGGATTGGCGGCCCTGCTGCAGTGGGAGGTCAGCAGGGCCCGTCTCTTCTGACCCCCCCACGGGACAGGGCGAGCTTCTGTCTGCTGAGTGTCTGTTCTCCTCCCCGTGGTCCTGCAGTGACCATCAGAGCCCCGAGGCTCCTCGCCTCCCCCTCGGCTCAGGGGGCTGCGGTCCGCCCACCCCCGTCTGCGGCTCCGACCCCTGGGGCCTGCGGGGCTCCCGTGTGCACAGCCCGCCCATCCGCAGGTGGGCATCACCGCCTGTGGTCACCCCCTCCTCCTGCTGGTCAGTCCCCAGGTGGGCATCACCGCCTGTGGTCACCCCCTCCTGCTGGTCAGTCCCCAGGTGGGCATCACCGCCTGTGGTCACCCCCTCCTGCTGGTCAGGGCCGTGTCAGAGGAGAGGTGGCTTCTCCCCCACGACTTCTCACTCTCAGACCATGGATGTTCCCGGCCACATGGGGATTCTTGCCCATTTCCGCACCGTGACCCTCTCTCCTGTCTGTCCGTCCTGTCCCCCCCTCAGCCGCTGAGCCCTCAGCACGTCACACCCCGGTCCCTCTCGCACCATTTCAGGGACCAGCCTCAGGTCCGTGGACCACGGTGGCAGAGCCGCAGTCCAGTCGAAGGGAACATCTCGCCCCCAGGCACGCGCCGGCCCCGGGCCCACGAGCCCAGCGAGGATGGGGCCACGGCTGGCGTCGGGCCCTGAGGAGACCCGTACGCTCCCTGCCCACGGCCTGAACCCCGTTAGCCACCGTCGGGAACGGCTTTCCCTGCGGCCCGTCCCCCGGGAGCCACGGGCAGCCAGGCCTTGGAGGACGCGCCCACCCACGACCCCGGGCTCCGGGGGCTCCATGCGGCCTCCTCAGCTCGCAGACCCTCGTCCTCTCGGCTGCAGGCTCCTGCTGGCGTTTGTTTGGGCTTCGGTGCGTGCGGGCAGTGGGCTCCTCCGGTCCAGCAGCAGGTGTGTCTGTCAGGTGTGCGCAGTGGCTGCTGTACAGAACTCTATGCTGAATCCAACTGCCAGGCGTCGTGATTAATCAACGCAGCGCGGAGTGACGGGCACCTGCAGGTGCAGCTCGTCGCACTGGGCCCCGCAGGCACGGCGGTTCTCACGAGGTGAGGGTGGGTGGCGCCCCGGGTCACGCACGCCCGTCGGCACCGCTGCTCCCACGGGCTCGGATGGTGGTCGGCCTTCTTAGCAAGGAAGTATTTTTAATTAGGTATGCACATTGTTTTTTTAAAGACGTAATGTTATACTGCGCTAAATAGACTGCAGTGCAGTGGAAACATGACTTTTTTTTTGCACTGGAAAAAAACCGAAATATTTGTGTGACCTGCTTTCTCGTGGCGCACGCTGGATTGCGGGGGCCCGCGACCGGACCCGCCACGCCTCCGGGGTCTGCCGCACAGGAGTGTGTGTCTGCCGCACGGGTGTGTGTCTGCCGCACGGGCGTGTGTCTGCCGCACGGGTGTGTGTGCCCAGGCTGGTGTTCCATGCACACAGAGGTTGGAAGTTCATTTCAACTGAAGGGACACGAACACTGGACCCTCCCAGGTGGGAGTCAGGAGACCCCATTTGAAATCCCCTCCTTCCGGCGGTGTCAGCTTCAGCCCGAGAACAACGCGGCACCTCCGTTCGCCCCAGAACGCAGCGGCCCCCCTCCTCACCCCGCTGGCGCCCGCCGCGGGTCGTCTCTGGGCGGGGACCCCTCGCCTCCACCGCAGTCTCTGGGGCCCCAGGGTGCACGCACCTCAGGCCCAGGCCCGCTCTGGCGAACACCCTCGCTCGCTCCCTGCTCCCGGAGGTTCGTAAAAGCCCGGGTGCCCTCCGGCAGCCACCCGGAGTGCCAGCGCGGTCGTCGGTTTCTGGAACATTCTGCACTTCATTTACATATCTGAGGAACTCTCTGGAGCTTCCTCTTCTCGTGGATTACGGTGGGCCTTCTGTTCAGTTTCTTGAAACGTAACAGGGACCCAGAGACTCCGTCCTCGAGACGTGCTCCCAGCTGTGTGTGTGCGTTAGAGGCCGAATCTTCTCTGAGGTCGGGCTCTGGGGCCACAGCGTAACCAGGCAGCTTCTGGAAAGCCGTGACTCCGTCTGGCTCCCGGGGTCCCGCGGTGGGAGATGGGGGGGGCCTCCTTTCACCTTCTGTTCCGTCCAGTGTTTGGGTTCTGGGGTCTGAACTTCGGAATAACTCAGCGAGGAGCTTTATTGTTATTTTTTGGCAGATCTCCATGCTGTGTCTTCGGATTCTTGGATGTGAACTAAAAGGGGAAGCGTGTTGGAGCTGTCGGGACGTCGGGCCCCAGAGAACCCGCAACGAGTGAGACTGCTGACCTGGGAGAGCTGCTGCTTGAACCCCAACCTCCCCCGCCCCCCGGCACTGTCCGGGCCCGGGCCCCTGATCCCGTTGAAAAGACAAGCGAGGCTCCGCATTCTACCCCAAATGTCCCCCTTTCCTCCTGAATCTGAGCGTCCCGGCCTCTCCAGCGACCACCCCCCGAACAACGGCTCGCCCTCAGAAGGCAGAAGCTGAGCTCCCGGGCAGAGCCTCAGGCCAGTGTGGGCCCCGGAATCTGCCAGAAATCTCACCTGGCGCTCTGTTCGGATCTGTGGAATAATTTCCACTCGCTCTCCTGTCATGTTTGTCCAAACACATTCACTAGTGTTTAACACCACCAGTCCGATCACTTAGTGTCGTTTCTCCCGGAGCTCTGAGGAGGCTGGCCACTTGGGGAGGTCCTGCCCCCCGGTGACCCCGCACGCGGGAGCCTGTCCCCTCCCCCGGGCGCCCCTTGCCCCTCACCGTGGGGCACGTCCAGCCGGTGTGAGCTCAGCCCGAGAAGCGAAACCGTGGGCTTTCGATGTTGGGTGGCATAACTGCGAAGGCTGTTTTCCATCCTGATTGCTTTTTCCCTCGTCCGTGACCCCGACCTACGAAGTTCAGACCGTCACCTCTCCTGAGCGGTGTGTGGGCGGGGGGGGGGGCACATCGAGCTCCTCTGCGACCTGAATACGCGTCTCACACCTTCTCTGGCCTTCAAAGCTCCCGCCTGTCACTGTTTTCTCCAGACTGATGGCAAGTGACCTGTCCCCTCCCCCTGCCCCAGACAGACACCTCCAATTCCCTCCGCCAGGTGGTCAGTGCTCACTAGTGTATGAGTACCAGTTAGCTGGTTTTCACGGTCTTAAAACATCTGAGATTAGGATTTGGGGATTGAAACAGGTGGGTGCCATGTGACTAACAGACTGTACCTTAGGTGAACTTGTGGGTTAGAGAAAGTAGATCTAAAATTAGAAAACAAATTCTGTCAATTCTTAACTCGAGTGCAGCTACATGTTAGATGGCACAGCCCACTCTGCCCCCCTCAATAGATAGTAAGAGGTTTAAATGGGATATTTGTGTTCTTTTCAAAGCCTAAAATATATTTACGTAATATGGCATCTATATACCTATCTGTTCGTGCATGAAAATGTGGTTTAGGATGTTAGTCATTGATTAAACAGTAATGCCTCTGATTTACTCGTAAGTTACTGCTTCTTCTCAAAGAGCAAAATAAGTCATAAAAGGGGTGATTTCAGGGCTTAATCCGTGTACATCGTCCACAAGCTCTGCAATCTCAAGTAAGTCACTTACACTAGCTGGACTCTATAAAAACTACCCCCTGAAGACGGCAGGCTTATCAACCATGACCATGTAAACAACGGCCTCTAGTGACCGTGACGCAGCATAATAGTACATCAGGTATAAGTTCTTTTTTGTGTTCTTAAAGATTTTATTTATTTTTAGAGAAAAGGGAAGAGAGGGAGGAAAACATCAATGTGTGGTTGCCTCTTGTGTGGCCCCTACTGGGGACCTGGCCTGCAGCCCAGGCATGTGCCCTGACTGGGAATCGAACCCGTGACCCTTTGGTTTGCAGGCCTGCACTCGGTCCACTGAGCCACGCCAGCCAGGGCCGAGTACACATTCTTAATGAACAGTAGCTGTTGGCAATGAACAGGATCATAGCAGTGACAGTGCAGGAGCGTGCATGGTTCTGATTTACGAACAGCTTTCTTTTCCAAAGACCAAGTTTAAACAATGCTGTTCTTCGATGAACGTCGTTAAATGTTGCTGTCCGAATCGAACGAGACTCGGGTCCCAGGGGAAGACTCGGGCATCCGATGTCATGAGACTCAGAAGCACAGCGTCTGGGGCGGGGCGGTCCAGCACCGAGCTGTGCAGCCCAGCCCACTCACAGGGTTCTCGAGGGAAACGCGAACTCTGCGGACAGCGGGTGCCGGGGACACACGAAGGCTCTGCCCGTGGCAAAGGCAGGGTCAAGTGCAAGGCCGCGGGGCACAGAGCCTCAGCCCCTGCCCGCCGCGGCCGGACGGCGGTTCCGTGTGCCCCCGTCTGTGCCCGGGCCGGCACGCGGGTCCCACACACACCCACACGGGACCCCGCTCGGCGGGGGAAACGCCAAGGGGACACGGATGCCCCTTCAGCCTCCCCTCCCGCGGGAGCCGGCGGGGCCCCGGCAGAGCGACCCAGCGGGCGCTCCCTGGCCGCCTCTGCAGCCACAGCCTCCTCTGGCCGCGCCGTCCCTGCGGCGTGTCCGCCGCCACCTGGGGGCCTCACTGCTGGGTTTCGGTCTTGGCCCCCTACGTGCTCAGATCTTCATTAACGGGCGGGTGGGAGGTAAAGAGGAATTCCGCTTTCTAACAGCTCAGTGACGTCTGGAACCCCCCTAAAAGCTGTGTGTGACCCACAGTTGTTCTCCCCCACCCTCCTCTCCGCAGGCAGGCATGCCAGCGTGGGGCTGGGGGTGCGGGGTGAGCCCCAAACGCGCCTTCTCCGGGCCGGTGGGCGCCTGCCTGCTCCCCCCGCCACCACCCACCGCCCACCGCTGCCTCCCCTCCTCCCCCCTCCCCTCCGCACTCCCGGGACCTCCGTCCATCCGTCCATCCGGGGTCTCCCTTGCGCCCTCCCCCACCCCCGTTTCTCCCAGCGTCTGCATCTCCGATCCATTTACTCGGCCGAGGGATCCTTCCTCTTGTTTCTCACCAAGGTTGACTGTAACCTGAAACCCATGTACATTTTAGGCATGTTTTAATACTTACTGAGAGTAATTTTAATGATTTTATTCTTCCCCTGAGACTTCGTGAGCTGAATGTGTTCTGGTTGCTTGTTTTAGGAAAGCAACGCACTCAGACTGTGTTTTTAAACAGCGCCGACGTTGGGGTGGAGACCGGGGCCGGGGGAGTGTGGGCTGGGGAGCAGGGAGGACCCACACACTGACCCCCTCTTCTCGGCCTGGGCGCCTCGGCCTGGGAGTGGGGGTGCTGACGCCCTGGAGGAGCGGCGCAGGACTGACACCGAGACCCTTTCAAGATGCCTGGGAAATGGCAGGTTCACAGTCACGAAAGCTGCTGACCCCCACGCCGACACCACGCCCACCCCACCCCATGCCGGGACCGACCTTCGCTGCTCCGCCCCACCCCCCGGGCCCTTCGTTGTGCGTGTGTTTCAGTGCCCGCGAGGGGACCCCGACACCCCATTTTCTTTTCTTTTTTTTAAGATCTCATTTATTTATTTTTTAGAGAGGGGGAAGGGGGGGAGAAAGAGAGGGAGAGAAACATCAATGTGTGGTTGCCCCTCACACGCCCCCTGCTGGGGACTTGGCTGCAACCCGGGCGTGTGCCCTGACTGGGGATCGAACCGGCGACCCTGTGGTGTGCAGGCCCATGCTCACCCCACTGAGCCACCCCCGCCAGGGCCCGTTCTCGCGTTACATCCTCTAGAAACGCGAGTGGCCTCGAGCGGAGGGAGTCCCTTCAGGCTCCAGGAGACGCCGCGCGGTCCCAGCAGACAGGCCGCCGCCTCCCCCGGAGCCTTGGCCGGTGAACCCTCCACCTCGTCCTCGGACACAGACGGAGGTGCTGCCCGGGCCGCGGCGTCACAGGGGGGACACACACGTAGGTATTAACTGAGTCACGCACTTTAATCATCTCCCCGAGTCTGTTTTTTAAAAAAAAAGTAACAGTAGATCTGGCATTTTAGTGAACCTACAGCCCAATCCCTGGAGCCCCGTGAGGGCTGCGTGGGGACGGGCACCCCGGCCAGCGTCCCTCCCCTCCCACACCGCCAAGGGGCCGGGGATGAGGACGCGAAGCGCAGCCGCTCGGCCTCACCCGCCCCCTTCTCTGGGAGCTCAGGCCGCCCCGCGACGCCGGCACGGCCCAGCAGCCCCGCCAGATAAGCCCGTCCCGGGAGAGGGGCGCCGGCACCGCCTTCTTTACTGCTCGCCGGCTCTTCCTCCTCTCCCAGGCGGGCCGTCTGGGTCTCTCGGGAACAACCCTGCCGTGGGGAGGGGCGCCAGACCCGAAGGAGCGCAGCGAGGACGAGGCTGAGGGCAGAGCAGACCTCGGCCACCAGCCCACAGGACGGGCGACCCTGACCTCTGGCGCCTAAGCCCTGGCGGAACCAGGGAGGGAGACAGCATGAGACACACCAGCAGACGTGACCGTGGGTCCTGGCTGCCTGGCCCTTGTTCTACTGGAGAACGGATTTCTGCTGGGGCAGCCACAGCCGAGTCCTCGGGGCAGGGACCCCGGGGCGGGGGGGGGTCAGCTGCGGGGGAGGGTCAGATACAGGGGTCTGGTCAGCGCCATCTCCATCCCGGGCCCCCCGGGGGAGGGCAGGCCGGGTATCCGTGTTCATAAAGGGCTCTGAACTTGTACCAGCCGGTCTGTTTTTCTGACACGTTAACAGCCCTCCCGGTTCCCACGACGTCTTTGGATTGGGAAGAAGGCGTATGAGCAGCTTGTAAATTATTGAGGTTTCCTTTCAGACGGAGACGCGGGTGGAAACGGGGTTTGCATTTTCCTCGGGAGACCAGCCAGCCGCGCCGGGCGACTCAGACAAAGAAACCCGGGGCTCCGGCGTCAACTTCCTCCAACTGCTTCCTCCTCCTCCTCCTCCTCCCCCCGTGGGTGGGCGCACGCAGCTCACCGGGCCGGAGAAGGTGTCGGCCGCCAGCGAGGGTCCCTGCGGCCCCTTTATCGGGAGATCTGGGCCCGCCACAGCCCACCGGTGCGGCCCTCCTGGAACCTGGGACAGGGCAGGGTGGGGGTGACCCGGGTGGGGAGATCTCGAGGGCGGCCGATGGCGGAAGCCGCCGGGCCTGGGCAGCACTGGAAACTGGCGAACCGTGACTCCGGTGTGTCCCGCCCGGCCTGCTCCGCGGTGCCCCCACTGGCAACGTTCTAACCAGAGAATTCCACTGGAAACCCGGGTTTCCCGCTCCTCGCCGACAGTGGGAGGCTCTGGTAATGCCAGGGTGCGTGCCCGCGTGGCCTGCACCCGTGGGCTCAGGGGCTCTCACGTGGCGGTGCTTTCTGAGGCGGTGCGGCCACGCCGGCCCCCAGCGCTCACGGAGCCCAGGTCCCCGCTTGCTCCGGCGCCGCCTTCCCTGCTGTAAGGAGAGTGGGTGGCCGTGTTCCTGTTTCTGCACACTCCACGCAATTCCGTGTTGGTCTCGGGCGCGCAGCACGGTGACCAGACAGGTGTGCGTGCACCTCACAGAGCGAGCCCCCCCCCCGCGACATTTCCCCGTGGCACCACCCGGAGCGGCACGGAGCGCGTCCCCCTTGTTGGGTCTGCGTCCCGGCCCCGTAACCCCCAGCCTGCGCCTCTCCCCCCTCTCACCCAGCTCCCTGGCCGCCTCCGGCAGCCGCCCGTCCATCCGTCCGTCCGTCCTCTGTGTCTGTGGGTCTGCTTCTGTTGTGTTTGCTCGTTGATTCTGTCCATGAGGGTCCACACAGGCGTGAGATCACACGGCCCTTGTCTCTCTCTGGCTGGCTGATCTCGCCCAGCGTGTGCTCGCCAGGGCCGTCCTCGCCGTCGCAAAGGGTGCGAGTCCATCCCCTTACGGCCGAGCCGTGCTCCATGGTGTGAGCGCACCACAGCCTGTTTATCTGCCCGTCCACCGGGGGGCGCTCGGGCTGCTGCGTCCAGTTTTGACCACTGTAGGCGACGCTGCCGTGGACACGGGCTGCACATACCCTTTCGAATCAGTGTTGGGGTTTCTTCGAATATATTCCCAGGAGTGGAGTCACTGTACCAAAAGGCAGATCCATTTTTAATGTCTGGAGGTGTCTCCACACTCCGCTTTCCCCAGCGGCCGCCCCAGTGGCCTCCCAGTGGTGGGAGTCTGCACTCCCACCAGCAGCGCACGAGGGGCCCCCTTTCCCCACAGCCTCGCCAGCACCTGCTGCTTGTGGATTTGCTGATGGTGAGCGTTCTGGCCGGTGTGAGGCGGTGTCTCACTGTGGCTTTCATTTGCATCTCTGTGAGGGCTGGCGACGCTGAGCATCCTGTCATGTGAGCGCCGATCACCCGTGTGCCCTCTTTGGAGCCGTGTCTGCTCGGGTCTTCTGCTCGCTTTCAAATGAGAATGTTTGTGTTTGGGTGTTGAGTTTTGTGAGTTCTCTGGGAACTCTGGACACCGCCCCTTACACGATGTTTCACCGGGAGTGTGTTCTCCCGTGCGGTGGGTCGTCTCCTGGCACTGGGGAAGATTTCCCTCGCGGTGCGAACCCTTTTCCGTCTGACGTGTCCCGTTTGTTCGTTTTTCTCTCTTGTCCCCCCGCCCAACAAGACACACGAGGAAAAACGCTGCTGAGAGGAATGGCGGCGGCTTCACTGCTGGGTTCCCTCCCTCGACGCTGATGGTTCCGCGTCTCCCGTCTGAGTCTCTGACCCGCTCAGAGCTCACTCTCACGCTCCGGGTGACGAGTCACCGACACGGGACGCGTCAGCGAGACAAAGGACAGACCTGAGTGACATCTGGGCGGACAGAATGGCTTTGCTGCTGCCCCCGGGGACTGTCCGTGCCAGGAAACCTGCTCGCTGGGTGGCCGTGACCTTGAGACCGCGCCCTGCTGGCTGACGCCGCACTTTCTGTCACCGCCGGGGCTGGACAGCAGGGCTCACTGCCGGGTCCCCAGCCCCCGGTCGAGGTCGGGGCGTGAGGGCGTCGGGCGTGACAGACGAGCAGACGCGGGCGGTGCGGTGAGGGGAGGCTGCAGGGCCCCCTGTGAGGCCCCGGTGACAACGCCCTGGGTGCCGCCGCCGCCGCGCCCTCCCGGCCCGCGTTTGCCAGCGTGCGTCCGTCCCTGAGTGAGCCCGGCGGGGGGTTGGGGGGGGGGGCCGGCATGACGTCAGGCCACCTGTGAGCGTCTCTGTGAGCCCAGTGTCCCTTCCTAGCGACCCTGGGGCCATCGGGAACCTTTTATAAGTCTGTGCAAAGGGGATTTTTATCTCCAAATGTCAAGTGCACAGTAAAAATTGTGTTTGTGTCTAGGTAGATACTACGTGCAAAACTGAACTTCACCTGTGATTCGGCCACCGCAGAGGTTGCAGAGTCTGAAAGTCACTCCTTGGCGAGACCACCACACACACACACACACACACACACACACGCACACGCACACACGGCGGGGTCGCCGTCCCCCAGGGAGTCGCTGTCCCCGGCCCGAGAGACCAAAACCAGGTTTGAGTAAGCTCTTCCTACTTTGCTCATTCTAAAAATAGTTCTTCAGAGTAACAGGAAATTTGAAGCAGGAGCTGATGGAGAGATAAGGAAAACACACACAGATGGTGACCCGCGCCAGCGTCTTGTTACTCTAAAATAGGAGGACAGTTCCGAGCCTTACGGCCAGGCTGGCCTGCGCCCGGGAGCCGAGGGCGCCTCGGACGACAGCTGGCCGCCGGACCGCCCTCCCGCTCACGTGCAGCCGGGCCCCCCCTGCCCTCCCGGAGCCTGGAGAGCGGCAGGATGACAGAGGTCGGCTGATGCAACCCGCACTGGTGTTTCATGAGCTCAGTGCTCCTTCCAAACGAACCCCCTCCTGCCAACATCGCTAGCTTCATAAGACTCCCAATTTAGGACGATGACAGAACCCCGAGGCCCAGACGCACTGGAACAACCGCTCAGGGCGGGGGGCGGGGGGCGCGCCCGCCGTGCTTGTTCAGGGAGAGGGTGCGCGACAGGGTCACAGCGCAGCTCTTCCTGCAGGTAAAACGCGTGTGCAAGTCTGTTCGTTTCATGAGCCTCTTCAGAGTCCGTGTCCTGTATTTTCTGTCCCCTGGCGTCTGCCCTGGAGCTCGGAGGAGGGTCCCACAGAGGACAGGGCGCAGCAGGAGCCGGAGGCCGGGGCACGGGACGGGGGGACAGAGGGGCGTCCGCGCGCCAGGGGCGCTTGAGGGGCCCGAAGGAGCTGGAGCGAGGGGCGCGGTGTTGGGGGCGCTGGTCTGCTTCTCCGGGCCCAGCTCAGCGCACGGGGGCGGGGGGGCCGGCAGGGCCCAGGTCGGATGTCACCTCGGGTTCCTCTGCCCTAACCGTGGGTGTCGCCCTGAAGAAACCGTGTGATTCGCTCGCAGGGGAGATTAGCGAGGTCCCACCGGCCTAGTGTCTTAAACCGCGTCTTCCCTCACCTGCGCTGTGCTCCCTGACTCCCTGAGTCCGTCCTGGAACTGGGCGGGGTTCCGCCGCCAGAGACACGTTCCTGGGAAAGGCAAGGTCGCTCTGGCCGCGGCATTCACGGTCTTCGGGGGGAACCAGCGGCCGGGAAGAGACGCACAGACACAGCGGCAGCGGCCGTGTTCTCGGCCACCGCCCCGGACACCGTGAGCCACGAGGAGGTGGGGGGGGCACAGAGACGGCGGCCCCACCTGTGTCCCCCGAGGGCGCGAGCCTCCCAGGGCACCGGGCCCCAGGTGAGCCCCGGGGACCGAGGTGGGGGGACGGGCCCCGGCCCCTCGTCTGCAGAACGTGGGCATTGGCTGGCCGCCGGGACCCGCTCGGTCCGCTGTCCCGTCCCGCTGCCGGGTCCCCTCCCCGGGTCCCCTCCCCGTGTCCCCACCCGGTGTCCCCACCCCGTGTTCCGTGTCCTCACACCGTGTCCCTCACCCTTCCCTGCTCCCGGCTCTCAGCCCGGAGCAGGCCGGGCCAGACGGGGCTGACGGCAGAGGAAAAACACGTCCAAGCCTGTGGAGAAGTTTTATGAGTTTATTCGAGCCCAACTGATGACAATCACCAGGAAGCAAAAGCTCAGCCAGCTGAGAGAACACTCTGGAGCGTGGCAACGTGGCAGCTCACCCCACACGCACGGGAGGGGAGGGGAGGGGAGGGGGAGGGCGAGGGGAGGGGAGGGGAGAGGACAGGGGAGGGGGGCACAGGGACCCGTGGGCGGCAGACGAAGGGGGGGGAAGCAAAGCGGGGAGGAGTCTCCGAGACGGATGAAGAATAAAACGGAGAGACACCCGCTTCCCTCCCTCGGGTGGGGCAGGGTCGTTCACAGGTCCCCGAGGCAACACCTGGGGTGCTGCTGGGGAACCAGATCCCTGGGGGGCCCGGGGCCTCCTGCTTGGGTGGAGGCCGAGCTCCAGGGGTCTGGGAAGGGGCACCCCTGTGACCTGTCTGAGGGGTGTTGTCTGAGGTGCTAGGAGACCGCAGGCAGGCTCAGGGACAGCAGAGGCTGACGCTGGTCAGGGAGGCCACCAGCCTCAGACGTGAGTCTCCCCCCACGACCCGCTGCAGTCAGGGACTCCTGTGTCCGGGCCGCCCTGGGCGGTGATTTCAGCCTCTGAGAGTGTCAGGGCACCCTGCAGCACCCCCACCTCTGCCCTGAGCTCGTCAGGGTGGGAGTGTGCGGGTGAGAGTGTGGCTCCTCCTTAACCCGCAGGACCAGCCGGTTTGGTAACAGAGGAGTGAGCGCAGGGGCCACTGGGGGGTCGAGAGGCCCGCGGGCTGGCGGAAGGACTTCCAGAGCCCTGTCCAGTGACCACTGGGGTCCCTGCAGCGGGGATTCGAACGCCGGCGTCCTGGCTGGGGACCGGAGAAGGGCCGGGAGACCGAGAGCGGCCGGCCGCATGACCCCGGAGGCCCCGGGGCCCCGGGACAGCTGGCCCCCCTCTGCCGGACGTCCACAGGCTGCCAGAGGCGTCCGTCCTGGGTTCTCTGGCTCTTTGGTTCCGTTTCAAGGCCCCAAAGGCCTTGGAGCCTTTTTTGTTTGTTTGCCCCTCGGGGGCGAGGTCGGTCGCTCTCCCACACCCGTGCGGCCGGCGGGGCGGGTGCTCAGGGGTCACAGAGCCGTGCGCACCCCGGGGCACAGCGTCGTGCCGTGACCAGGGCTCGGGCTCAGAAACACCCGGGGCCTTTGAAGCTGCACCACCACGGAGGGAGATGGTCACGTTCTAGTGACTTGGTTCGGTGTGACAGTGTTGGCCGTCCCCGACCAGCCCCGACCTCGTGGATGACCGCGGTGAGCGCGGGGAGTGCACGCCGGGGAGGAGCAGACGTGGCCGGGCGGCGGGAACGCGTGAGGATGCGAAGGGGCACACGGGTGCCCGTGCAAACGCCCTCAAAGCAGCGGCTGCTGGCGCTCCCTCGAACCCCCGAGAAGGACACGCGTGTGAAGGGCTGGGGTGGGGTGGGTGCCGTGTTGGAACAGACAGAGGTGGTGTTCTCACAGCTGCGTGACCGGGGACCGGCCCTGGTGTGTTTTAGGGGCTCGGTTCCGTGTGACCACGGTGCTGGCCCAGCAGCTCTTCCTCCACGCCGCGCAGAGCGGGGCGCACAGAAGCCCCGGAGGACGGGACCCCCCTGCACGTCTCGGTCCCGGAACCGGCCCCGGGGCCCTGGGCGCAGAGGGTGCTTATGGGACAAAGAGAAAGGGCCAGAAGGTGTTTTGGGAGACATCACTTTGCAAACTTTACAGAATCTGTATGAGTATTTGACACAAGAACTTGTGTGACGTCCCAGGTCCTCGATGCCCCGGTTGAGAAGAGGTGAGCAGGTCCCGCCTGTTGTGAGGTGTCCCGACGTCTTCTGTCTTTTTCCTCTGACGACCGAAGGCCCAGAATGCGCCGCCCCCCCAACCCCCGCCCCTCCACCCATTCCGATAATGTTCTTACCCCGAGTGGACTGACCGACGCTGGCTTTAAGTGAGGCACTTAATGTCCAACCCTATTAAAATCTGCAAACACGGCTTGCCTAAGGCAGGCAGAATCTTAATTTAAATTTTAAGTGGAAAGTTAATTGTTTTGTAAATTAATCAGTAACATGGCTTAGCTCTGTTTGCCCGGGTAATTACTTCTCCCCACCGGGCTCCCCTGACTCTCCACGGGAAGGCCCTCTCCGGGGCTCTCGCACCCGCCGTGTGCACGGGAGGGCGTGTGCTCCGATGCGTCACGCTCGTCTGGCCCTCGCCCTCGTAAACGCCCGTCTTCTGACGTGTCGTGCTGGACGTGTTGTGCTGACGAGGCTTTGTTTTAGGGAGGGAGACACCTTATGTCCTCTGTCCTCTGAGGAGGCCCCTGGAAAGCCACACGGTGTGCAGCTTCAGTCCAGAGCCCAGCGGGAGGCCAGGCCGTCGCAGTTGCTGACCCAGTGGGCCCCAGGCAGTGAGGGGGGGGGTGGGCGCTGGGGGTGGCCTCGGGGCCTGAAGACCTGAGGTCCTGCACTGGGGCCAGTTATCCAACCTCCCGAAGTCCCCCTTTCCCAGCCTCTAGAACCGTGAGAAGTTAGCTGCGGCCGAGTAAACCGCCGGCCGACGGTGTTTGTAAAGCCCGGTACACCCCTGGACCATCACCGCGCAGAGAGGAGCTCCCTCTGCGGCGGCGCCGTCGACGGCGAGTCACGGTGAGGGGCGAACGAGGAGGACCGCCCGCCCGCCGGCCGGCCCGTCCCTGAGGGCCGGGACACACAGGGCAGCCGGTCGGCGGGAAGGGCGGACGGGGCAGGGGTTCAAGGGCGTGGCGCGCGGCACAGCGGTGTTTGGGGAGCAGCGCAGCCAGCGATCTGCTGATATGTCCCTGTTTCCCCAGGACGAGACGGTCGGCCAAGGACAGCAGTCAGGGTGAAAGATAATCTCAAAATAAATACAGGTCGGAAACAGGCAGCGCGACAGGAGAAAACACACTCTCTCTCTCTCTCTCTCTCTCTCTCTCTCAACCGGCAACCCCTTGACTGGCGGAAGGAAACACTATCTCAGGCAGCGATGAGATCGTTTGTGGGGACACAGACGAAACAGTGGGCGGCTCCGGACTCCTCGCCGCGGGGACGGGGAGGACAGAGACCGGCGGGACACGTCGTGTTCCGTGTGTCAGGGAGAGCGTGCGCCCGGGTCACGTGGTCGGCACGACCGACTGAGTTCAATGCAGTGGATTGAACCGTTAAACCCAAATCGGGCTCCTGGTGATGCCGGAACAAGGGGGCTCCCGGGGGCAGGCGAGGATGGGTCCCGGGGGGCAGGCGTCTCTCTCTCTCTCTCGGGTTCTTGGTCGTGTTTGGTTCGTCCGCAGACGCGGCCGCCCCGACAGCCGAGCACCACGGCGGCTGCCCCGGGCCGCCAGCAGGGCCGGGTCTCCTGCGTTCCTCCTGCCTCTGGCAGGCGCGGTCTTCAAGGCAAGTGTGGTTAACGCCTAGTGTGATCTTGTTCAGTGCTTGTGGTCGCCTTGTCCTGCGATGATTCTGTTCAGACATATCAGCCATCCGTGGAGGCCCTGCACCATCTGCAGAGTTGCCGTGGCCCTGGTCGGGACAGAGCGGCAAGGACAGGGCGGCCGAACCAGCCGGCAGCCCGTGAGCCCCTGGGTCACGTGGGGGCGGCGGTGAGCGCCACGTGGGGAAGACCGCACAGACTCTCTTTTTACTTTTCTCCCTGGAAATCAAGACACAAATTCCAATGGGTTCTTTCTCTTGCACTGTTTTTTTTCTCATAAATTAAGGCTCGAATACCAGCAGATGGTTTTCCTGGCTCAACAGAAAGCCGTGTGCCCGGTGCCGTAGGGGAAAACCTCGCGTGACCTCAGTGACTGGCTTGTCCCTCGGCCGGTCAGCTCCCTGACCTTACCCCAGAGCGCCGCGTTAAAGCCGTGGACAAACTAAACCGGCCGCCTGGGCCCCCCCGCCCCCAAGGCAGGAGAAACCCTTGGGCCCCTGCTTCCCCCTCATGCTGGCACTTTGACAAGCCCTGGGAGATCTCCCGGGCAGCCGGTCCGCAGAGTCTCAGAACTGCCCGCACAGGGAGCACCCGCCAGTGTCCCCAGGGCTCGCCCGGGGCGTTTCGGGGCGCTCGCGCCAGCGCTGGGCTGACGCCCGTGGGCCCGCACGCGCGGCTGTCTTCTGGGAAAACCGAGAGGCACAAAGAGTGTTTCTGTGCGGCCGTTCCGAGTCTGTCTTGTGGGTTCAGGCTCAGCCGGCTGCCCTCCCTCTTTTATTGGCCGGGAAAGCTGCCCCACCTGATCTGTGAGTTTGCCTGCCGCAGGGGCGGAGGCCTCAGCCGGCCGGCGCTGGATTGCATCTAGCTGGAAGTAGCCAGGCAGCTCTTGTTTGAAAACCCCTGGGCCGGGAGCGCCTGGCCGTGTTCTCCCCTGGGACGCGGAGCACCCGGCCTCCGCGGGACTCGCCGGCTCCGGGGCCCGGTCGGTGGTGCAGACGCCAGACGGCCTGGGGGACCATGGCCCGCGCGGCCCTGCAGTACGCCGGGCTGCTGCTGGGCGGCGTGGGCCTGGTGGGCACGGTGGCGGTCACCGTCATGCCGCAGTGGAAGGTGTCCGCCTTCATCGGGGCCAACCTGGTGGTGTTCGAGAGCCTGTGGGAGGGGCTGTGGATGAGCTGCAAGAGCCAGGCCCCCTTCCGGCTGCAGTGCAAGGTCTACGACTCGCTGCTGGCCCTGCCGCCCGACCTGCAGGCGGCCCGCGGGCTGATGTGCGCGGCGGCCGTGCTGGCCGCGCTGGCCTTCGCCGCGGCCGTCCTGGGCATGAAGTGCACCCGCTGCGCCGGGGGGGACGACGACGCGGCGAAGGGCCCCCTGCTCCTGGCGGCCGGAGTCGCCTTCGTCCTCGCGGGCCTGGTGGTGCTCACGCCCGTGAGCTGGGTGGCCAGCGGCGTCGTCCGGGACTTCTACAACCCCACGCTGGACGACGGCCGGAAGCGGGAGCTGGGCGAGGCCCTCTACCTGGGCTGGGCCTCGGCGCTGGCCCTGGTGGCCGCGGGGGCCGTGCTGTCCTGCGTCTCCTGCGCCCAAGGGGAGAGCCGCAGCTACAGGTACTCCCTGCCCCCCCACCGCGCGACCCCCCGGAGCGGTCCCGCGGAGAAGCAGCCGCTGAGCGTGTACTCCAGGAGCCAGTACGTGTAGGTGGGCGCCGGTGGGCACTCGGCCCGCGGAGCCACGCGCCTGACCCGGACGCCCGCTGCCGTCTGGACCGGGAGCCCGCGGGGACGCGGGTCTGCGCCTCGGCACGGCGGGCACCCCTCACGCCCCTCCCAGGACGCCCGGCAACACAGCGCGGCTCCCCCGGCAGCTCCCGGCAGAGCGCCAGACCCACTGTGCGCTTCCGCTGCAGCGATTTGCTTTCTCAAGTGGTTCCTGCATCTCTTCTCTCTCATCGGCTTCTCCAGAATGAGGTTGCTAGAGACTATTGTTTCACAGCTGCGATTTCTCTGGGACACGGCGTTGCGCAGGCAGAGGCGAGAGCGTCTCAGATAAATAGAGGCTTATCTGGTTGTACTCTGAATACAATGCTGATCCACTACACTGAACACACAGAATCCCACTGCTGCTTTTCAGGGGACTGGGGAGGAGATGGAAGACTGTTAATACGAATTGTTTAAGAACAGCTTAACAACTAATGCCCTGGGTTTATAATGGAGGTTTAAGAAAGTCTTTAATCAGCAAGATAAAGGAAACGAGGAAGCTCTCTGATATGCATTTCCCCGACACCCGTGTGCTCCCTCCCACCCCGCCCCCCACCCCAGGGCCTCTGGTTCTCCGCATTCGCGTCTCTTAAACCACTCGCATTTCGTCCGGAGCTCTGCATTCAGACGCCTTCCCAGAGCTGTGCTAGGACGGCGACAGAACTGTGATCTAAGAAACACTAAAGACTCCAGGGCAGTGAAATTCTTTGCCCGTTAAGTTTCTGTGCTTGCGAGAGAGGCGTTTGTATAAGAAATCATACGTGTGTGTGAATATCTGAACAGCTACGTGAATACAGACCTGGGGTTTTTATCAGTGGAGATAAGAGGACCGAAAAATAAGGTGTCGTAGTTGTATTTGCTCACCAGAAACAAACACACAAACCCCGGAAACCACACGTTGATCTCTCTGAGCCCCCTCCTCCCCCGGTGAGTGCCCAGGTCAGGAAGGTCGTTCTGTCCGTCGGGTGATTCTCGTGCTTCCTCCGCGTGGGTTCTGTGTTCCTGAGGCACAGGCATACGTGTTCTGTGTGTTTCTAGGCATTTCTAGAAAAATGTGTCCTAGTGTTTTCCCCAAATCTGATGCAACTGATCATCTGATTTGAAGGCCTGTAGCTACACTTTTTTAGCTTAAGTGATTGTGTGTCATTTGCTTTATTTCTTTTATATTAGTAAATTTGTCTTTTATATAAACTTTTCACTATTCCCCATTTTTTTCCTGTTTTATTAAATTGGAATGATGTTTTGAAAACCTGATGTGGCGGGGTCTCTGATTTTAAACAGGACATCAAGGTCGTGTTTTAAAGGGGAAGGCAGGTTTGGCACTAATCCTGGAGAACATAACGTAACATGTCCGCCCCACAATCAAGGCAGGCACGCACTCGTGTTTGACGAATGTGACACACTCGGACTCACCGAGATGGCGCTGTGGGTCCCAGCGCACCTGTGCCCCCGCTGCAGCCGTGACGGCCGCCCCTGCACACACCCTCCGGGGCTCCCACGCCCCTCCCACGAGGAGCAGCAGTGGTTCGTGCTCCAGGGTGAGGGTTGGAGCCAGGACCCTCCCCCTCGGCATGAATCATATCCCTAAACGTTTTATGGGGTTTATACGACGAGTTCAGCTCACAGACGAGGAGACCTTGGAACGGCCCATTGTTCCCAGGCACATCCAGGCCAGTAAGAAGTTTTATGAGTTTATTCGAGCCCAACTGATGACAATCACCGGGAAGCAAAAGCTCAGCCAACTGAGAGAACGCTCTGGAGCGTGGCAGCGTTGCAGCTCACCCCACACGCACGGGAGGGGAGAGGAGGAGGGGGAGGGGAGGAGGGGGAGGGGGAGGAGGGGGAGGGAGAGGAGGGGGAGGGGAGGGGGGAGGGAGGGGGAGGGGAGGGGAGAGGAGGAGGGGAGGGGAGAGGAGGAGGGGGAGGGGAGGAGGGAGGGGAGGGGGGAGGGGGAAGGGAGGGGAGGGGGAGGAGGGGGGGGCACAGGGACCCATGGGTGGAAGACGAAGGGGGTGGGGAGAGCAAAGTGGGGAGGAGTTTCCAAGACGGATGAAGAGTAAAACAGAGAGACACCCGCTTCCCTCCCTCAGGTGGGGCAGGGTCGTTCACACGTCCCCGAGGCAGCGCCTGGGGTGCTGCTGGGGAACCAGATCCCCGGGGGGCCCCGGGGCCTCCTGCTCGGGTGGAGGCCGAGCCCCGGGGGCCTGGGAAGGGGCACCCCTGTGACCTGTGTGAGGGGTGTTGTCTGAGGTGCTAGGAGACCGCAGGCAGTCTCAGGGACAGCAGAGGCTGACGCTGGTCAGGGAGGCCACCGGCCTCATGCATGACCCCCTGCCACGACCCGCTGCAGTCAGGGACTCCTGTGTCCGGGCTGCCCTGGGTGGCGACCCTCTGTCTCCGGGTGTTCAAGGCTGCCCCGAGGGGCCTCACCCAGCCGGCCAGGGTTGGGGGGCCCCTGTTTGGTTCACGACTGGTTACCCCACAGCCAGGAGGAAAAGTGAGCACTGTCTGGCCTCACGGCTCCTGCCCTTTCCCTTCGGAAAAGTAGGCTTCCCTCCGCGGGGCACAGCTTGTCAGCTGCACCGTGCCCGCGGGCACACAGGCTCCGCTGCCGGGGTCCGGGCCGTTTCCGTGTCTCCCGGGGCTGATGGCGTTGCTCAGCGCAGAGTGCCCACCTGTCCCAGGCGGCTTCGCCCTGGGGTCAGACCACCCGTGGAAACAGGAAGAGCGGACGGACTGCGGGCCGCGGAGGCGCACACTCAGCTCTCCGAGTGCCGGTCTGGACCACACGGCTTCCGCTCGCAGAGCCCTTTGGGGTGTCCCCAACTCCGCTCAGCCGCCCGCCCACGCCCGCCCCCACGCCCCCAGGACAGAGCGGCAACGCAGCTCCCCCAGGAAATCCCGTCTCCGTCCTTCACGCAGTGCGTGCCAGGCCCGCCCCTCCCGCCTGCGTCTCTTGGAGGGACGCTCGGTGGCCTGCAGGTCAGCCCAGACGCCCCGGCCGGCCACTGCCAGCGGCTCCCGCCTCGCCCCCCGCACAGCACGGGTGCCAGCCAGCCGCACGGGTGCCTGGCCAGCGCGATGGCCGTCACAAAGGTGATGTCCAGACACGAGGACAGCGCCAACGGTCTCCCTCGGCGTCCCCCTAGGGGGGCACTGGGACTGAGAAACGGTTTGACTGGCGGCCAGCTGCGTGGAAAGGGGCCTTGCCCAGTGCAGCTTGACTGCAGAGACTTGCGGGGGGCAGGTGAGGGGATGAAAGGACGAGGAGGCAGAGGGCGGGGCTCCCGCCCGCACCTGGCCGCGGCCTCCTCCCCTCTGGCCGCACCTCCCGCTGCCCCTGCCACGAGGACCTGCTGCCGACCCCCCGGCCAGGACTCCGCCCCCGTGCACGGCCACGACACGCACGGCGAGTTCCGGGGAGAGAACTCAGAGGAGACAAGGTGTCCAGGGTGTGGGGCGTGGCAGGGAGGGCAGAGAGAGGGACGCGGGACTGAGACCCAGGCCACAGGCCCTGGGCCCCGGGCCACCACCTGGGTGCTGTCCGTCAGGCCCCTGTGCCCTCAGCGTCCCACGTCCCCACACGGAGTCCCGGCACCCCTCGGATCCGGGGGCCCGCGCTCCCCCTCCAGCAACATCGGCCGAGAGGGTGGCTGTGAAACCCACACTCCTTCGGACTTTGATGGAGTCTGGCTTGGAACCCGCGCCCTAGGAACCCACCTCTGCCTCTAACACACACCTGTGGGGCCCAGCCTTCCCTGGCGGTCCGCCGCCCCCAGGGCTGCGCAGGACGGCGGCCCAGCCCCGACCGGCGGTCACGGGGTCGCGACCTCTGCCGCCGAAAGAGAATGCCTGGACCTGCGGCGCGTGCCGGCTCCCGAGTCCCAAGGCGGGAGGCCCCCACGGGCCGCTCTCCCACGAGGCGGGTCCTCTGCACCCGGGGACAGACCCCAGAGCCGTCCTGCACCCCCTGACCTCACCGGTGACCGACGGGCTGCCGGCAGGACCCCTCCCCCTCCCCCACGGTGCCCTGTGGTTGTGCCCCACGTGACCTGTGACCTGTGACGTGCCGCCACCGTGGAGTCGGGGGTTCAGAGCATTCGCCCCCCGTCCTCCTGGCTGCACCCATTCCCGACAGGATAGCCCTCACTGCTCCGCCGCGGTCCCCGGCGTCTGGCGTCTGGCTCTGCCAGCACGGGGGGCGTGGACTCCTTCTGTCTGGCAACGCCTGCCAGAGCCACCTTTCCGAACAACGGGGGTCACGTTGCCGCCCCTCCCCCAAGGCCCCCGTGCGGCTCCTGGGCACAGGCCCTCCCCCGGCCCCGGAGTGGGCCTCGTCACCGGCCCCGGGGGCACCTCGAGGCCCCTCTCTCCGCCCCGCAGCCTCTGCACAGCCGGCCGCTCCCCAGGCCCCGATGCCGCCGGTTCAAGGGGCCACCCACCCCCGCGTCCAGAGTGAGGAGAGGCGTGTTGGTCGATAAGGCGCCCACTCAGGGGACGGGAACTTGGAGGTTCCTCAAACCCACCCTAAAGAGCCCAGAACTCGGGCTTCTTTCGGGTCAAGGGAAGAGCTGGTGGGCGGGACAAGAGGTGATTGACATGTAGGTGCCACCAGGGATCCCAGGGCCAGCCTGAAATCTCCGGATCTCTCAGTTCAGGCCCATCGGCCCCAGTGGATCTGAGTCGGTCTCGAGGTCCCCGAAAATCTTTGACGAACAACCTTCATTTTTGCACGGGGTCCCATGGCCTCAGCAGAGGTGCCTGCTGGCAAGGGGCTCCTCTGCCAAAAACTGCCCTGCAGGCGGACTCCCCACAGTGACTGGCATTTCTGTCCGAGAGCTGCGGGCCCAGAGGCCGCGGGGAGACGCTGGCAGGGACCGCGGCTGAGAGAGAGCCAGAGGGAGCGAGCACTTGGCCCCGCTCACTGACGCCCGCCACCTTCTCCCCGGAGGGGACTGCGGGTTTCATGTTCCCACCAGGGCCTCCTCCCTGGACACCCAGGTCCTTCCTGGTTCAGAGAAGGTCTCCGGCACTGCAGCCCCTCCCCCCGAGCCGAGGTCGGCCGGGTGCCAGGCCCGGCAGCGGCTGGGGCCCAGCCAGCGCACAGCCCGCGGGGCCTTCTGCTGAGCCGCAGGTTCCGCCAGATTCCAAGAGGAAAGGACGGCTCCACCCCCGGCCAGGTTCGCTGGGCTCTGCAGTCACGAGGGGCCTGGGTTCCTGGAGCAGAGGCCCCAGGCCGGGCCCGAAGCACCGCGGGGGGTGGGGTTGGGGTGGGGGTGGGGCACATATGGGCCCCCCGGCTCCACACACAGGCGGCCCTGGGAGGCAGGAGAAACCGTGCTCCTCTGCAGCCTTAGAGGGATAATCTCGGGGCCGGAGAATCTGGGGACGGTCGCAGAGGTTGGGGTCCCCTTGGTCTGGGGCCTCAGGGAGCCTGGAGACTGAGTGAGAGGGTTCGGGGGACTGGGGCCACACAGACACCCCCCGAGGTTCCAGGCCAGAGGGCAGCCAGCAGGGAGGGGCCCTGCCGCCCCGGGGTCAGCTGCCACTCGGCACGCTGACTCACCTCCTCACATGGGGAGAGATCTGAGACCCACGTGGGAGAAGCCACGCGGGACCGACGGGCAGAAGAAGCCGGTGCGCACCGAGCCCCGGGCCCGCGGGCCCCCGGAGCGGCCAGTCTCCCGGGAACCAGAGGGCGAGTCTGGCCCAGACCAGCCCCGGTGAGAGCCAGAAGCCGACCGACTCTCGCGTCTCCGAGCTCCTGGGACCTGAGGCAGCAGGTTTACACCCGAGACAGCCAGCAGGGGCCTGGGAATTCGGGGAGGCCTCTGCACCCCTGGAAATGGGACGCTCAGAAGGCCAGGTGGGAGAAGAGCTCAGGACACAGAGCAAACACAGACAGAGGTGGTTCATGAGGGAATATGAAGAAGGGCTGGAGACGAACTCATGGACCTGAGAGGCACGTTCGGGGGGGGATGGGCAGATGGGAGGGGGGCCACCCCTTGAAAATAACGCCCAGTCGTGCAGAGACAAGGGCTCACGGGGGTCCTGGGGAAAGTTTAAATGAAAGTTTGTAGTCAACGTTAAATTTCAGGTACAAGATAAAAACATATTTTACCACCAATCATAACAAATTACTTAAAAACCAACAAAAAAATTTGCCTTCCCTCAAACACGTTAAACCACAGACCTGGAAGCCAGAAGGTGGTGAATTAGTGAGTCGAGTCCGTGAGAGAACAAGGACCCTCCCCGACAACTCTGTGCCCCCGGAAAAGTTTCATCCCCCGTTAGGGAGACAGAGAGGAAGGGAGGAAGGAAGAGAACAGAACAGGAAAGAGAAACACAACAAAGGCTGCTCCAGAGTCGAGCAACTGCACCCCCGCACAGCTGGCCGGGGGCAGACCGAGGCTGCGGGACTCCCTGTGTGGGGGAGGGTCGGCACGGATGTGCGGGACCCCTGCCCAGCCGGACCCCTGCCCAGCCGGACCCCTGCCCAGCTGGACCCTTTCCCAGCCGTACCCCGGCCCAGCCGGACCCAGCCACGGGGAGGAGGAGCAGCTGGGCCCGAGCCAGCTGGAAGGGGGGCGTGAAGGGCTCGGGCCGCCGTCTCCTGGGACTTTCTTGGACACCACAAGGCCGGAACCTCCCGTGAACCCCGCCAAGTTCAATCTCAAGTTCAGAACTGTGGCCTTCCCGGGTCTGCAGGTCAGTGCAACACCTTCCGCACGGAACACGGCGCAGAAAACACGGCCCAGCGCACCTTTGGGGCAATCGGCCGCGGGCTCCACGGTGCCGCCTCTTCCGAGCCTTGTCGACCCCAGGTCATGTCCTCGGCACCCCGGACTCCTCTGTCCCGACCTCGACCCCCGCAGTGCTCTCAGCCCCACCCCCCCCGGCCGCCAGGGCCACTGGGCCTGGGCCGCTCTCACCCCAGCCCCCTGCCCCACGCACCCTGCACCAGGTCAAGGTCAGTGTCCGCTGGGGTCTGGAGTCGGGGACAGCAGCGTCCCCCCCTGTGTGGCCTGGGCCCTGAGGCCTCCTGCCTGGCCCCGAGGGCCCTCTCCGCCGGCGTTTCTGGCACGGTGATCAGACGTCTAACGCGGCAGCTGCAGGCACCAAGGGTGCGAGAAAGAAGCGCCCGCCCTCCTAGGGGCTGGATGGCTGCTCTGCAGCTCCCCGCGGGGCAAAGGCGCCCCAGGGTCGCAGACAGGGAGACACCTCTAACTCGGGGGGGAGGAGCGTTAGCACGCCGGGAGCCTCCCTTAGCACCCTGCGAGCCCTGGGGGGGGGGGCTTCTCAGAGCTTCCTGGGAAATGCTCGTCCCAGTGGGTGTCCCTCACCAAAGAAGGCGCAGTTCAGAGGGTCAGAGGGTGAGCCCTGAGTTCCAAACGAGGGGGGAGAACGCGGTCTCCTGTTAAAACAGGTGCGGGGAGATGCACGGCTGAAAACGAGGGTCTTAGTTCTGCCCCCTGACAACGAGGAAGAGACGCCCAGCCCCCGTGTTCTCCGAGCGCGGGCTCTGGAGAACTTGCCGTTGTAAGTGCTTCCCCGGCTCCGGGTGACGCACGCAAACCCTTCAGAAACCCGGCCGGCTTTTGTTAGCAGCAGGGCCCGGGACTTTCTCCGGATGCGGGAGCCACCTCTCTGGAGGGTAAACCGAGGGAGACAGGGCCCCCCGGTCCCCCGTCCCTCGGGGGAGACAGGGCCCCCAACCCCCGGGGCCAAGTTGGAAAACAGCCCACAGACCGACGTCGGGGTGAGGCCGGTGAGCCAGCTGCCGGGCGCCCCGGTGACCGGGCCCGTCTGGGGCGAACCTGGGCGTCGCAGCGGTGCTGTCCAGTCCTGGCCGTCGAGGGGCCGTCGCGGTTCACCCCGAAACCGTGCTGCCAGGGGCTGGCGTGCCGGGCTCTGCGGGAGGCTGGCCGGGTCCTGGGTGGCCCCTCTGCGGCCCCCCCGCAGCGCTCCCGTTCCGTTCTCGTGCCCGGCCAGCAGCAACCCTGTTCTTTCTCTGCTGCTCTGGTGGGAAAGGTCCGAAAGGCTGGAAGGGCTTCCTTCCCCAACACAGGGCACAAGGAGAAAAAGACGAGGAGAATGTCCAGAATCTGGAAACGTGCGCTTGGGAACAGCCGGAAGGGCTCCCCGGTGTTCTCTAAGTCCACGTTCGTCCGGACGCCGCTCCCGATGACGGGGGGTGGGGGGCGCCAGCTGGCGGGCTGAGCGCCCCGCGGGGAACGGTCATGTGAACAGCGGCTGCCCGTGAGCCCCGTGGTGGCCCATTTCCCTGCTGTCCAGTGATCCCGACAACCCAGATACTGCTACCGAAATAACGGTATTAACGTAGGATCACAGACAGTTCAAGTAAAAGTTTTATATCCAGTGTAGTCGTGATTAAATCTCTCTCTCACACACACTAACACTCATGTACACACACATCCACGCACACCTCGTCGTGATTGTTTACTTTCAGTGTTTAATAGGCACGTATTTTCGTAGTGGGAAAAGCCAATACACTTGCGAGTATACTTTAAAGACTGGGGTGTATTAAAAACAAGAGGCAATTGGCTTAACTTTGCAAAAGATCAGAACAGGGATATGGAGGAGAGGGGTGAGAAAAGGTCATTCCACTCTGAGGGAAATAATAAAACTATGGGGAAAGTGATGATAAATAACAAAAAAAGACTAAAAATGACAGAACACAAGAGAAGAATCGGAGGATGTTGTCGAGACCCGTGGGAACGAGAGCTGTGACGGAAAGCCAGCCGGTTTGCCACGTTTCGAGGAAAATTACGTACCTGAAGTGCAGGCTCAGAGCTGGTTTGACGAGAGTTTGTGTTTCAAGTTTCACTAAAGGATTCTAGAAACATCTAAATGAAAACAGAACAGCTGTCAACCCGAGTGAACAGATATAAGCTGTGTGCTTCGTTTCTGCCCTTAATTAACAACACGATGGGGCAAGTAGACTGTTCACTCCGCCCTTTGGCTTTGACTTGTGCATTCGGTCTTTTCCACGGTCTTACTCCACAGAGAAAACACTTTTTTTTTTTTAGCGTGGCAACAGGTAAACATAAGCGTCAAATTTTTCAAGCAGCTCATCTTTCGGCTCTCTTTATTAAATAATCCATTCTCGGTAGTTGGCTGATGCATTATTTATGGAGTGGTAAATGCATATTTATTTCACCGTCTCTGCCTGGGCTATGCATTCTGCTTCATCGATCTCTGAGTCTTTTCGAAGTAGATTGTCACTAATTGATGTAGAGGTTGATGGTATCATCAACTCCGTGGGCACTTGTCTGGAATGCTCCTCCACTTCTCCCGACGTCCGGATGGAACTACCGCCGCCGGCCTGGCCCCAGACCAGCGCAGAGCGGGGGCGGGGGAGGGCAGCGGCCGCAACGGCCGCAAGGAGGCTCCAGTGACATCGGTCTCTCCTGCCCACCCGTCACAGCGGCCGGGGCACGCACCCTTGGGCACCGTCCTGGTCCCATCCATTCCGACAAACGTCCCAACCAACGGTGACAGGAAAGCAGCTTTGTCTTAGAACTCAGGTGGCATTGTTCCGTTGGGGAGGGCTCTTATAAATCAATATTTAATTAAAATGGAATGTACTGAATTTAAAAGATTTATTCCACCAAAAATCTCGCAGGCCCAGTGCAGACGATGCACCTCAGCTAGGACACCTGCATCCCAGGCTCCCCCTGGGTGAGCTGGACGCCGCACTGGACCCCAAACGACCCCCGAAATCCTGAATTCCGGGGGAAGGTGTCAGGCTCAAAACTGAGGATTCCGCTGTGTTTTTGTCTCTGCCCCACACGGACCACCACGCCACTATGTTCTGGAGTCAGAGCCCCTCTGTGCCGTCTGGCCTGTGCCCACCTTCCCGCGGGGACAGGCTGGAGGCTGGACTCGGGGCCAGGCTGCCACTAGACTCTCCCCCCGCTCACGGACAGGTAGGTGCGGACGGCTGCTGCGGCCACACTGTGCGCACGCCTGAGGACCAGTGATGACCTCTCCCGGTCTCCTCCCTCCCTCGGGTCTCGGAGGATGTCTCCAGGCGCCCAGAGGGCATCGGCGGCGGCGGGGTCAAGGCTGGAAGCGACAGGAGGAGGAGTAGGTTCCCGCGGGGTCGGGCAGCCGAGCGGCAACCCAGGCGGCGGCGAGAGTTCGCTGCAAGCACAGCAAACCAGCAGTGGTCTGGTCTCGGCGTGGTGGGTTTTCCAAGAACTGGTGGACTGGGAAACTCGCCAGAAGCATCGGTGTGTGCCGGCCAGGTCTGCTGGAGCTCCCCCTGAATCCCCGTGAATGGACAAACCGGTCTCAGCTTGCAGGACCGCGGGCCCCCGGCAGGGGATGGGGCGAACTGCTGAGGAGAGGCCGGTGTGGAGGGAGGGGCCGCCCCCAGTGACACCGACCCCCCTCCCCCCAGGAGCCCAGACCAGAGCCCATGGAGGACCCTGCGACCTGCAGCCGGAAATCCATCTGCTTCTGTTTTTACATTTCACACCCCGAACCTATTTGTGGATCGGTGGTTCTAGGTAAAATGTTACGTAATGTAATACTTGTCGTTTGAAAATTAAACCTATAGGCCCTGGCTGGAGGAGCTCAGTGGACTGAGCGCGGGCTGCGAACCAAAGCGTCGCAGGTTCGATTCCCAGTCAGGGCACATGCCTGGGTTGCAGGCCACGGCCCCCAGCAACCGCACATTGATGTTTCTCTCTCTCTCTCTGTCTCCCTCCCTTCCCTCTCTAAAAATAAATAAATAAAATCTTTTTTTTAAAAAATTAAACATATAGTGAACAAAAAGATGAAATAATGAAACTCTACCGCAAAGAGATAAGCAACACTATCATTTCGGTATTTAATTTTAAATGATCACTTTTCCCAGATACCGTCAGCACGCAGAAAGGGAAATGAGAATATATTTAAAATCACGGCGGTTCATCTTCCGCAGACCTGCAGTAACAGCTGACCCCCGCGAGTCAGCGGGGCAGATGCGGTGCAGCGATGCCCGCAGACGGAGCCCCGGCCTGGGCGGGGGCCGGAGTGGGAGCGGAGCAGGGGACCCCCCCTGGGCGGTGCGGGGGCGCCCGCGTGCTGGGCGAAGGGCACCCCGACGCTCCGGTATGTGGGGGGTAGAGGCAGGGTGAGATTTGGGGGAGACATTTAGCATTCCGAGCTCCGACGGGAGTGAGCAGATCAGTGGCACCCCAAAACCAAAACGACGGAGCCCAGAATTCAGTGTTAGGCGTCAGACGTCACAGCCTCGGAACCTCGGTCTCGTTCCCAGGGAAACAGAAGACGCCCCCCGCCCCCCCCCCAGCAGGGCATCCGAGGAGACGCAGTGACCTTGCCCGGGCACCAGAGGGCGCTCCGGGCCACGCCGGGTGGTGGGGGAGGAACCGGCCCGGCCACCCTGGGCGCCTGGAGGGAAGGAGGGGCTCCGCTGCAGCGCGCTGCGCGGCCACGGACACTGGCGCCGCGGCTCGTGGTTCCAACTCACCGCCGCGACTCCGACCTCTCCCTCTCTTTCCCTGCCGGACGTGGGCCGTGGGAGGGGGAGGCGCGAGATGCTCTCCCCGCGGGTAACGCGCCCCGCGCCAGGCGGCCCGTTTCAGGCCCTCTCCCCGGAGGCGCGGCCGCTGCGAGGTCCCCGCCGAGCCCTTCGCAGGGAAACGGGGTCGTACCTACCGGACGACCCGGGGGAGGGCGCGGGTCTGCGGAATCCCGGCTTCTCGGGTCGCGTTGCTTCGGTGCTCCCCGTCGGCACCGTCACCCCGCCGCCCACGGGGCCGGGCGGCGGGCCCACCTCGCGTCTGGGCGCGCTCGCGCAGCTCCCCTCCGTGGGGCGCGGGCCGCGCGGGAGGCGCCGGGAGTGCGGGAATTCGGGAGCGTCGTCGGCTCTGACCTCGCCCGCCGCCCGCCCATCACCCACGCCGGCGCTGCCCGAACTCACAGGCCGCAGACGTGCGACGGGGCAGACGCGCGAGGCGCGGAGTATTCACACGGACGCTGCACACGCGGGCTCCGCCCCGCGCCCCGCCGCCCCCATCCCTGAGACCCACAGCGGAGGCGGTGCCTGCCGCGACAGACTGGCCCGGAGCCTGAGCTCGGTCCCTGCTCACAGCCCAGGAGGCCGATCGGCACCTTCGGTCACCACCGGCCCCGCGCGATGGAGACGGTTTTCCTAGTTTTCGTCCCTGTTCCCGCCGAGGGCCGACCCGAGGGAGCCAAACACGCGCCCCAGCCGGGCACTCGGGCCGCCCTGCCGCCAGGGGCTCTCCTCCCCCCGCGCGGCGGAGCCCTCACCTGCAGACGGCGCACACCTGAGCCCCCACCCCCTCCACCGTGACACTCCTCCCCCTTCTGCTCGACGCCCAGTCTTTGCCAAAACACAGGTGACAGTGGCCGACGTGCCCCCGACAGCCAGCGCTGAACTAACAGCCCGCGCTCCCCTCCCCCGGCGCCTTCGCGTGTCGGCACGTGTGTCACGGGACGGGGTGGGGCACCTGCATGGGGGGGGCACCTGCACGGGGAGGGGGGCACCTGCATGGGGAGGGGGCACCTGCACGGGGAGGGGGGCACCTGCACAGGAGGAGAGACACAGACCCAGCCCGTGGTGGTGGTGCGTGCCCGTGGGGACCGCTGCGGCTCTCACCTCACCTGTGCGGTGCGGGTGAGGGAGGGGTGGTCGGACGTGCGCTGGGGACTGGGCTGCGGCGGGAATGCCTTCCCAGGGGTGACGGGGTCTGACCGCCGTGGGGAGCAAGGGTGGGCGGGGACACCCCACAGACGGCAGTCGTGGGTGGGGGCGGGAGGGGACGGTAGCCTCGGTCGGGGGCTGGGGAGGTGGAAGGTGGTTGTCTCTGGGTGTGTGTGAAGGCAGAGCCGACACGGGTGTGGGCGGCTGGGGCCTGGGGGGGCGTGGAAAGGACACGAGGTTGAGAGCAACCACAGGCTTTGGGCCGCGCGAACTGGGGAGGGAGCGGCGCCCCGAGCAGGGAGGGCAGTGGGGGGGCTCCCGCCCTGAGGGGTCCGAGAGGGCTGTGCGGCCCCCGGGGAAGTGGCCCCCGGGGAAGTGACTGGGGCCAGGGAGCTGCCGGCGGGGACACGGTCGGGGAGGAGAGTGGCCGGTGACACGACGTGACGGAGGTGCCCAGCGCCTAGGGGACGCGTCCTCTGGGGCAGGTGCAACCCGTCCAGGCGGACCCGACTGGACCCTGGCGATCGATGGCTTTCAGGATGGCTTTATTTTTGTTTTTCAGTTTTGTTGTGTTGTGGCAGGTTTTAGTTTCCCAGTGGAAGCGGTCACGGCCCGCCTCAGAGGCCCCTGGCCCAATCCCCGAGCCGCCACGCGACCCAGATCTCCGAGGAGGGAGAGGGAATTTGCGGGTCTGATTCAGGGTCTCGGGAAGGGGAGGTTATCCTGGGTGTTCCAGGTGGGCCCCGTGCAGTTACAGGGGTCTCCCCGAGGGCCGGGGGGTGGGGAGCAGGGGGACAGGGGAGGGGACGTGATGGATGGGGCAGGGGAGACGGAGGGAGGGAGGAGAGAGATGTGATCCGAGGCGGCCACTTGGCTGCCCGTCTCCAGGTGAGCTGAGGACGTGGGTGCCCCGGGAGCTGACCTCTCCTAAGGAACAGCCACCCCGTCAGAAGCCGTGCACGGGCTGAGGGGAAGGGGTCCCCTGCGGACCCCCACTCACCCCGCTGCAGGCCCCCGGGCACCTCCATCATCCCGGGTGGCTCGGCCGGCTCCCTGCCCACGGCCCCTCCCAAGGCCATGAGCACGAGGCAAAGCCGGTCGAACCCCCAAACTGGGAGCAGATGCACAGCTCTGCGCCCCTCGGGGCTCTGCCCCAGAGAAGACAGTCAGTTGGGCGCGGTCAGCACGGGCCTGGCCGCCCGCGTGGGACCCAGGGAAGGCACGGGGGCTCACGGCTCTGTGCCCCTCGGCGGGGACCTGCCGCTGTGGGGACCTGCGGGGGGGGGGCACAGACAAGGTCTGGGGGCGCCGATGCCCCAGCCGGCTGGCCGGGACGTCACTCGGCACCTGTCAGGACGGCCGACACCAGAGTGTCAGCAGGGAAGTGCCGGGGGGGGGCGGGGGGTGGACTCGGTGCGGCCGCCACAGACGACGGTGGGGCGGGTCCTCCGAAAGCAAAGGCCAGAACGGCCGCGGGACCCGGCCCCTGCCCCGCCGGGCGCACGTCCGGAGGAAACCAGTCGCCGCCCCAGGAGGGGCTGGGCCTCCACGGCCCCCAACACGCGGGGACCATCCGGGTGACGGTCGGCGGGCGCTCGGACAAAGAGGAGGAGGAGGAGAGACAGGTGTGCGTCTACACACGAACGCGAGTGCTCTCTGTCTTCAACAAAAAGAAAGGGGGAGGCCACCCTGCCCTCCAGGACAACACGGGTAAACCCGGAGGGCGCGATGCCCCGTGAAGCCGGCCAGTCACAGGAGGACACGCGGGCGTGACCTCACTTCCATGTGGGCAGCCACGTATATCCACGCAGCCGAGCTCGTGGTGGGAGGGGCGGGACGGCGGCACCAGGGACCGGCCGCAGCGTGTGGGCCAGTGGGTGGGGGGCGGCTGTGGGGTGGGCTGGGCGCCGCGGTGGAGACAGGGGACCCCGCAATGGACATTTGCCCAGAGTTGGGAACCGGTCGGGGCCGTCCCCGCACGCAGACGGAGACCCTCCCCCACAGCAGGCGCGCCTGCCAATCAGCTCCGCTGCGGCCGTGGTCTCGCGCTGCGGTGCGTCTCGGAACAGCCCCTCGCGCCTCTCCAGCGCGCCGGTGTCTCTCTGGGAACCCTGTGGGAATCCAGCGGAAACAGGGACGCGCAGACAAAGAGCAGCTCCCACTCCGACGGCTGTTCCCCCGCACGCTGCCATTTCCATCCGTTCACGTGAACGTTTTTCTCTTTGGTCGTCGCCCACCTTGCACCTGGAAAGGACACTCTCAAATCCACCTGTTTAGCATTAAAAATGCTTCCTTCTTGTCGCTATTTGGAGATTCTGATTTCAGAACCCGCCTCTCTGGAGATCTGTCCTTTGTCATCACCACTGACCGCGGCCGTCCTCGCTTTACTTCCGTCTCCGTGAAAACGCGCTCCAGCCCGCGCCGACCCCGGCTCCCGAGGCGGCCGGTTCCCCGCTGGGTCAGGGCGCCAGGGAGAGGCAACCCGAGGGCGAGTCTCGTTAATGTCTCCCTCTCCACCCCCCCCCCGACCCCGTTCCCTCTCGCTCTGAAACAAAACGTATCCTCACGTGGACATTTAAAACATTAGGGACCAAAAGGAGCTTCGGCCGAACTCACATCGGACTCGGTCCTCGACGGCACTTGCTCTGTCTTAGCCCAGGACGCCGTCCTTCTTTGTCAGCTGTGAGGGGTCACGTAAACACGTCTGCCAGCAGTCTGATGCCGTTCAAACTCTCCTAAAGCCCGTGTTCTCATTTCTTCAATTTTGCTTAAATTCTCGTTTGCTTTGTCTTGTCTCAAACACACCCCTCATTTCTGGATAAACAGTCCCCTCTGAAGTGGAGTCTGCATCTTGTTCTGTTTTCTGTTCCTAACGACTCAAACACCCAGCGTCCGGAGGTCCGGTTCTGCCGCTTTCCCCTCCACCGGTCCCCAGCTGCGGGGGCGCCCCTGTGAGTTCTGGGGTGCACGGCTGGGCCCTGGTCACCGGCGGTCTGTCTGTGGAATTCACTGAATCCCTCAAGGGGAGTCACGTTTGTTTCTATGGGCGCTTTCCTGCACGACCGACCCGGTTGGCCTTGAGCTAACCGCCAGCCCGCAGCGTGTGGTCGGTGTGCACAGGGCCCGTCTCGGCCCACAGGGGTGGGGGGGGACCCTCGGGCTGCTCTGACACTGCCCTGAGGCAGACAGGGTTCCTCACCGTCCGACTTACTGTGCGCATTTCTTCCCAGTCTGATCGTTTCCCTTAGATGGTGGCCCTTCCAGAACGTTCACCTTACTCTAGGGTGTCTGGTCTGACCCAGGCTCTGCACTGCCCACCCCCTCAGTGCAGCTGGGAGGTCGCAGACCGGGGCTCCTGGCTCCCTTCATGCTGACCTCCTCAGAATCGAGGTTCTGCTTAATTCTTAGTTTTAAAGCATTTCCTTATCTTCTTGAAAACTTTTTGTGCATTGACGTGATTATTTTCTTTCAAGAATTTTAGATTTTTTAATGGGGAAATTACAGAACGTTAGTTTCCAATATCAACAGAAAATACTGAATATTGATTCCAGGGCTGAATTGGGATCTTATGCGTAATATCACAAGACTATTCTATAACTGAAGTGAAACTTGAACAAAATATAAAGCCACATTTCTCAGATTTTATGATTTGTCTTAACACCTTTTCTAAACAACGTGCTTAGAAAACTTTTTTTTTAAGATTTTATTTATTGTTAGAGAGGGAAGGGAGGGAGAAAGAGAGAGAGAAACATCCATGTGCGGTTGCTGGGGGCCGTGGCCTGCAACCCAGGCATGTGCCCTGACTGGGAATCGAACCTGCGACACTTTGGTTCCCAGCCTGCGCTCAATCCACTGAGCTACGCCAGCCAGGGCAGAAAACTTTCATAATTGTCCTCAGTTTTCTGTCTCCAAAAACCTAAACTTGATTACCCTTTAGGGCTTTTTAATATTTACCCTAATTTTGCTCCTTTACTACACGATTTGACGATAACGGGTATAAATAAAGCTCCAGCACGGAGAAGCCCGCCGCGCCCGCACCGACACGGACGGGTGGAGGCTGCGTGGGACGCGTCGGCGAGAGCCGCCGGTGAGGAAGGCTGGCTGCTGGGCCGTCGGAGGACAGTCACACTGCAGGGAGTTTCCTGAGCTACCGACAAACCTCCTTCGTGTCCTAAGAGCGATAAAACACGGATAAAACCATGACATTTTACTCCCCCAAAACCCTCTCTCCAGAAAAAAATAAAATCTGTCAGTCGGCACGTAATGCCACAAAGGTTGAGCCGTAGCCATTCGCAGACGCCCCTAAAACAAGGGCATCGCCTCCCCGGAGTCCAGTGACGCCGAGTGGAGTCGGGTCGGCCGCGTCCCCGCCGACACCGGAGGGACGGCCACCCCCCCCCCACCCACTGCGCCTTGTGTCCGAGCAGCGGGCCGTTCTCCTGTCATCACGGACCTGAGGGCTGCGACAGCAGGGCCTGCCCGCCTGGCCCTCGGTCCTGCGGCCAGCGCGCGGGGGGCCAGCGGGGCCTGACACGCAGTCGGTGCTCCGTCCGTGCGCGGAAATCCTGCGTGGCTGAATCAGGACACGGTCCCGCTCGCCCCGACCCACGTCGCGCCTGAAGCTCCGCCACCCTGTCGGACCTCAAACCTCCCTTCACACAGAGTGTTCGGCAACGTCCTACAGAATATTCGGGACCGACAGTCACAGACGGTGTAGAGAGTCGTCTGGAGACACCAGTGCCACGCCTGACTCACCAGGGACAGGCGGAAGAAAAGTCAGGCAGTCAAAGCAGCACCTGTTTCGTGATGTGGCCGAGTAAGGACGCCCACAGCGGGAGACAGAAAAAACCGTCGGAAGCCCCCTTCGCACTGAACCCAGGGGCAGAGACCGGCCGATGCAGGCGTCGGATCTGTGACTCCAGCTCCTCGGCGACGGTCGTCACGGGCGCCTGCGCTTTTAAAATGACGGGTGACTGAACAGGGTAGGTTCCAGAGGAAACGAGATGCAGCTCCGGCGCGGCGTCCCGGTTGCCGCGCTCCGGGGCCTCGCTGCGCGCTCGCGGGACCCCTCTGGGCTCACACGGGGAGCGGAGCAGAGCTCGCCGCTCGTGAGAACCGCAGGGGGGCGCTCCGTCCCCGCCGGGACCCGCTTCTGAGCCGAGTCCGCGGGCCCCGCCCACTCGGACGGGGCGCCCGCCTCGCGCGCTGCACGCGCCGCGCGCCGTGCTCCCGCGGCTCCCACGTGCGGAGGGAGGGGGAGGGGGCCCTCCCCGAGCTGGTTCTCCACGAGCCCCCACGTCCTGGCTGATGGGAGAGCAAAGGACTGGAGAGGAAGCGTCAGCCGCAAACCCCCGGCCCCCCGAGCACAGAGGGGGGACGGGACCCGAGTCCGGGGAGAGGGGCTGGGCGCCGGTCACCGCAGGGCGGGCGGGCGGGCCCCGCGGGGGGCGGGGGGCTTCCCTGAGCACCTCCGTCCTGGGGCTGAGAAAAGCCTGCTCCTGCCCAGGACACTGAGCACACAGGGCCCCGTGGCCCCCCACAGTGACACCCCCCACCCCGTTCCTCAGGGGGCGTCTCGCCCGCTCGGGTGGGACCGAGCAGGCAACACCACCACCTCCAGCAAAGACAGGCAGGTGTGGCCAGACCGCCCGTGCTGAAGGCGAGTGGTTCCCGTGTTTCTGGGTGGAACGAGTGGGCTCCTTCGGCCTGGGGGGGAGGCGGGGACAGGATCGCCCCGGCTCCCGGTCTGCGGGGCCTGGGAGGAGGGAGCTTTGCAGAGGGCAACGTCCCTCTCTCCGCAGGGGCTCCCCTGCCGTGAGGACCTGCTGCGTCTCCTGGGGGTTCCATCCTCGAAATGCTTTCCTCGCATCAGGGTGGAAAAGAGAAAGGGGGTGTCTGCTTCCCACATGGGGTGACTCCCCCCATCTCTGGGCGACGGCAGGGGGGTGCCGCCAGGGATGACATGTGACTCTTGACCTTGGCCACAGGGTCCATCCCACTCCGCTGGCTTTGGGACCCTCACAGGGGCCGCATTCCGCTGTCGGCCTGGTCCCCTTCCGGCGAGACGTGTCCTGCCCCCCGTGTTGACCGGGGAGCAGGGGGGATGGACAAGCTGAGCTCAGCTTGTTGGAGGTTGGCCCACCTGCCAGCCCGCCGCCCGCTCCGGGGGCCGCGCCCCTGTGTCGTCCGGCGAACCAGAGACAGAGAAGCCTGAGGACCTCAAACCCAACTCCCGCCCCTGAAAGTTTTCTTTTATCTGAATCTAACGAGCTGCACGGCTCAATCCAAAGGGCACTCTTCACGCTGCCCACACTAATGGACTCTGCGTTCTGGCCGTGATGAACGTGCCGTGTGCCAGGCGGTCGCCGAAGCAGCGTTCGGCGAAGGTGCGTGGCCTGCACGGCGCCCGCCGGCGAGAGGGCGTGGCTTGGACGAAACCGCGACGACCGACCGGTGACTCCCATCGGCAGGAGCCCTTCTCTCTCGGCGCCCCCGCTCCGGAGCTCGGGAAGAAACTCTGAAATCGGAACACTTCTTGCTTGGGACTCCACCTGTGTAAGTCATCACCTGCTTTCACGGAAGCTTTGAAACGAATACCTGAACATTTCTCCACACGCAGAGCTTGTGTTAAAAGCAGAGGAGATTATAAATACAGGACAGGCAAGCTGGCCGGGAGGAAGGGGATGAGTCACCGGAGCCACGGCGCTCTCCGACGGCCGGCACAGAGCCGCCCGGGTTTCGGCGGCAGCAGTGGGGCGAGCGCCTGCCTTCCAGGGTTTCCAGACAGGAAGTTTCCGGCTCTGTAATTACCGTTGCACAATGGAGGCTCTGCCACTAATCACAGCGTTGCCGGGACAGTCGCACCGTGAGAAACACTGGCGTGGAAGGCAGGGCTTCTCCACACACCTGCAGCCGCCTCCTCGCCGGCCGGGAGCAGCTCTCCAACTGCAGGCACTCCGAGCGGAGACAGTGGCAGCACGCACCGACGGCAGCAGTCCGGCCGGGCGCGGCGTGACGGGCGGTGGCCGCGGGGGAACGCCGTGTGTGTCTTCTGTAGACCCAGGGGCCTCCTCCGCCCGCAGACCGCGAGCAGCTTCCAGCCGGACCCGTCCGCAAGGTCACGGCCATGGCGTCCTACCCCCTGCAGATCGCCGGGCTGGTGCTGGGGCTCCTGGGCCTGGCCGGGGCCCTGGGGGCCACGCTGCTGCCCCAGTGGCGAGTGTCGGCCTTCGTGGGCAACAACATCCTCGTCTTCGAGAGGCTCTGGGAGGGGCTGTGGATGAGCTGCGTCCGGCAGGCCACGGCCACGCTGCAGTGCAAGCGCTACGGCTCCCTGCTGGCCCTGCCGCCCACGCTCCAGGCCGCCCGGGCCCTCATGTGCGTGGCCGTGGGGCTCTCCCTGCTGGCCCTGCCGCTGGGCGCCTGCGGCCTGAGGGGCGTCCAGTGCGCCGGCTCGAGCGGGCGGGCCAAGGCCCACCTCCTGGGCGAGTCGGGGGTCCTCTTCCTCCTGGCGGGCGTGTCCGTCCTGATCCCGGTGAGCTGGACGGCCAACGCCATCATCGGAGACTTCCGCAGCCCGGCCGTGCACGCGGCTCAGAAGCGGGAGCTGGGGGCCGCCCTCTTCCTGGGCTGGGCGGGCGCCGCCGCGCTCTTCCTCGCAGGGGGGCTGCTCTGCGGGGCCTGCTGCTGCCGCTGCCGCAGGAAGGGGCAGAGGCACCGCTGTCCGGCCCCCAGGCCCCGCCTGCCGCACGCCGACCAGCGGAGGAACCAGCCCGCGGCCCGCCGGGCCTCCGCCAGCTACGTCTGACCCTGCGAGGGCTCCGACTCGGACCGCGGCCGGCGCGTTTCCGACGGTTCTGCCAGGAGCTGTGAGTGCCGAGACCCGGCTCCGCGCCTGCCCCGGAGCTGAGGCCGTCACGGGCACGCGCCCGGCAGTGTGTCCCGGGGTGGGGGAGGGGACAGGCTCGCGCTGGGCACCCTGACGGCCGGCATGAAAGGCCTTCACCGGGACTGGACTCGGACACACCCTCTTCCAGCCCGTGTGGCCCGGACTCCGGCCGGTCCACAGGCTTGGTGTCGCGAGGGGCTTTTCTGGACAGTCACATACCCCTCACTCAGCAACCCAACGACGTCTCAGTGAACGGTGCGTGGCAATAAAAGGTTCTAAAACGTGGCCTGGAATTTTTCCTCTGTGTTGTTTCTCATTCTAACAACTAAGACGATGGCTCTCTCTGTTCCAGCCATTCATCTGGAGAAATAATGGACCTCAAGCCGGGATTTTAGTTGAGTTTATGAAAACAGGGAAATGCCCGCGGGGCGGAAGGGTCTGCCGTTCCTCCAGAGAGCGAGTGCACCGGCCATCAGACGCGGCCAGGGAAGAGGCGCTCTCATTTATTTCAGGGTATTTCGCAAGACGCATTTCAAAGGATTTAGTTGACACAGCAACGCTTGCTTACAGTTGCGTGTTCAGGAACAGTTCAGGAACGAGAAGGGATGTGCTTTCCTGGCCCGTGGTTTCCACCCACGGGCAAACGGAGGGGCCCGCCCGGACGGGGCCCGCCGGGGCCGGGGGGAGCCTGCCGCCCTCGGCCTCGGTGAGAGGAGACTCGGCCCCCGCCGGAGGACCGGGGGTTAGTTTTGGGGGGGGGCGAGGGACGGTCCCCATTCCGTGTTCTGCTCGCTCGCCCTGCAGCTCGCCCACACACGCCATGTCGTGCAAAGGCTCCGAGTCGTGAATCAGGCGATCAGTCAGGCTAGAACGAGAGCCTTCCTTCTGTTCTCCAATAAACGGGCGGGCAGGGCGGAAGCACTTTGTTTTCTTGGGTTGTAAGCATCGATTCCCCAGCCTGCCTTCCCAGGCACACGGGCCGGGTCAGGGGTCCGCGTGTGCGGCGTGGAGGGGGGGGAGAGGACACAGGGGCCGCGTGTGAGCGTCTCCGATGCACTGTGCCCCCACCCATGTTCGCGTGCTCGGTTTCACCGCTTCCAGCGTCCTGTTTGTTTTGCAACAGACTGTGTTTAATTTGTAGCACGTGACGGCAACGAACAGATTAAATGTGTTCACCACCCGTTGACTGTCTGTCCGTCCTCATCTCAACCAAAGGAAACAGCTGCCTGACTCCGGCAGCACGGACTGCCCCGCGGGGCCAGTTTCAGGAGGAGGGTCCGTCCCCAGAGACCGCGGGGAGTCGCCGGCCCGCATGTCAGACTCAGCTGACGGCGAGATGGAGGCACAGAGCTGCCTCCTTCCTCCCCGTCACCAGAGGGGAGCCTGGCGGGGACCGAGTTACTGGGGCACCGATGCCACAGCAGATGTCAGCGTCCTCGGGAGAGACCGCGGCCGATCTGATTTCTCCTGAGACGGCTCCTCCTTCAGACAGGCCTGCGCATCCGGTGTGTCGAAAAGGAACCGTTTATCCCACACGGACACACGGCAGGAGGCCCACAGACGGCACACGTGTGTCTCCCCGTGGGTCCCCCGGGGGAAGTCATGCGCCCGGTGGGACAGTCCGGGGCCCAGCCGGCGGCCGAGGCACCAAACCCGGGCAATCACAGCGTCGCCGGGGCGGCACCGGGCCCGACGGCGGGCCGTCTCAGAACCTGAGGCTCTGCCGCTTGCTCTCTCGTCCGCCAGGGCGCACTTCCAGGGAAGATTATTTTCAGTTCTCCGCCCTGGCGCCCTGTGTTCCCCAGGACACCAGAAAAGGAGGTTTAATACCTTTTAACTAACTCACTTCAAGATGCACTGTGGTTGTCAATGTCCGATGTGTAGGAAAGGCATCGCTATTTTCTGAAATTTGGCTAAATTCAACGTCTGGGGTACCATGCGAGGAACACCCAGCTCCCGGGTCTCACGCGGAGGTCAGCGGTGTTCGGGGTGGCGGCTCCAGGCGGCGGCCCCTGGTCCTCAGGCCGTGCAGGCTGCCGAGAAAACACCTACTGGAAAAGGAGACTTCACCGCCCGTGGCCCTGCTGTCCCCTCAACGGAGATGGCGGCCCGGAAACCGGAGCAGCTGGGCCCGGAGGGGCCTCGGCGGGAGAACCGGGGAAGCTCTCCGAGAGCACAGACATGTCCCTGGAGACTGAGGCTGAGACCCCGCCCCGCCCCCGTCTCCCCAGCTCCCACGTGTGGATGGGAAGGCTGGGCGGCGAGGACGGCAGATGGGGAGCCGCCCCATGGGAGGTGAGCGCCATGGGGGGGACCCTGGGCTCCAGGCAGAGCAGCGAGTGGGTCCCCGAGCAGAGGAGCCTCGAGGTTGCTGGAGGCAAGAGGGACAACGCCACGGTGACCTGCTGCAGACTCGTCCCGAGGAAGCAGGGTCTTTGGAAAGACGGGGACGCTGGGGACACGGACAGGGACACACCTTAAGGACGGTTTTGGGTTTTAGCCTGAAAGGCCTAAATTTTGAGGAGCTGGCGGGCGAAGCTCAAAATGGCTCAGTCAGAAGCCGTTTCCTTCTGACTTTCAGGGCGAGGAAGCGGTTTCTCTGGACAGAGGTAGTGCATAGATGGGAAGAGGTGGGAGGGTCAGACGTCCGTGGGTCCTGGGGAAGGACCCCGAGGAACGGGGCCCAGAGCAGTGGCAGAGCTGAGGCAGGTGTGAGGACGCCAGGGCAGACGTGACCCGCGCCCGGAGCGGCCGCCGCCCAGGACCCCCGACAGCCGACAGTCGTCACGGCGTGGGGGGCGGGGGCAGCCCCTGGTGTGTCTAGTCGGACAGGCCCAGGGCCTGTGGGGCAAGGTCGCCCGCGGCCAGGGCACCGTGGGAGCAGAGCGGCGCTTCCCAGCCCACGGAGCGCGGCACAGGGCACCCAGGGGGCCCGTCTCTGCGGCTCAGGGAACGGCGGCCACACCCCTCGACGGCCAAGTGCATGGGCGCCGGGCGCAGCCACAGTGAGCGGGAAGCGGCGGCTGTGTGTGCAGAGAGGGGGCTGACCCCAGGCCCGTTCCCCGTCTCCCAGCTCGTCTCTGCGAGCCACGTCGGTGACCGCGGCCCCCTCCCCTGAGAAACGCGTCCCGAGCAACCTCACCACGGGGGTGGCCGCAGGGGCGGGTGACGGCCGGTAAACTGACGCTGGACCCGGAGACGGCGGACGCCTCCCCGGAGGACAGGTGCACGGGCAGGTAGACGACAGGTGCACAGGCAGGTAGACGCCAGGTGCACGGGCAGGCAGCTCAGAGAGACAGACGACACTCAGAGGTGGAGACAGTGCACGTGCACAGGGGGCGGGTAAAGGTGGGTGAGCACGTGGGCAGAGAGACAGTCGGGTTGGTAGACGTGACAGATGGCTGGACGGACAGAGAGCCGTGACGGACAGCCAGACAGATGGACGGGAGATGTCATCTGTGCTGCCATGAGCCCTGGGCCCGGACAGGGGGCCAGACAGACGGCTCGTTCCCAGAGCGAACAAGGGAGGCCCCCCCCGCCCCCACTCCACACGGGAGGCCGTGGTCTTCGGGTCTCCGCTCCCGGCCTCGCTGCCGTGTCTGTTATTCTAGTTTCCCAACGGAGCAAACACTCCCCTCCCCGTGAGCACCTGCGTTACAGCAGCTCCGTCCGCGGCGGCTGCACGGGGTCTCTGCCGCGGGACCCAGCGGCCGGCCCGCCCGCCCGCAGCGGCAGTTAGTGCGGCTCCGGCCTGCGGGGGCAGCGACGAACGAGACCCCAGCGGGGGCAGCAGGTCACCAGACGGAGGTGACCGCGCCCCGCCCAGCGCCTGGAACCTGCCCCCGAGCCAGAGGTGCCCGACCTGGGCCCAGGGAGCCGGGCTCCCTGCGGGGTGGAGCATGGGCGTCAGCTGGGCACACGCCACCCCCAGCACGCGGGGCGCCTGGGCTGGTTCTGGCGGGGGCGGGGGGCAGACAGGAATCCGTCACGGAGACTCGGAGAAGGAAGCGGGGAAGGACCCCAGGAGGCAGGGCTGTGCGTCGGGAGAGGTCAGGGCGCAGCCAGGAGCCGCAGGAACGGGCGCCGGGGCCAGAGGGTCCTGAGCCTCGCTGGGAGGGAGGCCAGGACCCGCCCCTTCCGTGCAGACTGGGCCTCGGTCTCCTCACCCACAAAATGGGGAGCAGGAACAGCATTTTTCAGCACATGCGACATGCTCATAACTAGAATCAAGACCCATGTATTTAAACTTAATTCTTCTTATCTTTCTTTCACAGGTTGAGAAACAGGTGCACAAAGGGGTTCCATCGTCTTCCCAAGGACACACCGAGGTCACCGCCCCCCCAGCCCCAAATCAACGTGTCTTGAGAGACGGCACCCTCCTCCCCGGCCCCGTCCACGCGGGGAACAGGCCCTCTCTCCGTCTGGAAGCGTGGGCCGCTCCGCAGAGAAAACGCGTTCTAATCACAGGGCATTATGCAAATGCGGCCGTAATCACTGCCATTATCTCCCGGGCAGCAGCGGCAACGCAGGCCTGGGCTCTCCACGGAGCCTCGCTCTCTCCGCCCACGGATCAGCTCGCTCCTGTGTCCCGTCGGCCTCGGGCCCGAGCAGAAACAACACCTGGTTGTTTCCCCAGGTTTCCCGTCTCACCCACTCCCCCCACCCTCTCGAGTGCCAGTGTGTGTCGCCTCCAAGGACACCGGTAACTGTCACCCGCGGCACAGCCCCTGTCCTCCCGGAGTCGGATTAGCAGCAGCCTCCTTTTCCGTAAAGCGCCTGGGTGTGGGTGACACCCCCGGCCGGGGCCCCCAGCCTTGCTCACTGCGCCCCACACCTGCCCAGGCCCTGTCCCTGCTGTGCGCACACGCCCCGGCGGGACCTGAGGGCCGTGGGCTCAGCGCCCCGGGCAGACCCGCCGCCCCTCCGCACCCTGGCGGGGCCCTCCCTCCGTGCTTCCCGGGCCCGGGCCTCTGCTGCTCCTGGTCCCGAACTTCACCTCCCGCACCCTTTCCTCCCCCCGCTCCGCGTCCCCCCTTCACAGCCCGGGAGCACCACTCGGGGCGCGCAGAACCGGGCTCCACCCCTGCCGCGCGTCAGTCATCGAAACACCTGCTCGCTCCGCACCTGGGTCCGCCCCAGGTGCCCCTCTGAGCCGGGGGGTTGCCACAGCCTGGTCCCCGTCTCTGCTTTGCCGACCGACAGTGCCCACCAGCCCCCACTCTCCCCCCACTGAGTGCGGACGCTGGCCCCCCCGGGCCTGGGGTCAGGTCCGGCCTGGGGACTGGCACTCGGCTCCAGAGAGAGGGTGACAGAAGAGACCGACCTCAGCAGGGCCCAGGTCTGCACGTCCGGGGTCTCTCAGTTTCTCGCCTGCCCCTGAGTGCTCCCCCCACGTCACCCAGAAGGGGGCGAGGATTCCCGCAGCGAGACCACCCCAGCCTCTGAGCCACCACCCGCGCACTCCTGCAATGGCAGGGGAGGTCCCGGCAGCCAGGCGAGCCCCCCCACCCCCCCCGGACCTCGTGGGGCAGGCAGCGAGCCCGGCCCGGGTGGGAGCAGCCGCCGGTTGCGGCTGCACAGAATCGAGGCATCTGAGACCCACTCAGACCAGCCTTCCCTCCTGCCCCTCGCTCGGGTCCTTCACCTCCATGTGGGAGTGAGCGGTTTCCCCCCCACGTTCCCCGTGACACCTTCAGGGGCTCACTAGAGCACTGTTTGCAAGAGACCTCGCTCGATGCTGCACCAGCCCCTCGAGGGGGTGCCTCTGCGCCCACCGCTGCGGGCGGCTCACGGCCTGACGAGCGTGTCCAGCCCACGGTCAACTCAGGGCGGCAGCGAGAACCCTGTCTTGCTGTGTCCACAGCACTCGCAGTGAAGGTGTCCGCAGCAGGCGCCCTGAGGACCAAAAGCGCTCCCACCCGGACGGGCAGGCGTCACCCCAGGAAACACACTCACAGGCGACACTCACAGGCGAGTCAAAGGAGCGCAGGCTCACGCTGCTGCCTGCTGCGGTGACTGCCATGGGGACGCGACGTGCTGGGGGGGCCCCCAGGGGTGGGGCTGGGGGAGGGGCGCCACTGCAGGGGGCAGATGCGGGTGGGCCTGCAGGGGGCGGGGCAGAGAGGGGAGGGACCCCTGGGGCAGCAGTGTGGGAGCCGGCTGACAAGGGTGGCGGTGTGGGGTGACACTCAGGGGGACCGGCTGGGCTGTCCAGCGAAACGGGAGTGAACCCGGCACTCGTGGCAGAGTAGCCGGAGACGGGTTTGGGAAAGTCCAGTGGGTCGCACGTGGGGACCTTGAAGACGCGGACGGAGCCTTGCGGTCGCCCAGAGGAGTTGCCCAGCAGCGACCACCGGCTCTGACCCATCTCTACCGACTCCATGCCCGTCCACCTTGCTTGCCGTCAGCTCGTCCAGCCGCCAACACGGGATGACCACGCGGTGGAAGCCCTGTGTCTGGGACCCCGCCAGGTGTCTGGGACCCTTACGAACAGAGCCGCCGCGGCCAACCGCGGACGCCTGCGCTCCAGAACCGGGCAGCCTGTCTGGACGCCACGCCCTCCCTCTCCTGCCCTCTGCTGCCCGTCGAACGGGCGTCTCACACCGACATTCCCGCCCCAGACTCTGGGTTCTCCTGCCCCGTCTCCCCACAAGCCTCTTCCTTTACTGCCCCCCCACCCCACTCAGTTTTCCTCCATTCAGCACATGGTAAGTCCCTTCTTTGGGTCACTGAGCTCAAAAATCCTGGGATTTTTAAAAACCTTTTCCCTCCTTCCATTGAACACTTGAGTGATCGGTGGTCAGACTCACCCCAAGACTGACCACCAAGTCTGACCGCCGCCCTTACCCATCGCCCCGGAACCTCACCCACCCCTCACTTCCTCTCGCCTAGAATGTATCAGCAGTCGCTGAACTGGTCTTCGACAAAGCATTTCCGACTCAGCAGCCAGAGCCACCTTCCTGGAACCCGACTCCGGCCGGAGGGTCGGCGCAGACCCGCGGCCTCCCACGCAGGCTCTGTGCACTGCGGTTCTGGGCTTTGCTCTCCCGGCCTCCTGACCCTGCGTAACCCTGCGCGGACCGCGTCATCCCGCTAGGCCTCCGTCCTTTACCTCTGAAGTGGAGACGGTGACCGCCACGCCGCACTGCGGGCAGAAGAAGCCCCACAGCGGAGACCGGCGTCCGGCACGAGCAGGGGCCACGTGAGGGAGGCGAAGGTCACTTCCTCCTCGGCTTCCCCTTCGTCTCCGGTGTCAGCCCTGAGATCCGTCACGGCCCAACCTCCGCACACCTCTGACGTCACCTGCTGGCCGTCCTCCCAGCCCGTGTCCCCGATCACGGGGGACCTGCTGGACGCAGGAGCTGAGGACTGGACGGTCACTCGGCCGGGAAGGCGCCCCCTCCCCTCGCTGCACCCAGGCACCTCGGGGAGCACGCCTCGCTGCCTCCTCTCCAGCGTTGCTCCCAGACGCCGCCTTCTGCTGCCCCCCCCCCCACCCCATACACACGGTGCCGGCCCCCTCCCCCGCCCCGGGGGGCACGCCTCCCATTGTCTGCCGCGTTCACCATCAAAACATTCACTGAAAGCTAACGTATTATATTCAAGTGTTCCTCCTCGTCCAGACACACTTTAACGAACCTAAACAGGCTCACTGGGGGGCCTCGAACGGAAGGAAAGCCGGTCAGTGTGCTCTGGTGAGTGAGTCAGTGGGGGAGGGGGGGCCCGGAAGGTTCGAGGAGACGAAACCGGACGGTGCGGCTCTGGAGTTCGGACGAGACGTGTCTGCAAACGGAGGGTCAGGAGTGTCCGTGTTTCCTAAGGGAATGACAGGCTGCAAAACGCAGTTTGGTTTTCTGTCGTGTCTCAGGCTCAGAAGTGAGACCCAGGAAAGAACAGAACCCCACGAGTGTCTGTGGGTGTGTTTAAACAGACAGACAGACAGACAGACAGACAGATGAACACACAGGTCTGCGTCGACGATTTAAGACACTGACCTCGTCGCCCTCTATGTCCCCTGTCCTGGCCGGCAGGCTGTCCGCCCTTCCGGCCCAGCAGGGGTCTGTCTGAGTTTCCTCACCGGCCCCCAGCAACCGCACATTGATGTTTCTCTCTCTCTCTCTGTCTCCGTCCCTTCCCTCTCTAAAAATAAATAAATAAATCTTTAAAAAAACAAACAAAAAACCTGGCGTTGGCTGGTTCAGGCGGACACACATGTTTGATACACTTGGTACGGGAATCGCAAAGTGTCGGAAGGGTGGGGGAGGAGCTGGAGGGGTTTCTGGAAACAACATCCCGTTCGCCCGTCTCTCCTCTGCGTCTGCCCCTTTCCTTGTCGGAGGCAGACCCCCGGGGAGCCACGCCGCTGCCCCCACGGCCGGAGGGTGAATCTCGGCCGCCGGACCAGCCCTCTCCACCGTGGTCGGAGTCACCGAGGGGCTGTCCCACCGAGCCCGCCTCGGGCCTCGGCTCCCGGTCCAGGGCTCACGGGGCGTCTGGCGGGAAGAACCGAAGTCACACGCCGGCGGCACCAGGGACGAGGGGCGGGAGGAGGCCTTGCCAACCGGTCGTCCGCCGCCTACACGCCGGCACGGGCTCGGGCGGGCACTGCCTTCACGGCTTTCCACACGGCGGGCGGCCGGAGGCTGCTGTGCAGATGGAGTGTTTCCGTCCCTCCCCCTTCCCGGCCACGGGCCCGTCCCCGGTCACTGTAACGACGCGTCCCAGTGCTGACACTTGACCCCCCTGGGGCCACGGCTCTCACTTGTCGCCGCCTGGGCTAGCCGGGGACCCGGCACAGTGAGGTCACACTGTGTGGCCGCTCGTCCCTTTGGACTGGACTGTGCTCTGGTCCGAGGGTGGTTCTCCGTCTCCAGCACCCCCCTCCCCCCACGGGTGCCTGGCTCCGAACCCTGGGTCCCCGGAGAGGAGAAAGGCCACGTGAACAAACGTGCAGAGGGAAGGGCGGGGCGAGGAACGGGGTGGGGGGTGTAGGCCGTCTGGCACCCATTTGCCAGATGCGGGGGCGACAACGGGATCTGCGGGCGTGGGAGGAACCCGAGTGAGCCTGGGGTCAGAGGGCATGAGTCTGGGGTCAGAGGGCATGAGGAGGGTCAGGACTCAGCGGAAGGTATTTCCAGCACCACCGCCGAGTCGTTGAGTCCTTCTCATACTCCTGCACCCCACTCGCCCCCCAGGGGCAGGACCCTGAAGGCCCAGGACAGGAGCCCCCCCCGCCGAGGGCAGACACCCGCTCGCAGGACCGAGACCCCCAGCCTGGGCAGCAGAGCCGCCTCCCACCCACATTGACTAACAGGGCACCTGCAGCATTTGCTATTTTAAGCCAATAAGGTTTTGGAATTAGTTTTTGAAGCAACAAAGCCTATTTTGTCTTTTTAAAACAATAACTCGACCAAGTGCCACACAGATGAAATGGGACTGCTGAGAAAAGCAGAAAACCCTGCTGCATTTTTAACAACTGTAATAATTGATTAGTTAGTTGCTCGGTGATTGCAATGACTGACTTGTTAGTTGCTGGACGATGGCTGACGTGTGTGCGCCCGCTCTACTCGGAGGGCCGAGGTGCGCGAAGGGCACCCCCAGACTGGGCTCCCAGGGGCAGCACCTCACAGGAGGGAGGAGACAAGGAGTTCCAAGTCCTCGGTGAATCCTCTTCGGGACGACCGAGGGGACGCAGCAGGCGGGAATGAAAAGGAGGGAAGAAGAAACAACTCAGGAAAGCAACAGGCTCCCTGAAAACGCAGACCCGGGCGGAGGGAGGAGACGCACGGACTCACTCTGAGACGCCAGGACAGTGTGGTTCCCCCAAAGGCCGGGGGGCAGCACGCGGCAGGAAAGCCGTGCAGGCGGCGGTGACGTGGGAGGACTGACCGCAGGGTGCGGGCCGGGACAGGGTCGGAGGGCGAGCCCCCATGGGGGAGGGGGCTGCAGCCCGAGTGTGAGGGGTGGTGGGTGTGGGAACCTTTAACGTGAACGGCCACCTCATCCCTTTCAACTGCGGAGTGTTTACGTACTGTGACGTATGTATGTAATGCATGTTGTTACGTGTTTCCCATCCAGCACTAGATCCTCTGACTTGACCTGCAAAACAAGGAGAACGAAATTGTATATAGTCATGTGGTTCTCTCATGAAAGTGCCCGTGTGATTTAAAAAAATGGTAGAAAATAGAACATTTCTGCACTTTTTTGTCTTGCTCTAAACTCCCTAACTTTTAAAAGTTGCTCGGTGCTTAACCAAGATATTTTTAAACTCTGCGTGTACTGTTAACAGTGTCGGAGACCCGGCATCCCCCCAGGACCACCCTGGTGGCTCCCCACGAGCCCCCACGGTAACTGCCCAAATCTGATTGGTTCCAGATGTCCACCACACACGCGGGATCTTGCAACTGATTCGCCGTCACTCGAGCCGAGGGGCGGGGAGGCCTTGGGGAGCGGGAAGACGCCCGCAGTGGAGAGAGACTCGAGAGAGACTCACTCGAGCGTGAGAGAACGAAGGGGCGGAAACTGGAGAGGAGCGCGAGTGCCGACACCCTGGCAAAGGGGGGGAGATTTAACTCGTCGACACAGGCGGGTGACGCACGCTCTTCCCGGTGCGTGTGCGAGAACGGACGAAGAGAAACGGACTCGCAGCCTGTGCCGAGATGTGTCAGAACAGTCCCCAGTCAGTCTGCCGTTTCAGTCAGTCCCCAGAAGGAATGGTTCGTTTAAGAAAATCCAGCTCAACGGTGAAGTCAATAAATATTTGATTGAATGCTTTACGCTTTAAGTGTCACATGATACGTCCTCGGAGAAATCGGACGGACAGGAAAATGTCGTACGGGGAGAGAGAGAACCAATCAACGCCACACGACGAACATCTCCAACGCCAAGGAGCGGCCCCTGTCCGGGAGGGACGGAGGAGCCCCAGCCCTGCTGGCGGTGCAGGAGGCCTGGGCAGTCTTGGCCGCGGTAACCGAGAGCAGTAGCTGACGCCGAGCCCTGGGCAGGAGCTGGAGAACATGGCGGAGCGGAGAGGAAGAGGGAGCTGGGAAACAGCACACACTGCCCTGCACCGCTCCCGCCTCCTCCAGAGCAGCCTCCCGGCCCCACGTTCCCGACAGGACGAGCCACAGGGGGGTGGAGGCTGGGAGGGGGCAGCGCCACGGCCCCCAGCTCGGAAGGGGCACCCAGGCTGGCCTCTGCGCACCCAGCCAGCTCCGCCCTCTTCTGGCGCACGCCTTCCGCGGGGAAATGGGCTGTTTCGGGGCCGACACTGACCTCGGAAGACGGAGGCGTGTCGGGTGCAGGCCGGCGAGGAGACCGTGCAACTCACACGCTCCGGTGCACGCCTCTCTAACCCGACGGCATGGCCCCCCCACCCCCCACCCCCTTCTGGGCCGGGGTTGGAGGTGAGGTTCAGTGTCGGCCGCAGGCTCCCGGTGACACCAGGGAGCACCGTCGGCGGACGCTCTAACCTCAGCTTCCGAGGAGAGCGGAAGTCACACCCAGAAGGCCCCCGGCAGACAACGGGCCACCTCACAGGGGAGACGGGAACTCCCAGAGCCACGCGATGCTGCGGTTCCCACGCGTCCCCGGGAGCCGACTGGACATCAAACCTGAGCTCCTGGCCCCCAGTCCAGGCTCCTCCCCGTACGCAATGAATACAGACTGCCTAGCCACCCAGCCCTGAGCTCGGGGGGAGAGGACCCCCATCAGGGACCCTCTCATCTAGAATATCAGGGTGCCGATGTCGGAAGTGAACTGGAAACGTCATTTCAAAGTAGCACGTCCCTTGCATTCTAAAATCCCCACCTCCCTGGTTCCAGGCCCCCACTCGACTTTTGTCGACGGGAGGGTTGGGTTCAGAACAAAGTCCGAGTGAAGCAGCGATTCATCTTTTCCTCGGACCTGAGCCTCCGCAAACACGAGGCCTCAAGTGGAACATCCGAAAAGTTTTTTCTGTCCAAGTAAGTGGCAGCTATGGGATTGCCGAAGTAGGTTTCACCCTCCGTTCACCACCCTCCCTCCACACGCGGTCACGGAGCAGTTAGTTCGGGGAGATTCCCGGGGAGGCAGAAGTGAGGCCCCCTCTCTCACGGAGGCACCCCCTGATGGGGGGGGCGTGATTCAGACAGAGGCAGCGGCCAGACTGCAACTCACGGTGCTTCTCGGAGGAGTTCAGAGACGACAGACGGGGGGGGACCGCAAGGATTTGGGGCACAGGCCCAAGTCACATTTAAACGGGGTCACGAGGGAGGGAACAGACATATAGGGGAAATGCCACCCCCCTAAGAAACCACAAACCACGAGGATGGAAGGAGGAAGGCCACCTCGGAGCGAGCGGAAGCCGGGGTGGGGTGGGAGGCTTGAGCGCTGGGTGCCCCCCTTCCTGCTGTTTCTGGGGACAGGAGGTGGCTGAGCACCACGGGGTGGGGGGGCGCCTGTCTGATGCGTCACCACGCAGCCCAGGACCTGTCTCGGTGACCGGTTGGTTCCGTGTGCTCTTGGGGCCACGGCAGCTGCGTGTGCGGGCTGTGCCGCCGTGTAGGCAAAAATGCCGGTGTTCCGGCCGAGCAGGGCCGGCGGGCGACATCGCCGGGTCTCTGCGGTCTCACCCGGGTCCTGTAGAACACCCGTGCGGTTACCGAGAGCGGGGTGCCGACACCCCCCACTTTATAGACCTGCTTCTAATGTATTTTCAGGAGGTTTTGCCTCATTTGTTTCGCAGCTCCGCTAATAGGAGCCTACACGGTTCGGGCTGTTATGTCTTCCTGATGAACTGACTGTTTTATGTTTATGAAATGACTGTTTCTGGTAATGGTTTGTCTTTGAGACCGCTTTGCTAGTTAGTAATGGATCCGTTTCGGGTTTCTTATGGTTAGTATTTTTATGGCATATTATTTCACTTTGCCACTTCTGGCCAGTGTGTGTCTGTACACAACAGTGTTATTTATTTTCTGCAAAGACCCAGAACGGAGTCCGCCTGCTCCCACAAGTCTCCCCGGATTGGTCCGGGCAGACGGAGTGCTCCTCAGACTGCCTTTCCAGGGGCTGTGCTTGCTTTTCTAAAGCCGCCATCTGCCAGAGGGCATCTTTATACAGCTCCCTTTTTTAAATAAAACATTGATGATGAACAGTAAAGAGATGTTTTCTTCATCCAGGGTTATGCGGTGAGGATCTGCTTATACGTGGATTTTCGTTTTCTCTTGTCATAAGCCGTCCTAGGGAAAATCTTTTTTTTTTTTTTGGTCTGTAATTTGGTCACGGCCCCGGTCAATCAGTGGCCTCCAAATAGAGGCCACACGACTGTGTCACCTGCAGGTCACTGGCAGCAATGCAATACTCCGGGTGAGTGATCAGGCATTTTGTAAGTGGAAGTGAACTCCCCAATTTCAGGGAAAAAAAACATTCCAGGCCCTGCCGCCCGGCCTGGCTCTGCTCCGCAGTGAGTTCCTCCTGCGCCCTCCGACCCCGGCCCCGCCTCGGAACCCAGGGCTGTTCCTCCCCATCAACCAGCCGCTCCCTTCCTGGGCTTTGCTGGGTGACTCAGGGTAACGCTTAGGTGCCTCCCCAAAGACCAAGCCCTCCCTAGTTCCTTCTCCCTCCACCCCTGGGGCCCACCCCTGGGACCCTCCCGCTGGGCGTTGTTAGTCCATCAGACTCACTCCCGGGCCCAGTGCACCCCTGCTCCCCTCCAGCCCACAACCCGGTACGTTCAGTGAAAATTCGGGGAGGGGGGTGTTTTCTCTTCTGGTGGTAAAAACAGGGTTAGGAGAAGCAACCCTGAGACCCTGGCAAAGAGACTTGTACAAAGATGGGCTCACACTCTGTTCCTGCGAGCAGAGGACGCAGACGCGCCAGCACTGCCCCGGAAACAGGACTGCATTCCAGTGGAGGCGCCGGCCATCCTCAGCGCCCAGACCAGGGGCCGAGCGCACCAAGCCCAGCCCGCCCCCGCTCGCAGAGCTCCGGGCCCGCATCTCGGGGGAGCAGCTCCGGGCACATCCTGTCACCCCCGTGCGGCTCGTGGCAAACACGAGAGTGAGGCCGCCTGTCTCACAGGGGTGCCTTCGCCCCCGGGGAGAGCCGTGTGAAGTGCGCGCCCCGCGCCCGGGGCGGAGAGCAGAACCGCTCGCTGCGTCCGGGGCTCCGGGCCGGTCTGCAGGCGGGCCCCAAAGGGAGGAACCCCTCTAAGGAAAGGTGGCGGGCCGCACGGACTTGGTCCACAGGAAGGGCTCTGGTGCTGGAAAGCGCGCTCAGCCCACCACGCGTTCCTCGCAGTATTCCTCCCCGACAGCCCGCGAGGGGAAGGTGCATCAGGAGGGGCGGGGACGGACGGCTCCGCGGACTCTCTGCGCCGCCGAGGCGCGCGGCTCCGGAGGGGCGCCCACGTGGGAGAGCCGCTTCAGCGTGTGGGGACCTGGGCCCGGACTGGTCCAGGCGGGGACTGTGGGGGGGGAGGGGACTCAGGTGGGAGGCCTGAGGGGCCCCGGGTGAGCCGCTCTCGCCGCCCCCAGCGGTCACCAGCAGTCTGCGGGCTTGCGACCCCTGGGGGCGCCGGGACGCTCCGGGTGGGGGGCTCAGCTGCGGACCCGCCGCCGCACGGCCTCTGCCGGGCGTGGGGGCGGGGGCGGGGGCGGGGGCCGTGACAGCGCGTTTGTGAAGCGGTGGCCCAGTGGACAACAGCCCGCGGCACGCGGGGCGATGCCGGGAACGAGCTGGAGACACCTGAGCAGGTGTCCTGCTCCCCGGATCCGCGGGGTGGGGCGGAGCCAAGGCCAGACGAACAGCGGGTCCCCGGGGAACTGCTGTCGCTCAGCGCCGAGGGACCTGAGCGAACGTAGGTCACGTTCGCGACGTCTGGGAACTGTCCGCGGCAATCGAAAAGCATACGCAATAATCAACGATCGACATTATTGATTGTGAGAAGGGCGCACAGACAACGCATTTGGTACTTCTAAATTTACTGTGCCGGATTCCCCGGGAAATCAGGCCAGTAGTAACTACACATTTAAGTTGAATCTTGAGCGTGGGAAATACCGGTGCTCCCTTTTTAAAATTCTTACTAATAGGAAAGTCAGAGTTCAGTCTGATTTCCGAGAAACACTACTGCACGTCACAACATCGTTTAAACTTACTGGATAAGGCCTGGCTTTTTTTTAACTTACTTCAGTTAACATGACTAAATCAAACATTTCCCAAAGTCTGCCTCAATAAACCACAGTCTGAAAAATAATACTTAAAATGATTTTAACGATGAAATTAATTTGGAAAAATTCACACTTACCTAAATCTTCATAGTTGGTGATTTAAGATATCCATCAGCATACCAAAATACCAAAGAATTAGTGTGCAGCAAGGAAAAATTAATAGATCCAACCCAAATTTTCCAAAACCCATCCACCGTGAAACTTCGTTATTTGAAATAACATCTTCCAAAAACCTGAGAAACGCACATTTGGAAAAGGCTGATACCCATGTATTTTTTGCAACACCCCACATTACAATCAGTTGTGCTTCTGTGTTTTATTTTGTTAGTTTGTAACGAGAGCTTCCCTGTAACCTTGGAGCCACGGGTTGTGAGGCTGGTAACGGACCGAGTGTGAGATACACCACACAGGGCTCTCTGGTCACTCCGTGTGCCCGAGCTCCCTGGCTTAGGCACGGGCAGTAATGGCGTTCAACCGAGTCAGTCAGACACTGACAATGAAAAAGACATACTTGCAGAATAATTGCTTGCAAACTCACTTTTACTTTTACCCATAATTAAAAAGAAAAATTATTGAACATTGCAACTAGAACCCACATACACATACCGTGTAACAAAAAGAAAACTCTCAAACACACTCTATTATTATTCCTCCTTCCAATGTAGGCTATATTCTAGTCAATGGTATCCTATTGCACATTCTAGTTTTAAATCTGTGTCCCCAAAAAACTGATTTTTAAGTACTAGTAATTTGGAAAATTCAGTTAAAAATGTATTTAACAGCCAGAGCAAAATTATGCTCGCTAAAAATTTAAAAAGTTACCTGTGTTTACTGTGTGAACCTGGGAGTGGCAGTTGTGATGGGGGGGGGGGTCATGTGCCCCACTCCCACAAGCCACAGACCCTAACTCAGAAATTCACCCCAGGGGCTGCAATTTGGGGTTTGCTACTGAAAATAAGGAGTAAAGGAATCTAATATACAGATTTGCATCGACCAAATGTATCTGAAAGACTCATAGATCCTATTAGATATAAATATCTCAATTCACATAGTATTTAACAGAAATATGTACATTTTTATTGTATTTTTCCATTACTATTTAGTCCCCTCATAACCCCCCCCCCCACACACACACACACACACAGTCACCGCACTGTGGCCCGTGTCCCTGAGTCCTTCGGATCTATTCCCAGACGTGGAGTCACTGGGTCAAAGGGCAGATCCATTTTTAATTATTTGAGGTGTCTCCACACTGCTTCCCACAGGGGCTGCACCAGCCTGCACTCCCACCAGCAGTGCCCTGGGGTCCCCTTTCTCCGAGTCCTCTCCAGCACTTGTTGTTTGTGCATTTATTGATGACGGCCGTTCTGACAGGTGGGAGGTGATATCTCACTGTGGTTTCCATTTGCATTTTTCTAATGATTAGTAACGTTGAACACCTTTTCATATGTCTCTTGGCCATCCGTGTGTCCTCTTTGGAGAAGTGTCTGTTCAGGTCCTTTGCCCGTTTTTTTAACGGGGGTGTTTGTTTTTTGTTGTTGAGCTTTATTAAGTTCTTTATACATTTTGGGTATCAGCCCCTTATCAGGTGTTCCTGCCAATAGGTTTCCCCACTCTGCGGGCTGTCTCTGTATCAACTTGAAAGCTCTGACACGGCAGTCCCGCATGCTTTGACAGTCCCCTGAGAACTCCTTCAGGTATTTGTGTCACGTTAGGATTTCTGAATCCACATTTTGTACATAGAGCCTTTATTTCTGGTCTTTGTGTTACTGGAATGAAAAGCTGCACAAAATTTTCACATGCCAAAGATGATGGTTAAATTAGCATTTTCCTTCTATTAAAAAGTCTTTGCTTGACAGATGATAAGCAATGTTTATTCATTAAGAAAAATTATACCGAATTTTCAAACAGTGTCCTAAGGATATATATATATATATCAACTGCATTCCAAAGAAACAGTTACGTTCTGTGAATACTGCCCTACATTTCCTGAAAAGGAAGAAAACCCAGCAATAACAACAACAAAACAACATACATCAGAGGCAAAGGATTCACATGTTCAGCGAAAAATCTATTAAATAAATGAATGCATTTTTAAAATCTCCAGTTTGGGGCCACTGAAATGATTTATAGTCTCTAATCCGCTACGCTGGCCCGTGGAGCAGGGCGCGTGAATCTGCGAAGCTGGCTCGGCGTTTCCAGCCGCGCGGCGGCGCCACGCCGAGTACAGACTGCCTGCGCGCCGCCAACGGCGCGCCGCCCCGGGAGCGAGCGTGGCTGCCGCACCGGCGAGACTGCGATGCGTCCCCCCCACCCCCACCCCGCCCGGACGAGTGAGCGCCTGCGCTGTTCGCCGTCACCGTCGGCCCGGTGGTTTGGGGCACCCCAGGGCGCGATCCAGCGGCGGGCGCACACTCGCTCTCGCGCGCCCCCTGCCGAGCCGGGAGGGCCCCTGCGCGGCCCGCGGCGCAGCGCCAGTCTGCAGCCCGCCGCCCTCCGCCCGGGGCCCGCGCCGACGCTGGGACTCGCTGCTCGCCCGCCCGCAGCCCCAGAGAGCCATCATTCTTATCCAGACAAGAAAACCCACCACCAACAAGGACAAAAGCCGCCCAGGATATCTGAGGGCAGAGAAGACCGGAGTTGGAGCCCGGGAAGTCCCGCGGTCGCGCTTCTTCCAGACGTCAAACGAATCCTAGACAGACAGAAACTCGCGCCCAGGTAGACGGTGGTTCAGAGACTCCCCCGCCCGGGCTCCGGACCCTTTGCGCACCCGTGAGTCAGCACCCGGGCTGCAAATAGCCCCGGACACACACGGGGCGGCGTTTGCACGTGCCCTCCGGCTCCTCGGCAGCCCCGGGAGCGGCCTGGAGTCTCCAGGAGACACGCGGGGACGCGGCCGGCACGTGCGGCCACGGAACTGCAGACGGGCCAGCGCGGAAGCGACAGAGCCCTCGCTCGGCCTCACCCTCGTTCCCCCGGGGCCGACCGCGCCCCCTGCCGTGCGGCGCGGGAACGACGCCTTCTCACCGCCCTGTTCGCTGTCCCCTGCGGCTGGGGCGGCTGGTTTCAGTGAAACAGGCCCCCGGGCCCCTCCGCGGGGCTGGGGCCGCCGCGCTCAGGCTGGGTGAACACCAAAGCCCAGCTTGTGTGTGAGAGGCAATATCGCAGCCTCGTGGCTGTAATTTTTGTGATTGTGAAGTTCCAGCAAAGTCATTAACATTGATTTAATTCAAAGCTGTGCTTAAATTAAAAAATTGGAAGACCTAAGAGAGATGCCGGGGAAACTATTTCTAGACCACGAACGTGATGACTGTGTTTAAGAAGGGAGAGGAAGAAGATTATTATGCAAGGAATAATTTCCACAAGAATAAGTAATGATAATTTAGTTGTTGAACTTTTTAAAAAGGGTTAAGGCTAACGAGATATTATTAAAGTATTAATAAAGCGAGTGCTAGACTAGAGAAAAATGCAATTTCAGAAAACGCTGCAGATATTTCTTTAATTAAGAAACGGCACACTTTACAGAGGAGCTTAAGAAGACTGATTTAGAATTCACGAGAAGCTTGTTGTAGCTTCTAAAACAATGCCAAATTAGCATGTAATTTTTTTTTAAAATTACTGAAGACTTGGTTACCTAAAAGCACCAGTAGTTACGGACCTCCCCCAGGCCACCCGCCCTGCACCAAAGAACAGTGGACCAGCTGGGAACCGTCCGTGAAGACCACCCAGCGTCCCTGACGCCGCGGCCGATGGAACAGGGCAGAGAGACGCTGAGCCCGGCGGGGAGCTGCCCGCCCGGCCGTGGGGGGCCTGTGCCGGTACCGCTCCTGTTCCCCGCCAGCACGTACACTGTGTGGGCGCACCACCAGGGGTCCGTCAGTCGTCCGAGGGGGGCTGAGCCGCCCCCACCAGCGCACGAGGGGTGTTGGCTGCCGGGGAAACGCGTCTCCCAGGGCTGGTCTTCGGCTGTGACTGAAACCGAGGAGGCGGACACCGGCCGGGCCCCGCACAGGTTGTGCTCGGCTCCGCAGAGACTGTCCCCGTCACGCCGGTGGCAGTTACGCCGGCGGGTGGCCCGTCAACTGTGCCTTCCTGCCACACCGCCTGAGCAGTTCCGGGGTTCTCAGCGTCACCGGCATTTGCGGAAAGTAGGTTTCTCTCGTGACAGGTGACAGGACCGACCCGCGAGCGTTGAGTGTGGTCCTGTGTCTGGCCGACGCTGCACTCGTCTTGCCCCGGTCCCTGCGCTCCACTCTCCCGGCCCCAGGCAGCCCTCCCGCCGCCCCCACCCCACCCCCCCCCGCCCCGTCCCGGAGACCATCTGCCTCGTCCCAGCAGAGGGGTCTCCGCCAGCCCGACTCCCGGGGCGGTTCTGCGCCTGCTGGTTCACTGCCCCTTCGCCTCTGCCCTACAGCCCCCCCCCCAACCCCCCCACACGCGCGCGCACCCCGAGCACCGACTGGGTTCTGAACCTCAGCTTCCACCAGGCAGCCGCGGAGCCCTCTCTGCAGCACGGACTCCGCTGGAGAGCGATGCGGAAACTCAGGGCTGGGTTTCGACGGGGCCCCTCACGCTTCTCGACAACCTGCTCCTTCTCGGTCACCTTTCGGGCGACTCCAACCCTTTCATTCTTCAGCCCGTTAGTTCACGCTGTCCTGTGGCCAGACCCTCGCTGGGCACATGGTCTGCTCTCCGGGTCCCACGGAGAGCAAGCACTCCTGCCGGAACCCCCTCCCCCCTCGTGTCTTCTTCCTGTTGGCCTGAACCTGCGCGGAAGCCAGTCCTCCCTTCTGCCCTCAGAGCGTGGCCACCGGGGACTCGCGCTGTGCGGCCTCCGTCTGCGCGGCCACGTGGGGCAACCCCGCCGGCACCGACCTCCCAGCGGGGTGGAGGCAGATTGGCGCCACGCGTCCCCCCAGCGGAGTGTCCCCCGGGAGAGGACTGGACAGAGGGGATGCGGTGCGTGGGCACAGGGGACACTGCGCAGCCGAGAGAAAAGGTGAAGCCCTGCCATCTTGGACGACGCGGACGGGCCTTGAGAGTATGGTGCTGAGTGAAGTAGCCAGAAAGGCTGAGGACCGTGTGCGTGTGAGTTCACTCTCAAGTGTGGGGAGTAAAACTGAAGCTCGTGGGCACAGACAGCCGCGTGGCGGTGACCGGAGTGGGGGGACAATACGGGGTCGGGGGGCAGAAACACGGGGATGGAAGGGGATTCGACTTCAGGCACACAGTGCAATCGATACACAGATGATGTCTCATAGAATCGTGCAGTTCAAGTCTATACAGTCTTATTAACGCGTGTCGCCTTAATCAACTTAATTAAAAATTGAAAGAAAGAAAAGAAGAAAGGAAAGAAAATGCCAGTCATGTTTTTAAAGCCTGTTTGTGACACAGGGCCCGCGGGGAGCCTGGCAGGGTTTCACCGGGGGCCGGAGGCCTGACTCACGCTGGGGGCGGCCTGGGACCCTGGGGTCGGCGGTGGGGGAAGCCGCGAGCAGTCAGTCACTTGTCCCCTTGGGGCTGGGCCACCAGCCAGTGCCTCCACCCCTGCTCCCTTCATTCCCATTTGCAGTCACAGTCGCCTTCCCACAGCCCCTTGGGTGTCCCCCTGCCTCCCCTCCATGCACCCCAACTTCACTGCACCCCCCGTGAGTGACCCACCCTCCCTCCCACGTCTGCTGCTGGCAGTGCTGCGGCCCTGCTGGCCCAGGCGCGGAGGCCGCGGGGACCCTGCTGGCCTGCACTCCGGCCACGGGGCCGACCCCCGACCCCTCGAGCTCCCAGCAGCGGCCGCTCCGCCTGAGCTCTCGGAGCCCGGCCACACTCACTGCATGTCCTGGACGCAGGTGGTCCCCACGCCATCACCACGCTGGGTCCCAGGACACCCGGTTCTCACTGGACCGATGTCTTCACGGGAGTCCCACCACCCACCTCCGGGTCGGGGTCTGCGCCCCACTCCCCACTCCCCACTCCCCGCCCCCCGTGGGACTCCTCGAGCCTCAGGGTTCACTTCAGCTCCGTTTGCCCCTCTAGGCGCTTCTCCTCGGCGCCGGCCTCGCTGCAGACCGGCTGGTTCACGAGACACGGGACTCGTCTGTAACCCCGTCCCCAAGCCCGGGACGGCGTCCCCGTCCCGTCAGAGCTCAGCGCCGGGCGTGCGTCTTCCTCAGGAGGCTCGGGGAGCTCCGGGGCGGAGTTCCGCACGGCTCGCCCACCGACGGGACGCCTGCGCTCACGTTGAGGGGGGTCCTTCGCGGTGCACATGTGCGGCTGTGCCGTCGGTCTCTTGTAACCAAGTGTCGTGTGTCTTATTGCTTCAAAGAAAAGACCAGGAATAGAAAGACAGTCACGGGCACATGTTTCTGTCACCGCCTGGAACACTTTGGAAGATGACAGTTATTTACTAAACATTTGTTGAAAGACGTGTATGAAGTCAAAGAACTTACTGGGGCAGAGTCACGGGAGCGGATTATGACTCAGAACTCCGGAGCTGTGCGGACACACGCGTGTGAGTCCTTAAGTAACGGACCCTCAGAGCTGGCCGCCCGGGCGCCCCCCCCCCGGGCCCACGGCCCCCTGGGACTTCCTCTCCCAGCACAGGGCTGTGCTCAGGGACCCGGCCAGAAGCACCGGGGGCGGGACGGAGGAATCCAAGCGGCAGAGCAAGCCCCGCGCTCTTTCGGGAGAAACGTGGACGCACAGGCAGGCCGGCTCCCTGTGAAGAATGCGGACCGCTGTATCGCTCCCGGTACCAGCCTAATTTAAGTGGTTTAAGAAATAGCGGGCGATTCAGGCACGATAAAAACCCCTTCCTGGGAAAACCTGGGTGCCCACACAAAGCACACACCAGCTTTCCAGTGTGGCTCCGAAAATTCAGTCACGCGTTCCGGTACGGCAAAATCCCACTGGATTGCCGTGTGACTCCGCGACCCAGAGGCCGATCGGGTCCCTGGGGATCTGGGGGAGAGGGACAGTATTACTCACCGTGGCCCCTCCAACCTGCGTCCCCCCGCCAGCCACGGTCTCTGGCCGTTCAGTGGGGTCTGGTCAGGCAGGTAAGTGCTTCACAGACTGTCAGCCGTTTTAGGTTCCGGGACACAGGAGACAGACCTGCCGCCCGCCTGCCCCTGCAGCAGTGGCAGAGGCGGCGGCAGCACCAGGCTCCACGGTGCAACCAGGACCGTGCGGCTGGATGGCGCTCGCCCAGCACGAAACTGGTGGGAACCTTCCAGAAACGTGGTTCCAGGTCGGGCAGACCTGGACGGGCAGACCTGGGGGGCAGACCTGGACAGGCCACCTGGGCGGCAGGCGGGCCCACAGACGGGCAAACAGCACCCCGGGGAGGCCCCGCCGGGCGCCGCCCCTCCGGCACTCACCCAGCTTCTGCAGAGCTCGCGGAAGTCTTTCCGTCGGCTGGAAACTTCGCTGCCCCGAAACCTCTGCCCACTCACGCTGCCCTGCCTTCTTTCATAAACGTGATTCGTTCGTCTATCGGACAACCTTTCAAACTCTAAAACGGCTGTCACGTTGCCCCAAAGCTTTCCGTTTGTCAGATTAATGCCCTCCATCCCTCCAACTCCTCCTCTACAAAGTGTTTGCCAGAACGTCCTGTGGGTTCTTCTTGTATTTAAATATCCATTCAAATCGGTCAGTTATTTTAGGCATCTTCCAACATGAACCCTAAGTCCGGCACGGGCTGTCCGCGTGTGAGCTGGTCACCATCTCCTACCTCCGGCTGCTGGAAGGAGTGCCGACTGCCCTCATCCGTCAGCGGTCAGCGGTCAGCAGTCAGCGGTCAGCGCTCCCCAGACGAGAGCGCGGCTGGACGGAGGAAGGAAATGCCCTGATGGGTTTGATCACCCGGAAACGCGCGTCTGCGAAACGGGCCCAGATACAAAACCACGCCTGCCCCTGAACAACCGTTTTGTTTGTCGTGCCAACCGTTCGCCCGCTCATCTGTCTTCCCTAAACGCGCTCACTCTTCTTGTGTGGCCTTTCCCCCAACTAGGATTCAGTACCTTGAAAATAAAGAAATGAAGTACAAAAATAACAATCGTTAATATCTTAAGGAATTTTGCTATTTTTTTCCATTAAGAGCAATCCAGGAATACGTAACGGAGATGAAATAAGTTACAGAGGCCATGGATGTATTAAAGCCACTGCTTTTAGAATGCACTTTAAAAATTAAAATGAGGCCAAAGAGCAGAGCTGTAATTTTTGTGTTTTCAATAGAAAAATCAATATATTAATTTCAATGCTTTTTTAAAAATTAAATGAACAGATCTAAGCTTTTATATTTTGAAAACACCACTTTGACTATTTTAACCCCGTATGGCACATTCTCTCATCTGATCATGAGTTGGATAAAGAAGGTTAAAACACGCCAGCGATGCCGCTGGACTGTGATAGTCCCCCGGGAAGGCTGATCAGGCCCAGCGAGCAGCGGGGGTGGCCGGCGGGAGGACGCCGAGGCTGCTGGAAAGAAAACTGCTTCTCACAGCCGACCCTCTTGAAGTTCTGGTGACTGAGTCCGTGAGGAAGCAGACACTGAGCCTATTCTCACTGCGTGGGAGACGGATTCTGAGAATCAAGAATGAATGAGGCGAAGACCACATGGCTAAATCTTCGTGACTCTGGCTTTGGCCAAGGATTTTCAGAAAGGACACCAAAAGCCTGACCAACGAGGTCAAAGAACAGAGACACTGAGCTCCGTCCAAGCGCAGACCTGCCTTCCTCCCAAGGTCACCGCCTTCCTCCCAAGGTCACCGCCGAGGAAATGAGAAGCCAGCCCTGGGAACAGGAGAAACTAACTGCAAGTCACATACCTAACAAGTGACTTGTATCTCGGATATGCAACTTCCAACTCAGTAATAGAAAGACCAGCCACCCAGTTAAGAAGCGGACAAAGGACCTGAAGGGACATTTCTCCGGGGAAGATCTACAAAGGACCCACCAGCTCACGAATAGCTGCGCTGCATCGTTTGTCCTCAGGGCAACGCAGAGGAAGGCCACAGACCCCGCCTCACACAGGCCGGAAGGGCTGGGGCAAAAGGCGCAGGCAGCCGCTGGTGCAGGCGGGGACGCGGCGAGGGCGGGGCGCTCACGCAGGGCGGGCGGGAAACGGAGATGCAAAACGGCCCGGAGGTCCCCAGACGGCCGCGCACAGGGCTGCCGGGGACCCAGCAGGTCCGCGCCCGGGGGTAGACCCGAGACACGGGGAGGGGGGACGACACCCGTGCAGAGCCTTGGGCGCACACGTCGGCGGCAGAATTGTCCGCAACAGCGAGAGAGACAGAAGCGAGGCCAGTGCCCATGCACCAAGGAGCAGGCGGGCAAACGTGCTCGGTCCACGCCCGGAACGGCCTTGGGCCGCCAAAAGGAACGGACACTCGTGCACGATGCGGTGGGAACGAACCTTTCGGACCCGCGGCTGACAGAGGTCACGGGAGACCGCGCACCACGTGACTGCTCGCGTGTGGAACTCCGGAGCAGAGAGCCTGCGGACCCCGACGGATCCGTGGCTGCTGGGGGGTGGGGGGGGTGGCGGGGGGCGGCGGGGGGGAGAATGTGGGGGGCGGGGGCGGGGCGGGGCGGGCGGTAGCGGAAGGGTGCCGGGTTTTGGCGAGCCGATGGAAATGTTCTAAAACGAGAACAGCGCGGCTGGGGCTGTACCAGAAACCACGCAACGGTGCGATCTGAGTGGGCGAGCGGCGTGGCGTGTGAAATCTCTCAGCAAAGCGGTTAAAGCAGGCGCGCGCGGAGCGGGGAAACAAGCGGGGTGAGCGGGCGCACCAGACGCGGAGACGTACGGCGGGGCGGACGGACGGACAGACGGACGGGAAGGGACCGAGGGCGGAGAATCGGACGAACGCTCGGCCGGCGGCCGCACCCGCACGCAGCACCGAGGGCAGCGGGCGGTCACGTCCACGGGCCCAGCCGGGCTCGCCTGCTTTTAAGGGGCTGATACGACCTGGACACGTTCCAGACGCCCCCTCTGTCGGCCCAGGAGCCGCGTCAGGAAGGCGGCCGCGGGAGGGGGCGGGGGGGTTCCAAGGAAGGTTAAGTCTCGTCGAGCCGGCTGGGGCTCTCTCCGCCCGGCCGTGCGCACCCCCCACCCCCCACTCCCACTCCCGCTCCCGCTCCGTGGGGAGCAGGGGGCCCCCCTGCACAGCCGCGCGGGGAGCAGGCTGCTCTCTCCCCTGCAGAGCGTTTTCCAAGTCTGCGCACTGGCGGGGTCGCGGCCAGCGGGGTCGCGGCCAGCGGGGGTCGTCCGAGGCGCGGCGGTCGCTACTCACAGTATTTCTGTGACGTTTGAAAAAGGAAATTGTTTCGAAGGAGTAAGGCCGCTCGTGTTACGTTTTCTCCTTAGCTCGTCTCTCCCCGGCCCCCCTTCCTCTGCTGGAGGGGCCGCTGCCACGCAAGCCGCCCCCCCGCCCCCGCCCCCCTGGCGTCTCTCCCCACTGCAGTCCCAGCCGCGCCGCTGCCTGCGGACCCACACGGTCAGCTCCGGCCGCGAGGAGCCGCGCACAGGCCGGACACCGCCCACACTTCACGCCGTCATGTTCTCATGCCCCCCCACACGCAGAGGGAGCGCTCTGTTCGCTCCAGAGGGTCCTGGGCGGTGTTCCAGCAACCCTCCCTTAGAGAGGGCCAGCCTCTCGGCCAAGGTCCCCCCACGAGTGTTCCGTGGGGGCCGCCGGGTTCGCGATCCGCCCACAGCCCACGAGGGTTCTCCCTCCCTCTCGCCGATCCGTTCTCGCCGGCCCTCTCCGCGCGGCCACCCCAGCGAGCAGGAGGCGGTGACTGGTCTGTGACACTGGGGACCGCTGTGCCCTGTGGACCGCTGGCGTGGCTTCTGCGGAGACGTGTCTGTTCAGACCCTCTGCCCACGCTTCAGCCAGATTGTTTTTGTGCTGTTGCGCGCTGTGAGGGTCTTGTGTTTCTGGGTGTGAGCCCTTGTTAGAGGTGCGTCTGTGAATGTTTTCTCTCGTTCCCTGGGTTCCCTTCCATGTCCCGGGTGGTTCTCCCTGCTGTGTGGGGGCTGCGGACTCTGACGTGGTCCCGCCCGTTCACCTTTCTTTCTGTGGCTTGTGTTGGCCGCTCTACCCCCCTCCCCGCCCCCCCCAAAAAGTCACTGCCGAGACCGACACCGAGAAGATCTTCCCCTAAGGTCTCCCCTGGAAGCCTCACGATCTCGGTCTTCCATTCCGGCTTTTAACCCGCTTTGCGTTCACTTTCGGGAGTGGGACGAGGCAGCTGTCCAGGGCCGTCCTCCCGCAGGTGTGTGCCCAGCTGTGTGCCCAGGTGTCCCGGCTCCGTTTCCAAGGGGGCCGCCCTCCCTTCCTGTGAGTCCTGTGCTTTCAAGGCTGCCGTGGTGTAGAGACAAGAGAGGAAATCTCTGGATTTGGAGACGGCATGGTGTCACCTAAGAGGAAAGGAGGGGACTTCACGAACAGCTGTTGAACTTTTTAGTGAGTGTAAGACTCACCTGAAACTTTATTTTAAAGTGGAAACTAAGACTCAGGTGCCATGACTCCCTGTGTTCTGAGCTGCACCCAGGACAAGCCACAGAGGGTGGGGCCCTGGGGCCTGGGCTGCTGGAGACGGGGGGTCGGCACCCCAGGGCTCGGTTCCAGAGAGGAGAACAAGCACAGAAATATGGGGTCCAGCACAAATAAGGCCCCCTTTTATCACAAAACCTTTTATTACAAGATGATAAGCATGGGATTCTGTGACATAACAAGTTCACACTCAAGCACACACACCACATGCCACTATTTCAGGGGAAACGTTCAAATAAAACCTGTAAGTTGTTACACCCAAGTCATCACCCCACCGACCACACCCAAGCCGGCCTTCCCTCTGCCCGGCCCCGCGGTCAGGAGCAGAAAATGCCCCTCGAACCCCCGAAGTCCGCATGTTCGTGCTACAAAGACCGTCCGAGTCTCCTGTCTCTGCGCACAGGCTTTGGGCGGCAATTTCAGTCGGGGGGCCTCCGAGCTGTCCCCGTGGGGCGGCGAAGGCGGCCGGGTCACAGCGTGCATCTCTTCACAATGTTCCCACCCAACCGTGTGTCTGTGTGAAGGGGCCGCGTCTCTGAACACGAACATCCGTAAGTCTAACCATGTTTGCGTTTTCCGAGAATATCATTTTCACCTCAGACAAGATCTACCTCCCTGGTGTCCTGCTCCTCCTGGTAAATGTATCAAACAGACGTCCTAACCCGCGAAGCACACGCCCGGGACACTCATGCAGAGCCCCTGCACCACAGCCTGGCTTTCCTGCATGTAAATTAAATAATCAGCAGTCACGAAAAGGGGTCTGTGCAAAGCTGTCGGAGTAAACATCCCCAAAATAAAAACAGGATGTTTCTGTGGAGAAGAGAACCGTTGAAATGAACGAATCTGGGGAAGTCAAGGAAAACCTGAATCCGGAAGTGGCATTTGCGACGGAGAATTCATGAAGAGCTATTGTGCTGCAGTCGGAAATGTCAGCGCGTGCGTCTCATTTTCCTGCCCAGACTGAGCCTTAGAAATGCCAGGGCCACCCCCTGCAAATGCCGCGGCCACAGAGGCTCCCGGGGGGCAGAGCGGGCTCCACGCAGCGCCGGCCGCCGGGGCGGGGGGGGGAGTCACTGCAGTGGGGGTGCCGCCCGAAGCGCACACGGCCCGGAGGAAGAGGGGTGAGGTTCTCCCGTCAGTCCGAGACAGTGAGGTGCACGGTTGAAGCCCCTTATTAACTCAGATACTTTTATTTTTCAGTTAGGGTTGACATTCGATGCCCTATGTTTGGGTGAACGGCACAGGGTTTAGACGTCTGTGTAACTTACAAAGTGGCCCCCCCATACTTCCTGCGCCGGCCTGGCACTGCCCACAGCTGCCCCCCACCCCCGCCTGCCTCCCCCTGCTGCGCCTCCCGCCCTCCCCCCCTCCCCCGCGTGCCTGCTCCCCCACCCCCGACCTGCACCTCCCCTCCGGTTCCTGTTCCCCTTCAGCCGGTCCCCCCGCCCTCTGGCCCTGCCGGTCTGCTGGTCTGTTCTCCGGGGCTGTGAGTCCTCTCCGTTCTGTTTGCTGGTTTGTTTTGTTCTGTAGATCCCGCATCTAAGTGAGATCATCTGCTATTTGCTCTCCCTGGTTTGTTTTTTTTTTTTGAAGTGGGCAAGGAGTCCCCATGTTCTGGCCTCCCTCTCGACAGCTTCTGCTCCCTAAATGCCAGCCTCCTGCGCTGACATTCTCACCTGGCCGCCCCGCGGAGGCAGCCCCGGGGAGGAGAGCGCATTGCACGGGGAAAGCCGGTCTCCGGGTGCCAGCCATCTGCAGACCTGGGCACTCGGTGTGGGACTCGCTGCTCTCCTGGCTGGAGGTGCAGAAACACCGTCTGGCAACCTGGGAAGATTGGAGCCTGAGGGGAAGGCAGGTGAGGGGAAGGCAGGTGAGGAGAAGGCAGGTGAGGGGAAGGCAGGTGAGAGGAAGGCAGGTGAGAGGAAGGCAGGTGAGAGGAAGGCAGGTGCGTGGCCACCGACGTGGGCTGTGCAGGGTGGGAGCCCGGCGGCTGGACGGGGCTGGCTCCGCCACCGTGTGCCCCCCTCCTCCTGCCCCGAGCTTCCCGCGGCGCCCAGCGAGGCCGAGGAAGGAGCAGGCCGCCCGAGTGCCGTGGAGCGTCTCCCGAGGAACTTTGGATGCGGAGAGGAGGGTCCCACAGCCGGAAAACGACAACCGAGTCCCACCAACGGGAGGTGGGGCTCTCCAGAGACGGCCGAGTGGGCTCCCGGGGTGCCCGGCCTGCTTCTGAGCCTCGTGCTCCCAGTTCGCTCAGCCCGGGGACCACCCGGTCGGTCGCTGAGAAGTGCTGGTCATCACACAGCCTGGGGGCCAGGAGCAGCAGGACCCCGGGCCTGGGGGGCAGTGGGAAGGGCAGAGCAGGGGCACCATGAGGTGCAGGACGGGGTCGGAGCCCAGCTCTCCAAGGGGACGTTTCTGACCAAGCACTTCGGACGCCAGCCCAGGGCTGCGACGAACAACGCTCTCTTCCAGGGCAGAGCCGAGTCCAGGCCCGGCTTGCCCTCCCTCGGGACCCGCAGTTTCAGCCCACCCCTGAGTTCTCCCGGCTTTATCTTCCTTCAGATTTCCCCCGGGGTCACATGCTGCGCATTTCAGTGACTGCGTCTGCACACACTCTGACTTCGCCAAAGCTGCCCGAGGGTGGGCTTTTGCTGCTTTGGGCTGAGCACGGACCCCCAAGGCCTGGACCGGCAGCACTCACCCCCTGTTCGCCGACTGACCGACGGTGTGAATACTCTCACCCCGACGCCCAAGCCTCCCTGCGCAGCGGACACGGCACAAAGACAGTTTGTGGAAGACAGCGACGAGCGGCCTTCGGAAGTGCCAGGCGTCTCCACGTGAAACTCTCCCGAGGGCCCTCCGTAGCTAGGGCTCGAGAAGGTGCATGCCCGCCGAAGCCACCTGGGACGCTGACCGGGGAACACCTGCTTCCAGGCCCCGCCCCAGACGCACCCCCCGAGTCCAGTCCCTTGTCTGGGGACCCAAACACCCGCTCACAGCAGGCTCTCGCAAACGAGTCAGATGTAGGTCACCGCTGTGGGAACACTGGCGGGTGCAGAATGAGAGATTCGTAAGATTCTACGTATTTGCTGTCCAGTTAGTTCCATGAATGTACACGTCACATTCTGTTTGTCTTGGGAACTTTAGGCTCAAGAAATACTGGGTAAAATCCAGTTTAACCTTGCCTACCGTACTGTGTGGATAAGAGCGTCGTCCCTATTTACCTACGGTTGAAATAGAGGACAGTGAGTAAAAAAGGCGTAAAAGTTGTTTAAAAACAGCAAAGTTCGAGATGCCCAGTTTTGCTGCAGAGACAAACAGAGCAGGAGGCAGGAATGTTTAAAATGCGTTAAAGCAGGAGCCGAACCGAGGACAAGCAGAGAGCTTCACTGTCTCTGCAGAAGGGAGCTCTGAAACCGACCGCGAGAGCAGACACACGGGTAGGAAAGACGCAAAATGAAACCATAGAAATGACTAATGAGCGTGAAGAAGAAGTCGTTAAGGTGAGTTCGAGAGGGGTCGTAAAGGCGGATTTAAGCTCTCGAACCGAACTGGGGGCAGCCGTGTGGAACTCCGTGCCCGGGGGACAGCAATGAAAGGTCGGGCCGTTTCTCACGGCGGCACGTCCCGCGCCGCCGAGTGGCAGAGCGAGGAGAGGGGAGCGGAGGGGGGCTTGCACAGATGGGAGTCGCACTGGGCACAGCTCTCGACTGGACCCGCATCCGGCGTCGGTGTGTGTCCCTGCGTGCTGATTAAAACCCGCTATAATCTGAGCCGAATGTGAGAACATAAACCCTGGCCAACAGGAAAGGAAAAAAAGTGATGGGCAGATAAAAGGCAGGCCCTAAAGTCATGCTACTCCTTGAACCCGCTTTCATCTCTGTCTTAGAACCTCTCTCTCATGTTCTTCTGCGGAGAGGAGAGGAGCCTCCAGGGCAAGCCAGTTCCAGGGCAGGCGTGCCTGTCTTAGGAGGCAGTGCGCTGCTGTGCTGGGCCGCGGCCCAGAGGGGAAAAGGCTCCGTTTCACCGGGAGAGCGAGTGCAGGGCGCGGGGAGGAGTGCTCTCCGCCAGAGAGCGCCAGAGAGCGGCGCCCGTCATCCCCGGTCCTCCCGCCGCAGTCAGCCCGCGCCTGCTCGTTCACGCTCCGGCGCGGGGCGCACCTGCCGGAGCCTCGCCCCAGGAAGTGCCCCGGTCAGTGTGACGCACGCACGTTCAGTGGCAGCCTTTGTGCCCGACACCCCGCCGGGTTTGCGTCCTCCCCGTAACGCTCTGCCCTCCAGCACCGCACGGAAGTGCGGGAGAGAGAAAGCAGGCGTGCGGGCAGTCACGCGGGGACACCTCGGGGTGGGGGGGCTGTGGGCGGGCGCAGCAGTGGCGTCCACAGCGCCGGCGTCCGCCCAGGACTGGGTTTGTTCGCACGAGGGAGACGGGGCTGAGTCTGTTACAACAGAACTATTTCAGCAGGAGGGAACGACCCCTCGCAGGGTTTGGTTTTCCTCTTTGGAGGAACCGGGGAGGGATTCCCCCAAAGAGTTTTGACGACTAGTGAAACCGATATGCGTGTGCGCACGCACACACACACACACACACAGAGATCAGAAGGTCAGTGTGTGAGGTCACTTCCAGCAACGGTGAAACTCCAAGTCTCCGCCACCTGCTGAGCCAGAGCCTCGCTCAGTCAGCAGGGGGGCGAGCCAAAGCAAAGTCGAAGCTCAGGTCTGTGCTTTTTAAGTACGGGCGGTTCCCAGTTTACAGTGGTTTGATTAAGGATTTTCCAACTCTACGGCGATGCGAAAGCAGTTCGAGTTCAGTGGGAGTCGTACTTCGAACCCTGAATTTCGACCTTCTCCTCAGCCGGCAACGTGCAGTCCAGTTCTGTCTGGCGACGCGGGGCAGGGCAGGGGACGCAGCTGCCCCTGCCAGGCGGTCACGAGGGCCATCAACCCGCACGTTACAGTGTCAGGTCAAAGGCTTTCTGGCCCTACGGCATCTCCACTCTGTGACGCATTTATCAGGGCAAAACCCTGTCACCCGCCGAGGGGCGCGCGCATAATGAAAGGAAAGGGCACTGGGTGCCCTGGACAGAGGCCCTCCCCTGAGACAGTGCGAGAGCAAGTTCAAGGACTGTGGAGCCTTCAGGGGCAGATCAACGGCCGATGAAAACCCTGGACGTAACAGGGAGGTTTCTTCCGCCCCGTGCGAGGCCCAGCGCCCCCTCATCGAGTCCACCCCTGTCTCCTGACTTCCCAGGGCCTCTGTGGACGCGAGTCTGCGGTTCTCGCCTTCCTTTACGCATGCCAACAGCACGGAACAGCGCTAACGTGCCAGCTCATGTTTCCACTTTACACGTCCTGTTTGATGTGAAGAGGACTGGTAGTTGGGCGATTTAAAATATTAGCATACATGAATGCAAATTTGCATAATTGCTTTACACCCCGAAGCTGGAAAGACACATCACACATCCATTCCTCTTTGGTTTTACGGTCAGGCTTGTTCCCACCCTCCCTCCCTCCCTCCCTCCCTTCCCTCCCCCCCTCCCCTCCTTCTTTCTTTCCTCTCTTTCTCTCTTTCTCTTTGAGTGTGGGCAGGAGGATTGGAGACTCCTTTCTTTTTTTCACATAAAATATATTAATAACACGTCATCTATAATTCCCAGTAATGACTCTGTTAAAGTGAATCAAGGACTTAGGCACAATTAAAGCAATCTGCATATAAAAGTTTTCAGGGCTTTTTTTTTTCAATCGTTTATAGTCTCTGTCTTTAATTTCACATCCAATTCAATAATTTTTAGCAACTTGCCTTCGGGGACATTTTTGGAAACATATATTTTGCTTATCATAAAAGGAACAGCTCTCGTTTTAAGTTCCAGCGCGTCACAACGTTTAACGTATGTGACTGAACAAAGAGATTGGGGGGAAGACACGCAGCTGACTCCGGCGAGCCGCGGCCTGGGCTGGAAGCTGCCATCCAGTTGCCGAGGAGGGCTCCGTCAGCTGACCAAAGAGTGGGTTGGCCAAAAAGTTCGTTCAGTTTTAAAGTGACCATGAAAGATGCATTTTTCGCTTTCACTATATTGTTCCACTACCTTCTGCCATCTTTCAGGCCACTACACAACTTCGACTTCTTAAAACGTTTTATCTTCTGGAGCAAAGAACTAACTGTCCCAGGTGGCTTTTGCAGTCTTCCAGGGAACTGAAGTCTTTCCCATTAAGAGAATCTTGTAAAGACCGAAGCAGATGGGGACCCGAAGGCGCAGTGTCTGGTGCCCTCGGCGGTGGAGTCGGAACCCCCAGCCAGGCTGTGGCGGTTGTGCCTCGTCCTCAGAGACACACGCGGTCTTGAGTCTTCCTGACGGGCGGTTGTGCGTTTTCTGGGGGCTGGTTCCGGACGCTTCTCGCCGAGGGCCGCCTCCAGCTGGTCTGACCGGGAGCAGTGCTCGCTGGAGTGGCCGTCTGAGTGTCTGGAAGGAGCTGCTACTACCGGACCCCTCCGGACCCCACCACGTCCACAGCCTCACCCTCGGGAGGAAGACCGCCCTTTGCGGGGCCGGGGTGGTTCATTCCGCTCGCCCCACAATCGCTTCTGCTCCTGCTTCTGTTATCGTAAAGTACCCACTTCTCACTGCCCGTCACAATTTGTTTTAAAAATGGAACATTTTCCGTACATTTCAGTAGAGAATCGCATGTGGCAATGTGGTCAAAAAGGTGATTTTTTGTTTAACTTACATGGAACCCAAACATCGAAGGGATTAACACAACCCAGCTGGTGCAAATGGTTTTCAACGCCTGCTTTGGGTATTTGGAGCATGCCGGCTCTCTCCCACGTGGTGAGGACGTTGACTGTCCTCAGTTCATGCCTCAGTTTAGTCACCCTCAACCTCAACGGGTCTGCCTGACCGTGGAGGTTCGTCCAGCGAGACACCTCCAGCACGAACCCTCACAAACCATGTTTGACACCTTCCATCAGTCGCAGCACCTCCTCCTCACGCCGCACAAATCTTTTTTTGTGTTCCAGCGGCATTTTTACCTTTCTTGAAATAATACAGCACAACATGCCAAAAATGTTGTGTGTCTTCTTCCATCTTCGATATTAAAATGGCTGCACAAAAATTGGCCAATTTTGATAAGTTTTTTTAAATGCACGCCAGTATGACAGTTGTCACAATACAGTCTAACAAAACTGTTTTGAATGACGTTAAAGACGACCAAGCGCCACTAGAGCCGTCTTACAAAAAAAACGGAATGAACACCTTGGCCAACCCGCTACTCGTCCAGCGGTGAGCCGGCGAGCGCCTCACGGGACGCAGGGCGGGCATGCAATCGGTTTCCCGTGACGACCACGGGCAGGCGTGTTCCCGCAGAGCACACGTGAATCTAGACACGCAGGACTCTCCACTCCGCGGCGCCGACTCCCCAGCGTGGAGGTGGACGTGCCGCACCCCGGACCCCGATGGTGGCCGCACAGATCCGGTCCCCTGGGCTCGGAGCAGGCGGAGGGAGGCGGAACCGGAGGTCAGGCCGCTCCGCCCCAGCGGGCCACCCGCCCGGCTCCGCGGGCCCCGCCCGGACTCGGGAAACGCACCCCTGGGTGAGCAGCTCCGAAAGGGACCAACCTCGTGGCCCGATGCCATTATTTCGTGCGACTCTGGTAAAGCACGTCTGTGATGAAGACGATGGAAACGTCTAGCTCGGATGAAGAAGCTCCGGGGGGATTTGTTTCTCGGCGGTTGCGTGTGGCCCAGGGTCGGTGTCGGCGATTTTCCCGGCGGCCGAACCCGACCTCCGCGCCCAGGGCGGCCTCGGGAACCCCGCCTCCGCCTTCCTCCGCCTCCTCCGGCCGCCGCCGCGTCTGCTGCCCTCGGAGCTCGGAAGCAGCTGCTCTTCTCCCCGGGGAGACCCGGAGCGCCCCCAAGAGCTGGTGAAACAGCCCGATGACCAGAGGGAGACGCAAGGCCTGCTCGTCCCAACCGCGGTCTCCCGCAGACCGGCCGGCCGCCGGGGGAACCAGCTTTCTCGGCCCAGCGGCGCCTTCTCAGCGCAGAGCCAGGACGCGTCGGGGCGAGCACCGTCCGCACGGGGCGCGCGGCGTCTCCAGAGAAACAGATCGGCGCGTCCCGCCGCTCCTTCGGTGCAGCGGGGTGTGGAAGGAGCGCGGCTACCGATTTCACCGGCACCACCCCCACCCCGGGGTGGCCGGTCGCCCTGGGGAACCGCGGCCCCCCCGGGTCCCCCGGTCGCCGGCGCCCTTCGCCTGCGCTGAGCCCGTGGCTGGAGCGGAGGGCGGAGCTGGGCCGGCGTCGGCGGCGCGGATTTCATTTACGGGTGGATTTGTGACCCAGCCAGCGATTCGTCGAGGCGCGGCCGTGGCAGCGTTTTTGTCTGCCTGGCGCTCCGGGAGCTCCGCTCACGAGATTTACTCATCGCCGAGCCTGGTCCAGGGTCAGTCGCGGCGGCCGAAGCAAACCGCGGCTCCCGGGAGGAGGGGAGAGGGCGCCGCAGGGCGGACACCCTCGCCCGGGTCTGCAGGGCGCGCGCGGCCTCCAGGGCGCGACTCTCCGCGGAGGGCGTGGCTCACAGGCCACGGCAGCGGCCAGGAGCCCAGAACGAAGGGTCCGTCCACCTGCACGTTCTTCGTGGAGCCACAGCGCGCGTGTAACACACACGCAGAGAAGAGCCACACACCACACACACACGTGTCACAGAGGACACAGTTACCCAGACACAATAGTCACTGGACCCGAAAGTCCAGAGTTCGAAATATGCTTCAGGGAAACAGCAGAGACATAAAAGCAAGCGGCATTCCAAGGGTTGGGAATCGGATGGGCTCCATTCTTTGTGTTTAAAATGACTGCCGTGGGTGAGTTTTTCCTCAAAAGTCTTTTCTCCGTTCACTGATCTGTCCACAGGCACCAGGCAAGGTCAGGGCCCAGCCTCAGGGACGCGGGGGTCAGGCCATGCCTCCTGCTGGGCCCCAGCCTGGGGGGGGGGGTTCCTGACCCCCAGGGCACGCCGACTTCCCTGAGGACCTGAGGTCCCGGACCACACACACCCCGCCCCCGAGATTCGGGGTCAGGAGGCGGGCGATGCACTTTTTGCAGCTTCCTTTGGTTTAATAAAAAATTATTCATCTTGTACTGCATTAAGCAAAGAGCTTGCTTTTATACAGGGAACTATTAATATATTCTGTTAAATATTCACATAACATTTACATAACCAATTAATCAAAATTCTGGCACCGAACAAATTAATTCCCCCAGCACCTAAGGCTGATTACAAACTGCGGTGATTAACATTTTCTCGGACATCTGCTTTGGGCTGACTCGTGTCCCCACGTCGAGACACACGACCGCCCCGGACCCAGGGACTGCGGCCCAGACGGGACCCGGAGAAGGGGGCTTCCGCAGACGCAGCCCAGGTCCGACGGGACCCCGGGGAGCAGAGGAGGGGAGGGGGGGACGGGCGCAGGCCGAGGGGGCGGTTCGTGGAGCGGCGGCGGCAGGGGTTGGAGGGTGGCAGGGGTTGGAGGGCGGCAGGAGTCAGAGGGCGGCAGCCACAGCCACAGCCACAGCCACAGACAGCCCATGGTGGCCGAGTCATGACGCCGATGGCGCCCGCAGAGTCCCCCGCCGCCTGCCCCTGCCCCTGTCCCTGTCCCCGTGTCCCCCTCACGGGGTCCCCTGGCCGTCACCCTGTGACCCGGACGCAGCCAGGGGCTCCCCGAGTCCATGCTGCCGGCAGCTGCTCCCTGGGGCTGCGGACCGACGCCCGCCCCCTCTCCCTCTGGCCTCTCGTTTTGGGGTCCATGGGGGTCTCACTCGGTGCTGGGGGACGTGGGAGGGGCGGGCACCTTGGGAGACAGTTTGGCAGCTTCTTACAAAAACAAGCACAGTTTTGCCGCCGCGGGAGCCAGTGACCACGCCTCCTGACCTTGACTCAGGAGCGCTGGACATCCCTGTGGACTGGGGTCTATTCGTGGCTGTCGAATGCGGGCACCTTGCTCAGTTCCGGCTCCCCGTCCTGGCCTTTGCCACTGTGAGTTTTCTCTTTCACACGCAAAGTGTCAGACTTTCCCCTTCCGCACCCTCCTCCGAGGCCGGCGCCCACCGGCCTTTCCTACCAGAGACGGCGCTGGGCTCTCAGGGCGGTCCGGGGGGTCTGTTGGGTGTCACGGCGAATTCTGTGCACATGCTCCTTGCCTGGCTCGGTGGGGAACCCCCCCGCCCCACCCCGGAAAGGACCCCGGCCGGGGGAGGGGCCGTCGGCAGCTGCACTCACCACCCAGCTCACCAGTGAAGGCCCGAGAGTTACTGAGCTGAGCTGGGTTCCAGGCACCAACAGTTGTCTCGTTTCATAGATTAAAATAAAAAAGAAATCTCCCCGAATACACGATTTTCCATAAGAAGGAAAGAAGATGTAGAAAATATGATTTGAATCTTGGCGTCTTCAGCGTTAGCATATATCAAATAGATGAATTACTTCAAAACATTTAGCTCCCGATATATTTTTATTTTGTAAGAGTCATGTAATTCTACAGTTTTCTAATTATCCTCACGGAAAATGGCTATCCCATAGACCATATTTCTAAAATATACATAAGCAATAAGTAGAAAGGGAGTTTCTGGGAACCCTGTTGCTACAAACCGTGATGAAGGGAGACTCAGACATTAGGTCTGGGGGTCGTCAGCGGCGCCGGCTAACGAGCAGGCCGGAGTGACGAAGGCGACCGTGGCTGCCAGACCGTCCCTGCTCTCACCCCCGGGCGGCCATGTCTGTCTCTGGCTCCTGAAAACCTCGGGAGGAGGCTCATCGACACAGGGAAACGGTTTGCGGATTGCTTTACTTTTTTTTTTTTTCTGCAGGATGGAATCAATACTAAAATGATGATTCTAAACGCCATCGTTTTCTCATTTCATAACTCGGGACATAACCCGGCTTCCCAGATGTTTCAGGTGAACGTTAGGGATAAGTCACGGGACACGACAGTTTGAACTTCGTGACCTGCAGTGTTTTGTTCCCGTGGCCTTTTCGGGCGAAGCACACTCTGCCGTTCACACGCCTGCTCTTTCCTTCCCCACACGCCCACCGTCCTGCACACGCCCGCAGTCCTGCACACGCCCGCCGTCCTGCACACGCCTGCTCTTTCCTTCCCCACATGCCCCGTCTCCTGCACACGCCCCTCCCGACTTCCGTAGGGGACAAAAAAGCACCACACACCAACTGCGCTTTCTTTGTGAGCTGCCTCCCTCACGGGAAACGAGTCCAGGGTGCAGAACGTTCCGGGAGGGAACCCCTGGGGATCTGGGACCCAGGACTTGGAGAACACGGCCCCCAGGGAGACAGAGCCCGTGGGGCGTCATGCACGGGCCGGCTGCTCCAAGGAGCCCCACACGTGAACGTGGCCGAGATGTGGCTTTCTGTCCTTACGTGACGCCGTGGGGAACCTCCGGGGGTCCTGGCATCCCCCACTAGTCCGCGGGCCAGCTTCCTTCCCTGCGTCCCGCAGCCCCGGCCCAGGGGAACACGGGGCAATAATAACCGGAGTCCGGACGGTTCTGATGATCGGTGACAGGGGACCCGGGGAGCCAGCTGGCTGAACTCCGGAGCAGACACACGGAGACACCCGGGGTCCTCGCGCGTTTTCAGCCGGTCTCTCTGCGACGGCATCGCAGCCTCACTCTCGCCCCGGTGAGACGGCGGCGGCCACAGTTCACCCCGAGGCAACGCCGGACGGAGGAAGCGGCCCCTCTGCCCGCCTGCCCTCCTGCGAGCGAGGGCCCGGGGGGGGGGGGGCTCGCAGCCACATCCTCGTCCTCTGTCCCCCCTGGGCCGGCCTGTGTGGGAGCTGCCACCATCAGCTCAGACCCGCGGTCCCCGGTGTGCGGTCCAGACTCCAGGCTGTCCTGCCCCCCGCAGACCCCTTCAGGGCGCAGGCCAAACCAACTCAAGGGTCCAGATAGCACCGCAGCCGCGGCCTTCAGTGAGACCCTCTGGGCTCAGCACCAGGCGACTCCAGCGCCCGCCGCCCCCGCCCCACCTCGCAGCCGTGAACACCCGGTTCAGCCAACGGGCGCAGGGCCTGGTTCGCTCCCGCACGTGCTGGGGGAGGCGGTGAAAACACGGATGCGTCCGCGTTTGACCCCCGAGTGTGCGCCTGTCACCGCGCTGTGCGGCGGACAGAGCGGGGTGCTGACGGAAAGGGCCCGCCCCCCCCCACCGCAGCCAGAGCTGCTGCTGCTGCTGAGGAAGCCGCGTGCGATCGTTGGGGCGACCAGCCGAACCCCCTGCTGTTTTCAGAGGACCCCCCCTTCTCCTCGCGTGGAAACTGACAGACGAGGGTCACGCAGACTCGGCGTTCAGTGGGCGGTATGTCATAAAAGGACCCAGTGGGTCTGCGGCTTCGAGGACGGGCACAGGAGCACCCCAAGCGAATGAACACGAATTTCCCAAATGGGTGACCACAAAAAAGAAGGGAATCTCACCCCTTGCGGCAGCGTGGACGGGCCCGGAGGGTACGGTGCTGCGTGAAGTGCCCCCGGCAGAGAGGGATGAGCACCGTACGATCTCACTTCTGCGTGGGATCTAAGGAACAAAATACGTGACACAGAACAGAAACAGACTCACAGACCCAGAGAGCAGACGGGCAGTCCCTGGGCGGGAGGGGGGCCGGGGGGGGCTGGCGGGAGGGGGAAGGGCCTGGGAAGCACCGTGGGCAGGCGCAGACCAGTCATGGGACGCCAGGGCCAGCACGTGGAGTGTGGTCAGCAATCCCGCAAGGACTGGTCACAACGACTTGTGGGCGGAGCAGGGTGGGCGCTGGAAATATCGGGGGCAGCGTTTTGTCCAGCACAGGATTCTCCGTCCACCAGGCTGCACGCCTGAACCTAATCTGAAATAACACTGAAAGTGAAACACAACTGAAAAACAACAACAACAAAAAACTAAATTAAAAACACTTCCAAAGGATCGATGCATGCTGTTATGAAACTGTGCATGGGTAAAGCACCCACTTTCATGCAGTATAGATCCAGGGACTTTCATTTAACCAAGACCACGGAGCCCATCAATACGTTTTCCAATCGCACAGCACCAGCGTCAGGAAATGACCACTCGTTACGTTTTGAGGTCCAGTCGCAGAAGAGCGTCCGCAAGCGCAGGAAGAGGCTGCTACACAGTCTCCCCTCACATTCTCCAACTGAAAGTGATGCAACGTGTCAGTCTGCACGGCAGACGGAGCACCAAGCTCTCCTCTGTGAGGGCGGACGTCCAGCTTACAAAAATACAAAACAACGCCCCTTATCAAACCAACTGTTTTTGTTTTGCAAAGCATAGCAATTCGTCATAAAATGTGTTATTTGTGTTAATTTAATGATAAGAGCCTTATTTTTACCATTTTTGATGAACAGTTCACGAGCGCGTTTAGTGGGCGTGTTCCACTAGAGCCCTCCGGGTGCCCTGGAGGGACTGTAAGCTGTTTTCCAGAACCATAAGCGTCCCTGGGGGCGGGGACGCCCTTGGTGTGAGCCGCGGGCCTTGGCCTGGCCACGCCCCTGGTTCTCGCGGCGTCTGACAGTCAGAAACCGCGGACTCTGGGCCAGCACTGTTCTGGACCCTTCACGGATGCCGCCCCCTGGACCCCCAGGGCCGCCTGTCCAACCCATTGGCTGTTTTTGCGTTTTACAAATGAGGAGGCTGAGAGCGGATCCCTCCGTCCAGGCCGCACAACCGGGGCCGGGCGGGGCGGGGCGGGGGTTCAAAGCCAGCATCCCACCCGAGGTCCCCTCCTCCCCACCCACCTGTGTCCTTAAATGAAGTTTGGAACGAGGAGCACGGCCTGGGGTCATGGAAGGAAAGAATCATTTCGTTCTTTGGTTGTTTGTGGCTGGTTTTCGGCAGCTCCCCCTGGACGCAGGAACACCCCTTTTCTCCCGTCCTCGGAGACGGGACCCCCTGTGGGCCATCCTCCGCGTGATCGCCAGGCCGGTGGGACTCACCCCGGGCCCCAGACACCTGGACTCACGCCGACGGTCACACCGACACGGGCAGAGAAATCATTCACCATTACCGCTGGGAGTCCTGGGCCAGTCACCGCGGAGTGGTTGCCAACTCCACACAGAAATTTGTTAAGTTTTTTATCTCTTTATTTATCTACTTATTTATTTGCCTATTTATCTATCATCTATCGATCTGCCTGCCTATCCATCATGCACGTGGGCCTTGCAGAAAGGGGCCTCCCTGCGAGGAGGGGACCTGTGGGTGCGGGTTCCCATGGGGGGGGCTCAGCCCTGCACGGCTGGGCCCCTCTGTGCGTGCTGCTCAGGGGGAGGGCGCATGGACGGGGTCGGGCTAACGTCCCAGTAAACAGAACAGAGGCGGGCGAGGAGGGCGCGGCTGGTGGCTGGAGGGAGGCGGGAGGCGGTAACAGACACGCTGTTTCAAAACAGTTGAGCTGCCCTCCCCTTCAGAAACTAACTTGGGTGTCGAAGAGGAAAGCACTTGACACAAAGTAATTCAGTGCCGAGTGCGTGGGTCTGTAATTTGATTTGCAGCCAGCCCGAGGAGGGAACGTCATGGAAACAGTGTCTCCCCGCACTTGGTAATTGTTGCTAATACGTGGTTGGTACGGCCTCTTTCTCAGGCCGGGAGCGAAGGGCTCCGCGTACCTGGGGCCTCCTGTCCGCCGTTTCCCGGACACGTCCCGGAGCTCTCGCGCGAGGGTGTGCAGAGACAGATCTGAGGACACGCAGCTGATGACCGCTGAGGTCCAGGAATTCGTCCAGTCAACGAGGTGTCCTCGGGGCACCGATTCGGGGTGACGCTGCTGCCCCCTGAGTGGGGTGGGAGCCCTTGGTGTGTCAAACACCCCAAAATGCACGGTCTGCAGACTTCACGACGGGCTGCTGTGTTTCAGTGGCATGCACACAGACAGCCCAGCAGCCCAGCCGGCCACCCGCTCCCAAGGAGCCCGCGCCGGCCCCCCCCCCCGCCCCCAGGAGCCGCAGGAGACGGAGCGGAAAGCACCGACAGCAAGCAGGTGACAGGGAAACGGGTCCCGGGAGCCGGGGAAGTGAAGTGCTCTCTCTGCCGCCGCCGTTCCCCTGCATTTAAGGAAAGTCGAGTCAACACTGTTCACAAGGCAATCACGTGTTTCTTATTTTTTCCTGTTTAGACATTGACATGAAGACACTTAACAAAACTGTCCATCGCATTGCCCTAAAGTGGGTATTGAGGGTTTTTTTTTAATTAATAAAGATTAAATTTCCAAAGGCAATCTATCAAAATATAGTGACTTCTAACTCGCGCCGTCATAGCGGATTTTCGTCTTTCACTGTCTCTGTTTAAAAAGAATCTTCTTCGTCGAAACAGTAGCTGGTTATTTGAGACCTTCGTTGCCGCCGATGGTGGTACTTGTCACCGTGGGCTCCGAAAGCCGGAATCCAGGGGCACAGGCTGGAACCTGAGGAGCCCCGAGCACGGACTCGAGCAAACACTCGGAAACCGCTTTTGCGCCCCCGCCCGGGCGCCGAGGTGCGGAGAGCGCGCCGCCAGGTCGCCGCGTCCGACAGGCCGACTCCGGCGCCCCCAGAACCGACCTGGAACTTGGGGACCGACCGCGGCCGCCGGGGCACGCGGGGCCCTCCGGCGGGAAAGACCCTGTGCGGCCGTGCCGCGCGCCGCCCCTTCTCCTTCCCCGCCCACACAACCGGGGAAGCCGATCGCAGGGCCGCGCGCACGAGGGTCCGCTCGCGGTCGCTGCAGGCCTCCGGGGGGGACGTGCCCGGAGCCCCACGGGGTGCGCACCCCGGACCGGACCCAGCCTCCCTCCGGTCGGCGCGCCCTCTGCTGGGCGGGGCCAGCGCTGCGGGGGCGCGGAGCGCGCGGGGCTCCGGGCACGTCCCCCCGGGAACGTCTGGTCTGGAAAAGTCAGGAAGCCGCAGAGGAGAAAGGGGCGGAAAGGGGCGGAAAGGGGGAGCGAGGAGGCTTTCCCTAAGCGACTCCCGGAAAATGAGAATGTTCGCAGCACCGACCGCGGACGACGTAAACGAGAAGGCAGGGAAACGGCTGGTCTGGAACACGCGCGAGAATCCACGTCGTTTGCGCGTTATTTCAGGGTCCAGGTGTCGCGTGAGCCCGCGGCTGTCTGTTCCGGAGTGAGTTTGCCCGCGGTGGCCTCCTGTGCCCGACACGGGCGGGGGGGGCGGCCCCGGGTCCTCTTCTGCAAGTGGGGGGCGGGGGGCGGCGCCCTTTCCGGTCGGGGCCGCGCGCGGGGGGGAGGGGACAGACGAGGCACCCAAGGTGAGATGAAGGGCAGACACGGCGACACGTTCATCCTGAAACAGCCCGAAGCCGGCAGAAGGTTGCCTGCAGTGGGACGAGAGAGGATGTTCGAGACCCGAGCGTGGGTGGGGCCAGAGAAACCCGCTGGAGAGACACGAGCGGAACCGCCCGAGACGGGCCACATCAGCTTCGTTTGAGGTTCGAAACGATCCAGATGTCTGCAACGGCGCGAGCCGCTTTTGTGCAAATGTCGCAGCTGAATGTCACACAGAACAATCGCGTCGCGGGAGTTTCATGTGTTCCCTCCCAGCCCCCTTCTCTTCAAAAGCAGGAACCTTGAAACCATGGTAACCGGGAACCGCAGCAGCGCAGCTGCCGCCCGCAGAGCGCGAGAATGCACCCCCCTCCCCCGCCCCCGCCCCGCCGGGCCGGCTTCAGGCCCGTCAGCCGCGGAGCCTCGCTCCGGTCGGGGTCGGAAATCCCGGCCTCAGCTCGGAAGAGGCGGGCGGAGCCGCGAAGACACGCTCCCGCGCGGCCCAGACAAGCCTGCAAACCGAGGGCAGTGCCGCACCCTCCCACAGCCGAGCCCTGGCCGAGGCCGAGCGGCCCCCGGGGGGGCAGTCTGGCCCTGGGAACCCAGACGGACCCCCTTCCCTCCCTCCCCCGGACCCCACACGCGGACCCGCCCGCTGCCGCGCGCCCCGGGGCGCCTGCCGGCTGGGGTCCCGCCGCGCCGACCTCCCATCTCACCGAGAAGAACGGCCCTTGGCCGCCGCCTCCGCGCCCCCTGCGCTTGCGCGGGGCCGAGGGGTAGAGCCGCAGGCCGGGGGCGGGGGGCAGGCACCCTGCGTCCCGGGGGCAGGGCCCCGCCTGCCCAGGGTGTCCCCTCGGCCCTGGGGCCTGCAGGGACGCCGGCCCTGGGCCAGCACCGGGGCTGCCCTGGGGACACTGGGGCGTGTCCTCCCCCCACCCCACCCCGGAGAACCCGTGTCTCACTGGGGGGGAGGAGATGCCGCTGACAGTGCTAAATGCACATGTGCGAGGAAGCAGGTCGTTTCCTGTGAGATTCTGCAGTGCAGTGTAAGATGTCCATAATCAATACATCTCCCACGCAGGCGCCCTGTCCACTCTGCCGGCGGGACAGGGCGGGGTGGGGTGTGCAGAGCAGCCGGTGAGCCGGCCCCTCCCCACGGCCTCGGCGAGGGCAGGACAGAGAAGCTGAGTCTCCATGCGAAGGAGCACGCTGCTGGCGGGGTCGTGGGGTCAGTGAGCCGTCACCCTCCACCGCGGTGTCTCCGCTCCCCTCCAGCCGCCCCGCACCCAGAGCGTCAGGACGAGAGGCCGGCGACGTCTGTCTGCGTCTGCGTACTCTCGGTCTGCGTTCCCCCGACCTGCTCTGTGGTCTGAGGGACACCACAAATCCCTGCCCCACCCCCACCCCCAGACAACGGCCCTGCGGAACTCTCACCGGGACCCGGACGGGCCCAGACCCGGCCCCCGGCGGATGGGGCCTCCCGGACGGGGCCTGAAAGGGTCTTCCCCTCACTGCGGTGGACATGGAGACGTGCACCCCTGCGGCCACGGCCGACGGCCCACGGGCTGCTGCGGCGAATGACAGGCCAGCGGGCACCTGCGGTCACCGGGGAGCAGGTGCCTCTAGGAGGCGGGACTCGGGGACACGCTCTGCCCTCCAGTGTCTTGGGGGCAGGGGGGACAACTGGATGGGGATCAAAGGTGACGGATCGGGCGGCTGCTTCTCTATGGACCCAGAGGGAGAGACCCTGACCCGGGCTCTGACTGCCCGGATCAGGGTCCAGTCTCCAACCTCGAAGCTCCCCTGGAAGAAACCCTTCCTCCTGGAGCTGCGAGGCCAAGATGTTTCAGGATTTAAAAGTAAAAAATCCAAAACCACACCGCACCTCCGATGGGACGTGTAGGCCATGGGAGAAGTGGGGACGTTCACAGACAGACTGGGGGCACGCGGGCGGTTTCTAGTGACCGTGGGGACCTGCCCCCACTGGGGGCGGCGGTGTCTCCTCCCTGCTGAGGGGTCGGTCTCCCCTCGTCCAGAAAGCCACACGCCCCCCCGGCCCGTGGGAGTTTCTGGCCGGGAAACCTCTTCCTTGAGCCCCCCCCCCCAGCCCCTGTTCCGCTGACGAGCGCACTTGGGGAGATGCAGCTCCACATGGTCCGTCCCCTCCCCGGGGTTTGGGCGGAGTTACCCTTGTCAGGGGGCCAGAGGGTCCCCGACCCGGCCCACGGCCACCGCCCAGCTCGGACAGGCACCGCTGGGACAGACACACGGAGCCCCGGACAGACGGGGGACGCCGGCTCCCTGCCCGGAGGAGCAGTGAGGGGTTCCACCACGAGAAAGGCCGCGTGCCCGTGCCAGCCCTGCCTGCCACTGCCGGGACAGTAACTGCCGCCGAACCGGGCGGGCGGGGGTGGGGGAGGGTCCGCCGAGGCGCAGGCCAGGTCGACACCGCGAGGGCCGAGGGCCGAGGGCCGAGGGCCACGATCCCTGACCCAGCAGCCCTTGTCTTCCCGGCCGGAGCTCCTGCCCGTGTGTGAGCGGCTCTGGTGCGGGCGGGCCCACCGTGCGCGCGTGCGGGTGACCGGGCCCCGTCGAGGCTTTGAGAGCCCGTGTCTGCGTGTGGAGCCCACGTCGGGGGAGCGCGTGTGAAGTGCCTGCCAGGAGGATTCGGCGACAGGGACGCGCCGTGAAAGGCACCGCCTGCAATTCCAGGTCGGCGACGTCGCTGCGCTTTCTCCGCTTCTGCTCCGTGTCACCGACTCCACAGAAGGACGACAGGCGGCTCAGGTGCACAGGTGGCACCTCCACTGAGAAACCGTGGACCGGCCTTTCCAGACCCAACCTGGGCTCACCGATCTGGGTAAACATCTATCTGCCGTCAGTAAACTTCACTGTTGATTAATTTAAACGATTTCACTTCAAGAACTCTCTAGACATCAAAGAACTTTTTGAAGTTGGTCCTCAGGCCCTTCACACCCGTGCGCCCTTGCTGTGTGCGGAAGCTTCCGTGGCGGCTTGAGCGAGAGAAACCCTCTGTGAGGCGCACACAGGAGCCCAGAAGGAGCCCCCTCCCCCCGTGTCCGCGGAGTCTGGCCCCGACAGGCCAGGCCGTGGCCGGATCTGCCCGCTCTGGTCTAAAACCCTCTCGTCCTCAAAGGAGTAATCAGGGTTTCATCTCCGCGGCCTCCAGCTCTTCGCAGGGGAACGGATTTGCTGCATCGCCGGGGAGGACGCGCTGACCCCCGGCTCTAATCCGACTGGATGCGGCCGTTCTCAAGGTCAGACGAGCCTTTCCCGTCTGGGGCTTGCTGTGTGATGAGCACAGTCCTCACGCCTGCGGCCTCTCCCTTTTGACTTTATAACGGTCAGTCCCTTGGTAATGAAGGGGCGGGGCTATTGATTACTCCCTTAAACAGTCACCCGTCCGCCTCCTAAGCCGCCGTCTCCAGGACTCAATGAGAGGTAAATCAGGATAGTTTTACGCATAACCCTTTCTTGGTCTGTGAGCAGGGGGAGAGGAAAACAAAAACTTCTGCTAAACGCCCCACCTGTGTCCCCCCCTCAGGCCTTTCCCCTCCTCCTCCTTGTCCGCTCCCGTCGGCTGCTCCACACCGTGGCCGTGCGGGATGCCTGAAATGAAATGAGAGTGAAGGGATGAACGGACAAGTGGGAAAAAGCCATTTGGAAGCAGACGGCACCGATTTACGGAAACAACAGGTTTTTGCGTGCCACAGAACTGTGCCCCTGTGTCTATCCTGGAAAGACAGACTCAAAGCTGCCTGGAGAGTCTGGCTACTTCCACCCACTCTGTGGGCGGCTGACTCTGCTTCTCACAGTGCGGAATCACCGGTCGCCTTCTGCCGCATGCTCCTCCTCTCTCCAGCACGCCGGTCAGTGTTTCCATGCCGCCGCCGCTGCCGCCTTCTCGGAGGTCTGCGGAAGATCCCAGACGGCTCGTGAGGGTCGTGAGGACACCGTCTGGGGACCCCGGCGCTCACCTGAGACCACACGGTCAGGTTCCCGCGGGGCCCGGGGCTCTGCAGCCCGGCGGCGCGTCCCAGTGAGTCCCAGCTGCGGCCGAGCCGGCCGGGTCGCTGGGGGCGGGGTCCAGGGCCGCCTGTTCCGTGTCGCCCACGCCCATGTGTGTGCACACGGGCTCGCGTGTGCAGAGGACAGCCACTCCTCACGGTGCGGGCCTCGGTTGCTTCACACGAAATCTTTCTTTGTTATCTTGTTCTGGTTTTACGTGGCGAACATGCTAGACATCGGCTCTACCGTTCAATCAGATCGATGCGGACTGCCTGTCGGAGCGTGTCTGCCCGGAAACCAGCGACACGTGGGCCCCCCGGCTGGGGGCCTCACTGGGAGACGGGGCTTCACTCACCCACAGCTCTGCCGAGGGGCGGGACGGCGCCTGAGTCAGGAGACACGCTCACCTGTCACCCGGGTGGCAGCCGGGCTCACGGGATGCGGTGTCTGCCTGCACACCGCTGGCTGGGCGAAATGCATGCTGCGGCTTTAAAATTTTCAAACGAGCTCAAGCTCAGAAGATTTTGCATAAAAAAATCAGCTTTCCAATTCACTTGCTAAATATCAATACTGTTTCCAATTGTTCGTCTGTTTTTAATAGGAAGGTCTGGCCGCCTGAGCCCTGTGTCCCTGCGGAGTCCTGAGGGCGGGGGCTGAGCAGGCTGCCCTGAGGGCCGGCCATCTGCGGGTGACACCGGCTCCCCCATCACAGTGCCCCCCCCTCAGGCCGCACTCACCCTGCGCGGGCCGGCCTGTCCCTTTCCGCCCTGACCACTGGAGGCATCGGGGTTGCCACTCCTGTGCAAACGCGTTAAGAGAGGCCTGTCAACACGGCTTAGCAGGTAACTGAGTCCACCAGGCAGAGCGGACTGAGCTGGTTACTGGGGGGTTCGACCATGGGGGTTGGGTGGCCAGCCTCGTAGGAAAAACAGTGCACGTGGAAGGACATCGACAGAGTCTCTGCAACTCCCGCCACGCCCACACTGGGTGGGGGGGAGCGGAGTCACCCCCGGAAGCGTTCCCAGGCGCGGCATCCAGGCGTTAGGTCGGGGTGACCGTTTGGTCATCCAGAAGAAAGGGAAGGGTCCTTGGCCCGGATCAGGCCCGTCGCCGCGGCCCACGCCAGCAACGCGAACGCGGCAGCCGAGTGCCGCACAAGCTGGGAAAAGTGTCCGACGAGGAGAAGGCGCTAAAACTTATTCTCAGAGTAAGTCGGTGGTTAAGACACTCAGCTATGAACCCAGATGGCTCCCAGGAAGGTTTGCGGCAGAGAAGGAAGGGCATGTGAGGGGCGCTCAGGAGCTGAGGCTGCGTCACTGGGCCGTGATTCGTTCTCGTCGTTAACCGTCCTGAGCGTGCGGACACACACTCGCGCGCTCGTCGTATCGGCGGGAAATGTCCCAGAAGCCCTAAGAGTGTGTCCGGGAACAGCTGATGCCTTCAGCGTAAAGACCAACGAGCAAAGTTCAAATGAAGTGTCAGGCATTTCTCTCCCTAAATACACGACGTGGTCGACTCTCAGTGTCACCAGAATTTCGCGAGCTGGTGCCAGTGCACCTGCCCACTCTCCGCCCGCACTTCGGGGCCGCGGGGGCCGCGGGGGCCGCAGGGGCAGTGGACACCATGTCCTGCAGGCCGGTCGCCGCCCACGAGGGTGCGAGGGCGGCTGCACGTGTTTCTTGCCGCCCGTCGGGTGTCCCCTCGTCGACGACGGCGGCCCCCCCCTCACGTGCGCGGTGTGGCGGTGGCACTGTCACGGCCCAGGCTGCCTGCGGGGCGGCGCTGGTGAGGGGGGTGCGTCACACTGCTCGGTCTGCCCTGGGGACAGTCCCCACACCAGTTCCATGCCCCCCCCGGGAACCAAGTCCGTGCCTGGTGGCACCGGAGACGCTGGAACTCGAGGGGAAACAGGTGGCCGCGCGGTGGCGCCTCGGGCACGGCTCACGACCAGCGGCCGCACCTGGTGTCCCTGGTGGGCGCGTCGGAACGGCCGCGGTCGCGCCTCTCGGCGGCGGTCTGGACGCGGCGTCCGTGGGAGTGTCTGTCGGCCCCCAGCCTCCCGACCCCGAGCCGTCACGCCGGCACGCTCCCCCCACGCAGCCCCACTGCTGCGGGCGTCCTGCAGCCCCCTCCTTCCAGAACCTTCCCCAGTTTAATCTTTTAATCTTCTTTTTTTTTTATGTGGTTCCATCTGCAACTTTCGGTAATTCCAAAATAAGCCTAAGCAGACGATTCTGTTCAGAAGAGACTTAAGAAATTACTTTGGATAAAGTCGATTCTCAAAAAAAAGGATGAAACAAATTAAGTTACGTTAAGAGAAGCATTCCATTTTGCTTGTTTTAAAGCGTCTTAACTATAAAAGAGAGCATATGAATATAAATTAATCAATATCTCATTTTCATAGGAAATGCTAAAACAGGACATATTTATCAAGTTAAAATAATTAAAATCAAAATGATTTAGACCTATGCATTACATAATCTATTAAACTGCTTAGAAGTAGCCATCTTGTGACATATGGTCTTAATAATCTCCGGAAAAGTCCCCTTTTATGAAACCGACCGAGCGAACTTGAAATACGCCCTTTGGTGCAGTTCCCGAGCGAAGGGACCGGAGCTCCCCGTGCGAGAGTTAATTCGGAAAGATAAGCGTTGCAGGAGTTTATCACGCAGCTGCGGTTAACAAAAATTCACATCACACACCCCGACAGAGTAACAGATGCTGCTGGAACAGTTTGATTAATCGTCTGAGTTTAAAAGTTGAATGAAGTTTGAAATTCAATTCTTATCTCGACCCGTAAACTGCTGTGTCGGGAAGCAGGCGATGCTCCCCCACTTTTCATGTTCTGGTTGCTTCATAAATTACATCAGGTGAAATGTTTCCTCCAAGACTCGGGAAGGAAAACACGCACAATAATTTAAAAGGGCGCCGTGGTGGCATATTGGTCTTCTGTGTGAAAGCATTTCATCGCAAGCAGTCTTGAGTTTGCTGGAATTAGCTCAAGGTAATGCCTACAAAGCAAAGCCAGTCTGATTTGTGGCGAAAACCCGTTCAAACTGGAGGCCAACATTTCCTACAGGGAGCTTCTTGCAGGGATACTGAGAACCCAGTAAGAAGTAAGCAACAGAAAAAAACAAATATGTGCACTAATAAGATGTTTCTGACCACTTTATAAACATTTTGAATAATATGAGCTATCATATAATATTGTTTTAATTTATATCACTACATCCAGGAAATGTGGAGAATTTTAAAAGGATACCGACTATTTAGGGTTTCAAAACCACAACTGTTTGGTTTTGCTCTTTAAGTTAATTTGGTAAGATAATCACTTTGATTTTCTGTTTTTGGTCCGATAGCCTTATTTTCTTTTTGGTGTCATTCCTCCTTAAAATAAGTGCCGCACTCCTTCCAGGACACCGTCTCCGAAAGGAAACCAGAGGCTAGAACAGCAATTCCATCCCAGGCCGTTTTTTGAAGAAATACAGTTTTCTAAACATTTATCTAATTTCTCAACAGGCTCATAAAAAGAATGCCGTGCAGGGCAACCGGGCAAGCGTTTAGATGGGGCTGTGCACCGGCCTCCTCTCCACGGGTGGGAAGGTGTGACAGATAGCGTCATCGATCGGCCGTGCAGCACCGACAGCCCACGAGGATGGGGGGGGGGTCACCCCACTGCTGAGAGACTGTGTGTGGCTGTCGGCCAGTGCACTGCGGGGGCGGGAGGGTGGACAGCAGCGACGACAACAACAACAAAAAAATCAGGATAAAGGAAGATACAACAGTGTAGCCCCACCAGGAGAGAGGAAAACAATAAAGAGTAAGTCAAAAAAGAAAGGATTAAAAAGGGAAAAAAAGAAATAAGATACCCTTTACATAAATGAAAATGAGTCACTAAGGAACAGAAATCAGGATATTTCTAACATCTAAAATCTAATATCTAAAATACCCAGTGCCTCAAAAGAGGGGGACAGAACATGAGAAAAAAGCAATGAAAGGAATGGTAAGAGAAAAAGAGAGAAGTAATGTGGGATTTGGGGGGAAAGGTGGTGCGAGGGTGTGTGTGTCCACGAGAGGGGAGAGCAAGGGCGTCGAGGAGCGCGCACGAGATCCACAACCAAAACTCGCCAGGGGAGCTCCGCCCAGCCCGGTCTGGGAGCGGGAGCGGGGGCGCGGGGCTGAGACGCGAACACGCCGGCCGCTGGCCGACCCTGCGACCCGGTCGGGCCGTCGGGCTGCAACCCCGGAAGGAAGCCCCCGAGAGCGAGAAGAAAGGGTGCACACGGGTGTCCAAACAGGCAGTGGTTGCGTGTGTGGCTCACGTGACACCCTCCTGCGTGGGGGCCCGTGGTTCGGGGCCACCGCGCTGCACGGACAACAGGAAGCACGTTTTTGCTAGGGAACAGGCTGTGTTCAAATGTCCACGGAACCAAATACCCTTACAAATTCAGGGCATCCTAACTGATTTATCGCTTCTCCCTCCAAACCCCCCTGGGCAGTCATCAGCAAAAGAGTTTCTTTTAGAAAATAATCCCTCTCATAAATGTTTACAGAAACCTGTTATTGAGGCCATTCCCTCGGAAAATCGCCAAACTCACCATGTGGGGAACTTAACTACTCTGTACAAATCCGCATCTCAGATCCACCCAAACCCACACGTGCCTGAGTGTAATCGTCTCTAAAAACGCTCCAGTCGGCCCCCGCTGCTTTGCACAACCAGTCCCGCCCGTGTAAACCGTCTGTATTCGTCACAGACGGCCCAGCTTGGAGAGCCAGCCTAAGAAGTGTGGGTGGGGCCGGGGGTGTGCTCACTGAAAAGTGACTCGTTACCTGTCCAAGTTCGATGTTCTCACCTTGACCTCCTTCCAGCTGCCACATGCCGACACTGGACACGGCCTTGAGGGGAGCGAGCCCAGCACGGAACTAGCTCAGTCTTCATACTTTCCGAGCATTTGTTTTAAAAATCGGACCCTGCTCCCGGAAAGCAGGGGCCTGGCCTTCTTGACCTTGGGGGACGGCCTGGGTCCTGGGGAGCGCGTCCGCCCCCCACCCCGTGCACGGGCTTCACGCCGACGGCGTTACCCGCGGGGTCGGGTCAGAACAGGCGGTGTTTGCCGAAAGGCGTTCGGCCTTCCGAGGTGCTGGCTGGAGAGCTGAACTTCAAACACCGACGGACGTGACCTTCGCGCTTCGTTATCGATTCCGGCGGAGCTTCCCTTTGATCTGAACGGGTCGTGCTCACCATAAATATGGGCCGTGCGTGGGTTTCATAAATATTCAGCTAAATTGAATATTTTACGATGCGTGGGCTGTTTCACGGGCAGCAGGGGACTGCCTCAGAACGACAAAGGGTTGCGACGAGTTTGTTATGTTTCCTTGAAACACAAAGTCGACTGCAGTCGCTACTTCACAGCAGCACTTGTGACTAACACCAGGACGGTTTAAACTCCCCGGGTGCAGATAGAAACAAGAAAGGTGATAGTAATAAAGATATTGGTACACGCCTGGGGTAGCTTTTTGGAAGTCAAAACTGTGAGGGCAACTTGAATGAACCCTTGCTCTGGCCAGCGGGGCAGGCCGCAGTTCCCGCTGTGGACACGTGAGATTCTCGTGCAGAAATGGTGTCTTGTCACAGTTCTTCCCTATTTAAATGGAAACAACTGAAGCATCGGACGACGCAGGCATCACAGTGACTTCAGATCATCAAGTAGTAAAAACATGAAATCTTTCATCAACATCGCATTGCTGAGTGCGTTACACACGTCACATCCAGTGGGAAAGGCGAGCGACGTACTCTACGTCCGGTGATGAAAGGTGCTCTTGACAAAGGACGGTTCCGACCGTGAGGAGCGACAGGGGCATTCAGAACACGCTGTGTCGTGCTGACACCCGAACGCCAGCCAGCGCCACCCCTCGGGGGCTCGTGGCGTATTGTACCCCGAGTGAACGAAGAAACGGCACAGTCTGGGCCGCTGTCCGCTGCGAGGTGACCGGCGTCCGCTGCCGCCACCTCCGGGGCAGGACTGAGGCTCTGAGGAGACAGGAAGCCAGGGCCACGCCCTGAGCCACGGCCGCGTCAGCTGCGCCTGGTTTCAGACGCAGGGGAGACAGGCTGGCGGCCGTGGGCGTTGGAGGGCCGTCGTCCCCAGTCCCAGTGGGACCTGGGTTAAAGCGAAGCACACATGCGTGGGGTCACCTGCCGTCCTCACCGCGGCTCGTCTTCCCCCCACGACGGCGTGCCACATGCTTCTCCGCCGCCCAGCGCTCCCTGGGCGGCCACGTCTGCGGACTCCTGTGTTTCTTCAATTCAAAAATTTAAAAAAAAAAAACTGTTCTCTCTCTTTTTTTTATTTTCAAGCCATTCCCTTCATTCCATTTTTCTCGCTTTTTCCTGGAATTTGTCTTGGTACATCTTGGAAACGCTAACTTGCTTCTCCACGTTGTTTCGATTCTTCGACGTCTTTTCCACTTTAGTGTCATTTTAACTGGACTCTTTTTTATGTTGACGTGTGTCTGTTCGCTCACTCACACCCCTTACCTTTTCTTGATCACGTGTAACACACACATTTCTCCTTCATCGAGCACCTGAAACGAACTGAAAGGCTTACGTCAAACAGTTTCCGGAAACTTAGTTTCATCCGAAGGGAGCTGATGTTCCCGAGTCCTCCTGGTGCTGGCGCCACTCTCGGCGATGGGTGTCTGTGGCCTTCGAGGTCGTTTGGGGCAGGTTTAGAGCCTGCGGCCCTTTCTAAGGGCGCTCCTTGACTTTCAGTGTCGCCCCCAGTTCTGCGCTGACATCGGTCAGTCAGTGCGCTGTGGGGGGGGCCTTCTCTGTCCTCCCTCCTTCCAAAGCCCAAGCATCCTCTGAGCGGCCCCCCAGCCCACAGGAGCCTCCGTCTTCCTTCAGGGCAGCAGAGAACTTTCCGGAGCCTCGCCTCAGGCAGTGGTCTCCCTTGCCCCCATCTCGCATGGAATTCTTCCAAGGGACACTCACGGCTGGGACCTTGGCCCTAACCACAGCTCTCCGCTTGTGACCTTGGAGCGCACCAAGTCTGTGGGTTCCCTCAGCCTTATTTCTGCGCGTCTCACCAGAGACATCGAGACGTGCCTTCCTCTGGGTGTCTAGAGTTCTCTCTTGTTCTGGTCTACGGTTCCTACGGTTCCTCGGGTCCCAACTTAGAAGAAGCACAAGTGCCTCGCTGCATTTCTTCACAAGCTCACTAATTATCACGCCACGGGGAGATTTGTCTACGCCGATGCTGTCCAGCGACACTCCCCACTCTCGCTTTCATGTCAAACCTGCCCTCTTACCTCCCGCTGTCTCTGAAGTTTCTCTCTCATGAATCCACGCAGCTGGCACAGTCTCTGGCACAGCTGCTTGCAGATCTACAGCCTCAGAAGCCGTGGTCAGCGTCCCTTTCCCGTCCCCTCCCAGGAACAAGCTGTGCCCTCCCAGCAGTGCCGTCTCCTGCTGCTGCCACTGACTCCCCCCCGCCCCGACGCCCGACCCCGTCTCTGGCCCAGGCGGTCCCTGGAGCAGCTGTCTCCGTGTCTGAAGGAAGGTGTTGCGGCGACTGCGCAGGTGACCCCGCGACACAGTCATGGGCCCACTTCCACCTCGGCAGAGAGACCGCGGAGGGAGACGAGGGTGGGCGGGGCCCACGTTCCTGCTGTGCGCCCACTGGAGTTGCTCCCAACAGAGCCCTCCACTGTCCTTAAGTTCATGGAAATTGCTCCAAAACCCTGCCATGGGCTAACTCACAACCTGCTCTGGGAGGTTCTCTGGCAAATGAGGAGAGCTCTTCATGTGTGTCTTGAGACGAAGCTGGGGTAGAAGAGACAGTCACTACTTGTGACCTCGAGACGAAAGAGCCCACGGGCTGAAAGCAGGAATGCACCAGGCCCGGCCCACAGGGACGTCGGGCTGAGCAAGCCGGCCGGGCGAGGGGGCGCATGGCCAAGGTGCCAGGGGCCGGGCCGGCTTCCCTGAGCACTGCCGGGCACGCTCTTGCTTCCCACTGCTCTGGGGATTGTAGGGGTTTCCTTCCTAACTGAACTTCCATTGAGCGGCTTTGAATGCTGCTTCTGACAGCTTGTCCCCTGAGCTCTGTGGTGGGCCCTGGGAAAAAAAACACCCTGCCACAGGAATTTCGGGTCTGCGTGTTTCCGTGCTTGGGCCTCTCGCAGAGGTCTGGCTGAACTGCCCCACCTTCCACATTAGTTCCGTCGCCGTGCCTTCTGTCCCCCGAGTCAGAGCCCGGATGAATGGATGGCGTCTGAACCGTACTTGCTGGTGCTCTGTCAGTGGGCCTTTTCAGCTGTGGCTTTCCTCCTCTCTGACCTTTTAATTAAACTTAAAATTCTGTGTTCTGCCCCAGAATGTAACTGCCTCCCTTACTACATTTTTTAAAATGTTATTTCCATTCCTGACATCAGCGCAGGAGAAGCAATTTGCCCCATTTCATAGAGAGTGGACACGTCTTTATTTTGGCACTGGCTCAGGCGAGGGTCTGTGGGGCTGATGGAATCACCAGGTCCAGGCAAGGCTGTGATTTTGGCAGTAACTCGAACCTCTGGGGTCGTGGGGAGGAAAAGCATCAGTCTTTCTGGCTATTTTCTTTCCTCGCACTTTTACTACTTTCTGAGAGATCTTCTAAGTCCCCTCAAGCCCAGCTGCCCAGCACAATATCCTACACAGACCTAGAAAGTTAGCTTTGAGTGATGGTGTTTTCTTTTTTAACTGAAGTTATTAAAAAGAAGTTTTTTCTCCTTGAAATATTTTCCATATGTTGGGACTCATTGAAAATTTAAAGATGTGATGTGACCCAGTGAGTGAAAACAGGCACATGGGTACCAGTGGCCCATGGCAGAGGGGGCGTCAGGGACACAGCAGAGTGGAGGACCTGGGAGTGGGAATAAATGATGAGGTGGCAACGAGGTGCCTCAGATGCCAACTGGGCAAGTTCAATCCGAGTGCGTGGAGGGTGATCTTTTATTCTCTCTCACTGTTATTTATGTTACTTCCCACTGTGAAAATGTAGCATTTAAGCTCACTTTAAGAGTCTCCACCTTACCTATGGTTCAGTGACTGCATCCCTTCCTACAAATGCTGTCAAGGAACGACCTGTTGGGGAGGCACAGAGACGCATCTTCCTACTCTCACTGGTTAAAATCCCCTTTGCCTGCACTACCTACTATCTACCTGGAGCCAGGTGCTCAAGGTGATGTGGTGGGCAGGGGCGGGGAGTGAGAGTGGACTCTCCACCCCACCCCCAGAGGTTTAGTGCCACTTACCCTGCCTGGGTTTCTGTATCCTATCCCCCTCCCTGCACCCTGAACACACAGAGCAGACACCTAGAATCTAGCTTTTCTACTAAAATATAACCAGATATCTTCAGAATATCCATGAAGGGTCATTTTCAATTGCACTGTCTCAGTTTTGCCCAATAGCTCTGTTAAGAGGGACAGAGAGACAGAAAAACAGAAGAGAAGGAAAGAATATTTTTTCCTATGTTTATGTTCATAGGAATCATAGTCAAATCCCATGTAAATCCTCATGGGACCTGCTGCACTTGCTTCAGGATCTAGCATGCAGAAATCCATGAGACCGTCTCTACTCCATAAGAAACCAAGTGAAGAATGAATTCATGGCTCACTGGGTCTGACACTGGAGGTTTTTGGAAGTTCAAGGAACAGAAGGAGAGAGACAGAGAGACAGAGAGAGAGAGAGAGCACGTGCTGGAGAGAGGCAGAGAGTGAGGGAGAACAAAGGAGAGGGAGGAAGTACCTCTGATGTTTGTTACCTGTGCAGGCAAAGGACTGAACTTCCCAGAGCTTCCGAACCTGTCTCATTCTCTCGGACACTACAAGTGCCAGAAAACACACAGAATACTCAGAAACATTTGAATTTAGGTCAAGAGCATTTTTTTTCCAATTCTAAGAGTTCCCTCAATATTTTGGGGAACATAGTTGCACAAAAAAAGTATGGATTGTTTGTCAGAAATTAAAGATGAACTGGGCATCCTATTCTGTATTTGCTAAACCCGCCCCCAGCGCTAAGCCCTCGGCTCAATGGGACTGGCCGCTGAGTAGGTCCAGCCGCAGCGCTCAGCGTTCGAGGTGGGTGCACACCACAGGTCCGTCTTCCGAGCCTCCGTCAGCTGCTAACAGGTCCACGGGAACCTGTGGAGGTGGGAGAGGAATCTACCTATAGATCCAGAGGTGGGTATGTAGATGTCAAATCTTAGGTGTTTTTGTTCTCTGTCCTTTCCTTTGGTTAAAAATATGTCACCTCAGGTTATAAAGAAGATCAAAGCAGTAAAGAGTCTTGGCTTCCAGAACCCTGAAGGACTCAAGGATTAAACAACTCTTTGAGAAAATACAGATAAAAAAATAATTCGCCTGATTTGAGTGGGAAAGATGACCTTCATATGCTGGTGGCCCCCGGGGCCGTCTCAGCACCTGCCCTCCCCAGACCAGCAAACAGACGGGAACCTCGGGGCGGGAATGCACACAAAGGTGTGACTTTCTGGTGTCACTCAGCTCACGGCCAGCCATCACAGCCTCGGAGGAAGCAGAACGCCGAAAAACGAAAGGAAGCCGCTCCCGGAAGAACTCTGACCAGAATTTCCTGATACGATCTGTTACAACACACGTGTCCTCGTAAGTAAACTTTCCTCACGGATTAGAGATTTCAGTTCTTTGTTAAACAACATTTACATGTTTTAGACTCTGTGAAGTTCCCTTCATAGACACTTACATTAATAGTAGCTGCCGGTCGTATGGGGAGAGTAATAAAAGCGCACCATTTTTATACGATCATTTTCAGTCTTTCACATCTCTAAACAAGCGATAAACATTTACTTCTTCTAAAAACCCACGCGGAGGACATCGTGTTCCGCCAGGGGTGCACCGCTGCGCTTCGGGGGGCTTGGGTGTGCGTTCCCATTGGCTCCTGCCATCCTGCCTCAGTGTGCTCCCCGGACGGACGGGAGTCACGGCAACCGACGGTCTCCCAGGGACGTTTCAGAGGCACCAAGGCCCTTTGGGGGGACTCGGCCCCACGGCGGCCCCACGGACGGCTCTGCAGCGACGCCGCAGCACAGACGCGGAGGAGGCCGCGAGAGCCCCCCTGACTGGGAGGGTCGGACGCAGGGCCACGGGGCCCGTCCTGAGTGAATGCGCCCTTGGGTCCAGGCGCCACCTCTGACGGGCACGCCCGGCCTCCAAGGCAACCGCAAAGCCACCGAGACTTCAGGCAATGGTGGCACGCCGCTGCCGGGGAACCACGCCATCAGTCCCGTCTCGAACCCGGTGTCGGGCCCAAGCCTCCCCGCCCCCCCAGTGTCACGGGGACCGCACGGAAAGGACACGAAGCATGCGTATGCTTGTCCGTGGGTCCTTCGCACACTGGCCGGTGGTCGGGCCAGGTCGGGCTCCTGCCTGGCGCACGTCACCTCCCCGCGGGAGGCGGGGCCCGAGCAGCATCACCGCTGGGCCCTGTGAGAGCACGGGGCGGGGGTGCCAGTTCCCGAGCTGCGCTGGGACCCTGAAGGCTGCCCCGCCCCTGCCCGCGACCTCGGGGGCCCGGCCACCCCTCCGTGCCGGCCCCCCACCCCAACCACGCCGGTGAGAGGGAGCCGGGTCCTTTCCAGGCCACAGCTGCCTCTTCTTTCGAGGAGAACTGAGTGTGTCATCTGCTGAGGCCAAAGGAACTTCGGAAATCCGCGGTGAGAGGACGGGGCATTTTGTCCTTCCGTGGCTGAGAGGCAACGCCAGTGGCTGCCGTTTACAGTTCCGCTGCAGCCGGGGTCTCCGTGGCGGCCTGTCCGCTGCAGAGGTGGCTGCCCCGCGTCCAGGGCCTTGCGGTGACAGAGCCAGTGAGAACCAGGCCCAGTCGAGAGTCACATCCCCTCCTTCCTGTCCCCGATGCTGCTCGTCCGGTGCAGGTGCAGCACCTGAAACCATAAACCCGGGCAGACCACGCCGCCCCGCCCCGGTGACTGCACTGTCCCCGGGCTCCAGGGGCGACACGGTCGTGCGGGCGGGAAAACCCCCAAACCTGGGGCGGAGGAGGAGCTCTGTAGTAACAGTGCTGCCTTCGGGCCGGGACGGGCACCTTAGTCGTGCGGCCAGGGCGGCCAGTGCGGCCAGTGTGGAGCTGCGTGACTTGGCGCGGCCGCTGCGCGTTCCGGAGGGGGCTCCTCATCTGGGGACGCTCTCTGCGTCCGGCTCGGGCGGGGCCGCGGCCTCCCAGCCCCACGCGGTCCGTCTCCGCCCGCACCTTCCCTCCCCGCCCCCAGGGGACGCGGGGAAACACGATGTCAGGGCAGCCCCACGATCGCACACGCGCAGGAAACGCGGGAAACCTCTAGAAGGTTAAAGGAAAGGTGGGGGGGTGGGTTGGTGTGAAATGGCCAGGTGCTCCGGGACCAAGTTCCTCGTGAGTGCAGCGGCCTCCACACACCTGTGTCAGCAGCCCCTCATGCCTTGCACACGCTCCCCGCACACCCCGCACACCCCGCACACCCCACACACCCAGCTGGAGGAGTCCTGGCGGCTGAGGAGGGGGACAGAGGCCAGCCCCCCGCCAGCCACGCCCTCAGCTGGGCCTGCCGCAGGCACGGCTCCGCGGCTCCTTCCTGGGGAGATCGGCCGCCCGCCCGGGCACAGGCCCTGCCCCGGAGAGAGGCCCCCCACGCCTGCAGACCCTGAAGCCCGGCACGAGCGTCAGGAGCAGAGTGAGTGAGAGCCACTCGCCGCAGAGCCCGGCCAGCGCCGGCTCTTCCTGAACCACCGTCTGGCGGGGGCGTCCGCAGTGTTCTCGCGCAGCGCAGTGGGGTCACGCGGGGGACGTGGGGACCACGGAGTGGCAGGCGGGTGGCGAGGACACGTGAGGGACATCACTGTGGGCCACTCACCGGGTCCGTGGAAGAGGCCCAGGCAGGGAGGCGAGGGAACAGGACGGGGAGCCCCTCCTTGGGGCTGAGACGGCGGGGGTGTCCCCACCGAGCCGGAGCCCCCAGCCCACCCGCCCCCGGGTCCGTGAGGGGGGGACGGGAGACGTGTGGACGGGCTCCGGAATCAAACGGTGGCCACTACGCTGACCAGCAGGGTGGCCCGAGCCACTGCTCAGTTTCCTCCTTCATGAAACAGACGGACATCCCCCCGGGGCTGGTGGGAGACGGAGGAACAGTCCAGGCGGAGGACTCGGCCCAGAGCCTGTCTCTCACGAGGACTCGTCACGGGGGCTCTCGTGGTTATCCACCCTCCCCGGGCGTCACCCACCACCCGGCCCGACGCTGGCTGGGGCCACCCCGCCTGTGTCCCGCCGGGCGGTGCGGCGGCTGCGGGTGGAGCACGTGCCCCTCGGGTGCTCCGTGGGCGGCACACCCGCTGGAGGGCCACGGAAGGATTCGAAAATAATCGTGGGCCTTCGCGCTTCGTGGAGAGGAGGCCCAGCAGGAGGCGGGAACGCCCACGTGAGAACCGTCACTGCATTTCTCGTCTACTGAGCTGTGGAAGCCGCGGAGGACACGTAACTGAAGATCAAGACGCAAGCCCCCCCCCCCCCATTAAAATAATCTGACACAGTCCCGCGTCTCCATGGGCCCTCGGAAGCCCAGACGTGTAGGCGCCGGCAGTTGTCGGGGAGGGGTCCAGCGCCCGGGAAGAGACGTCGGGAGGTGAATCTCGTCGAACGGCTCTGGTTTAGCGCCCGGACCCCCTCCCTGTGGGGCGTGGGCTGTGGACAGCTACACCCCTCAGACCGCTGCCTGGCCTTCTCTCCCTCCCCCCAGGGCTGCCCCCAGCGTGAGTCAAAGGCAGCTCCGTTTCGTGAAAACTAACTTGACAGAAGGGAAGTGAATTCTGATCAAGAGTGACCCTTCGAACAGTGAGGTAGTTAGTGCCTAACACTTCCTTCCAGGGAGTGTATGAAAACACAGTGTTACGTTGTGACCCAAGACGTGATCTGAAACTTAGGTTATGATCTGAAACGCCGTCCCCCCCCACCCCCAGCGCGTGGTTTCCGAGAGGATGCTGAGCACTTGGAGAGCATCCCCTGGGGTGGCCGGGAGATACCCGCCGAACCCGGTCACGCGGTGGGAAGGGAGGCCGCAGCAGGTGCCGCTGGTCAGTGCACCCAGCGTGGGGGGTGGGGCGGCCTGGGGGCCCGGGGACCTGCCGCCGCCGCCTTGCTCGCGAGAAGGAGAACGCCTCTTCACTGTGTTGTGTGTGTGTGTGCGTGAGTGTGTGCGTGTGTGGTTTCGTTCCCCCTCACTCTCCACGGCCTCGCACCCACGCAGCCAACGTGCATCGGGCGTCCCACACGCGCCGAGACCTTTGCGGGGCTTCGTTCAGGTGGGAGAGACCCCTCCCCCCCCCGGGACGTTTGGGAGGGCTCGGCGGGGAGGCGCCCTCACGTCCCTGCTCTCGCGGTCACCGCACCTCGGGGACACCGGCGGACGGGAGACGCGCAGCGGACACGGGGAAAGGCAAAGCCGGTGCAGCGTGAACCCGGCCGGACCCTGCCCTCCCAGCGCTGCCGCCTCTCCGGCCTCGGGCTGGAGACCGGAGGCGTGAGCGAGACCGGCCCGGGTTTCCTCTGTTCTTTCCCTTTGTTTCCCAGACCTCCACCGCAGTGGGTGGGGTCGCCTTTTCTTTCGCTTGAAGGCACTCACGTCTGCTTCATAAAAGCCCTTTTCAAAAACCGGCTCGTGAGGCAGCTGCTGAGTCGCGCCGGAGCAGGGGCCGAGTTCACGAGAACGTCACCACCAAGCACGGGAGGGGAGCGGCGGTGTGCTCCGTGTCCACCCTAAAGACACCCCGCCCGGCCACGCACCTCGCGGAGACTCCGTGCGCGCGGCTGGGAGGCACCGCCCCGTCCAGGCTCCCAGCCCACGGTCAGAACCCCCCCCCGGCCCCCAGCCCCGCAGAAAGCGGGGTCTGCACAAAGTCTTCACTGACCCCCGAGAACGAAGCTGCTCTGGGAACGGAGGCAACACATGGAGACCTCGTCCCCCCAGAGCGCCTACGGAGAAACCACTCAGGCCACGACAGGAGGACGGGGGGTGGTCGGGTGCGATCCCCGGAGGCCAGGAGGATGGAAACCTGCCGACGCTGGGGTTCAATGCTGGGAGACCCTCGCGAGCCGTCCGGGACGGCTCCGCCTGGAGATCGGTCTGAGGGGCGTCGGGGAGCAGCACGAGCCCTCTGGCCCGTCCCAGCCGCGCTGGGCTCCCCGGAGGGGCCTCCTTCGTCCAGGAGCACACACTGCAGAGCGTCCCAGACATTCGTTGTTTTGGGGGGTTTTGTGTGTTTTTTGGCTGATTCAGCCGCCGGAGCCATTTCCGGAAGAGAAGGCAGCTGCAGGCAGAGTTCGCCGAACTGACAGCAAAAAGCCTTTTAGCATCTGACACGTTTCTGCTTCTCTGTTAAAATAAAACCGAGACTGCTTTAACTCCCAGTCACGCACCGCAATTATTTTCGATGTGTACAGAGTCAGACATTTTAGTCCTTCGATGCGGTAAAAAGAACTAAAACACGGACCCCCCACCCCGCCCCCGACGGGAGCCCTGGCTTTCGTCCTGGAAAAGTGAGTCCCTGCCTCCAGTGTCACGGGCTGACGGGCGTCTGCAGTGAAAGGGATTGTGGGTGCCTGGACCCCAGGTCCCCTGGACTGTGACCTTCCTGGGAACGGGGACACTGAAGGGGGAGGTAGTGAGCGCAAGAGGAGGCCACCCTGGAGTGGGGTGGTCCCCATCCGATAGGACAGGTGTCTGGGTAAGAGGAGGGGAGACTGAGGGGGAGACACAGGGAGGTCGGCCCCGTAGGGAAGGGGAGGGGAGGAGCAGGTGGACCCACAGACACGCCAGATGCAGAGGCAAAGCTGCAGGGACCGCCGGAGCGGGGGGCGCCGTGTCCCCGCCTGAGCTGCTGTGTGGAGCCATCGGTTTGAGACCGTCTGGACAGTAACCTAGGAAACGGACCTAAGGAGTACGACGGACTTCCCAATGGAGTGAGACGGCCACTGGAAGTGATTCCTTGAGGCCGGCGCCTCGCCCAGGGGTGCCTCCCCTCCCCTCCCCTCCCCTCCTCAGGGGGCGCGCAGCTGGGGCCTCCCTCCCCCCAACCCCGGACCTCCACCCACTCACACTGCTTCCCTTTTGCTTCAGAGGTTATCGCGCCCGATTTTCCTATTTTTTCTTCTTCGTTTGCCTCTCCCTATCCTTTTCTTCCTCATCTGCCACTCTCGTCGGGGTAATGACCGCAGCACTCGCGTGTTATTTCTGCCAACCCTGTGCCAGATGCACTGTTCAGACTGGGACCTCGAGTGGGGTTCGTGGCAGGTGGACGGCTGGCGCCCCACCCCGGCCACCAGAGCGTCTGCAGGTGAACCTGGTCAGCGGGCAAACGATGTTAGTATCGTCATTGCGCTGTTTCACTCCTGAGATTTGAAGGGCATCTTAACTTCGCCCAGTGGCGGACGCAGCGCCCAGCAGTGGACGCAGACGCAGCGAAGCCAAGACTTGCTGACCTCGCCTCCCGCCCTGGGTCCCGGGGCCTCTGGCTTCTCCCGTGCCGCGGTCTCCCGCACTCACTTCAGACGTGAAGGTGCCGCCTTTTGAAATCCAACCTGACACTGGGAACACACCCCCGACAGAAGCTGCCGTCGAGACGAGGGGGGTGCCGAGTGCCCCCCACATCTGTCCTCCCGCTCTCTCGATTAGGACAGGCTCCGGGGGGACATAAAAGTAAAACCATCGACTCTCCTGGAATGAACAGATCCTCACGGCGTTTCTTTTGAGAGATGGAGCACGAGTCTCATTAAATAATGATTTCCCATTTTTAATTACATTAAACTCTGCCTGACCACCTGCTGTCCCTGTAATCAAAGGGACAGCTCTCATCTTCCGTGCAGAAGGTCCGTCTGTTGCTGGCGCAGTGAACCAGCTCCACGAAATCCCCCGGAGCCGTGGTACACGTTCAAGTTGGCGGGGCCTTTCTTCACTGAAAGATGAGTGAGGTGCTAACCCTTCCTTGCAGGTGGCAGGTAAGATCAGACAACTAGGGCCCCAGCCCTCGGCCCGCCGGAGAGAACCCTCAGATGCGCGCGTTGCTAAAAAATAAAGATGTCGGCCAGTGCACCCAAGCATTAACATTTCAGACACTCCTCGTGAGCAAACAGAAAACCGCACACCGTTCACACTGTTCTTGAGGACGAGCGACCCCCGGTGGGACGAGGCCTGTCCCCCCGCGGCAGGAGGTCCCAGGTTCTGCTCACTCGCTGGGGTGCCTGCTGTGCCGTGCGAGGGTGAGATGCTGCGGGAGGCAGACGGGCCGTCCCCGGGGACGGGGCGAGGGCATGATTTCCTTTAATGAAGGCGCTTCAAGCAATTAGCACTGGCGACACGTGCAAGCAGGACGTGGAGTGAAGGACCGCGCAGTGGCGGAGGAAACAGCCCCCGTTCTCAAGCCCGAGGAGACGGACTGGTGAGCAGGGGCAGGGGAGCGACAGGCGCGGGGGTGGTTCCCACAGAGACCGACGCAGGCCCCCGACGGGGACACGCGTGAGCCTGGGCACGACAGGCGTGTTCCTTCCTCCGGACCGTCTCACGGGCACTCAACGCTCTCCCCAGCAGGACCGGCGGGTCCATGTGGGCGACACAGAAACCGACACAGCCCAGCAGACGCGGGCAGGCGTACGAGGCTCGCGGAACCCGAGGCGGCCGGTGAGCAGGGGAAGTTCGACGCCACACGCACCTGATCTGGGAGCCGCCCAGGACCGGTCACTTCACACTGGGGGTCCGAGAGAGCTCCACAAAAACGTAGAGTTTGGGAAATAATCAGCTAATGCCTAAGTATACTTCCTCCCCCCCCCCCACTAAATACGTATGTATTTCCATCACATATAAATTTAACCTAAGTTCTGGCATTATATTTAAAAAAACACACACTGACCATGTCCCTACAGGCCCCACGTCCAGTAAGGGAACAGGGGAGACACGCACCCACACGAGTGCGGTGTGCCGAGGGATGACACACGGACACGCGTGAGGTGTGTGTGGGGGGGCCGTGAAGCTCGCCCAGCCGGGGCTGGCTCCCCAGCGCCACGGGTGCGGGGTGACGCAGCAAACTCCCGTCGTTTCGGAGGATGAAGGTTGGAGGGAAAGAGCGTTTCTATGCGAGAGAGAGAGATCGGGAATGTCAGGAGCAGCTGAGGCCCTGCGCCAGGGCCCTGTGCCAGGGCGGCTGAAGGAAGTGTTAACGCACGTTAGGCCGAGCCGGGCCAGTCCCGTCTTTCCAGCGAACCCCATAACCATGGACACTGCTGTTCACCGTCCGTTTGGGATCTAATTTTCCCCGGGGAGCCGGGCCTCGCGATGGGAGGGGCTGGGCGGAGGCGGGGCCCTCGACTGGGCGGCGCCTGTCAGGGGAAGGAGTCCGGCATCTCCCCGAGCACGAACTTTTCTCTCCGCCCCCAGAGCCCTGTGCTTGCTGTGGCCCCACGTCCGGGAAGGGCGTGGACCCCGAACAGCGTCCCCAGACCAGAGGCCTCCCCCTCCTTCTCTGCACTCAACGGTCCCCACAGGTGGAGCTGTTTCCCGACAGCCTAACACCACATGCGCCCCCCGCCCCCGCTCCGTCCACCAGTCCACCCGCCCCACGTGGGGAGGTCAGACCCCTCAGCTCCTCAAGCACCGCCCCAGCCCACGTGCCCCGGGCTGTTTCCCACGCCTCGACCACAGCGACGTGGCTGAAACACAAGCCTGACCGCGTTAGATTGTGAACAGCTGGTGAAGACCGCGAGCGAACTGGCAAGGCAGGAGCACCTGGCGGCCGGCAGCAGGGGAGGAAGGAGCAGCGGCTCCTGAAAACACCGTGGACAGAGAAACAGCCGGCCCATCACCTGGCCGCAGGTGGCCACCAGCGGCTGGTGAACTCTGACTGCAGGGTGACACGGGAGGCAGACGCAGAAAACTTGAACTTGGCACCGACCACACTGACTGCCCCGCTCCGAGATGCTGCGCTCCCATTGGGCCTTGGGGTGGACCGCCAGACCCTGGCAGACGCGGGGACGAAGAACCGCACAAAACTCAGGATTCACCGTGTCTCACCACGGACATCACCTCTCTGGGGAGGGGGGCCACCAGGCACAAACTCAGCCAACGGCTGGAGAATGTCAGGCAATGGCCGTAGGGTCCCTTAATGATTGGAAAAAAAAAACCAAAACACCACATTTCATGTTTCAGACTGAGTGGCAGAGCCGCAGGAAAATGCCCCCAGTGACACGAAACCCAGAGGGAGAGTCAGGTGCAAAGAGAAACACACTTCCTTTAAAACCGTTCCTTACGCAACACTTACTTCCCACTCCTTCCTGCAGCTGCGCGCTGTGTCGTCGTCCAAACACTGAAAGCAAAGGCGGCAGGCGAGTGACGGAAAACGCAACAAACCAGAGCAAGCCCAGCAACAACACACTCGAAACGACAGCAAAGCCGGCGCGTGGGCCGACGCAGAGTCCCACACCCGGCCGAGGGCAAGGCGGGTGCGAGCGGAGCACCCCGCACCTCACGCCCAAACAGCACTCCTCGTGCAACCTGGCCCAGCATGCCACGCATAGGTCAAAGCAAAGCACACAAAAAACACGCCAATCACACAGAGAAAACGGGCCTTTGTTCGGGACAGCACCTGGTCCCCCGCTGGAAAGGCTGAACAGCCGCAAAAACCCGAACGCTGACCCTGAACGCAGCCAGCGCTGGACGCACCACGCCTGGAGGAGCTGAGTGCCCTCGCGATGCCCGTTTTAACCCCCGTTGCTGCAGGGACAAACGACCGCGAACTCAGCCGCGTAAACGAACGTGACTTCGGTGTCTTACAGTTCCGGAGGCCAGGCGTCCATGGAGGGGCTCGCGGGGGGGAAACCGAGGCGTGCAAGCAGGCCTGCGTCCTGTCCTGGGAGTTCTGGGTGAGAGTCCGCGCTCCTGCCTGCTCCCGTGGGCGGCAGGGCTGGGTTCTTCCCTCCAGAGGAAGTTCCCCGGGAGACACGAAGACAGAGGTTCTCTCGTCTTCCCCCGTGTGCAGCTGCAGGTCTGCGCACTTCCCTGGGGGCTCGAAGGAAAAATCTGTTTTCTTACCTTTTTAGCTTCTAGACACCACCCCGTTCCTCCAGCTTCCAAGCCAGCAAGGGGTCGGTGGGCCCCTCCCACAATGCATCGCTGCCCACTCGCCCGCCCACCTGCGCCCCCGCCTCCCCCGCCCGGGCCGCACTGGACTCCCTGCACGGCCCAGGCCGTTCTGCTCGCCCGACACCCGCGGACGAGGGCCTGACGTTCCACCCCCTCCCTGGCCGCCCCCGCCGCCGCCAGCAGCACGTCCCCGCCGCCCGGGGTGAGAGGGTCAGCACATGTGAGCGCCCTTTTCTGTCACAACATGTGCGCTGGACATCGAGCAGGTTACTTTGGAAACCAGGGGCAAACGCCCGAGAACCCAGAGGGGATTCGGAAGGGGCTGTGTCTGCGGAGGGGAGCGCGGCGAGGTGAGGACCGAGGCCCCGGCAGTCACCCTGAGACTTGTGAGCCCGCTGGACTGGGTAAACCACGTACAGGCATGGCCTCCGTAAATTAAAACACAGAGAAACATTTATTTTTTAAAAAAGACAAACGTGATTTCCCACAAAGCAAAGGGAGAGTTTTGTCCTTCGTTTTCCAGAGCCCCCCTCAGAGGCCGGAGCCGCAGTCCGGCTGCACCCGACCGGCTCCCGAGCCCTGGCTGTTGTCGGACTGCTGGGTTTTGCTGCGAGTGTCACCGATCCCCAGGTTCCCGCGGCTGCCGACAACACAGCACCGGAAACACCGCTGCGGCGATGGGGCTGCGGCAAAGCTCGCCGGCGGCGGCCGGACCGGCCACGCTCCTCCCTGAGCTCCCGCCCCGCCTTCCCGCCGGCTCTGCTCCGCCCCCCCCTCCCCGGGTCCGAGCGCGGAGAAGGGGGAGAAGGGCACCGTAAGGTCCACGTTGAGCCCAACCCCACCGACCAGCGGCACACAGAAACCGGAGTTCTCGTCACTGTCGGCTCGGGCCCGACAACGGCTGGCGCTACGGAGGGAGCCTGCACTCGACAGTTCCGTGGCCGAACTCCACGCATTGTGATCCGCAGACGACGTTTGCCTTTCACTGGACATCTGGATCTCACTGTCTCGGCCTCGGCCTCTGCCTCTGCCTCTGCCTCTGTGTCTGACGCGGGAAAGTAAAGGACAATAGTGAGTACAACGCCCCCCGGGTCCACCCAGGCCGTCACAGAAGGTAGGAGTTCCCTCTTGCTTCCTGCTGCGCAGTGTTCCCCGTGCGACTGTAACACTTCTGCTGCCTGTTGAAGTGTGATTGAAGTGAACTGAGGAGGTTAGAAAAGAAGAAGAGGAAGGGACAGCGGTTTCTTTTTCGGTGTTTTCCTGCCGCGCCTTCCGAAAGCCCGCCGAGATCATTCGCACGCGCGGCGTGAAGACGACTCGGAAACCGGACGTGAGCGAGGCGGGCGGGAGTGTCGGGCGTCCGGACAGCCCGTGCTCTCGGGAGTGAGACGGCGGGAGAAGGGGGAGACCAAGACGGTCCTGCCGGCAGCAGCGAGTACGAAGACCACAGTCATCGTTTTTCCTTTTACTTTGCCTGCAAGGAGCGTAGGCCTGTGATGCAGCTGCGTAGTTCACGACCCTGGGTTTGGGGCTCCCTTTTGAATCGTGTGCGTGTCTTCTCCAGGCCCCGGAAGGACCGTCGTCTGCTGTGAGAACAGAGGGGACGCCGGCGAGTGGGGAGCAGCTCCGTGTGGAGGGGACGTGGGGGGCAGAGCGAAGGGCCTGTGATTCAGAGCAAACGTAGGGAAGCGCTCACTGGCTCAGTTTCCCTGCGTGCCAGCCAGCGAGAGCGTAATCCACGTCAAAGGTGCTTTTAAGCCGTAGTTCAGACCCTCGAGGGCGACCACGCAGAACTGGTCTCGGGCGTGGTGGGCCGGGCCGGGGGGGAAGGCCCCGGTCTCCGGTCCCACGACCCATGTCCCTGCCCGGGTCCCACCCTGCATGGAGCCCAGCACGGCTGTGAAGGGAACGGCCCCGATTCACGGGACAGGCAGGCAGACAGGTGACACAGTGTCATCGCGGTGACTCTAAGAGACACATGAGTGACGCCCCTCCCGGCACCCCGGGCGGGTTTCCGTCCCCACGGCTGCCTGGGGCGCAGCGCAGGCATGGGGGTCTCAGTGGCTGACGCGAGAGACTCGGCACCCACACGGGGACACCCCCACCCTGTCACGGTGCGCAGCAGGCAGCAGCGCGTGGTGACAAGTGTCCGCAAATGCTGCTGCGAGGGGGACACAGCCGAAGCGGAGGGCTGCGAAGACTGGCCGCCGGCCGGCAGCGACCTTCGGCGCTCAGGCCGCCCACGGCGGGCGTTGGAGAAGGGAGACGGGGTGACACGCGGCAGGTGACGCGGAGGCAGTCGGCACACAGGCTGGGGACGCTTCTGAACTCCTCTGGCCACGGACGGTGGGACGACACTGTGACAACACTGTGACCAGTGATGCCTCACTCCCCGCGTGGCGTCTAAACGGGGCGCTGCGACCCCTTCCCCAGGGGGAAGCCTCCTCCCAGGGACGCGCAGACTCCGACCTGCTCCCGGGACGGTGTCTCCGGCGCCGTGCGCGGACGGTGAGGACAAGACTAGCGACCCAGCTCTGCAAAGCGGTAACTGGCCACGGTGCTGAGCCGCCGAAAAATGACAGAGCAGGCAGAGCCCATTAGCAAGCTGGAGAAATGGCCGAGAAAACAAACTCCTGGGTCCCCTTGGAGACCAGCAGAGACGAGGGTTTAGTCGTCCCGAGTCAATCTGGGAGGTGGTTCCAGAAGGGACGGGTGAAGGAGTGGGGGTGTGGGACAGGGAAGCCGAGGAAGCCGACGGCCACCCAGCCAGTGACCCAGCGGTCACCGCAGCCTTCAGGGTGACCCCGGGAGGAAGCAGTGGGGGGGGGGACGGGCACCCCCCAACTCTCCCAGCGGGGGGTCTGCTCCCCAGGACAGTGGCTCTGGGCTCCTGGACGCGAGCCAGCCTTCCGCAGGGGAAAAGCCCGCAGGAGGTGTCTGGCCGTTTGCAGAGGGCCGGGCCGGCTCCCGCACAGAGGGGGCGGCGGGGCAGGTGGCCGGGAGCTGAGAGCAGTCCGGCGCTGCACTCCACAGCAAGAGCCACGAAACCACTGCTTCTGGGAACAGGGCGGGGACTGAGCAGGCGTCCCCCAGAAACCCCGGTGAACCCGTGGCGCGGGCCCTGGGGGAGGTCCACTCCCAGGAGAGGGGACACGCACCTGGCCCACTCGGGGTGCACCCAGGGCAGGGTCACCTGGCGCCCCTGGGGTCACCGCTCAGGGCTCGGGCTGCAGCCCGGGGTCCTCCTCTAATCCGGACACACGCCGGGGGGCTACAGGGCCTTTGAGAAAGTTCCGCCATGAAATTCTGGGACTAAAACGCACCAAAAAAGCATCCTAAAGCAGAGATTCAGAGCGAAACCAACAACAGACGAGACAGGAAAAAGGGGAAGAGACTCCCGGACCTTCGTGAAGGTCTCCTCCAGGGGTCGGGGTGGGGGCGGGGGGGGGGCCCGCGGCCCTGATTAAAGCGGCGCTAACTCCTCGTGAGACGCCGGCCTCGCCCCGGACGCGCCGCCGCGGACTGTTCCCGCGGCGCAGAGGGCTCCCCTAACCGGGGACGGCGGGGACGGCGGGCGGGTCGTGAAGAGCCGGCTTCGGGCAGCCGGTCTGCGTCTCGCTCGCCCAGAGTGTCTTTGCGGAGCCCGGGGCCCGCCGCGCCTGCTAGTCCTGGCGCAGCGGCCGGCCAGGGCCGAAGTCCCAGCGTGCGGCTCAGGGGGACGGGGGTCCCGGGGGTCCCTGGTGCCCCTGGAGCGTGAGCACCGCCCTGTGGAGCGTCCATGGTGCCCGGAAATGAGGAACCCCCGACCCTGGGGCGCAGGCAGCCCCTCCGGTCGGCCACGTGCGGAACAGCAGGCGCCTGGCCTGTGGGTCCTCCCGCGCTCCGTCCTGGGTTTCAGTTTTGCTGACTTAATCTGCATCTTTTCCTGGAGTACACGGTAACCCCGAACTCATCACCTTCTAGAAAGCCCTGTGAGTCTCTCCAGCAACCATCGGGCTCCGGGGTGGTTGGGGTGAGAAGGAAGGAGAAATCTCGGGGAGTCCGCCCTCAAACCTGACCGTTTGGCCAACTCCGGGCACATGAGATCAAGAAAACCCCCCAAACTGCAAGCACAGGAGGGGCCCGCAGAGCCGGGGAAGGAGCGCGCCCCACCGCGGCGGTGCGCGCCGGGAGCAGGAAGGCCGATGCCAGAGTCCGCGGAGGGGCTCGGACAGGTGGGGAGTGACCCGAGCGAACGGTGGGAAGTGGGTCAAAGGGCCATTGGCCTCTACGCACAACGGGAGACACAGAGGAATGAAGATCATGGAAAACGGGAAATTCAGAGAAAAAAAAACAGAGCAGGAGGAGCGCGCGGCAGCAGCGCAGCGGCCCCAGCGCGCACCAGCGCACAGAGCGGCGGGCGGGACCGGTGGGGCCCGGGATCCCCGCGTGAAGAGGAGCAGCAAGGGCGGCCGGAGGGGAGGCTGTGGGAGCGGACGCCTCCTCACGCGACAGGGCGACGGTGACCGCAAAGGGACCCCGGCGAGAGCCGTGGGTGGGTCTCGTCCCGTGGAACCGAGTGCGCAGGGCCGCGCGGCAGCTGAAGGGGGAGGGGGAGGGGACCCGGCTGGGGGCGGGGCGGGAGGGGCTGAGCTGTGTTTCCCTGAGCGCCAGCGGACTTCCCCAGTTATGTGCTTTGCTCTCATAAATTTTTTTAAAAATCGTTTAAAAAATACATGACACTTCCAGTAAGAGCTCGCGGGGAAAGAAATTAAACCAAGATGTAATAATTGGAAATGTGGTTTAATTTATGTGATTTAAACACGAAGGAGCCGCGTGTGCTTTACGGGGAGGCGTGAACTGCGAGCCCACGTGGCTGAACGAGAGTCACCGCCGCGCGCTCCAGTTCAACCTGCGGGCGGCGAGCACGGGGTCTCCGGCGCGCGCCCTTCGCGGGTCCTGGGCGCCTAGTCACTCGTCCTAAGGCCAAAGCAGCTTCCACGGACGCGATCGCGGGGAACCTCGGTCGTTAAAACCCTGAGGGGGCGGAGCAAACGTTGGGCGGACGACGCCCCCCCTCCCGAACCCGGACTCCGGGTGCCCTCTCGGAGCTCGCGGCCTCCCACGCACGAGGGCCCGGGCAGTGGGTCTGTGTCCGCAGTCTGGGAGGGCGCGCTGGCCCTGACCTGGAGCAGCGGGGCGCTGCGTTGTGGGCACAGGCCCTGCCCCCCGCCCCCAGCCGGACGGGGAGGAAACCCTGGAGGGCGAGAATCCCTCCGCCAGGGGCTGGGACCAAGTACCGCCACCCGGTAGCGGCGTGCATGGCCCCTGGAGGCGAGCACGGGTAACCCTTCATCGGAGACGGCGTGGGGACAGGAGTCCGGCGCTGGGCGCAGCAGCGGAGCGTCCCCAGACGGAGGCGTGGGGAGTGATCGAGGACGGAGGGACAGGGACCCCGTGCGCAGGAAGAGAGGCCCAAGGGGGGCGGGAGGGAGGCCGGGCGGGCCCCGCAGGAGCAGGCGCAGGCGCGGGGGAAACTGAGGCCGCGGGCCCGGCGGGAAGGGCCAGAGTCGCGATGCCCAGAACTGTGGCGCGGGCACGCGGCTTCCAGACTCAGTGCTCGCGCCGCCTTCGGCAGGGCCAGGCCCCCTCCTGCCCCGCTGCCAGCTGCTGGAAGTCCATTCGGAAATGCGCCAGGGGGCGAGGAGCCTGCCACCGCGGAGCCCTGTCCTTGCGGGGGCTGTCCCTGGTCACCAGCCCCTCCAGGGAGAGGGGGAGGGCTCGGCCTCACGTGGGTCTGTCCGCACCCACCCAGAGGGGGGCGGCATTTCACAGCTACCGCACCCTCTGCCGGTCCCCGTGTCCTGTCCTGTAAAAGGGGGGTGGGGGCCGGGTAACAACATCAGTGAGCCCCTGGGAGGGTCAGGGCGGGGGATGAGCACCCCTCAGACTGCGGCCTGTGGGGGGGTCGGCAAACATTCTGGAATCTGAAAGGAGCAGGGGGCAGAGGGATGCATAGGGTACGGGGCTGGCGGAGAAGCCCGTGTGGTTGACGCAGTTTTCATTCTCACCAATAACTCCAGTGACTTGGATGTTTGGAGACGTCGGCGTCTCCTGAGCGGGACAGCACTGACTGTTCTCAGTTAGTGTCGCAGTGGGGTCCCTGCCAGCCTCCGCCCGTCAGCCCCACGGTGGGGCGCCGTCCCGCGAGGACTCTGCAGCAGGAGACTCCGCAAACCCCTTCTGACACGTTGGGTCAGTCATGGCACCTTGTCCCCACACGGCACGGATCTTTCTTGGGTGTCTCAGTTGCGTTTTTACCTTTCTTGAAACAATAAAGCATAACATGCAGAAAATGTTGCTTGCTTTCTTCCATCTTCAATATTAAAATGGCTGCACAAAAATTCACCACTTTTCAAGTTTTTTTTTAAATGCACACTGATACGACAGCTGTTACAATGCAACCTAACAAAGTCGTTTCAAACGAATTCAAGGACACGAGGCGCTGCTAGAGCCGTCGTACAGAAGGAAACGAGACAGACTTTGCGGCTGAGCCAGCATCATTCAGGCGGAGTCCCCGGGCCGGCGGAACTCGCCCTGCTGTCGAAAGCCAGGCTCATGGTGATGCCTAGGGACCGGGGGGAGGGGGGGTGGTTGAGAGGGGCCTCGGGATGTGGCCCTGCGCCGCCCCTGGTCGGGGGGGGGGCACGAGGCTGCTCACTTCGTGACAGTTCGTCACAGAGCGCCCCACTTGGGATTTGTACGCGTCGCACGTTAAAAATTTACAGCAGTCAGCTGTTGTCGCCACGCACGTAACCTCTGATCGTAGGCGCGTCTGCAGAGCTCCTCGCTTGGTTCCAGGTTCTGCGAGGACAAGCGCCGGACCTGCTGGCCGTGGGCGCAGCGCCTCCTGCGGCCCCCGAGACAGAACCCAGCACAGGCCCGGCCGGGCCGCCCTTCTATCCGCCCGTCGGGGACCCCACTGCAGCCAGAGCAACAGGGCAGTCCTCCCAGCGCCCGAGTCCTGGCTGGTGGCACAGTGGCTCTCCCCCGGGGCGGCCACGCTCGCCGCCTCGCCGAACCGCTCACCTCCGGACGGTCAGTGTCGCCACCGTGCGCCCATCTCCCCTCCGCTGCGCGAGAGTGGAAGCTCTGTGGCCAGGCCCGGCTCACATTTGGGGTCCGCCACTCAGCTGTGCCGCGTCCCACAGGTCGCTGCCCTCCTCTGCCTCAGTTTCCCCCTCGGCAACGTTTGCGTGAGAGCGCTCACCTGCCGAGGTTCCGTCGGCACCGGGCACAGGGGCGCACGCGAGCGTGAGCTGAAGGCCCGCTCCCCGCATCCCTGGAACCACCACAGGGGGCCGAGCTGAGCGGGCCGTCCTTGACGAGAGCGGCGTCCGACCTGGAAGGGGGCGTCGAGACGGCCGTCCCCGCCGACTCGCAGGGCAGCCCCGAGAGGCCACAGAGGCTCCAGGATGGGGACCCGGTCGTGGTGGGGCCGGGTCTCCCCACTCCCTGGGGCCCCGCCTGCACCTCTTCTTCTCCGCTCTCGGAGGAGCCCCTCACGTCGGTGGGGGGCCTTTCCTGTCACCTTGCGTGTGACCTTGCACGCGAATTCCTCTGCACGCCCAATGAGTGTGAAGCGTCCGACAGGGAGGACGCTGCCCTCCTCCCCAGGGGCCCTCGCTCGGGGTGCGCTCCCCGGGGCCGTGCAGATGGATGTGCAGATGGACCGGCGCGAGTCCGACCCCAGCGTGAAGTCGTCCAGGCTTCACGGCCGCCCGGCGCTGGAAAGGAGGTGCTCCCCCTCCACACAGAGCCCCCCCACCCCCACCCCCGAGCTCAGAGGAAACACGGGCACGGTTAGGGGGCATGGTTAGGGGGCACGGCGAGACCCCCATGCGGGGCCCTGCGCGGCGCCCCGAGTGTGACACGAGACGCCCGCCCGTCCAGGTCGGAGCCTCTGTGGAACCACAGGGGACGTCGGGCGCGTGGGCGAGTCCGGGCTCGCCCTGCACACTGCTGAGCTCCAGGCCGCGTGGCTCACGGCCGGTCCCTTCGGCCGACTCTCACGAGCGCCCCGAGTGCCGGCTGCGGAGGTTCGGGGCTAACACCCCCTCCCACACACACACACACCGTCCACCACCGGCGAGTCTGCAGCGGAGCAACTGCACAGGGAGGGGGGCTGCACACCCCGGGGCGGGGGAGACACTGATGGGAACTCGGGCAGCTCGCTGAGGTGGAGGCGGGCAGGATGGGTGGGCAGAGGCGCGTGGCGAAAACTAAGACTCCGTTGGACTAGACCGGACGGAAGGTCACGGAGACGCCGGCCAGAGCGAGGGTCTCAAACTGTCGCTTTTGTCCTTCCCAGGCCCGGGGACGGCTGGTGGGGCCGGCTGGTGCGCCCGGGAGGAGGGCGCTGGCGCCATCTAGTGGACAGAGTCCGCGGCCGGCCGGCGCTGACACCGTGTGGAGAGCCGCGTGCACGCAGCTAACTTCGGGGGCCCCGGTGTCGAGAACCCGCAAGTCAGTGTGACCGCAGCGGAGCTACGGGCGAGGAGAGGGAAGACACGTTCTGGAGACCAAGCCGAGGGGGTGAGAAGGCGGACTGGAGGTGGAGAGAAAGTGCGGGAAGTTGAAACGGGTGTGCTGGGCTGCCCCCTCCGGCAGCTGGGCGGGAGGAGGAGGCCGGCCTGCCTGGAAGAGGCCCTGGGGGGTGGGGGGGGCCACGAGGCGGCACGGAATCAGGAGTGTGACGCGTGCTGTGTCCAAGGCAGCACACAGAATTGGCTTTGTGAGTCTGGAGTTCAGAGACAAGGGGGTCTCGGCCAAAGAGGAAATCGGGGGTCCCCGGCTGAAAGGTGTTGGACACCTCAGAAACAGCCCGCAGCACCTGGGGAAGAAAAGGCAGACGCATCAGCAGCCCGGAGCGGAGGCCTCCGATCCTAAATCAGCCCCCGTGGCCGGGAGGTGCTGGAGCCACCTGGCCTGGCTGGCCGGGGACGCATGGGCCCTCGTCGCATTTTGAGGGCACAGCTACACTGTTTGGGCCCCTCACTTCATTCCAAGGTGTTTTTCTTGCATCTAATTATCGTCTAAAACTCAGGTTAATTTTGAATGGATTAGGGTCTAAGCGACACCCCGCCCCCACAGGAAGCTTGGAGCTGCGGGCGCCGGCCCTGCGCAGCGATTCACCACCAGCCCCGAGCGCCGGCGTGAGTGTGGGGGGAGGGGGGCAGGAGAAGATGACCTGTGTTCAGCCGACATGGTTGTTCTCGGGAAGGCACTATGGAAAACGTGACTCGGGGGGGTGAACACAGTCGTTCTGGGCAAAAAAAAAAAAAAATGACTCGAGGCTCTGGCTGGCGTAGCTCAGTGGATTGAGCGTGGGCTGCGAACCAAAGCATCGCAGGTTCGATTCCCAGTCAGGGCACATGCCTGGGTTGCAGGCCAGAACCCCCCGGAAACTGCACATTGATGTTTCTCTCTCTCTCTTTCTCCCTCCCTTCCCTCTCTAAAAATAAATAAATAAAAAATCTTAAAAAAAATACCTTCTTAAAAAAATGACTCGATGCATACATGCACATATCTATGTATATTTATACATGCACTATACACACACACACACACACACACAAAACACAGTTCTCGTCAAAAGCAGGGAACAAATTAACAGCAGCTGCTGATCACTCGCGAGCAGCTCAGCTCTGTGCAGGAGCAGCAGACGGAAGCATTTTAACAAGGAAATACATTTTAGCTTTCAGCTCTGCAGAATCTCACAGATGATACAGAAGAGAAACTTGAGTGCGCCGCCGTGCATTCTTTATGAAACCCACGGCAGGAAGCGCAACCATTCCATTATCCCTGACAACCCCGGGGAACTGTTGCCTCCCAGACCGAAGGTGATACATACGGGTACAATGTGGCAACATTTCCCTAGACGGTACTGGGCCCGTTCCTCTGCAATTACTGGAACCAGCATCCCTGACTCCTTTCCCGTGAGGGCAGTTACATCAGTCTCTGCCATGGTGGTTACAGTTAAGCTAGAAACGCATGTATAGATTCTTTTAACCAAAAAAGTAATTGCCAAGTGAACAGATACGTGCTGAGTAGCGAGGGCTTCGGAGAACACTTCGCACTTTACGCGGAAAGCGCTTTTCCGTGATGGGCTCGTGCAGTCCGCCGGCGGCCTGGCTGCGCCGCTCCTACCCTCACTTCACGGAGGAGAACCTCAGGTCTCACGGAGCTTACCAGTCAGCGCGGAGCAGGCTACGCTGCAGTAACAGACACATCTCCAAACCTTCACGGACCAAACACAAACCTGACGGGCCACTGGCCTGTCACCCCTTTGTGGCCTGAGAACTGTTCGGAGCGGCTCCTCTCCCAAAGGCCAGGCAGGGACCCGGGCTCCCTCGGCCCGGGGCCTGTGCCTTTCAGGGTTACTCTGGCAGGAGCCGGAGGAGAGAGTCCTGGTGGGGGGAGGCATTGGGGGGGCACATGAAATCTCGTTTGTGACTGCCTTCCTGTTCGTCCAGGAACGGCGCGCACCCTGTCCACTCACAGGCTGTTGGCTAGAGCAGTCACACGGGTCCACCGAACCGGAAAGGGACACGCTCCCGTGTGTCTGGGAGGAAGAGAACAGGACAGAGACTTCCCCAGCTCTCCCCCCAGGGCACCTGGGGCCAGGCGGAGTGAGCCCCCCCGCCTCCAGCGGCGCGGTCAGCGCCTCTGGCAGGGCGCACGGCACATCTCCCCACTGCTGAGTCCGTGGAAAGCACCTGTCTGGCGCGGCCCAGGCATCGGTCAGACGAGCGAAGGAGTGAATGGCGAACGGTTGCATCTCAGATTTATTTGGTCGCTGGTTCTTCTCCGAGGCTCAACGTGTATGGGCATGTCTTTCAGATCCATTGACTCGATTTCGGTCATTTCTGCAAAAACCTTACTTAGAAAAACAGGAACCTCTGAATGTCAATGCGGAACCAGCCACCAGTTAGTTCTATGCGGAACACTCGCGCGAAGCTCAAAGGAAATTAAGCCAAAATGATCAAACGCTGGTGATTTCCCCGGGGAAGTGTCCTTGTCCTTCTACGGAGGAACAGTCTGGGAACCCACATTGCTGAAATAGCTCGCCTCTCCCGTCGGCGCCCGGCAGGGGAAGGAAGGGGGCGGGGAGGAGCCAGGGCGCGCAGCTGCCCGTTTCCCCGCCGGCCTGCACGTGTCCGCGGATGGTTCGCAGGAGAAGGTGTGGGGTCCGAGCGAGCGGGCAGACGCGCTCTGACGCTGGAATCAAGGCTCCTCGGCCTCCTGCTCTTCGTCCTCTCCGAGTTGAACCAGGGGCTCCTCGGCCATTCCTGAAACCCCGGCGTCCCAGCCGGCCCTTCTCCACCGAGTGACGGGGCGCGTCCTTAGTTGGCCGTGCCCACGACCCTCCACGGGAGCGCAGGGACATCACCGAGGAGCCCCGCCCCTCGCCGTTCGGCCGAGTTTCCCCCCCGCGCGGCGCAAACTTGAGGGGCGGGAGGCTGTGCGCGCGCGTGTGCGCGGGGGGGGGGGTGTCTCCGCGGGGCCGGGCGGGCGGGACAGGGAGGGCCGGGCAGGCGGGGAGAAGCCGGAGCGCGGCCGCGATCCCCGCTCACCTGCAGGCAGGCGGGCAGGCGCCCTGCATCCACCCAGTCCCCAGCGCCCCTCTCCGCCCCGCCCTCCTCCGTCGCTCGCCCTCCACCCACCGCCACTTCGCGTCGGATCGCAGGAAGAACGGGGAAGACGGCCCCGCACAGCGGCCGCAACTTTCCGCCTGGCTCCGGGCTCTGGGAGCGGACAGCGGGGACCCGCGGTCCGGACGCGGGGCGGCGGGGCGATGAGCTAGCGCGGAGCCAGAGCCCCGCACAGCCCGCTGCGTTCCACGCGTCCCCACGCGCGTGCTCTCGGTCTGTCCGCGGGCAGCGCGCAGGGCGCAGACGCCGAGCGTCCTCGGAGCATGAGGCGCGACCCAGCCCGGGCGGGCTGCGCGTGGAGCGCGTGAACTGAGCCGCTCGGAAGATGAGGCGCCGCGCGGTCCTCCGCCAGCCGGGTCCCCGGGCCGGAGACCCGGGCCGCGCGCTCCTCTGTGTCCTCTGCTGCGTCCTCCCGCAGGCCGCCCCGCAGGTGCTCAGGATCGGTGAGTGAGCCGGGGCGCTCCGGGCCGCGGGCTCGGGGGCAGCCGCTGGGTGGTGGGGCGCGAGGGTGACCGGCGCGCGCGGAGGACTCGGGGAAGAGGCAGCCGCGTCCCCGCGTCCCCGCCAGGCACGGTTGGCGGGCTTTTCCATCTGGGCTCCAGCAGGGTCCCCGTCGCCCTGCGGGCTGCCCGCTGCGGCTGCAGGGTCGCGCGGCTGCAGCCTGGGGCGCAGAGATGCGCTCTCCAGACGGAGCATCTGGGGGATGTCGGCGCTCCACATGCGCAGCCCTGGTCCGTGGCCACCCGGCTCTCGGTCTCGCTGGCAGACCGAGTCTCGAGTAGAATTAGGGGACCGCGAGGGCCGGTGGGGGCGGGGGTCTCCCAGAACCTGCCAGCCGCCACCCCCCAAGTTTTCATCGCTGAGATGGGTTCCTCCGCAGGGAGTCTCCAAAGTCTGGAGGGCTCCCCACAGGGTGCAGGCGGCAGGCGCCCCCGGCTGGGGGTCGAGGACTGGGGAGCGTGCTCAGTCGGCTCCATGAGCTCCCACCCGAGTGCCTGCTCTGTTCCCCACTCTGCCCGCCTGGCACTGAGCGCGACCCAGTCCTCAGGGGAGGCCGCCTCGGGAAAGAGTGTGGACTTCCCCCTCAGCGGAGATGAAAGGGGCTGGAAGCTGCAGGCGGGGGTCCCGGAGCCCTGGACGAGGCAAAGAGGAGGGGGTGGTGCCGGTGTGGGTGCAGGTGCCGGAATGCACAGGGCAGACCGCCAGGGTCGGGGTGCAGAGGTGCGGGGCGGCTTCGGGGAGGCTGGTGGGGTGGGCGAGCTCCTCATCCCCCGGAACGCCCTCCCGCCCCAGCAGAAGCCAGAGCCCCTCCCCCCACAGGTGTCCGCCTCCCTCTGCTCCCACTGTGCCCCGCAGAGACCCTCGGAGAGCCACAGGTGAGGGGCGACCCCGGGGTCTCGCAGCTGCTCCAGGCTCCCGCCGGAGGGTCAGGCCAGGACCCATGGATGTGCTGGGGACCCTGAAGGGCACCACCCTCCCTCCCCTCCCCGCTCACGCCCCCAGCGGCTGCCCTGGGTCTGGCCTGCGAGGAGCCAACTCTTTGCAGAGACCCAGCTCCCGGTTCCCCTCCCCGATCGTGCCTGCTTTTTACAAAAAAAAAAAAAAAAAAAAGAAAGAAAAAGGAAGTTGACTTCTTTGACAGGAGCGTCCTGCCTGTGGGCGTGCGAGATCTGGTTTTCGAGGAAAGGCCCTGAGCGCCGACTTCACGAAAGACATGCGTTTCCAGGCCGTGGGCAATGACACCGTGCACTTCCAGATAGTTTAGGCTGAATGGGAAGAGCCCCGAGTTTCCCTGTTATGAAGAAGAAACCCCACCCGTAGCCACGGCAGCCCCGCGCCCTCCCCGCTGCCGCGCTGGGCACCACACGCACACTGGGCCCCGGGGCCCGGCGCCCACGGACCCGGCGACCTCGTGTACGGTCTGCAGGGACCGTTCTGGTCGTAGGAGGTGGGCCCGCCACAGCCCCACCTGCCTGCGAACGAACCTAAGGACACACCCCCCGCCCCAGGTCCGCGGGAGTTCCAGGAGGCGGCGGAGACCAGGGTCTAAGATGTGTCTGTCCGCGTGTCTGGGTCTGCGTCCAGGCTCCAAGCACTCGCACTCGTCCGCCCAGAAACAGTTTCCAAAGTGAAAACAACACTATTCACTGGCCTTAAAGTGCATGTGGCAACACAATGAGGTTCCCTTTCCTAAACGACGGCCGGCGGCAGCACGTGAAACCGCAGGGCCTGGGGGCGGCCGTGTGCAGGGCGGGCGGCTCACCCCTGGCCCCGCGTGGCCCGTGGTGGCGCCGGCACCGCGGCCCCGGCTCACGCTGGGGACCTGCTCACCCCTGAGTGGGCGTCTCGGCAGCGGGGGGAGCAGCTTGGGGGCCAGCAGTTTCTCTGGTCTGTTCAGTCCGACGCGGGACATAAAGGGTTAAATGAGTTGGGGATCCAAACGCCTGTGAGTGTGAGGGAGAGCGTGAGTGTGTAAGTGTGTGTGTGTGAGTGTGTGCAGGGCAGGAAGGAGAAGGATTAAAGTGCATCTTCATCACCTCTCGTCTCTCTCCGATGCACCAGTGGCCCCACGACCCCCCGACACAAAGGGCCCTTGGTCGCTGGTCGGAGCGTCCCGGCGGGCAGGGGCGCGGGCGCCGTGCTCTCGCAGGAAAGGCACTTGAGTGCTCGGTGGACTAATCGCTAGTCCGCTCTCCTTGCCGGAGCGTCTGCTCACACTCACACTCACACTCACACTCCAGCTGCTGAGGGCCGTGAAGGGAGGTGTAACGTGCGGGTGAAGTGCTCGGACATCGGGGTGCACACCCACCCCCGTTCCCGCACAGACACGTGTGTGGGGGCGTTCCCAGTCGGGAGTCCGGGGGCGGGAAGAGGGTCCTGCAGGTTGGAGGCGCGCTGGTGTGACGCCCACCCCCCAGAGGGCCCCCGGCAGCCTGCGGGGAGAAGGTGCCGCCCCTCCTGGGGCTTCTCCGCGGGGTGCCCAGGCCTTCCCGCCTCTCCCCGCCCCTCTCCGAGACACGTGACCAGCCAGCGAACGTCACACACGCACCTGAGCGTCACAGCCACAGACACCCCCTCCTGTGGCCGCACAGCCTTCCCCCGACACAGTGGGGTCTCGGCGGCCTCAGCCAACAGCAGCCCTGCCACCATCCGGGGGGGGAAGAAAGTCCCACGTGGGTGGCAATTCCTGGACGGGACGACACAGCGCGTTTCTACCAGCAACAGCAGCAGGAGGGCGTGCTGACGTAACCCAGGTCCCGCAGCACCTCAGCTCGGGCCCGGGGGGGAGGGCACCGTCTGCAGCGTGAGCGGCGGGGGGGCTGGGTTTGGACACAGCTGTGGACCTCGTGCTGCGGGACGGCGCTGGGGGGGAGGGGGCGCAGTTGCCCCCCGAACCACGTGGGCCTGAACCGCACGGGGCCGCTGACTCGGGGTTTTTCCGTGAACACCCGCCCGGCAGTGGGAGTCCGTGGGCGCGGCGGGCTGGCAGAGGGCACTGCTGACTCACTCCCACGGGCACTTGGGCTGCCTGGGGTTTCGGTGGGGTGGGGGGTGCCCGGATGCAATCTCTGTGGGTATGAAGGGACAACTAAGTTTTGGGGGAGTCAGAAGAAGCTAGTCACAGATTTCTGAGGCGCACAGTGGCCATCGCCCATAAACCTGCACCTCTGTTCCAGAGTCGCCTGTAGTTGTGCTGTTGCTGATGTTTTGTTGTTACTTTTTAAAAGTTACCGATACATTCTGTCTGATGGGGACTCAGGAGCTGCCGCGGTGTGGTTTCACCAGGCATCCGACACATTGGGCTCAGGGCTCCCCATCTGTGAACCAGCAGAGGCCCGGGCGCCTGCTCCTGCCGGTCCCAGGGGAGGGCCGGTCCCGGGGAGGGTCGGGCCGCCCTCCCCTGTGTCTGCGGCAAACCGCGGAACAGACACAGCACATTGCCCTCACGCACATGCACACAGCAGTGTGGAAACTGACACCAACAGTGGGGAAAGGTAAATGACAATACAATCGTCCAAATGCTTTCACTTCCTCAAGAGAGGCCCAGACGCCTCCCGCCTCGACGGTTAAGTTCGCCGCAGCACCGTTCTCGAGCGTTTACCCCCGAGGACCCCTGGCTCTGAGCAGTGTCTACCACCTGTGTGTTTGTTTGTCGCTCAAGCACACGACCTCAGTCGCCGAATCCCTTCATCTCGTTAGCTCTTCGGTCCACAAACACTTGCCGACCCGCCTGCCAGGAGCCGGCCGCTGCGGGGTGGAGGGCGAGGTGCAGGTCAGAGGGCAGCAGCCGCCGCCCCGGGGGCCGGTTTCGGGGGATTTACAACCCTCGTCAGGACGAGAATTCTTCCCCAGGCCTTCCCTGCGGATGGTTTTCACTTTTTGCTCCAAATACGATCCTCGGAGGGCTTCCAGCTCGTCTTCTGCTGTCGTTTGTTACGTCGCCGGCACCGTCGGAGACAACGGGTTCCAGCCCCGAGGCCTGGGGGACGGGCAGGGTGGGTCTGGGGGACGCTGGGCAGGGGCTCCGACCGCGGCCCAGAAAGATCCCTCTGACCTGAGGGCCGTCACCCCGAGACAGTGAGAGGGCGTGCTGGTCGGGATTCCTGCCGACAACCCGGGGAGGGAGCCCCGCCGCTTGATGGGGGGGCCGGGGGGCGTGTCGGGCCAGCGATGCCGGGTTTCTCCGAGTGGGCAGACTCCTGGCCTTACCGTTTGTCTGCATAGCTCACCTTTGTCTAGGCAGTTACTGCACAGGCCTGGCGCTCACACGGTGTCGACCTGCGCCGTCCCTGTTTCCTGCATGGCTACTGACCCACCCTTTCACCGAGAAGACCGTCAGGGGCGTGGTGGCTGTGCCTAGGTGCAGGTGCTCGGTCGCAGGTGCGGGGCGCTGAGGCCGGCCGCTGGCCCCTCTGGCCTCCGCCTCCTGGCCCGGAGCGGGCTGTGCCGAGTGCAGCCCTGTGAGTGCCCCTCCCTAACTGACCGCTCCCCGAAGCTGCCCCAGGCGTGAGAGACACGAGGGCTGGTCCTCGTCATGCGGGGAAAACCCTGCCCCGGGCGGGTGAGGGGTTTGGGTCGGAGCGGACCCCGGGCGGGGGGGAGAGGGGACAGTGGACGTTGTCATCGCTGGACCCCGGAGTTTCTCACACGGCGTCAGGCAAGGCACTCCCCTGCGGGGGGGGGGGCCGTTTCCCTCGGCTGGCACCTTCACTGGGAACGGCTGTGAGGGGCGCTCGGGGACTCGGCAGCCGTGGTGGCCCGTGTCCTCGGCCTCCGAGTCCTCCTCCGCCGCTGGGTCGCTGCTGCGCTCGCCCACCGCGCAGAGAACGGCCTCTCCGCCCACGCGTGTCCCGACGTTATTTCAGCCAGGAGAAGCGTGATGGGAGTGGCAGGTGGAGGGCATCCACTGCCCGCCTTTTCCCGAGGGGCTGACCGTGACAGTGCGTGTGTGTGTGTGTGTGCGGGCGTGCGTGCGTGTGTGCGTGCACGCGCGTGTGTGTGTGCACGCGCGTGTGTGTGCACGCGTGTGTGTGCGTGACGCTGGCTGCAGAGAAGCGGCGCAGAGCTGGGACGTGGCGGCGCGGCAGGCGCGGCGTGGGGCGGGGCCGAGGGAGGGAGGGGCGCCCCTTCTCTCTGGCAGCAAACGGGGGCGGGGGGGGGGGCGGCTCCGTGCCTGGCCCTGGGCTAGGTCGCCGCTCAGGTCAGTGCGGGCGCTGCCGTCCGTCCGCCACCCGGGCAGGTGCGCCGCCTAGAGGCTCGCTGCGGCTCTGCAGCTCCCTGTGACTCGCCGTGACTCCGCGTGAAGACCCGGCTTCTCGGGTTCAAGCCCCTGTCGCCCAGATCGCGGTGCCCGGAGGTCCGCTACTCGAACCACACCGGTTAAAGCCCCCTGGACTCATGCCCCGCGCCCTCCCCCGACTCCGCGACAAACCGGAGGAAACTGGCCAACGAAACAAAACTCCCGCCGCCACCCACCACCGCCCCCGCGTCTCAGCCTCACTCAGAAGGTGCCCCCCCAACCCTACCTGCCCCCCCAGCACGTCTGGGTCGGAAGCTTTACGAGTCGGTTTAAATGTTTAGGTGTTTTAATGTTCTCTCGTGGGCAGAAAATATTTTTGAAAACCCACAACCTGTGCTGAAACTGCATCGTTTTTATTGGCTTAAAACGTGATATAGGATCATTTTCCCTGATTATTTTTCCCACTGGACTCACATTTTAATGTTGTTTTTAGGGGGAAACTGTGTTAGATTCACAGTACATTTTTCAGGGATGTAATTTGTAGTCAGTTAACAGTCTATAGTTAAAAGTTAAACCTACTTGTTTATTTTTAAGTGCATATCTGATTTTAGTCATAAATATTCATAGAGAGATGGGGAGATATTTAAACTAAAAGGACCATATACCAGCTACCTAAACTTCACACATGTCCTGTCTTGATTTACTAGAGATGAAGTTATCACACCAAATTGCAAAGAACCACCGTTTAATCACATCAACACGACACCATTAGTAATAATATGTCAGTCGGAAAAACCGTCTATTCTGGAGCAAAGACAAAAACAGTAAAGAGAGAAAAATATTTGATTTTGTATTTACGTTATTTGTGAACTACTAAAAAAAATTAAAACCTTTTAGAATAGCTTCTCCAAGTCACTTGGACGATATTTCACTCTCTCTTTGTCCTTATTGGAGGTTAAAGGTTATCCTAGGCGCGTGCTTTGGGGTGAGGCTGTTAGCACGGGCACCCCAGGCGGGGAGACGAGTCCCGCAGGGGCCTGGAGGAGGCGGCGGCGGCGGCGGGGGCCTGGGGAGTCAGCCCGTCGCCCGCGCACCCACTCACAGGGAGAGACCAGTGCTCACACGTCCTCGACTCTGCACACCTTTGACGTTCTGTGCGGTCCGCTGGGGCTACAGACCCTTGAATGCACGCCCGTCCTACGTCTTTGACGAATGACTGCGTCACCGACCGCCATCCTGCCGGGGGGCGGGGGCGGAGCAAAGCAAAATGAAACAGCACACAGAACCTGTCGACGCTCTGAATTTCTACTGGACAGTGCTTCGGAAGGAGCGCAAACATGCTGATTTTTTACGCCAGAGTCGTATATGTCTGTACTTGCTTAATAGAAATGCCGTGATGCACTACTATAATTTTCATCAGTGATCGGTCTGGAGGCCGCAGTTCATTACCATCTACTATGTTCCTTAAAAAAGAAATATTAAAATTCTTTATTTATTGCACCGAGCAAGTTCAAAGTTATAGACCGTGTTTGCTAAAGCGAAACGCCTGTTTTATCTGACGGATCTGAGCTCAGCCCCTAAAGGGGTCACTGTGCGTATTTGCCCCCTAGATGCCGGCGGGAAGGGCGGGGAGACCCAGGCCCAGGGCGAAGCGCACGCTCAGGGCACCGGGCGTCCTCGGTGAGGCGGACAGTGTGGGGACCAGAGGAGGCCGTCGGAAGGACGCTCCAGGAGCGTCCTCCTTTCCTTCCAGAAGAGTTAGGAGGCGCTGAAAACCCCTCACCGACGGGCACGTGTTGGAGAGGTGCAGGCACCCGTGTTCCCCACGGGCACAGCCGGCATCGTTCCAGCAGTAACGGCGTGGGAGGTGGACGGCACCGAACCAAAGCACCACCAGGGATCCAAGCTGATACAGGGATGAGTGGTCGAATCGATGAGGCAGCAATCAGGTGCCCAGACGGGGAGCAGAGGCAGAGACGGGCGGGGGTGGCCCCACCAGGGCCCTCCTGCGGGTGGCGTCGCCCTCCTGCGCTGGGACGGATGCCGGTGGCACCCCCGCCCGTTCGGTCTTCCTTCCCGAGACCCAGATCCCCCCCGGGTCCCGGGGGGAGGGGGAGGGACACGCCGAGTGCCGACGGGCGGCCCTCTGCACGGCGCTCGGCCTGCGCCCTCCCGCCCCGCGAAGACCGGAGAAATAAGGAGGTCCGAGGGGCGGCCACGCAGCCATGACGAACACATGTGACGAACACATGTGACGAACACACGTGATGCGTGCTGACCGGGATCGTGCAACCGAGATGGGACTTGGAATAAAGAGGGATATTGCTTGATGACAGTGTACGTGAGTGTCGGCGTGCTCACCCGCACCCAGGCCCCAGACAGAGAAGCCAGAGGCGGAGCGTGTGCGCACTCCCAGCTCCGCCTCCCCGCCTGTCACGCAGACCCAACGCGCCTCTGGAGAGCGAAGAAACAAAGTCCGTTGGAGAAAACCCACCCCATCGCGAGGTTCCCTCTGTGATGGCGGGTCCCCTCACCTCGGCAGTGCACTCGGATTGGCGACCGACGGCACCGAGGGGAACGGACAAGCCATGCCCAACCCCGCGAGGGACGCCACGTGGAGGGCTTCCTGAGAGCATCGTTAAACTGAGGACAACAGCACATCAGTCAGAACAACCATCATAGAAATGAACTTGGTATAAAACTCGCTGCTGATGAGAGGTGAGCGTCGTGCGTCTCCTGGAGACTCCTGTAACGGGTCCGCAGGAGCTGGGGGGTCAGGCGCCTCTGCCGTCAGCACAGAGGGTTTCAGCCAGATGTGCTTTCTGGGCTCCCTTGCAGACCCCCTGACTCTGAACACTGGTCCGGGCGTGGGAGCCCGTCTGGCAGGGCCACGGAGGGCTGATGTGTTTGAACAAACACCCACCCGGTACTCACAGCAAACGGTGTACGCAAGTCCCTTTTCTGAGCAAAATTGTCCAAATACATCTTTAAAATGTCAATAGTTAATTCCCAGAGCCAGAAAGGACGTTGTAATTCAAATGGGGAAGGGATGGCGAAAATCAGCTGGTTATTTTTTTTTAGTTGTGAAGACTCAGTCACAACTTTTAAGAGTTATCTTTTCTCCTTGGTAAAGCTTGAAGCTCCCAAAATGTGGAATTCCACACTGCAGCCCCCCACGAGCAGGGGTCCTCCCCGACGACCCGCCCGCGTCCACCTCCGGGACCGAGCCCCCCCTGCTAACCGCGGGAGAGCCCTCGGCTGTGTTCGCCTTTTGAACTCCGGGCGGCTCAAGTTTCTTTTGTTCTCGGGACGTATCCGACCCCTAAGGCGGTTTCCATGGGTGGCCACTGAACCGGCAAGAGCCGTTGTCGCCGATTGTGCAGCATCTCCAGGGTGGGGGTGGGGGGCCATGCTTAGGAAAACACAGCACAGACTCGAGAGAGAGAGAGAGAGAGGCCTCCTCGTCTGATCCTCAGGATGGGACTCTGGGCTAAACTGGAAAATGATCCGAAAGAGCCCGTGGCCGCACTCCCTTTGGACGGACGGACGGGAAGCGCACGCAGACTCTGGCTTACAGGCCAGCGCTCCCCTCAGGGCGAAGGAATGTGGAGACGGAAGCCCGTCTGTGTGGCTCCAGCCGTGGAACCACGGGTGAAATTTGTCTTTTTCTGATTCCCTAGCAGGGTTCTTCGCCCAGCGTAAAAGCGACTGGTTACGGCAGCCACTCTGGGGATTCCGGGTTGCTCCAGCCACCCTGCCCCTGCAGCCAGGCCGAGGGGGGGTGAGCTGAGGAAGGGCCCTCCCAGCGCTGGCGGTCCGAGGCCCCGGCCGTGTCCCTGGCTGGGCTGTCCTGGTCCGGGTGGGCCGCAGACCTGGGAGGCAGAGAAGCCCCTCTGTGGGATTACGAGCCCCGAGCGAGACGCCCTCCGGAGCAGAAGCCCACCCCACTTCCGTGTGGAGGGCACCCTCGGGAGCGGGGCCGGCGTCCTGCTCTGAAACCCCCCTGAGTTTCTCACGTTACATGCACAAGCGGGTGACACGCGTTTGTCCACATCGGGGAACCAGCCTGGGACGATCGCCCGGTATTGACCAGAGCAGCTAAAGGGGCACCACAGGAGGAAAAGGAAACAATAAAACTCTTCTGGACATCACGCTTCAGGAAGGGCCTTGCAGGGAGATGCTAAGACAGACCGGCCGGAACCCTCCCCGCCCTGACCCCCGCCCTCCGCGCAGACCTGAAGCTCCTAGCGCCTTCCCACGCACCGTGGGGCTGATGCTGAAGACGGCTGTGCCGTGGGGGACCCTTCCTTCGGCCGTAAGGAACTCTCCGATCCGCACTCACAGACCAGCGGCGGTTAACCACGGCCCACGTCCTGGCCTCCCGTTGCCTGGCCGCGCCGATTCCCAGCCCCGTGAACCTGCTCTGTGGTTGGGGTTCTTCCCACACTCTGAGCAGCAGCCGCGGTCACGGCCACCGCCGCACAGGGTCATGGGGGGGGCGGGGGGCCCGGTGAGTCGGGACCTACGACGCAGGGGGAGCGGCCC